>NC_142048.1:31797658-32468011 GCF_982192425.1 Myodes glareolus | reverse complement strand
TTTTTTAGATGACTTTGAGTAAGAAGCGGAGTACTCCTACGTGGGTGGGGTTGGATAATAAATACAGACACCCGGAGGGGGCGTTGCAATTCCAGTCCCAATAGTGAGAAACACTGAGAAGTGCCAACAATTCCCATCAATTCGAATGCGACACGGAAAACAAAGAGTTAAGGCTACGTTTCGGGAACAATTTCCTTTCTCTCTAGGGTGACCTGTTTTTCTTGGGTAGTGCCAGCTACTAAATTGCCTTTTTTGATATTTCCAACCCCTGTCTCGAAAGTCAACTATATCATTTATTTGCCTTCCTTATTAGTTATGAGGCTGCCATTCACTCAGGAGTAGAACAATCCAACCAACTGGAAGATGTACACACTCTAGGTCTCAGTAATATTAACGTTGATTTCTTCAAGTCTGTTCAAAATCAGTCATTAATGAATGTTCACAGATGACAAGTTATAAATGCTGCTTACTTACAAGAAGAGGAAGGAATAAAGAAGAAGAGGGGAACCATCTTTTTGTTTTTTAAGAAAAGGAAGCTAAGAGGGAAGAGATGTTTCACCATGTTTCACATTAGCACAGTAGGAAAAAAGTGATTTAATGATCTTCCTTCTCTGCTCCCTCACGCTGTTGTGTGTACTCCATCTCCTTAATAAATGGCCAACTGTTAAACAAACTCAATTTTTGGAAAAGTAAAACCCAGCAGGAAGCCTACTCTTTTTACAACCGCATACATTTCCCTTAATTGATGGAAATTCCTTAAATTCATTGTATCTACATTGAAATCTACCTCTTTAAAGCCAGCCAGCTATGACTGTTTCCACCTGTAATTCCAGCACTTGGGAGGCTAAGGCAGGAGGATTGCCATGCGTTTGAGGACAGACTGCAGACTGTACTGCGTAGTAAGGCCATGTCTCAGGTAAGCAAACCAAAAAATAGTAATTAATTAAAAGCCAACACATCACAGCAAGCGATGTTATAGTGAAGACTCTCATGGTTTTTAGAAATTGTTAGCATGCATAGAATAGATACACTCACAGCATATAGAGTCTAATTTTAGCATGTACAGAATAGATCCACTCACAGCATATAGAGTCTAATTTTAGCATGTACAGAATAGATCCACTCACAGCATATAGAGTCTAATTTTAGCATGTATAGAATAGATCCACTCACAGCATATAGAGTCTAATTTTAGCATGTACAGAATAGATCCACTCATAGCATATAGAGTCTACTTTTAGCATGTATAGAATCGATCACTCATAGCATATGGAGTCTACTTATAACGTATATAGAATAGATCCAATCATAGCATATAGAGCCTACTTTTAGCATGTATAGAATAGATGCACTCATAGCATCGAGTTTATATTTTGAGATGCTTTATTTACATTAAAAAATTATATAGATTATGGGATTTACATGGATAGTCCACTTATATGGAAAACACTACACTCCAAAATTGCCTAAGATTTCTTAACGGAAAGTTTAGGTGTCCATACATTTTGAAGTGGCTCCTGTTTTCTAAGGAAAACAGAATATTTCCAAAGCTGATGTTTCATTCCACTTTGCCCCACACCTGCTTTGCAGAGGTAGCGCACCAGCTGGCTCACTTTAGAGGAAAGCTGCATGGAGTTTCCATCTGCACCTAACTGATCCTACAAAGATGCAGCTTGGGAAAACAAAAAGGGACCAGGAGCATTTGGTCCAGAGATGAGACAACTCGAAACGATACAAAGCGCTACCTCTCTTTCAAGGCCTAAAGAATTCTGCTGAAATGGAATCGCCTCTACTCTATGGCTACTGAGAGGGAACTGGGCAAGAGGGCAGATCTCAGCTAGGCACCATGAGTGGTACATGTCTGGTCTGCAGTTCCAGCATTTGGGAGGTAGAGTCAGTGGTCGTATTAGGGCTCAAGATCACTCTCAGAGCACTGACTGCTCTTCCAGAGGTCCTGAGTTCAATTCCACAACCATATGGTGGCTCACAACCATCTATAATGAGATGTTGGTACACTCTCCTGGCATGCAGTCATACATGCAGGGAGAACACTGTTAACATAATAAATAAATAAATCTTTAAGAAAATGTTTAAAAACATTTTTAAAAGAAGAATGAGCTTGATGATAGTGGTGAAATATTCAAATAGCAGCTATGATAGGATTAAGTGTTAAGACCATTGTAGCAATTTTTCCTACATTGGGAAGGCTTGCATTAAATGAACTAATAAACGTCACGATGAATGAAAAGTAGTACAAAATTAGAGCAGTAATGGGGATTATCTTGTAAGAGATGAGACAATGGAGAGATGGCTCAGTGATTAAAAGCACTGGCTGCTCTTCTAAAGGTCCTGAGTTCAATCCCAGCAACCACATGGTGGCTCACAACCATCTGTAATGAGATCTGGTGCCCTCTTCTGGCTTGAAAGCATGCTTGCAGGCAGAATACTATATACACAATAAATAAATCTTAAAAAAAAGAGAGAGAGAGATGAGACAATGAAGAGTTAGTTGGTTCACAGAGAGTCGCAAATTCCTTCTTCCTTCCTCCCTTCCTTCTCTTCTCATGCTTTCTTTTTAAAAATTTTAAACAATAAACTTCACTATAAAAACATGCAAATTAAAAACATCACTTTGGGTCTAGCTGATTTCACTGCATGGTGCTTTTTTATTTATTTACTGTTTATTTTATTAAGGCAAGTGCCTACTAGCCTAGACCTCATATAATACCTGATGGCCTCACCTTCCCAAGTGCCAGGATTACAGGTGTGAGCCATCACATCTTGCTCACAAATATGTTTATGTGTGCATGCTCTCTACTTCCTCATGCCAATTTAGGGCCTTCTTGTTATAACTCAACAGTAACTCAGTTTTCAAAACAAAATCCTTGTAGAAGTGTAAGTTTGATTTATTTCCAAAACATATTATTGGAAAATTTTGTTTATTTTGTGTGTGTGTGTGTGTGTGTGTGTGTGTGTGTATGTGTGTGTGTGTGTGTTTTCAAGACATGATCCCAGGCTAGCCTTGAGGTTGCTATGTAGCTGAGACAGGCCTTGAACTTGTGGCGATCCTCTTGTTTCTGCCTGCATCCAAGTCCTGGGTTTACTGAAATGTGGTACCACACCCAGCTTCTGTTACATATTGTTCAGGCTTTACTAATGTGCATAGTGAACCTCAAAAACACCTCACAGCTGAAGAATTCTGGTGAGGATGACGTAGCATCACACATAAGGCCACCATCACCTTACTTGGTATAACTGACGCCATTATCGCCCTTACGGCCGTGTGTGCAAAGCACCAAACCTGTTAAACCACCAGCCAGACTGCTCCTCCTCAGCACAGTTCCCGTCGTAGTTGTCATTGTCTCTGTCCCACGTGCTGAACTTCATTCTTCGATGACTAGCCCACCACTGCACTTCAGGGTGAAAGGTCCCTGAAAGGGCGTCGCCGGCTGTTCCAGAATATTCTCCAATGTTCAGTTCATAAAAGGACTGAGGAGGGGAGAGAGCCATTTTCACTGTCAGTAGGAAGCACTTGAAAAAACGTTAAACAAACGAGTTTATATTATGTATTTTTATTTCTACAGCCCTCAAAGCTTTGTTGCTTCATTTCAGTGTTAACTAAAAATACTGCCTTGATTAAATTTTAAAAATTAAAACTTTTAATACCTTTTTATCACCAACTTTAAAATGTTTGTATTGTGCAAAGCGACTATTTTTCTCAAAATCTGTCAGGTCAATTTTTAAAGTATAATCTCCTAAAAAAAAAAAAAGAAAGAAAGAAAAAGTAAGAAATTATTGTTGTTTAAATATATGACATGATATTGACTTTTAAGGCTAAAAATAAATTGTAGTTCTATTTTACTTTTACCATTTCCTCTGCCAAGAATCAGTTTTCAAAGAATAAACAGTGACTCCAGCATAAAACAGTGTGAGCATTTTATTGTTTATTTTACTTGAAAATGACAGCAAAATAGCACAGTTGAAAAGTTCTACTGTCTGAAGAATACAAACAAATCTAAAAATAGTGTATGATTCACTTTGTCAAGAACAGAAAATATTATTATTTAGTTAATGGATTTAAAAAGCCAGGCGGTGGTGATTTACACGTTTGATTCCACTCTTCAGGAGTCAGAGGCAGTGAGTTCAAGACCAGCCTGGTGTATAGAGTGAGGTACAGGACAGCCAAGGCTACACAGAGAAACCCTATCTCAAAAAGCAGAGAGAGAGAGAGAGAGAGAGAGAGAGAGAGAGAGAGAGAGAGAGAGAGAATGATGATGATGAAAATAGTAGATTTAAGAATTATGTTTATTCCATTTGTCTTAATTTCATAAGAATCTAGGTTTAACACTAATTACTATTAACAACACCTTATGACCCCAGCAGCCAGACCATGCTTCATCATACAGTCACCCTCACTTGCATATGCGTGTATCTGATGGGTTTTTGTGTAGAATAAAAGGTCAGCTAGGAAGGTATCTAAGAACAATATGAAGAAGAAACAAGAATCCTGGTTGTTTTATGAAAACCTCTCCTTGTTAGCATCAAAGCCCAGGGAACAGATGTCATTGGAAGAGGGGATCAGGAAGAGCAGAGGAGTACCTCAAAAAGCTCAGAGAGAGAGAGAGAGAGAGAGAGAGAGAGAGAACACGCAGAAGGAGGTCATTATTGAAACCATGCTGACGTCAGTGACTCTTCATCAAGAGGATTTCCTGGAGTTTCCAAGCCAATGGGAAAATATTTAAAACAAACTGAATTTATTTGGCATACAGTCTTATTTATGCATGCTAGAAATGATACATATTGAAGAAAACTCTGAATATAAAAAGAGATACTATGATGACTATAAAAATTCTAAGTTATAAAAAAATATTGTGTGAAACAAATTAGTGAAGTAATAAAGTCATCCCCTTGCCCCTTTTCCATTGTTCCTGTTTGTGAATGACAGGCTGGTATTCCTCCTGAAGCACAACTGTTCTTAAATATTAGAAATTTGATGGGTGTGGCATAACATTCCTATCACTAAGGAGGAAAAGGCAGGAGAATTATGACAAGTTCAAGCCAGCCTGGTCTGTACAGCAAGTTCTGGGCTAGCCTGGATATATGGTGAGACTCTGTCTCAAAGTGAAAATTACAAGTCAAATGACTAGGTAACATATAATTTTACCTTCCTATCTTGTTCAATTGAGTACCACAATAACCTCACAGACTGGTGAAATTTAGAGCTTCAGATTTCTTGCAGTTTCAAGTCCAAATAAACAGGGCCCTTCAGTCCAGTCTGTGGTTGGTACCTCATTTCCTATCTCCATCAAATGTTGTGCACTAACAGGCCTTGAACATCCCTTGTGGACACCCTAGCTCTGTCTACACCTATTGTAAAACGCTGTTTATTGCCTGTTGTGGAATAGTTGACTAGGCAAAGATGTGTTACATTTGTTGCCGCATTTATTTAGCAATGTAAATATGTATTGCTGTTTTGCCTTGCCTGCCTAAGGCACCTGATTGGTCTAATAAAAAGCTGGATGGTCAATAGATAGGCAGAAGAGAGATAGGCGAATCTGGCGGGAAGAAAGAATAAGTAGGAGGAGGAATCTAGGCTTGGAAGGAGAGAAAAGAAAAGAAGAACGGAGAGGGGAAGATGCTCAGGGCCAGCCAGCCAGGCAGCAACCAGTCAGAGACACATGAAATAAACAGAAAAAGTAGGACATACAGAATGAAAGAAAGGTAAAAATTCCCAAGGCAAAGCATAGATGGAGAGAAACAGGTTAAATTAAGTTATGAGAGCTAGTGGCACAAGTGTAAGATAAGGCTGAGCATTCATAAATAATATTAAGTCTCTGCGTCAAGTTTTGGGAGCTGGCTGGTGGTCCAACGAAAGCCAACTACAGCAACCGAAGGGCAGAAAAAGAAGAGCATTGAATGAATCTTAAGAACAAAGTTCTAGGCTATTTGAAGGAGAATTCTGGATTCTCGTTTCTGGGACAAGTATGGAAAGGGGTTCTCTTCAGTTAGATCTCCCCAAAAGTATTAACTTAGCTCATATGAGCCAAACCCATAGCATGAATGGACACAGTAGAATGGGATATGTCAGTTATCCCCAAAAGTATACGTGGAGAGAAAATATTACACATTTTTTTAAAAGAAAAATGTCTAAATTTTGGTCAATAAATGAATAAACTTGCAAGTAGAAATTATTTCTAGATTAATTTTATTGCAGACAGTTCCAAAAAACTTAGGTAAATAAATAAAGCTATTTTTAAAGACAATTTGAGTAGCCTTAACTGCTGTCATAATTAAAGAGTATAAGAACAGAGGCAATTTCTTCTGTTTGAGCTATGATACTTTATGCAAGGCATGAAATTGATAGATACATTTCTCTATGCAAGGTATGAAATTGTTAAATACATTTCTCTATACTATCCAAGAGCAACCATCTTGAATACCAAATGCGAAAAGGGATGTGTATGTAGATCTGTGGTAGAACACATGCTTCGTATGTGCAAAGGCCTAGTTTCAACATCCAGCCCCAAGCAAGAAAAGATGAAGGGGAATCAGATTTATTGAAAACATCCACCCAGGCAAAAGTATACGCACAAAAATAACATGAGAAATTAGCTTGAATTTTGGGTGCTTAAAATGACACAATGGTATTTTCATAGCTTAAACCATGATCCAGAAAAATACTAATATAAAGAACAAACAGAATGAGGCATGATAAATGTTACATAGCTGGCAAAAGATATACTCTTAAAATCAGGATAATGTATATACTGAGGAAAGGAGACATTGTGTAGATTCAGAGACCACTGATGAGAGGGAGCACCATGATACACTGGATTATGCAAACTTTCTAGCTACCACTTGTGCATCTCAAAGACCCTGGTAATCAGTGCTCTGCTGACTATTTTGGATATAGACTGACCAGTAGTTGCCTGAGCTTGGTTGGAACAAATAAGCCTTGGCATTGTCAGTGTGATTCAATTTGTCTTCTTGGGCAGTGCAACCGTGATTTATGAGACATTGAGTCCCAGACCTAAAGGGGGTTGACTGCAGTCTCAAGCTATCAGTAAGCTAAGGAGGATGACAGATGGGAACAAAAGGCTATGAAAAATAAAACACTGAAAAATTTTTATGGAACAAAACTTTAGACAAATAACTCTAGTTATAAACATACACGTGAACATGTATGGACAGAATTGTATAGAGGGTCACCATTGCTTTTAAATCATTTTGTGTGTGTGTGTGTGTTTTCAAGATTTATTTTTATGTGTACATGTGGGTGTCTGTGGGTAATGCCACATGCGCGGGTGCCTTCAGAGGCCAGAGAGGAGAGTTGGGTTCCCTGGAGCTGGGGTTACAGGCAGCTGTGAGTTATCTGATGTGGGTGCTGGGAGGAGCAATATGAACTCTTGAACTCTGAGTCATTTCTCTAACCCCAAACTACTACTGTCTTGAAGTAGTAGTGGCTTATCACATGGTATTACTGTGGTAATAAATTATGTCTCTCTCTCTCTCTCTCTCTCTCTCTCTCTGTGTGTGTGTGTGTGTGTGTGTGTATAATTGTCAGTCACTCAAATTTTTAAAAATTATTTTGAAATAATTTTTAAATTAATTTTAAAATAATTTTTAAATTTTAAAATAATTTTTAAATTATTTTGAAATAATTTTCTATTTCAAGGAATAGAAAACATAGAAAATACATGTTTACCTACCAATCTAGTTTCTTTGCCTCTAATCCCTGTTTTAAGTAGCATTTTACAAAAGGGGTAGTAGCTCAGCAGGTATCATTACATCTGAAAAATCATGATATCTACTGAATTTTTTTCTATTGCCAATGATTTAGTGTGAAATACTACATGGCCTTTGTTTGTCTAGAAGTCCTGGGACCTGAACCTTAGACTTGCTGCCTTCTGTATGCAAGTACAAAACTTACCTTGCGTAGTCAGTAAGTTAAGGTTTTTATTACCCAGCCAATATTCACCATTTCTTTGGACAAAGTTCCCAAAGCCACTTTCGTAGTCATTCCAACCCCTAAGAAGTTGAAGTTGAAAATTATTTTTAGTGAAACACAAATGGTCACCTGCAGCACCCATCCCGTTCCTCCCATTTTCTTATCTCCGTGTTCTCTTGCTGAGTTCGCTCACACGCATATTCTTACTTGTGAATGAAAACATAAAGTTTGTCGTATTACTGAATTTGAGGCAGTAAGAAGGCTTAGCTAACAAATCTCAGTCTGCTGTTCTAACGAATTTACTGGTTAAAAGCAGTTACCTGCTAAAGTTCTCACTGCCGTCAGATCGTCTCTGAATTACAGTCCAGCCTCCTCCGTCAGACATGTCACAATACACAGAGAATTTTGCCTGGCTCCGGAGAGGTTTGATTTTGTAAAATCCACTCTGTTTAAATCCATCGTTGTAAATCTCTGAGCAATCTGTTTACAAAAAACAGACACTTGCTGTATGTTTTTGTTCCTGAAATCCAGTACCCGTGGAGACAGACAAGACAAATGGAATACATAACTGGTTCACAAAATGCCATCTTGTTCGTCCTCTAGTGGGAATTCAGAAAAATCAAGTTTTCTTTCCTACGATGTAGTTATCATTGGCCTCTTGATAAGACCAGGGGGAAGGAATGAAATATGGAGCATTAATTATTTTTGAAGAAAGCAGGTTAAAGCAAATCATTTTTGTTCAGTTTATTGCTTTGTACTCAAGTGTGAGTTATCGTTTATTGGACAGCATAGTGGGACCTGCACAGTGAACTGAACAATGAAAGTAAAAATGCAGCCACATGTAAATATTGCAATGGGATTATCTTGTCTTAACATCTTACTGAACATTCGAGACTGAACCCCAAACAGTAACCATGTCAAGTTTTTATGATCTTTCAGTTTTACTACATTTTAAAAACATTCCCCGGAAACTTCTAACAGCCCACATATTCTGGGATATTTTGTTAAAGATTGCACGCCTTTGTGCTTTCTTTTATCCCTCTGTTTCTCTCTGCTGTAGTATTTCTTTGGCCTTTGAACTTAAATAGCTACCAGTTTGTCACAAAAGGTAATATTAGTGTCTTTCTTTTTTGTTGTTTGTTTGTTTGTTTTTGTTTTTCCAGACAGGGTTTCTCTGTGTAACTTTGGAGCCTGTACTGGAACTTGTTCTGTAGACCAGGCTGGCCTCAAACTCACAGATATCCTCCTGCCTCTGCCTCCTGAGTGTTGGTATTAAAGGTGTGCGCCACCACCACCCAGCTAATATTAGATTTTTAAGCCACTTGAGGTAAAAAAGCTAAACCCACTGGGTCTTATTCGAGACTGATTTGAGCAGTCTTGGAGAGTATGGTTAAGAATTAGGTAGAAGCCCACGCAGGTTGCAGATAGTTGGAGCAGGGGTCAAACTACAGAGAAGTAGTCTCAGGAAAAGCCAGGTACAGAACTTTTGAAAATGATATGTAGAATCTCCTTTTACATTTGGCTTTTACCTTTTTGTTAATTTCCTCTTTAAAAAAATGTCTTATGATTAAATTATGTAAGTTTTATGGCGTGTTTTTAAGGTCTCTCTTCAGTTCACTGTTTTGATGCCAAACTGCCAACAAATGAAGCACATATCATTGAGTAGGCAGTGGAAATCTGAAGAGAAAATAAATAGACATCACAGAGCTGACTTCGGTCATACACCACTATTGGTCTTCCTGGTGACGTAGGCTTTGTTCATGCATTTACTTTTAAGATTCAAAAACACAAGTGTTCTTTATGCATGCTGGACTATAAAAGGGATCCTGTTAGAAAACTAGACAAGAAGAAAATGTCCACGGACAGTCAACTCAATGTTGTTTAAAAGCTTATGTCTTGTGGTCAAGTATGTAGTAGAAGACTTTGACTAAAGTCAGCACATTTTCCCTCCATTGGGAAAGAGCTCCTTGTTCATAGCTGATATTCTACCAAAGTACTGAACAGCAAAAGACTCACAAGGTTCAAGCTCTTTTGCAGGCAAATATGGAAATGATTAACTCTAACTTGCTGTAGAAAAAAACTTCATGAATATGGGGATCTCTGCCAACACCTTCTGTTTGTTTTTATTTCATACCATCTTTCAGTTTTGTTTTTAAATTTCCTTCTCTCCAGAAGAAAATGCCAAACACAAATAAACATTACAAGGGGAGTTTTTAATGAAAGGAAAAACAAACAACCCACCCTCAAAACAATACCAAGCAGATTTTTTTTAAAAAAAAAAAAAAGGCAATAAATACACATTTAAAAAAGCAAACAGCTTGGAGCTAGAGAGATGAGTCAGAGGTTAAGAGCACTGCTTGCTCTACCAGAGGTCCTGAGTTCAATTCCCAGCAACCACATGGTGGTGGCTCACAACCATCTGTAATGAGATTTGGTGCCCTCTTCTGGTCTGCAGGCATACATGCAGCATGGCAGAACATGGTATATGTAAATAAATCTTTAAAAAGGCAAACAGTTTATAAAGAACAGTTTAAGGAGCTCGTCCTGGAGACTCATGGCTCAAACTGTGACAGCAAAAATAGCAGAAAGTTTGATCAAAGTAGGGATTAAAATACCAAGTACAGGGGCTAGAGACGCAGTTAAGAGCACTTGACGCTCTTGCAGAGAACCCAGGTTCTGTTAAATAGACAAACTTTTAAAAATTATCTTTTATTTTTCTTAAAAAATAGACTTTTCTTTTCCTGTCCTTTAGTTCTACTAATTTATTTTTCATTGTGGGTTTCAAAAGAGAGAATCGGGTATGGTAGCGCACACCTGTGGTCCGAGCTACTCAGGAAGTTGAGGTAGAAGGACTGCTTGTACTCTGAATTTCAAGACTAGACTAGACAACGCAGTGAGACCCAGCCCAAAATAAACAAAAGGGGAAACTGCATACATATAAGGAGGAAAAGTCCTAAATAAAAACAAAGTTTAAACAGAAACACTCTCAATTATAATCTGCCATTTTAGGTGAATATTTAGCAATCTGTGGGACTGATTTCTTGTGAAGAGACAGAAATTCTCAGATACTTAGTATTTAGATCAAACACTCTGTGGGCATATACTAGAGATAAAAGGGGACAATATGGAAGAAGTTTTTTAAATTGGTGGAGTGAGTGAGTTATGCTGCATATCATTGGAACAGACATAGCTTTTTAGCAAGATGTGAAGTGAGCCGAGGGTGGGGGAGGATACACCTGAAATCCAGCACTTGAGGAGGCTGAGGCAGGAAGATGGTTACGTACCAGGCCAGCCTGAGCTATCGAGTGAGATTCTGAGTAGAAAACCATAACTACAAGACAAAACTGAACAAAGAAAAGGTCTAAAGTCCCTGGATACCCAGTACCGTCGTTCCGTGTGGATATGTGACCCAAATGGTTGAAACATTTAGGAAAAACCAGTTCTGACCTGCATATTGCCTCTGGCCTCCAAAGTCGATGAAATTGTCCTCTTGTCCTTTATCCAGGAACTGGACTTCCTTCTCGTGCGCGAGCTGTGCGATCGTGACCTGCAGCTGTTTGACCCGGGTCTCAAGCTGGTGCACCTGAGATCGGAGCCTCTCCTGCTCCCGCAGACAGTGCACATCCTCGAGGGCCTGCAAGGCAATGTGCAGCTCACGTTTATGGGAAAGAAAGCTTGCCAATAATCTGGATAAATCCTTGATTCAATGTTGTCTCCGACTCCCATATCAGAATGCTATTTCAACCAGAAAGTCATTTTATTTTTCCCAGAACTTTGAGTATGTTAGTCTTTGGTCCTTTGGAACGGCTAAAGGAGACACATGCTCATTGAAATCACTTTCAGATAATCTTGGTAATATATACTAATTATGTTTGATATTGGCCCAAGACCAACACTAACTACCATGGTCAGTTTTGAACACCTGATACCACGTGAAAAAGGAAATAACACGGCTTAAAAATATTTCGGTGATTTGTTGCAAATCCTGATTTTTATTTTGAAAGTATTTAAGTGTTACTATGTACCACATGTTTCCACAGAACTTTCCCATTCCTTAGGAGCAAGTTAATATCGTTAATATTCCTTTTCTAGAAACTAAAAAGAAATGCCGTCTCTAAGCGATCCTTATAAAAGTCTGCACAATAGGCTTACCCAGCTTTTCCTGCCCATTATCAGAGCAATGGAGACCAGGACCAAACCGCGAATGTCCCTCATTCTTCACACAGAAAGAACTACAAAAGAAAGAATTTCTCATGAGGTTCAGACTCAACAGGTTCAGATAAAGCTTCAGAGCACCTGGGGGTTACCCAGAAATGTATCCCCTACTTACTACTCAGCCTTCTGTCACACAGAATGATGGGAATCGACCGGATCAAAGCCTAGAAAATAATTGAACCCACTCAATGCAGACACGCAACGGGGTCCAATTTCATCAAGGGCTTGAATGTACTGCTTCATACGTATGGAAAAGGGCAGGAAAAAGATGACAGACTGGGACCCTCTTTTGCCTCAGTCAGTTCCTAACTGTATGATTTTAGGCAACTTACCAAAGTGCTCCTGTTCTGTAAAGTGGAAATGAGACTCCTATCTACTTTATAATACTGCAAAAATATTGGAATAATATTTTTAGATAGCTGGACCTTCATGTGCTAAATGAATACCAGATAATGAGTTAGAATTCTAAGTGGAGGACTATTTTTATTTTTAGAAGAAGAAAATTATAATAGAGGTTGGTGCACACTGTTTCGTTTTTCCTCTTTCTTTCTTTCTTTCTTTCTTTTTTTTTTTTTTTGAGAAAGGGTCTCACTATGTAGCCCTGATTGGGCTGGAACTCCTTACATATGCCAGGCTGGCCTTGAACTCACAGACACCTACCTGCGTCTGTTTCACAGGTGTTGTAGACTGTTTATCTTGATGTATTAATATGCACATAAGAAATCATAATGTAAAATGTTAAGTTCTATTTTATTCCTCTGCTTCGCCTCCTCACCACCCCCTCACTCCACTACTTAAAACCACTTTGAGGCTTCCCCTCATCCCAGTCAGAATGACAGAGCTAAAAAAGAAAAAAAAAGCAAATGACAACACATGCTGTCCCAGGGGTGGGAAAGAGGAACACTTCCTCACTGCTGGTGGGAGTAGAACCGGCGGTTACTGCAGAAATCAGTGAGGCGGTTCCTCAGAGAGCCAGAAATAGGTCTACCGTAAGATCCAACTGTATCACTCTGGAGCTGATACTCAAAGGCTCTTTTGCTGCTGGTAAGAGAGGAGTTTGCTGTGCTCATTGCTGCCCTATTCGTGATAGCTAGGCAACAGAAGCAGCGCAGATGTCCACCAACTGATGAATGGGTCATGGGACATTTACATCGCGGAATTATTTGTCTGTTAAGAAAAATAAACTCATCAAATTTGCAAGTAAATGGACAGAACTGGAAGCGACTATTCTGAAATACCCAGATCCCAAAAGATAAACATCTCATGTTCTCACTCATCTGAGTATGCGATCTTTGTATCTTCAGATATATATATGTTTCCTTTGGTTTATATACCTGTAGAGGTTAAGAAGTCAGTAAGGGGCCACTGTTAGTGGAGCTTTGGGGGTGGGAAAATATTATAACAGCGGAACAAAGGACTCAAGGGGAATAACGGAGCAGGAAGGACTCTTAAGAGGCAGAATTAGTCAATGACTACCTTGAAATTGTGTTTTCCAGACATGAGAGTTCACACACCATGAATTCATAGAGCCTGTGATTGTGTGCATAAAACCTGGACAAGATTAGTTCAGACAAAGTCCAAGCATGGGTGAGAGGGAGTCTCACAGTCCCACCTTCAGCTGACGGATGGCTGATGGGGTAGATATGCAGCCCCTGAGAAGATACCCATGCTCAAGAAGGTGGTCCTACACCCACACACATAGAAGCAGAAGGTTGGTTTTTCTTTTAAGTCATTGGGGTTAAAAGAAGAGAGAGTACACAAAGGTGGGAGAGAATGATGGGATCGATAAGGAAGGGAGTGGAGGGGAGGGGTATAGAAAATAGTAAATAGATGTGATAAAAACTGCTTTTAAAAAATGTAAACATTAGGGGCCTGGAGAGGTGGCTCAGCAGCTAAGAGCCAAGGCTGTTCTTCTAGAGGACCCGGGTTCAGTTCCCAGTGTCCACATGGCGACTCACAATGGTCCTTAACTCCAGTACCAGGAGACCCAGCACCCTCATACAGACATACATGCAGGCAAAACACCAATGCCCATAAAATAAAGCAAATAAAAAGAAATATTGCTTAGCATTGATATTTAGTAGAAAAAAATGTAAAAAACCAATGAAAACATTTTGACAGGTTTCTGTCTCTTGGTGGACTAGTGTTACCAACTCAGAAGCAGCCCCTCCTCTGGCAGATCTTTAAATAAAAAAGGCATGTCAGAATGTCCTTATATCTTTTTCAAAGTGCTTACGTTAATGTCACTATCAAACATTCTCAGGAATTTGCTAGGTCTTCTAAATTTGTGCCCAGATTTGTAATTCTACCCGACATCTTCTTCATTTTGGAAGAGTTTTTGGGAGTAATATTACAGAGCTTTCTTTGAAAATCTGACCTTGGGGCAGGGACATGGCTTAGCAGATAAAAGCACTTGCAGAAAGCCTTGCATGGTGGTTTGATGGGAAATGTCTCCTTATAGTCTCAGGCTTATGAACACTTGGTTCCCTGCTTGGTGGTGTTGGTTCCACAGGTTTAGAAGTTGTGAACTTGCAGGAGGAAGTGTGTCACTGAGGGCAAACTTGGAGATTTGAAAGCCTCTAGTCAATCTAGGTGTGATCTCTCCGCTTCCTGCTTGAGCTTCAAAATGTAAGTTCTCTCTTAGGCTTATTGTTCCAGCTACATCTACGGCCTCTGCCTTACAGTCATGAGCCCTAACTCTGGAATCATAAGCCCAAATAAACTCTTTCATTACTTGCCTTGGTCTGGAATGTTATCGTCACCATAGAAAAGTAATTGACACAGCTTGCTACCTGAATTTCACTGCCAGAACTCATGGTGGAGGGAGAATCTCTCTCTCTCTCTCTCTCTCTCTCTCTCTCTCTCTTCCTCTCTCTCTCTCTCTCTCTCTCTCTGCCAAACCTGGTCTGTCTGTCTCTCTGTTTCTGTGTGTGTGTGTGTGTGTGTATGTCTCTCTCTCACACATACAAATAAATAAATGATCTAAATTAAACTCCAGTTTTCATTATTTACGATAACAAACCATCCTGTATTCTGCACATCTAGTTTATAATAATATCATGTCAAGTACCCTGTACCCTGTGCCTTATCATCCACTATGATTGGTTGGATTTATTTTATAGTATTTTTGCTTTAGGTATTTTGAGTTATAAATCATTATACTTTAAGTTTACTATAAGAATAATCATCCCTTAAAATTCTTTTCAAATAGCTTCCTTACTATTCAATATGATTTATTTTAAGGAGGGTAGGGATATAGATCAGTGGTAGAATATTCATTGCATGATTAGGCTCTTGGTTCAGTTCCCAGAACCTAAACAAAAAAAATTAGTTTGAAAGCTATAAATTTTAATTCATTGCAGTGTGTATGTGTGTGTGTGTGTGTGTGTGTGTGTGTGTGTGTGTGTGTGTGCGTGCATGTGTGTGTGTGTGTGTCTCACTATATTGTTCTAACTGGCCTGGAGCTCCTAGTGTCAACTCTTCTGGATTCAAACTTGCAATAATCCTCTTGCTTCTGCCTCCCAAATGCTGTGTTACTGGCATGTGCCACCATCCCGATTTCTGATTAGCAGTTTCAAAGTTAACAAATTATGCTGCATTCAACTTGAAGGCAAAAATGTCTAACTTTAGAAATAAAATGTGGTTATACTGTGGTACATGCCTTTTATAAACAAAAACAAAATGTTGTATGTTAGTAACAAAATTAAAATATGTTTTGAATGGGCTGTTATGAGAGGATATGAGATAATATAAAATTTAAAAAAGGGACTCCAGCCAGTGAAGCAGACCGGCACCTTGTGGGCCATCATCAGAGAAGCTTCCTCCTGCAGTAGATGGGAATAAATGCAGAGACCCGCAGTCAGATATGCAGAGAGTGAGAGACTTTGGAACACTCGTTCCTAGATGGGATGTCACCATCAAATTCACTCCCTCAGAGCTCAGGGAACCTAGAAAAAGAGGAAGCAGAAAGAATGGGAGAGCCAGAGTAGATGGAGGACACCAAGAACACAGAGCCTTCTAAATCACACTGATCCAGACACATAAGAACTCACAGAGACCGAGGCAGCACACACAGCGCCTGCACCGGGCTTAGCTTCCAGTTTAATGTTTTCATGGGATTCCTGGGTGTGCAAACAAGTGGGTCTCTGCTTACTGGGCTTCCCTT
This sequence comes from Myodes glareolus, assembly GCF_982192425.1. Lineage (NCBI taxonomy): Eukaryota > Metazoa > Chordata > Mammalia > Rodentia > Cricetidae > Myodes > Myodes glareolus. The sequence goes on along the minus strand of NC_142048.1, from coordinate 32,451,683 downwards.
GGGCTCTTTTCCTTCTATTTGTTTGTCTTGTCCAACTCAGATGTGTTAGTTTTTGTTTACATTATTATATTAATCCTTAGAGGCCTGTTTGTTTTCTAATGAGAGACAGAAGGGAGTGGATTTAGATGGGAGGGGAGGTGGGGAGGAATTGGGAAGATTTACAGGTAGGGTAGGGGAAACCTTTCAATAAAATGAAAAGGAATAAATGTAAAAGGGAGGAAAAGTTATTTAAAGCAGTGTGTTTTCTAAGTTAGCAGTCACACATGAGCTACAACCTTAACGTAAACAGTTAAAATTTTACCCGTAAGCACAGACTGAGAGACTGCTTTTTCCAAATCTGCCCTCATTTTCTGAAAATAGAATATAACTATATTCTCATTATTTATACTAAGAGTTTATAATTTTTAAAAAGCTTTAAAAAAAAACTAAACATATTTGATCTCCAAATAGCTGAAGTAAAGAAAGGAGTTTGGGACGCCCAGAGCACAATGTGATCTGTTCTTTTTGTTTGTTCCTTTGTAGGCTGAAATGAAATGGAAAGCTCTACCTTGAGCCTCTCCTCCAAACTCACCCAAACTATAAAGAGGCTGGAAGCTAGTTAAATTCTACATCTCTCCTCCAAACCGCTGACCCGCCTTTATTGTCAATCATTCCAATCCCTCTTGAAGGCCCGTGGTGGTGTTCTGAGTTGTGGTGACTGTCATCAGCGCTACCACAGTACAGTTAAGAGTGCAGATAATGACTTACCTCAAGTCAAAGTGAATCAGTCCTCGCCTAGGCTCAGTCCAGACACAGCCTCCCAGGAACTGCTAACCGAAGGCAGCATTTGTAAATTGTCTTCTCCATTATTTGATTAGCAACTGGCACAGTTGATTCTGGCTCTAATCCAGAAACAACATGAGGAAATCAGTTTAACTGGAAGGAAGACAAGAAAATAAATCAAGGGCAAACCCCCAAAACTCTTACATTTTCAATTTCTCCCACTTACATGAACTTTTATTGGATTATATATCTTTATTTTTATGTTTTTAAGATTTATTTATTTATTATGTATACAGTGTTCTGCCTGCACATCAGAAGAGGGCACCAGATCTCATTACAGATGGTTGTGAGCCACCATGTGGTTGCTGGGAATTAAACTCAGGACCTTTGGAAGAGCAGTCAGTGTCCTTAAGCTCTAAGCCATCTCTCCAGCCCAGATTATATATCTTGATTTCAGCCTTTTATACTTATGCACACCCAGAGAAATTCGCATTTTAGCTATCCTAAAATCAAAGTGCAGCTGAAGCTTTGCCTTATAGATGTTAAAGTTAATAAACTGCTGCCTGCGAAGAGGGGCGCTAAGTATAATTTCAGCTAAGACATGGATAGAGGCCACATTTTTCTTAGGTATGAAAACATCACCATCACAGATTGAATGGCCAGTTTATTTGATCTCTTTTTTATTATTTTTCTTTATTTTTGAGAATTTTCGACCTGAAAACATGAAATAATATCTATCACCCATTCCCCTCCAAGTTCCCTCATGTCCTCGACAGCATGATCCCCTCCCTAACATCACTTTTTTCCTCCCTTCCTCCCTTCCTCCCTCCCTTCCTCCCTTCCTCCCTTCCTCCCTTCCTCCCTTCCTCCCTTCCTCCCTTCCTTCCTTCCTTCCTTCCTTCCTTCCTTCCTTCCTCTGTTCCTTCCTCCCTCCCTTCCTTCCTCTTTCCCTCCCTCCCTCCCTCCCTCCGTCCCTCCCTCCCTCCCTCCCTCCCTCGTTTCCTTCTTTCCTCCCTTGATAATCCCCTAAAGTCCCATTAGTGTTGCCCATATGTTCATGGATGTGGGGCTATCCACTAGCAAAAGCATTCTCTATATGTGAAGTTGCAACACACACCTGTAAGCATGGGCTGTACTCTCAGCAAGCTCTCCTTTCTGTTTTCAAAGCCTGTGGAGCAGTTTCTAACATGCAATAGGTAACTTCTAGTTCCACTCATCGTGTTGTGCAACAGCCTCAAACTGGAAGCCCAGGTCATCCCGTCTCTGTTCATTCTGATGTAACTCAAGCAGCTATTTGCTGTTTGCTGTTTGTTCTGTTGCCCCTATTTCTTAACTCAGATTCCAGTAACATGTACGCTGTTTATCTTCTGTCCTTTGTTGTTTACTGAGCGAAAGTATTACCTGGTTTTGACCTTCCCGTTAAACGCTTTCTTATGATTTACTTAGAAAATCTGGAAGTTATTATAGAAAAGTTAGTTCTGGCGATTTAAAAAAGAAGAAGGAAAAAGACAAGATCTCTTGAGTACATTGGAAGTGTGGGAGCAGGGGAGAGGGTGGAAGGGGAGAGGGGAAGAAGAAAGAGGAGTGGGGAAAATGTATAGTTCCATTAAAAACAATAAATAAAATTTAAGAAAAAGGAAAAATGTCATTTAGACTGAAGTGATGTACACATACAGAAGAAGTAGAATTATAATATTTAAAATGTTAGAAAATTCAAGCTGTTGACATTAAAAGGAAAACAAGAAATTTTAAAGCTAACGTGGTAATAACCACTGTGCTGAAGTGTGATAGTCTGAACTTATTTTTCTTCCTTGTACCTTTATTGCTTTCTCTCCATTCAAAAAAGTTTGGTAAACTAAAGTCACAGGAGGTCTACAGAAGGGGACAAGAGCAACAATAGCAAGAACCACCACATTTGCCACATTTTCTCCTTGACAAATATAGTAAGATTGTTTTTTTTTTTCTTTCTATGCCTTTTGGTGATGGCTGGAGATTAAACCTATGGCGTAGCACATTCTCAGAACCAGAACCTGTTTTACCGGTGAGCCATATACCCCTAGCCATAGCACTAGCTACATTAACCCAGCCTCAACATCCTTCTGGTCTACCCTCTGTCTCCATTTCACAGGTGAGGGGATAAGGCCCAGAAGTTTGAATGATTTGCCCAAGGTGACACAGCTATCAAGAGGTGGAGCCAGGACTCAAAAGCAGTCTGGCTCTGAATTCATGGACCGCACTATGAAAGATAGGTTATGGTGTCAATCGAGGACTTGGTTCAGATCTTTGTTTCAAAAGAAATGCAGAAAAAAGCTAATCAGACAGTAAGAACAATATTTAGGGTCAATGTCCTGTGAAAGCAGGCTACAAACTGCAATTTCTAGAAGCTTTGTTGGACAATTTGGGGTGAGAGGAGTGGGCAAACAGAGTGGAAGAACTGTCATAAGAATCACCAAATCATTGGCTGTGGTTCCACAAGCCTGTGCTATCAACCCTTACTTAGGAGGCTGAGGCAGGAAGATTGCAGGTTCAAGGCTGGCCTAGGCTACTGTATTTTGGAAGGAGGGAATCACGGAGAGTGGAAAGAGGAGAATAGGGAGGAAGGGAGGAAGTTGATGCTATAGTTCAGTTATTAAGGTTAGAAAGCACTTATCCAGTATGGCACAAAACCTTGGATCTACTCCACACCTCTCAAAAAAAAAAGTTGAAATTACATGGTTATATAAAACCATAGAAATGAGACTCAACCTGAGATCTGAAAGAAATGTAACAAAAAAATAAAAAATTAAGAGGAGCAGGTTGGTCTAGTGTTGAGGCAATAGACCAGAAACAGAAATTTAAAGGCATGAGTATTTGTTTATTGATAGGATCTCATGCAGCTCAGGCTGGCCTGGAACTCCATTTCTCAGGATGTTGGGATTACAGGCATCAATACCACACATTAGCATGCCAGGCAAATACTCTACTAACAGAGCTCTTTCTTCAGTCCCAATGCCCAGTGAGTCTTTGCTTTCTTTTGTAATTCTACTTATGTTATGTGTGGGTGTTTTGTTTGAATGTATGTTTGTGTACCACATTGTGACTACTGTCCATAGAGGCCAGAAGAAGGTTTTGGATGCCTTGAGATGTGACTTACAGAAGGTTGTGAGCTACCATAGGTGCTGGGAATCAATGGTTGTGAGCTACCATAGGTCCTGGGTCTTCTGGAAGAGCAGCCAGGGCTCTCATCCAGTGAGCAGCTCCAGCCCCGGCAATGTATGTTTTTGTCATTGTTATTGTTTATTGGTTTTTTAAAAAAGTTTTATTTATTTATTATATATAGTGTTCTGCCTACATGTATGCCCTCAGGCTAGAAAAAGGCACCAGATCTCATTATAGATGGTTGTGAGCCACCATGTGGTTGCTGGGAACTGAACTCAGGTCCTTTGAAAGAACAGTCAGTGCTCTTAACCACTGAGCCATCTCTCCAGCCCTTTGTTGGTTTTTGAGACACAGGTCTCACCATGTAGCTCTGACTGGCCTGGAACTCAATATTTAGACCAGGCTGGCCTGGAACTCACAGAGATCCACCCATCTCTGCCTCTCAAGGAAGGGCTGGGATTAAAGCGTGTGCCACTGCGCTGGCTCCCAGGGCATGGGTTTTAAAACAAGCTCCAGTGAACTAGACTGTGAGGTCATTAAGGTTCACAGCTCATAGAAGCTAGATTTGTGTGGCTCACTTAGAGAGTTACTAGACTAACTGACTCAATACTTTCTTTCTCAAGGACTATGTGAAATAGGAATGCTAATTTATTAATAAAGAGAAATGCTGTCTAACTTATTGATATATTTTACCTAGAAAATCTGCTCCTTGTGGGATATGGCTATGAATTAAAAACCAAACATGGAAACTTGGAAAGCAGAAGACATTGGATCATCTTGGGGACCTTCTTTTTAAGAAATGGTCCTATTCGCTGTTTTTCTCTGGTCCAAGGACATTTTCATTGAGCAGAAGGTACAGGCCCTTCAAGATCACGATTCTGTACCTCTGGGATGTGTCAACTAAGCAGTGGCACATGAATTCTTTCACTCTCTTTTCAAAGAAGAAAAAAAAAGTTCACCCAGAGAACTCTTCACTTTATACATCAGACGCAGAGTGGCTGTCATCTGAACCGGCTGGACCTTGCATTTGCCTGCTGGATTGGAGGCCTGCCTGGTATGTGATATTTGAGCAAATCCCAGTGTGAAGGTTTTTAATTTCAGTCTATCTGTCTCCTGCCAACTCAAACTACAGTAGAGACAGGTCAGCTCTCAGCCCTATCACCAAGTAGACCCAGGTAACTGATCTTCTATCTATTAGTTTATTTCCACAGTATACTGTTCTCTTTTTAAAATTCTACTGATTTGTTTTGGTTAGCATAGCAAATAGAGGGTTCCACTGTGATATTTTAGTTGTATTTTGCTCATATTTGACACCCATTGCCTTCCCTTACTCTTCCCCTTCCTGCTAGCATCATTCTTTCTCCCAAGAATTCCTCTTCTACTTTCATATTGTGTGGTGTGTGTGTCTGTGTGTGTGTGTGTGTGTGTGTGTGTGTGTGTGTGTGTGTAGTAAAGCTAGAGTTTCCATGTGAGAAGAAAAATGCAACATTTTTCTTCGCTTTCCCCCATTGCTTTCTCATTCCGCCTTCCTTTTGAGTCCTTCCCAACATAGACCATGTCGTACTCTTTATACCTTATGTCTGGTGGATATAGTTGTTGTTGTTGTTGTTGTTTTTAACCTTTTGAAAAGTGTCTGGTCTTTATTAATTGGTAGTTATAACAAATATCAGTTAAATTTTTATTTCACACAGTCTGGGTGTGTGCAGAGGCTTTAGACAACAGAGCTTGGTAGAAACAACAAATAACAACCTTGGCATGAGGAAAAAGCAGAAGATGCGAATTGTAGGATCCAATAAGAGGCCTTAATTCAAACCCATTATCAAAAGTTGGATTTCTGAGCTGGGCAGTGGTGGTGCACGCCTTTAATCCCAGCACTCGGGAGGCAGAGGCAAGAGGATATCTGTGAGTTCAAGGACAATCTGGTCTACAAGAGCTAGTTCCAGGACAGGCTCTAAAGCTACAGAGAAACCCTGTCTCCAAAAACAACAACAACAAAACAAAAAGTTGGATTTCTGTACTGCTTTTGATAGACAATAAGTCTATTCATTCTCTCTTCTCTGTTTCATTTTTTATATACCTCTAAGTATATATTTTAAGTATAGATTTCATATATGAGTATGGAATATTTGATATGTTGAGCCTGGATTGTTTTACTCAACATGATGGTCTCCAGTTCGATCCGTTTTCCTGTAACTCACATAATTTTATCCTTCTTTATGACTTAATAAAGTGTGTGTGTGTGTGTGTGTTTGTGTGTGTGTATGATGTTTATTAGCTTATTTGTTGATGGACATATAAACTGGTTCCATCCCAGCTATGATGAACTATGAGCTGTACAATGAAGGGATAATTGTTTGATTTTGCTGAAGACTGGCGTCTGCATTTCTTTGGAGGATCCACCATTGCCCGTTCCAGCAAGTCATGCCTTCTCTTTGAGCATCAGTTTTCTCCTCTATAAAATTAAGTAATTGAACCAAATCGAACATAAGGTCCACTTTTGTATCTCATTTATTTATTGCTTAATTGTTACTATTTACGAAACAACAGTAACAACAAAACCTACCGCACTGTCTTAGTCATGGTTACTCTTGCTGTGATGACACTCCATGACCAAAAGCAAGCTGGGGAGGAAAGGGTCCATTTGGCCTACCCTTTCACAATGTTCACATAAGGCCAGCCACCAAAATCGCCCTACGATATATGTAATATATAAAACAGAACTTTGTGGATAACTCAAGAGCAAAGACAAATTTTAATGTGTAAGTGATCAAGGTCAAAGCCTCGTTTGGATACAGAGTCCTGTGGATGAACCTTCTCACTGCAGGCTCTCTATGGCTCCCTGCAGACAGTGATAGAGTTGTTGCAATCCTCAAGCGAAATCCCTACAGTGTTGCCTGAAAGCCTAGTCGTTTTGCTCTGCTCCAGGTCACTCTGGGAGCTCAGGGGCTGCCCTGATCCCTTGAATGTGTTGCTGGTGCAGTAGATGGATGTTTTGTTTTCTTTTGAGAAGAGGTGTCTTGTAGCCTGAGCTGAGCTTGGATCCCCACGCCCAACCCCAATCCTCCTGCTTTTCTTCCCAAGTGCTGAGGTTCCAAGGGATCAAATCTCCCAGGAGTGAGATGTTTCTAAACATGTTTTATCTTTACCTCCTCTCTTGCCACATAAAAAAGGGACAAAATTTCTATCTCCCCTTCAAAGATAAGAATAAAAACTAGAGTCAGGTGGTGGTGGCACACTCTTTTAATCCCAACACTCAGGAGGTAGAGACAGGTGGATCTCTATGAATCTGAGGCTACCCTGGTCTGCAGAGCGAGTTCCAGGACAGGCTCCAAAGCTACAGAGAAACCCTGTCTCAAAAAAAAGGAATAAAAACTAGTAACATAATAATAATAAACTAGTAATATGCAGAGGAAATTTGATTTTTATTTCCACAAGATTTCCATTTCAGAATATAATCTGGGCCTTATTTTTATGTTAAAAAAAAAAAGCTCCTTAAAAGATCATCCACTGGACTGAAGAAATGGCTCAGTGGTTAAGAGCACTGGTTGTTTTTCCAGAGGTCCTGAGTTCAATTCCCCCCACCCCCCATAACCACATGGTGGTTCACAACCATCTATAGTGGGATCTGATGCCCCCTTCTGGCATAAAGGCGTCCATGCAGATAGAGCACTTTGTGTGTGTGTGTGTGTGTGTGTGTGTGTGTGTGTATGCTTGTATGTATGTACATATAAAAAATATATATGTAAAACAAATAAATAAATCTAGAAAAGAAAAGATATCTTTTATAAAAAGTCACTCACCACAAAACAGAAAAGCTTTCTCCTTACATGTTTTTCCCCTAGCTAATATTAAATTGTCATCAAACCCTCCTAATAAATATGAGAAATTGACTATACACTTTTATATGTGATCCCTCTTCAAACCCTTCAAAAATGAAAATAGTGAAACAAAAAGGCATAAACTGGCAATAGCAAAAAAAACACAAATGATACACATGGTATGGGATTCCCCTCTGTATGCTGTGAATAGCATTGGTTAATAAAGGAACTACTTTGGGCCTACAGCAGAGCTATAGGGGAACAGAGCTAGGTGGGGAAAACTAAACAGAATGCTGGGAAGCCATGTAGCCCTGCCAGAGATAGACGCCAGAACTTTCCCGGTAAGCTAAAGCCTCGTGGCGATACACAGATCAATAGAAATGGGTTAAATTAATATGTAACAGTTAGCCAATAAGAAGCTAGAGCTAATGGGCCAAGCAGTGATTTAATTAATACAATTTCTGTGTGATTATTTCGGGGCTGGGCAGTCGGGAACCAACAAGCAACCTCCTCCAACATACATGAGTTAAAAGATTACACGCACTAGCTGGGCATAGTGGTGCAAGCCTTTAATCCCCGTACTTGGGAGGCAGAATTGGGCAGATCTTTGAGTTTGGGGCCAGCCTGGTCTACAGAACAAATTCTAGGGAGAGGCAGGTAGATCAGGATAGAGATAGATAGATAGATAGATAGATAGATAGATAGATAGATAGATAGATAGATAGATAGATAGACAGACAGACAAGACTCCTTCCTAACTCAGCTGACGTTTCTTCCCTCTTTATGTCTTTGCCTCATTTTACAACTAAGAGAATTTGATTCGGAAAGTATTTTCATTTAAGGCTTAAGGAACACTGGAAAGAATAAGATATGATCAGAAAAGGTAAATGAAAGCATGCATGGTAAGAGTGAGACCAGGACTGGAGAGGTGGTTTAGTCCCCAAAGTGCTTGTCTGACAAGCAGGAAGCACCAGAGCATGCTCCCCAGATCCCAAGTATTAAACAAACAAAACTAAACAAAACGAAGATGGACATAGCACATTTAAAAAAAAAAAATCCGGGCATGGTGACATGCTGCTGTCATCCTAGCACTGGAAGGGCAGGAGCAGGGGGATCCCTGATGCCTGCTGGGCAATCATCTAAGATTCAGGACTGTCAGAGGTCTGATCTCAAAAAAGAAAAGAAAAAAAGAAGAAAAAGAAAAGAAAAAAAGAGAAGAAAAAAATCTGCCTGATGCTCTCTGTAAGCTTGTAAAGGAAAAATGTAAAAACATAATAAATATTTGTCAGATTTCCTAGAAGTGTTGAACCTTGTATTCCATAAAGCCGATGTCTTCTCCAAGGGTCCCAGTTAAGTTACAATGAAATGATTTCTTGGTACTCCAGATTCTCATTTATTTGAATCTTTTATTTTACCTCTGGTTATATAACCAACAGTAAATGAGTTATCGAGCCAGAAAAAATTAAAAGTCTTTTCTTATTCCATTTTTTTCTTCTTACAAAAGCTAAAACAAGCTTCAACCGAGGAAAAAAAATTGGTTTTCTTTTTCTGTACAAAGGACTTTGGAGTTATGTATATTTTATGCTTCTGAACAGCACCATTTTTCTCCTCATAAGATCATATGTCATATTTTTCTACCAAATAAAGGTTGAATTGTAATCAATAACAGATTTTATTTTCTTACACTTAGCACATGAAAAAGAATTCAGCTTTACTGTGAAAAAAATTTGTGGAATAAGAAAACAAGAGCACATGGTAAGTAAAACCACATTTTAAAATGTGTCTTATAAAATTAAAAATATAATTTATATAATATAAATATAATAATATAAAGGTTTATCAAGTACTTTCACACTCACTATATGTCAGGAAATGTGCCAAAAGCACAAAAGGTAAACAAGCTAAAACTGGTCTGAACCTGCTTTGTGTCTACATTTAATTGTCCATTAAGGATTCTTAACCTTGGTATTATTGATATTTTGGGTTAAATCATTCTGTGCCATTGCTTCTTCCGTGGTGATTGTCTTGTATGTGGTAGGATGTTTAATAGTGTTCCTTGCTCCCACCCCCTGGCTGCTGTAAACATCTCTGCCCCTTCTCCCCTATTGTGACAACCCAAAATGAACCCAGATGCTGCAAAATGGGCCCCTGAGGTTAAACAGCCCTCAGCTGAAAACCACTGTCTTATGGCCATCTCTGTTTTTAAAAATATGTCTACATGTGTGTGTGTGTGTGTGTGTGTGTGTGTGTGTGTGTGTGTAAGAGAGAAAGAGAGGGAGACAAAGAGAGGCAGAAGCACAGAAGGGTTACCTGCTGCACGTGTGAAGGACCAAGAGTGCACACAAAGTGAGAGCCTCCTCTAAAATGGAAGTGTTTTGAGCTGTCTTTTGTTGTTGTTGTTGTTGTTGTTGTCTGTTTGTTTATTTTTTCTTTCCTACATTCTCTGTAGAAGCATTAAAGAGAAATTCTTTAACACTCATAATTCTAGAATATAATTTGTGCCTGCCATCAGCAATGAAATAGTCTGAAATACTGAGGCCTAGTTCCAGAGATGTTTTGTTCTTGCTATAAGCTAACAGGCATCATCTTGTCGTCTGAAGCAAAAATAGATTAGATTCATTAGAGGGATCCTAGACAAATAACAGATCCAATTAAAGCCTGACACACACAAGCAAAATTTAGCACTTAATGATGGCTCCAAAAAATAAAAAAAATCTTGGACTTTAGCTGTAGTGTGCTACCCTTTAAAAATGCTTGAATTCCAGTGGAAATCTAGCCTCTGTAGTTGTCCACGTAAACTTCAAATCTCCAGGAGAGAAAAGTCCATCCAATTAGTCTGGTGACCTGTATGGGAGTGTAAACCCAGGTATCAGAGTTATCCCCCTGATTTTTTGATGATCTTGACTGATGGGGGAATCGCTGTATGCAAGAATGTCTCTTCGATATGTGTCTCCTTTGATGCATTCAGAAATTTCAAGGAAAATAGAAAGAAGTCGTCTCCCGTGCCTGTCCTCAGTACTGAATCAAATATTAAGTCCTCTTTTGTTATTGCTACAATGTATATATTCGAGTCTCATAAAATATAAATAATACGAATAAAAATAGCTGTCCAAATTTCATCAATAATCATGTATAAAAACAAAAATCTTATTTTTCTTTAGGCTTAAAAAAATAAAAACCAAACCTCTTCTGTACTTTTGCATTCTATAACAACAACTTCAGGTCGGGTAACACAGAAAAGCAGTTGACCCTAACAGGTTTTGAGGCTAATAGCCCAAAAGGTGTGGTATCAGCTCTGGCGAGCAGCTTTTTGGACTGTGCTGGAGGCAAAGTAGAATAAAGAGAGCAGAGACAGAGTCAGTGGCAGCCGAGGTTTAACGTGGATCAGAACATTACAAGGAAACTGGTTTCTTCCACACCTTCCTAATCTTCCATAATTTCCCAATAACAGTCTCTCTCCCCTGAACTTCCCTACACCTCTCTCTCTTTCTCTCTCTCTCTCTCTCTCTCTCTCTCTCTCACACACACACACACACACACACACACATACATTCTCCACCATTTGTACTCCCTAGAACCCAACCATCCTCCCCAGAAGGTTCTGTCAGACCAGAAGTGTTTACTGCAGAGGGTAGTTATTGCCTTTGAACACTGAGATTTTTATTTTTTGAGACAGGGTCTCTTGTAAGCTAGGCTGGCCTCAAACTACACCGTGTAGCCTAGAATTACCTAGAATCTCGATTTTTCTGTCTCTGCCTCTAAGGGCTTTTGGTTTCTGAGCACATGCTACATAGTTTTTGTAGTGCTAGAGATCAAACTTCAGGCTTTGTCAGGCTAGGTAAGCACTCAACCGACTGAACTATGTCACTAACCACAGCATTCTTTTTAATGACCTGAAGGGGCGTGGTTGATCGGTAATTAAACTTTAACCAGACTAGCTTAATATAAAAGATATATCTTTAATAAACAGAATAAAAGAAAACTTACACCAGAGTCCCAACGATCCGAGAGCGCAGGGACCAAGAGAGGGCAAGGAAGTGCACCCACCAGGTTTATAGGTAAATTTTTGCCTTAGGGTAACACGGACAGAATGTGATTGGCTGAACTCCCCTATCAATGACCAGATGTGGGTGATGCAGACACAAACAAAAAGGGGACCTATTTAGAGAAGTGGACATACTAATTCCTTTCTTGCTATGTCTTGAACTGAACACTGGCGCCTAACAACCAAGTTGGCAGCACCCTGCTGCTTCAGTCCTGAGACTCAGGAACACCATGTCAGAATGATGGAAATGTTTCTTCTCGAAGTATCTACTAATCAGGATCTGTTAGGGCTTTGTGCAGTTAATTTCAGTGTTCAGAGAAGACATTAATTTCTTAGAATTCTACGCGGGGGGGGGGGTATCACACTAATTGGTGTGACGATAGAAGAGCCACACTCGTTCTCACCGCGGCGCTCGCTGGCGAATGCTGCAAATGGAGTTAGAAGAACAAAAGTGTTCTGTTAATGCGGAAGAACTTAAACGTTTGAAATCCTTGTCGGTATTCCAGAAAGAAAATCGGGGGGGGGGGGTATTAACAGGGACCAAGGAAATCGAGTATAAAGAAAGACCCCATGAAGATGACCGGGCAAGACTGCTGCGGCTGAACAGCTCTGGGTCATGGCCAGAGGACTTTAAAGATCAGGATGGTGAATATTCATATTCAGTTCGGAGATGCTTACTGAAGCTTATGTTTCCCCTTGCATTCTCTTCCCTTCCTTTCCTTTCCCCTGTGAGTGCGAAGCTTTCTGTGAAATCGACTCTACAGAGATGTCTAGTGCCCACGGTATTCTGAGAAAATAATGGGGGGGGGCGGGGAAGGAGGCTGTTGGAATTTGAAAATGACGAAGGACAGACAAAAGAGCAACAAGGAAGTTACATTTGAGACAAATCACAAGTATTCAGCACAAGCCAGGAAATAACAGAAAAACTTGAACTCCATAGAGGAGGTGTCCTCGAGTGAGATTTGGAAGCTTCGGGAACGTACAAGTGGCGAACATTTGAGCAGCGTTAGTAAGGCATGTATAAGGCATGTATAGTTCCCAAGTCGTCAGCTTACATGTTTCCATGTACAGTTTTGGATAAGTTTAATCTCATGCAGTTCGGACAATTTAAGCGTTTCCCCTTGGCGTAGGAACTGCCTAGGATTTCCAGGGCTCCGAGCCGGGTGAAGTTGGTGCTTTAGCTCTGCCGGGTCCTGCTGCAGGCATCAATCCCCGCCCATTGCCCCCGGAGCTTCCCTTGTCCTCTTTCACAAAGGTGCCGGGGCAAGGAGCAAATTCTTCATCGCACAGCGAAGAAGTCTTCACTTTAACTCCCGCAAACGGTGAGACGGAGGAACTACTCTGGTGTTGATCTTTTTGTTTCCTCAATGTCTGAACCTTTATCTTTCATTTCTGCTATTTCTGGGTGTGGCGATTCTTCATAGAGGGAACGCATTGTTCCACCTAGTTTGAGGAGGGACCAACAAAATATTTAAGGACGTATATGATACAGGTGAATACTTACATTGTACAATATTTTGATTTTATCCTCTCTCTCTCTCTCTCTCTCTCTCTCTCTCTCTCTTTCTCTCTCTCTCTCTCTCTGTTTTGTTTTTTGAGACAGGGTCTCATTATGTACCTCTGGATGTCCTGGAACTGTGTAGGCCAGGTTGGCCTCAAACTCACAGGGTTATGCCTCTGTCTTCTGACTGCGGGAATTAAAGGCCTATGTCATTACACCTGACTTACATCCTTTTTCTTTATTTCAAAAGACTCTTCATAAGGTAACCTGCCAACTAATGACATTTCATTTTTCATTCATAATTTATAATTTAACCTAGTTTTAATTAATTATCTCAGAACTGAAAGTATTCATTTTTCTAAGTCAGAGGACAGCAAACTGTCACCCATAAGACTGAAATGGGCCCTAATAACCTGTTTTATATTTTTACATGGTTAGAAAATTCAAAAGAAGATTAATAATTGGAGACTTGTAAAAGTATCATAAAAATCTAGATTTCGTTGTCCATAAAGTTTTATGGGAACGTAGCTATGTACAGCCATCTACATATCGTCTGTAGATGGTTTCATTTCATAATCATAGAATTGGTACGGCTCACAATGGCAGAAATATGTAATGCCTGGCCATTCTAGGAAGCTTGTCGGCTGCTGCCTTACACCATTCTGGCTCCCTTATGGTTAGAGTTCCGCTTGTTGCTTCCTTAGAGCAAGTGTAGCATCTTGGGTAGTTCATTCTATCACAAAACATCCTTGGCTGCTAACCCTGGAAATATTTTGTTCTCTTCTGGCAAAGAAAGGACATTCTAATATTTATCTGGTTAATCTGAGTTTATGTGTGTGTTGTCATTTCCCCTGAGTTTAGAATCTTCATCATGGCAAAAGAGATGCACTGTATGAGAATCTCAAAGGAAGAACAGGGAAACAATAGGATTCACAGCTATTCCTAAATAATGGAGTGTCTCTCATATGGCTCAGTGTAGAATCATCATTGTAGTAAGCAATACTTTCTAGTTGGGAGAACCAGTCTGCAAATAGTGACCTGGAGACTTATTATTAATTATGGTAGTTTGACCTTTAGCTTAGGCTTGTCTCAACTAGCTCTTATAATTTAAATTAACCCATATTTTTTAAATCTATATTCCATCTTGTACCTCCTGTCTCCTCTCTGTGTCTGACTAATGGCTCTGCCTTTCTTCTTCTCAGAGCCCTCTCTGTCTCTGGAAGTTCCACCTAACCTCTTCCTGCTTAGCTATTGGCCATACATCTCTTTATTAAGCCAATCAGAAAGCATCTTGGCAAAGGCACATCTTCACAGTGTAAACAAATATTCTGTAACAAATCTTGTTGTATATTCATCCAAAAGCTGGCACTTATTTGAAAGCATATAACAAACCTAAAGATCTTAGTTATTTATTTAGAAAAAGATACTTTTCTAGACTAGATTTAATATTTTGAAAATCAAACTACTCTCTTACAACTATGGCAAACTTGAGTCCTTATTTTATGGAGTTTTGCTTTTAACAACAGGATTTTAACAGTGACAACAAAGGGGTCACTTTCCTACCCTTAACACTTTTCATCATCACCTGATTTAATTAAATTAATTTTTATTTAAAATTTTATTTTTACTTAAATTTTGTTTAAAACATCTACTTTATTTGGTTAGTTAGTTAATTTTTTCGAGGCAGGGTTTCTCTGTAGTTTTGGAGCCTGTCCTGGAACTCACTTTTCTAGAGCAGGTTCACCTCGAACTCACAGAGATCCACCAGCCTCTGCCTCCCAGGTGCTGGGATTAAAGGTGCGCCACTACCGCCCGGCTCTACATTTATTTGTAACATATTTTCGTGTTGTAGGGATGGTAAGAGACCAGGAAATAATTTATCTTCATTGTAGTCTTTTGCTTACTGTCGCTTGTGTCTCTTTAATCTGATCCTAAGAAGTGCGCATTCCACATAGTTCAAACCTGCCCAGGGTTGCAATGGATAAACAGGATGAGTGAAGGCATATAACTCCTCACCCCAAAAAGACATACAAGGAAAATATAAGAAATGTATGGTAGTCTCAACTCTGCAGAAATTAGCTAGGGAAAGGTGGACAAAATGCTAACATGGCTGGAATTAGAACCATAAGAATTACATTTATTGAAGGAGTGGTTTTTGAGAGAAATGAACACAAACTGGGTACAAATAAGTCAGTAACCCAAACTGGAATAAACATTAATATTCCATTTTGAGAACAGCAGTAAGATATTTGTGAGTTTGGTGATGAAGAATCGGAACTGGGCAGTAAGGAGAGATGCCAGAGTAACATGATAGAAGGGAAACAGAGAAGGGTATCAGAAGTCTTGAAACATTAATTATACACAAGGATCAGATCTAATTAGCTGATATAATCATATAATTGATTTAATTATATATGTAAATAGAGGGTTTTTTTTAACCATAAGAGATACATAAGAAAATTGTAATTAGACTAGACCTGTATTTTTCAGCAAGGTGTGATTTTCTTCCCTCTTTTTCTGCTCTAGGAGATACGTGGTAATTAAAGTCAGTAATCTTTTAGTTTCCATCACCGGGAAGGTAGCTGTTCTATGCACCTTGTGCGTGGAGGCCAAGCAGTGCCGCTAAATATTGTGTAGTATGCAGAATAGTCAACCCCCATCCCTAAAACAAAACAACAAATGAACAAAGAACACAACCCATCAGCCAGCTAGACGGCTCAGTCTGTAAAAGCCCTGTCTTTAGGCCTGACAACCTGAGTGTCATCCTTAGAAACCACGTGGTGGAAGGACAGAGCTCCCAAAAGTTGCCCTCTGACCTGCATGCATACACACATTCCAAACAAATGAACACACATACACGCAAAATCAAAAGTCAACCTCAAGAATCATTAAGTCCAACATGTCAATAGTGCCATAATTAAGAAACTTGGAACTAGATTAAGTCAGAGAAGTAACAGTCTATAAACTGAACAGAAGCACGGGAATTAGGCCAGAGGTCATCAGAATTTTGCGTGGCATGACCAATATCTTCTTTCATCAAGTCATTCACTAAGCTAGTTTAAAATGAGTTGTAGTTTTTAGGTATATGTCAAAATCACTTTCATATTCTATTTAGGGTTTGTATTTACACAGAGCAACACAGATACATTTCAGTGAGATAATGTTGAATGGACAAAGTCAGTCAAATATGAATATGGACAGTGTGATACCATTTATATCAAATTTAAAAATTGAAAAATAAAGCAATATTTATTCATGAAAATACATAATTTTATGTGGAAAGTGAAATAATGATAAAATCAGTTCAGGATAGTGTCTATGTTTGTAAAAAGGATTTTGTAGGAGAGAATGGAGAGTTCTTTTTTTTTATAATTTTTTTTTATTAAATTATAAAAGTTTCCATTTCAGCCCCTCCTCCCAACACCCTCCCACTCCCCCCACTCCCTCTCCTCCTCCCTCTCCATCCCCTAAAGCAGTCAGGGTTTCCTGCCCTATGGGAAGTTCAAGTTCCTCCTCCCTCCCTCCAGGTCCACGGAAGGTGAGAGTCCAAACAGACTGGAGCGCCAAAATCCAGTATATGCAGAGGAAGCAAGTCCCAGTGTCATTGTCAATGGCTTTTCAAAAAGGCTCCAGGCCAGCCACATTTAGAGAATCTGGTTGGATCACGTCCTCGTTCAGTCCCAGTCCAACAGGTCTTGGTGAACTATCATTATATCAGTCCCCTTGTATCAGTGGGTGCTCGCATTCCTCGCAGTCCTGATTACTTTTTTTATTTTCTTCATCCTTCTGTTCCTCATTTGGACCGTGGAGTGCTCAGTTCGGTGTTCCAATATGGGTCTAGAATGGAGAGTTCTTACAATGGTAAATCGATTATTTTAAGTTATTTAATGAATCATTGCAGGATTTTATTATTTTAGCTTAGCACAAATATCTTACACATCCTTTGCATTATACCAAAAATAATTACATAATAAAAACAATGAAAGTAAGTTATAAAGGGCTTATGGACACTGAAGATTTTTCTTTTATGTACTATCACCACCTGCAGGTTAAACTAGCTATTGCAGAAAATTGTGGGTTTTTTTTTTAATAAAAAAATAAAAATAAATTGAAGAACACCAAAACAAATGAAATATGCAAGGAACTGAGACTATGTAGAGAATACAAAGGGTAAGATTTCAGTTACAGACATAATCTGTTGTTAGTAAACAAGCAAATTATAGTTTAAAATACAAACAATATAAACACAACATGTTATATTGTAAGTACCACTGGACCAGTGTCCCATTAGGTATCAAGAAACAGAACAAGTAGTATTTTCCCCTTCGTGACACTAAGTTTGCTAATGAAAACCCCAGTACTGAATTGTAATTGTAATTGAATTCATTCAGTTACTCCTTAATATCAAACCACACGCCACCCTCTCTTGTCTCTGCTCCCTTTTCTTCTCTTCCTAGTTTGTACTAAACGTGTCTCCAAGTTAAAGTCTCAACGATTTCGTGTTCAATCTGAGAGACAATACCACTCAAAGTGTGGGATCAGGACAATTATAAGTTCAGGGCAGCCTGCCAAAAGAAAAAATAAGGAGAAGAGAAAGAGAAAAACAAGAGCTGGCAATGTAGCAGTAGAACATCATTTGCTCACGATGTGCAAAGCCCGTGGTTCTCTCTCCAGAACTGCAAAGCAACCAAACGGAACCTCTTCCAAAGTCTCAAATGGCTTCACATGGCCTGTGGAACGAAGTCCAACTTCTTCAGATCAGTAGGGAAAGCTTTCTACCCTTTGGACCCAGTCACAGCTTCTCCAGCCTCCCCCGAGCCTCACCCCACATGAATCTGTACTTTTGCCAGTCTGGTTTCTGTGTTGGCCATTGCTTTTTCTGAATGTGCTGTGAATTCATGGCATAATCCATTTCCTTCCACACCAGCCATTTATACTCCTCAATATTTCAACAAACATGTTCAGTTTTCCTCCTAAATTCAGAAAATAGAAATTCACTTTTCAAGTCCTCCCCGCACCCGTCCTTAGTTCCCTACCCACGTTTTTACGGATGGCTTCCCCTTATTTCATCCTACATAGAAATCCTAGAGACACTCTTATTTTTGAGATAATATAAACTTACCCCCCCAATTACTAAAGCATTTTCTGCCTATATCATTTATTTGGCATAATCAGATATTAATATCAAACCGATTCATTTCCAAATTAAGGTATGACTTTATGTATACAAGCCAAATTTTTGGAAGTCGGAGTAATTTTACAACTTCTCACCTTCTTTTCCTCTTTCCGTACAAAAACTGATGATGCTGGTATTTTAGTTTGAAGAAAGGTTTTTAAAATATACAGTATTTTTATTAATTTTTTCGCAAGTATCATGCAATTTATTTTGCTCACCTTCACACACACACATATCTCCACTCCTTCCCCTAGGTCCCTAGGTCCTCCAAGACTCACGCTCCAAAAAAAAAAAAAAAGCCCACAGAGTCTTAAGTGTAAGTTTAAGTCCAGTGTAGGCAACTTTGTGAGACGCAGATCCAAAAGAGAAGTAAAACAGAGGTCTAAAGATAGAGGCCAGTTGTAGAGTGCTTGTTAAGCATGTTGAAAAGCCCTGAGTTCGATATCCACTACCAGCCTAGACAGGCATCAATTTTCAGTTGATAGAAAATTTGCCCAGCATGCTTGAAACCTTGGGTTTGATTTCCAGCAATGCATACCCCGCATTCCAGAGGCAGAAGGATCTGGAAGAGTTTTATTGTTATGAACCATGCTCTGAGACAGCTGTACTACTTTTTGTTTTGTAAACAATTTGTTGGTAATTGAGGGAAAAAATTTATTGTGGAAACCCAGAAGCCTATTCTTTTCTACTTACATATCTTAAATTTAAAAACCTCGTCCCATAATTACAAACTGTTCACGTCCTTACATGGAACTAAAATTGACAGGTATTCTAACTTTGGAGCCTAGCATATTGAAAGACTTGCAAGCTTATTGAATTTTTGTGCTGTTTTGAAACTATTATCTGTTCATTTACTAACCTTAACACAACTGTTAAGAATGTGAATTAAAAAGGAATTCGAAGACTACGGGTTCAGAGAAAACGCCGCGAGATTAAATTCTGCTTTAAAAACCATCTGTTTCTATCAACGAGGATGCGGGGCAGCGTTCCAAGAGGCGATGATCTTTGCAAATGTTTATGATTCTTCCACCGACTAATCAGCTATGACAAGAGCGCAGCAAACTTTAATCCCTGTGGGTTTAATCTCCTTGTTAAAATTAGTGGCTAGATTGTAAAGGCCCGAAAGTTTCTTTCGAGGCAGGATTGTGGGTAGGAATGGGTTAAAAGAGAGATCTAAGACTTTCCTAGTCCTTCAGTCTCCATCCGGAGCTGAAGCCTCCACGGCAAATGAGAAAGCGGTCTCCCAGGTGGTCCATGAATTTCATGGAAGCCCTCAGTATAGTCGGGCACAGGCCTCGAGCCTTAATACGGCGAACCCATCTAGAAAGCGCACAGCATGCTGGGATTTGTAGTTCTGTAAATTCGGCTACCCGGATGAGTTGGCATTCTGGGATATGTAGTTTCAGGTCGTTCTTTCGGGTTCAATCCGTTCCTGACTAGAGGCCCCAAGTGACGCCACAGGCTCCTGGGCGTCACGTGACCCCAGTCCTGCGCGCCCCGGGTTCGCACTGCGGCTCCAGCCCGGGCGAGTTCTCGCCCCCGCGCGGCCGTTGCCGAGGAGACGGCGCACGTCTCGCCGAGCGTTGCCCCCCTCTGCAGTTCCCCCGCCCCTCTTCTCCCACCACAATGAGGTCCTAAGATGGCGGTGGCTGCGGCGGTTGGCGCCTAGTAGCTAATGTAGAGAAGGCGGCCATTGGGCTCTGGACAGTCAGGGAACTTGTGGGCCTCCCGGCCGCGGTCTTCGAGGAAGAACCGCTGCTCAGCGGCGGCTCCAGTGGGGGCCGACTGCCACTCCGCCCTCGGCAGGAGGGGCGCCTTCGTTTACAGGTAATGCCTGCGCGTCTGCGGCCCTTGGCAACCGCGGGCCCGAGAGCCGGGAGGCGCCGGACCGGGCTTCTGGGGCCACGCCTGCCCGTTTCGGCTCTGGGGTCCCCTGGCTGCGCGATCCTCGCCCCCCTCGGCTGACATAGGCGCCTCTCAGCCCCTGAGTTGACACCATGTCTGGTGAGCGCCTTGGGGACGCGCTAGCGCCTGTACAGTCTTGTCACCTCGGCCTGACCTGGGGACCCCCTCACGCGGTGCCCGGGTGCTCCAGGGTGGAGGGGAAGCCGGGCTGCAGTTGGGGTGATGGGTTTTCAGAGAAGCAGGCCTTGGCGGCCTGAGGCCTGGTGGCCGCCCTCCCTCCCTCCCACCCCACCCGCCAGATTCCATCGTGCGAGTCCCCCCCGCGGCCCGAATCCTGAGTGGGGAGCGTTTGCGACCCGGATCCGCGCACTTTCTGCTGTCACTTGTGTTCTTGGAGCATAAAGGCCCGGGTAGGCGTTCCTGCCTCCAGCTAGTGGCTCCTCGCGCAGAGAAGGTTAATTTAATAACCCTTCTCCGCGCCCCTCCCACCGCCCCTTCTCCATCCCTTCCTGCAGATCCGGTGTCTTCGGATCTAGAATCGGGGACACCGAGAGGCCCGGTGGGATCCAGATAGCGTTGTTTGCTCTGCAGAAACTGCAGTTCTGGACTAGATATTAGGTATTGGGCGCATGCCTGAAGGAACTTTTCGTCTGCGGCCCGCTCCTGCGCAGCTCGCCTTGTCGTCCCCCCCCCCAAAAAAAAACCAATCGAAACAAAGCAACTCCCCCCTCCATGACTGTTATTAGCTAAGTGTTGTGTGAACTAGGTAACAGCTCTTGTTTTGGCGCTAGAAGAAGCGGGCTTTCTGGGTGCCCCTACCACCCCCGCCCCATAAACCGTTTTCCAGACCCCGCCTTCTGTGTTCTCTGGTTACTAGAGTCGCGGGGTGCACCTGCTTCTGCCTTTCCCCATCACCTTCCCGGTCTGGGCCCCTTGCTGCCGACGCCAATTCTGATTTTGAAGTTGAAGGTACACCTCGTAAATGTCATGAAAAGAATATTCTTATGAGTGAGGCTTTCTAAAAAGATAATAGTTGAACGGTTTGAGTAACGGGGAGTTAATGACTTAGGAGAGTAAACGTCTTCGTGGGTCTTTAAATGATAATGAGACTTTTTTCATTATATTCCAAAGTGGATGTTACACCTTATTTGGAAGGATTTTAAGAGAGTTGGGGTACCTAAATGTCTATGTGAAGGTAAATTTGAGTTTAAGAGTGTTTAAAGATTACACTTGGTTATCTGAAACATTAGGCCATAAATGTAGTGTTTGTTTTCTGTATTTAAAAGTGTAAGAATTTACTGGTGATTTTTTTTTCTAATAAGCAGTTCCTAACCCTAACTGCTTTGAACTATGGAACAGAAAGGTATTTCTGAAAATTTTGTTTCAGAACAGTTTACTTGACGCGCTGGTATGTTTCCTTTATATTAAAGTTGGGAACACTTAATGCTGAGGCTTGTGGTCTAGAAACTGGTGCAGGATTGAAGGTCTCTGCTCGCCCTCTTCTCTTTGACATGCCCTTGCGGAGTATTCCCTCTTCGTTAGAACACAGTCGTGCAATTCCTAGTAGCTAAATTTAAAAAATATTATACAGTATTTTCTGAAATTCCTTTGTTTGGACAGGATTTTTCCAAGATCATTTGAGTTTGTATTTGTCGTCTGACAAGTATTTGGGTAGACCCTCTTCTCAAGTCCATTTCTTCTCAAGTTATGGCCTTTTGAATTTCTTTGTTGGCTTTATCTTTTTTTCATAATCTCTTCTGCTTTTTAAAAATTTGTTATGCCCACAATTGACAGGCATTGATTGGTTTAGTTATCTAAAATTACTTTGAACATTAGTTCTGGGCATAGTGTCTTGCTATATAAGTTAGTGCCGGGGGAATATAAATTCAGTGAAAGTAAAAAGAAATTGAACCAAGTGGTGGTGGCGCATGCCTTTAATCCCATCACTCAGGAGGCAGAGGCAGGTGGATTTCTGTGAGTTCGAGGCCAGCCTGGTCTACAAGAGCTAATTCCAAAGCTACAGAGAAGCTCTATCTTGAAAAACCAAAAAAAAAAAAAAAAAAAAAAACCAAAAAAAAAAAGGAAGAAAAGAAATTGTAAAGGTGTATAGAGGATAAATGGCTAGGACTGAGGATTAGCTTAATTGATAGAGTACTTGCCTATCATACACTATAATTGCCCTTTGTTTGTTCTCCAACACCAAATAAACAGGGATGGTGGTGAATGTTTGTAATCCCAACATTAGGGAAGTAGAGACTGGAAGTTCAAGGCCATACTGAAAGCTACATAGCCAAATTTGAGGCCAGCCTGGGATATGTGGAATGCTGTATAGAAAGGAAATATAATAACTAAAGGATGAAAACTAGAAGGAATTTTGTTTAAAGTGTTTTAGAAGTAATTGGTCTTTTTAAAAATATATTTATAGTATATATCTGCAGAAAGAACCTGAGTTTGTTTCTCCCATGTATTTTTAATAAAAACTGGGTGAGTGCTATATACCTCTAATCCCAGGAATTGGGTACGTGAGACAGGACAGTCAGAAGTTGAAGTCCATTCTGTCCTACATAGTCAGACCCTTTCTCAAAAAAACAAAAACAAAACCCAAAACCCCCACAAACATATGTAAAAAATTCAAGAAATTTTTTTAAATATTCATTTATTTTACAATTTTATGTATGAGTGTTTGGTCTTAATGTATGTCTTTGTACTATCTGTGTGCCTGGTGCCAGCAGAAGTCAGGGTGTCAGATTCCCTGGGACTGAAGTTACAGATGATTGTGAGGACAGTGTGGGCACTGAGACTCAAACATGGGCCCTCTAATGAGCAACAAGTACCCTTAACCTCTGAGCCATCTCTCTAGCCCCTGTTTTCTTTTGTGCTTGAAACAGCATCTCTGTACCCTTGGCTGGTGTCGTTGAGCATGTCCTTGAACTGTTGATTTACTTGCTTCCACCTCCCAAGAATTAGGATTATAGATGTGAACTACCATGTCCTGCTAAAATAGCCTATTTTAAAAATTGTTTAATTTGTTCTTGCTTTCTGTGAAAGCAAACAAATATTCAAACTCCCTTATGAGGAACAGAAATGAGACTGATATGCAGAACTACAGACTGGTAGTTAACTTATGTCTCAGTTGCAGTCAGTTCTCAGTGTTTTGTTTTTATGCTGGAAGAATATAACAAAATAGAATAGGAAAGTTAGGAAAAGTCAAATGTAAGAGTTTACTGCTAAATGATTTCTTTGTAGGTGACATTTTGTGAGATAAAAAGAATGATAATTATAAAATAATTTTACTAAAAGGAAAAATTAGGGAAAATGGATACGAGGAATGGAAATACAGGGTAATTGATTGAATTCACTTGGGAATTTCTCAGTGAGATTTATTCTATTGATAAGAAGCAGATATCAGCTGTGGTGGAAAAACCAGAAAGGAATAGTCATATTAGGAAATTTGATTTGAAGTTGACAGGCAGTACATAATAATAATACATTGATTTTATAAATTTGAGTGCTTCTAATGTACTGTGTAATGACAAATGTTTGGGGATAAGGCAGTGAGTAAAATAGACAAGTGAGTAAAATAGACCCCATGATACAAAGTCAAAAGTCAAACCAAACTCAATACCACTTTGACAGGGTGTGTGTAGAAACAAAGCAGGTAATTGCTTTCCTAGAGTTAACAGAAGGAGCAAATAGGTAGGAAAGTCAAGGATGCTAGGAAGACATTTTATAATAATTCCATGGTTTGTGAGTAAGAATGCAAAAGATTAAAAAGGTAAGAAGAAGAAAATAGTCAGGGGACAGAAGTATTCAGAATCAAGAACAGATTCGCAAAATTATGCAGTGATATAGTAGAATGCAAGAAGTAGGGTCAGAGAGGAAATTTAAGTTCCTTATCTTGAACAAATTACCAGAGTGAAAAAGGTATTGGAATGAGGAAGACAAAATGGGCTTTGGGATTGAGACTAAGACACTTTGAGAAATCATATATACCCACAGTTCATAAAAGCAGGTGTCTTAGGGTTTTTATTGCTGTGAAGAGACACCATGACCACGGAAAGCATTTAGTTGGTGTCTTAGAGTTTCAGAGGTTCATTATCATCATGATGGAAAGCATGATGACCTGCAGGTAGATATGGTCATGAAGCTGAGAGTCCTATATCTTGCAGGTAACAGGAAGTCGACTGAGACAATGGGTGGTATCCTGACATTAGGAACCCTCAGAACCCACTCTCACAGTGACACACTTCCTCCAACAAGGCCATACAGTAGGGATTGAGGCCGGTTCTCCTGCTTTCATGCTTCCAGGGCCTGATTACCCACACCCAATGCCACCAGGCCCAGCTCTCCTGGTTTGCCGATGCAAGGTTCAGGGCCTGCTTTCCTGAGTGCTGCAGCCTGTAAGGGGCAGAGGCAGCTCTTCCACTCCCATGACCTCAGAGCCTGTTCTCTCACCTGTCACAGGTGGTGAGGGACAGGATAGGGAAGCGTATTTCTCCCTTGTCCATTCCTTCATATGGCAGATGAGCTGTGGGACCAGATCACCTAGGCCCCAATCAATAGGGTCAACTCTGTTGTGCTGCCCAGGATAGGTGCAAGTTCTGAGTGTAGCAGCCAGAGAGGGACAGGGTCAGTTTTCCGAGCACTCATGACCCCAGACCAGCTTTCCTACCTGCAGTAGGTGGCGAGGTGAAAAATACATCTTTTAAAAATGAAATAATGTTTGAAAAGATATAAATGTTTAACCTAACTTTATCTTTATGTTGTGTATTCTTGATTTACAATATCACTGTACCCTGTAAATGTATACAGTTTTCATTCGAAAAGAAATCTGGCACTTGGAAGACAGTGGAAGGAGTATTGCTGTGAATTCAAGGCTAGTCTGGGCTACATAGTGAGATCCAGGTCACCTTGTGCTGTAGCAGCGGTACTCACAAGGATACATATCAAATATTCTACATAATGTATATTTACATTGTGATTCATAACTGTAGCAAAATTACAGTTATGAAGTAGCAATATGAGGAACTATATTAAAGGATTGCAGCCTTAGAAAGGTTGAGAACCGGGGCTGGAGAAATGGCTCAGAGGTTAAGAGCACTGACTGCTCTTCCAGAGGACCCGGGTTCAATTCCCAGCACCCACATGGCGTCTCACAACTGTCTGAAAATCCAGTTCCAGGGGATCTGACACCTTCACACCAATGCACATAAAAATAAAAAAAAATTAAAAAAAAGATAAATAAATCATAAAAAAAAATTAAAAAAAAAGAAAGGTTGAGAACCACCAAGCTATAGTGCAAGACCCTGTCTCAAAAAAAAAAAAATGAGTAGGGGATAGAGAGATGTCACAGGAGCTAAGAATACTTTTTGTTATTGCAGAGGACTGCAGATCACTTTCCATCACCTACAGGGTGGCTCATGACCTTCTATAACTACAGTTTCGGGGAATCCATGCCTTCTCTAGTCTCTGAGGGTATCAGAGATACACATGGCATATATAGACATATATGCAGGCAGAACACCTATATGATGGTTTGAAAAAGAATGTCCCCAAAGGGATTAGCACTATTAGCGAGTATGGCTTTATTGGAGTAGGTGTGGCCTTGTTGGAGGAAGTATGTGGGGGTAGGCTTTGAGGTCTCCTATGCTCAAGCTATGGCCATGTCACAGTTCACTTCCTGTTGCTTGTAGATCAAGATATAGAACTCTTAAGCTCCTTCTCTATCATCATGTCTACTTGCATGCTGCCATGTCCTGCCATGATGATAAAGGACTAAAACTCTGAAACTGTAAGCACTCCAATTAAATGTTTTCTTTTATAAGAGTAGTGTGTATAATAGATTTTTCTTTGGGCTGTCAGCTCACAAATAATGACAGGGAGATTTATTATTAATTATAAAAGCTTGGCCTATAGTGTAGGCTTGTTCTTAACTAGCTCTTCTAGCTTAAATTAACCCATTTATATTAATCTACATTCTATCACATGGCCTGTCTTTCATCTTGCACCTCCTGTTTCCTCTCTATGTGACTGGTGATTCCAACCTTCTTCCCAGAGTCCTCTCTGTCCCCAGAAATCCTGCCTAACTTTTCTGGCTGTTCAGCTTTTTATTACACTAGTCACAGCAATACACCTTCACACAGTGTACAAATCTCACAACAGCTGTGGTCATGGTGTCTTTTCACAGCAGTAGAAACCCTAACTCAGACAACATTAAGATAAACTTTTTTAAAATTGCCGCAATAAAAAGAAGAAATGTACACCATAAATTAGCCATATGATAAAAGACTTAATGCAGTAACAAGTTCAGTTAGTAAGATACATTGTGAGGTTAAGTGCCTTTTTCCTTTTTTAGATAAGGTCTCTCTGCATACCCCTGGCTTGCCTCAAATTTCCAATGATTCTCCTGCATTTGCCTCACATTGTTAAAACTTCTTGACAATTCAAATTGAATGCTACATTTTGTTGTAAATTTCACTATTTGTCTTATCTTCCACTAAATCATTGGAGGTTAGTTTTTGTTTTTCCAATTTGAAAAAGGTATTTTGAGTTTTAGAAATTTGTACAGTTTTTAAAACTTTTAAATACATTTATTTATTGTGTGTGCATTTGGGCACATAGGTGGAAGTCAGAGGACACCTTGTAGAGTCAGTTTTTTACTGCATTATAGGGGTTCAGGAATCAAACTCAAATGTTAGACTTGGTGGCAAGTACCTGTAACTGCTCAGAGCCACCTCATCAACTCTATTTATTGAATTTTTATTTTTTAAGTCTTTAATTGAAAGGGCAATAGAAAAGATCCTCTGTGGGTATATTGTTTTTGTTTAATTTTGTCTTGGTAGTGTAAGACCCAGGGTGTCTTCTGTTTGTGCGCCCCCCCCCGTTAAGATTATAGGTATGTATATTGTTTTTGTTTAATTTTGTCTTGGTAGCGTAAGACCCAGGGTGTCTTCTGTTTGGGTCCCCCCCCCCCGATTAAGATTATAGGTACATACATACCATTGTGGTCAGCTGTTGATGTGAGTGTTGGGGATCTGAACTCAGATCCTTATTTTTTAATCAAGTGCTTTACCAACTGAGCTGACTCCCTGGCCCTCCTTAGAAATATTTTACAGGAGGAGATATTAGTTCCTTTAAGAAATTTACTAAACGTTAATTTGAGAATTGATTCGCTTGTATTTATTTAGCTTTATACTTTATTTTTATAGTTTTATTTTCAGTTACGCCAGCCTGCATGTCTGTTTATCTGTCTCTGTCTCTCTGTCTGTCTGTCTCTCTCTCTCTCTCTCTTTCTCTTTCTCTCTGTGCGTGTGCGTGCGTGTATAGTTGTATAGGTGCATGTGAGTGCAGGTACCCATGAAGGCCAGAAGAGGATGGCAAATTGCCTATTGTTGGAGTTATAGGCAGTTGTGAGCCACTTGACATGGATGCTGGAAATGGAACTCAGATCCTGTGCAGGAGCAGTATATGCTCTTAACCACTGAGCCATCTCCCCAGCCCAGCTTTCTGTATTTCTTTTTTGGTTGTGGCAGGATCTCTTCTATAGCTCAGGCTAGCATTGAGCTTGCTATAGCCTTCTTCCTCCATCTCACAAGTGTGAAGAGCACAGGCACAAGTCACCACAACCAGCTCTAGCTTTATGCTAATTTACTTCTATCTTAGTGTGCCCTTTAAACAAATTTAAAATTTAAGGTTATTAAATATTGTTGATGACTTTTTTCTAGGGAACATAATTCACCCTAGTAATAGAGCAGGGACAGATCAGAGAAATGATTCCATTCAAGTCCAGCTTGCTGAACTAGCAAATTTAATTTAGGGTTGCTTATAGGTACATCATTGAAGAACAATCTCTTTTCTCCCAACCATTGTTAAGTGTTGTATATTCTTAGGAGAGTGAAGTGGCCATGTGTGCCTCAGGAGCCTCTCTTTCCATGAGGGACTGTCAGTGGTCCCAGTGTTGTGTGGGTTTCATGCTCTGATTTCAAGGTGACAACAGTTGTATGATGTGCAGAGCACAGAGTCCAACACTTCTCCTCTTCTGTATTCTGGCACACTTTTAGCCCTCTCTTTCATAGTGTTTCCTGAGCCTAGTGTGTGGGTGGGTAGGGGGAGAATCACACAGATGTATGATTATTTTCTCCCGTTTAGAGGTGAATACTGGACCTCTTTGTTACAGCAACAGTGACTTGTTCTCAGTACTTGGACTGCTTATGAATCTCTTCTGTAGCTGCTGTCCAAAGCAAAAATAAACTTCCCCTGCCGAGTAAGGTTGACAGCAGCCATAGTTTATGGGCGTAAATGTAACGTTTATGGGCATAAACATGAATGTTGAAAAGAATTTTCACGGGAAGAATTTTGAAAGGTGTATCTTATTCATAGCTTGCCATACTTTTCCTGTTGGGGTCTACGACTTCCTTAGCTACACACGTTGGTTTTACAGTATCAAATTTAAAGTTTACTCCCCATTTCTGGAGTTAAGCCTTAAATCTTATTAAAAAACAAGTGTTTATAATTCACCAAAGTCTTGGCACTTACACCAATGGGTATATCTTTGTTAGCATGCATATGGTGTTAAATATTAAATACTCTTGTGACCATATCTAAGTAGGATGTAGACAACAGTTCCCAGCCCCAGCCTTCATAATGGTTTTTGGCACTAAGAATGCTGATCAGCAAGGAGGGAGCTCACTCCTAACTTGATTTCTCCATATTCTGATTCAGAACGTGCTGTTTTAAGTTGTAGGGTCTTAACATCCAATATGTCACACAACCAGTATCAGTGGCAATAAATCACATTGTACCTCATAGAGAGGTAACTTGCCCATGGTATTGGTATTATTAGTAGTCTTGTGGCTTCTGGTAGTAGCTCCTTAACTGATGTTTTGCTTACATAGGCACAGACTGTTGTGGGACTTTTTCCCACCATTGTAAGCACTATCATTTATGCATTATCCAACCATAAAACTCCCAAGAGTGCCTGGCCTCTGTACCTTATGTGTATATTTTCCCATCCTTGTGCCTGTAGTTGAGTTTTTGAATTTTCAGATGCTTTTCTAAATCTGGAAGGTACTCAGGTTAGCATTATTTAATTAAGACCTTTTAATAACACCTAGGTAGGATCTCTGCAGAACCGCCATTGTTTGTTCTAGGCATATGCCAGTTGGTCTTGGGATTCAGCACCTAAGGAGATACAGTCAGTAAGGTCCAATGCAACTCAAAAAGATGCTGTTTGTATCAATTGTTCCTCAAAAGGGCATTGTTGGATACAGCTGTGTGGATAGGAAGCCCTTTAGGTCTCTGCTCTACAACCATTCTCTGTGAATTGTTCCACCTCCCCTCTCCTTGAGCAAAGGGGAAGTTGAGAGTAGCAAGGTGCAGTGATTTCAGGCCTATTCTGTGTTGGGCTTTCCAGATCTGACACTCTGGGACAGTTCTGCAGCCACCATATTTCCGCTCCATTAGCCACACCTGGCTGCACAAAGAGCCATAGCTGAGCTCCTTACTAATTTGATTTTTCCATATTCTGATCTAGAATGTGCTGTCTTGAGTTGTAGGGTCTTAACATCCATTTATGTCATGCAAACATTCTAATCTCAGGAGAAATGTGCACAGCATATTTTGGGGAGATATTGCCCATCTCAATCCTATTAATGTATGCCACGCTCCATATCCATCTATAGGTGGTAATGACCCGGTATCCCTAGGGACTGCTAGGAACGAAGGCAACCTGGCCACAACTTGTATTAGAGCCCCAATATTCTACAATCCATTGTTCTTTTGAATCATCTTGGATAGTTCTCATCTGTAGGCAGCTTTGGCCTTCTCTTAGGGGCACTGTTAGAGTAGTTTTCACCCTACTAGATCACTTTATAGATGTGGGAACAGTGGAACTCACCTGCACTTCTTCTACTCCTTTGGTAAATTGTTTAGGCCTGAAGCCTTCCAAAACCTCACTAGCACAGATTTGGCTGTCCTCTAGTCTTTTTAACCCCCTAGAAATTCAAGACACAAATCTCACACATATGCTTTCATCCACAATAATACCTTCTGTTGTTATTTTCTTATTCCCCTCTTAATTGCTTTGAATCTGATTTGCATACCTATCTAAGTCATACATATTTGCCTGTACCTCTGTTACATCTTAAAAATACTGACCCACAATCAAGTTCAGCAAAGCTACAACAGCCCTACACCAGTACTGAGATCTGCTGGATTGACTTTGAAGAAAGGAGACTGAATGAATGACCTGAGCCATCTCACTGGTCTAGTAGACAAAACTTTAACAGCCATTGAGAAAAGATTTTTTAAAAAATATTTGATATTTTTGCCAAACTATATAGTTTTTATTTTAAAGTCATTAATGCATAAATACATCTTTAGAACAAGCTGTGAGTTTTAGTTCGAAATTTAATATAAATTTCGAATGTAAACATTTTCTCTTCAAATACATTTTTAGTTTCACAGTGTTGGGATCAAATTCAGGGTCTTGCACATGCTAAACAAACTCTACTACTGAGTTATATCACCAGTCTTATTTTTGGTGTTTTGTTTTTGTTTTGAGATAGGTTTTCTCTGAAGCTAAGTCAGGCATTGAATTATCCTTCCTAGTATTGGGATTACAGGTATGGGTTACCAAAGCTAGCTTCTTGCCAAAAATATTCCTATTTTATATTAAAGTTACTTTATTACTTTACTTAAAAAGCACAGCATACTCCACTTAAGGACCACTTTTGTGTCAGGAACATGTAGTACATAGGGAAGTCAGAGGACACCATTGGGTATTGATTCTCATCTTCCACCTTTTTGAGGTTGAATCTTTCTTATTGGTCACTGCCGCTGGCCCATAAATTTCCAGGGATTCTCCTGTCTCCATCTCTTCCAGAGGATCATGATGGGAATGTAGATGTTGGTACGACTGCATTCAGCTTTTGCCAGGATTCTGGGGATTTGAACTCAAATTGTTAGATTTGTGTGTTAAGTACTTAACCCGCTGAGCCATCTTCTCAGTCCCATTTTTTTCCTCTTGAAATAATTAGTGCTTTTAAATGCAGGCCTACTTCTATTGCCTATTTTTTTTGAGCTCCTATTCCTTATTAATTCAAGTTATACCATTGCATCTAGAGTATATTAAGTAACTTTAATGTTCAAATATGTTCAGTTCAGTGAACATACCTGTCTGTGGATATTATTTTAAAAGTTAAGAATATTTCTAATACAAAATGGTGTAAATGAAGCCGAGTGGTGGTGGCACACACTTTTAATTCCAGCACTTGGGAGGCAGAGGCAGGTGGATCTCTGTGAGTTCGGGGCCAGCCTGGTCTACAAGAGCTCGTTCCAGGACAGGGTCCAAAGCTGCAGAGAAACCCAGTCTCAAAAAACCTAAACAAACAAAATGGTTTAAATGTTAAGTATATGAATCAGAAAAAAGAGTAAAGATTACTATATTTCTCCTCCATAGAATTAAGTGCAAGCATGGTTTTCAATGTTGTTTTCCCCTCACTTACATAACTTTCCCATAAATAAAGATGCTACATTGTCCAGCCTTCATAATTATACATCTGAAAGGATGCTTAGCATTATCAAAATTCAGTGGAAGTAGGACTGTTTGCCTAATAGCATTTATCCTGTCATTTTATAGGATAATAACATCTAGTTGTTTTAAATATAGCACTGTCAAGGCCTAATGTTACCCCCTCCCCATATTTAAGATAGGCTAGATATGGAGAGGTACAATAACTGGGATGTAAATAGTTTTGGTTCTTGGTACAATATTGACAAAATGCCTTCCAGAGAGATGATACCAGTTTATATTTCCACAGTATCTGAGGGTTCTATTTTGCTTTTAGTGTCAGTCAGTATTAGATACTAATGTATGTAAAATTTAGCAATTTTAATAGTTTCTTATTTTAGTTTGCAGTTGGATTTGATGACTTTTTATCTTATGTTTACTCTTTTCTTTTTTGTACATTTCTTTAATTTTTATGTAGTAAAGATGTTGGGGGCTCTTGCAGAGGACTCTACTTTGGCTCTCAGCACCCTTGTCAGGTTGTTCAAAACTAGCTGTAACTCAAGCTCCAGGGCATCTGTGGGCATCTCCCACCCACATGTGTACATAATTAGAAGTAATAAAAAACTTAAGGAGGCTAATTATGTATTTCATAATCTCTCAGCCCCTCCCCCCATATTTGTAATATTCTGTTGTCAGAAATCCTGGGACTCACTTTTGGTGTGAATACAATCAGATGTTTTTATTTCTTTGTGTTCTAAATTTAGTGAGCTTCCTCCCCCCCCCCATTTTTTAAAGTCCTTTATTGTCATTTTACTTTTAGAGTCATCAGTGACCGTTCTGTTTTTAGTCTGTTTATTATCTTGGTGTTGGGTAAAGTTAATCCTTTTCTATTTGAAGATGCTGAAGCTCTGGTGACAAAGGCATTAACTTCTGTTCACTTCTAGGCATTAATGATGTGGAAAGTTAGTGGGATATATCTTAGGGAGTCATGGGGAAAGTATGGCTAAATACTATTTTTGTGTTCTGTGCTTGAGATTATGAGTTCCAGCTAAGGAAATTTACTAAGGCTCTAAATCTTTTTGCAGATTGTTAGGAGATTGTCCTGCCTGTTAAATAATCATACATCACAAAGTTATGATTGATAAGATTCTTTTTTTAAAAAACATGGTTTTAATTTTTTTAACTGATATTTATTGAGCTCTACATTTTTCTCTGCTCCCCTCCCTGCCTCTCCCCCTCTTCCCATCACTCCTTCCCCAATTTACTCAGGAGATCTTGTCTTGTTATACTTTCTACTTCCCGTGTAGATTAGATATATGTGACTCTCTCTTAGTGTCCTCATTATTGTCTAAATTCTCAAGGATTGTGGTTTGTAGGCTGGTTTTCTTTCCTTTATGTTTAAAAACCACCTGTGAGTGAGTACATGTGATAATTGTCTTTCTGTGTCTGGGTTACCTCACTCAAAATAATGTTTTCTAGCTCCATCCATTTTCCTGCAAAATTCAAAATGTCGTTAATTTTTTCTGCTATGTAGTACTCCATTGTGTAAATGTACCACATTTTCCTTATCCGTTATTAGGTCAAGGGGCATTTAGGTTGTTTCCAGGTTCTGGCTATGACAAACAAAGCTGCTATGAACATAGTTGAGCACATGCCCTTGTGGCACGATTGAGCAGATTGATAAGATTCTTAATGTGGTACTTGTTGAATAGTAAGCAATATAGCTGTGATTACCACTTATTCCTATGTTTTTCTCATGTATATATGTATATATCTTGTTGGGCTAGAGCAAATCTGTGTAGATTAACCATCTTGCTTGTTATGCTGAATTTGTTTTCTACTCACTAACCTTGCATTTACCTCACACATATTATATTGTCTGTCTGACTTTAATTCTTTAATTTAATTTTAATTTAAGACTTTAATTCTTCCAGATGAATTTGAGAGTCATTTTGTCGAGTTCCAAGAAGAGTAGCAGTGGTTTTTTTTGTGGGGGGGGGAGTAAGGGCAGATGTTGTATTATGTTAAATTTAAACATTTAGAAGAAAAATGATACATTTATAATATTTAGTCTTGTCAATAGAAAGACTGTTTTTATACTTACATTTTCTTTAATACTCTCCTTTAGTATTTGATAGTGCTTTGTTAAATGGGACACAATTTTTGCAAGTCTTCATTATATATTTTGTCATTCAGTGCATCATTTTCCCTCTTCTTTTAAAGTTGTTATTGGTGATTATCCTAGTTAGGGTTTCTATTTCTGTGAAGAGACACCATGACCACGGTAACTCTTATAAAGAAAAACATTTAATTGGTGCTGGCTTACAGTTTCAGAGGTTTAATCCATTATTGTCATGGTGAGGAGCATAGCAGCTTGCATCAGACATGGTGCTGGAGAAGGATCTGAGAGTTCTACATCTTGATCTGAAGGCAACAGGAAATGAACTGTCAATGGGCATGACTGGAGCTTCAAAGCCTATCTCTACAGTGACACACTTCCTCCAACAAGGCCATACCTTCTAATAGTGCCACTCCCTATAGGCCAAGTATTTAAACACATGAATCTAAAGGGACCATGTATATTCAAATCACCATGGTGGTATGTTGAAGTTCTGTAATTTTTTTAGTGCATATTGTTTAAGAATACCACCTTCTTTCTTTTCTCTATTATTACTTGTGTTTCTTATTTTTCTGCTTGATAGAATTTTGAATAGTATCAAGTAACAGATATGTGGCATTCTGATTTTAATAAGATTGTTTTCCATGTCTTAATAATGTTGACTAATATGGTTTTTTTGAGCTGAGGAGGTGGCTCGCTAAATGCTTACATTAAATGTGCAAGGATTTGAGTGTGGTCCCTAAAACTTATGTGACAATGCTGGTTATTAGTCAATCTAACCTAATTGGTGAACTGGCTAATGAGAGACCCTGACTCCAAGGATGCCGTTACTGAAGATGACACCTGAAATTGTCTTCCAGTCTCTACATGTACCCTCCCACATATGAACACATATACACACATGCACACACAGAGTACACCTATATATGTGTAAAATAGAACAAGATATGCTTTTTCCAATGTTTCAGAGAATTATTAAATGATATGGCATATAGACGTGATAGAGCACTTGCCTACCATGTGTAAGGCCTCAGATTCCCTATTCAGTACCAAAAAGACAGATCATCCCTTAAAACAAGAAACCCAGAATAAATATATATATGTAACTTTAAGCAAGTATTGTTTTGAGTTGAGTTTTAAGATTTTTCAAGTTAATATTGTGTGGAATATTATGCCACTTTATATCTTTAGATAAAATTTTAATATGCTGCATAATTGTAATATATTATTCTAACAGATATTATAACATTAAAATATCTGTGACATAAATCCTGTTTTACCATTAATGATGATGTTTGATATTATTCAATGGAATGAGTTAGGGTCTTAGAGTCAGAGCAAATTGAATTTATAATTTTTGCTCTTTAACTGAATGATTCTGGTAAAATTACCTATTAAAAGTTTATTCCTTTTGTTTGTAGTTCGTGACTTTTCCATATTAAATAAAGTTATCTTGATTTTTTTTTTCCTACCTTCATCTGCCTTCATGATTTGATAGCTAGTGGAAATCTAGAATCTTGTTCATGACCATTTAGAAACATTTTCTCATGGTCATTTCTACTTCTGACCCTGTGCTTTTGTTCCAACTCTGTTGCTTCTGTTTCTCCTCTCTGACCCGGACATAATCAATATTCAGTACCATTTTCATGTCCACAAGCAAAATCTTCATGGGGTATCTTGCTGGTTTTGTTGGTCCATACCTCTAATTCTAGCACTTGGGAGGCTAAGACATAGTAAGACTGGTCTCAAAAAATAAAACAGGGCCTAGGTCATCAGATAGAGATGCTTTTTCACAAAGCCTGATAACTGAAATTCAGTCCTCAAGTTCCATGTAGAGAAGAGATTGGTCTCTACAGGTTGTTTTGATCTCCCTATCTGTATCGTGGCATGCACCACCATCCACAATAAACAAACGGATGGATGGATGGATGAAATTTTAAACCCCAAAACAACACCACCAAAAAAAAAAAATTAAATACCAAAAACCTCTGTGGGAAGGATTTATGAGTTTGGTAAACTTTCGGGAGATTAATATAGCAGTATGAGGCAATAGGCACTCTGAAAAATATTTAGTGCACTTGTTCTTTTTTATTTGAAGCAAGATCTTAAAGCTCTTTCTTAGCTCAGACTGGTCTCAACCATATGATTCTTCTACCTCCTAGTACTGAGATTACAAACGTGTGTCCTTCACTCTTGCTGCTTAACTCATGTTAATATGTATAGAAGATAAATCAATTTATCTGTGGCATGTGGTTGACATTGTAATTTCTTAAAATTCATGTTTCAGTGATTCCTTTATATTACTAAATTCCATATTGATGGATTCAGATTTAAGTCTGAAGTTTGGGCCAGCAAGATGATTTCGCATATGAAAATGCCTGTTCTTCACACCTGATGACTAAGTTTCATCCCCAGTTCACACAGTGGAAGGAGAGAATTGACTCCAGAAAGTTGTCCTCTGATCTTTGTACATACATTGTGATCTATGTATGTCTGCACTTACATGCAAAAGCATGCATACACACAATATAAATATAAATAAATTTTAAAATAAAGTTTATCTTTATGTGTTAAAAAGATTAATTTTTACTTATTTTGCAGAGAGTTAATTATTAAAGCCAACATGGCCACAGGAGGAGGTCCTTTTGAAGAAGTCATGCATGATCAGGACTTACCAAATTGGAGCAATGAGAGTGTAGATGACCGACTCAACAATATGGTATGATATCTTACTGAAGATGGTATATTGCTGACTACGAATGTTGTTAGATTTTCCCATCAGTTGTATTCACCGAAACTACAAAAACTGCAGGCATATATACGTAGGGACTCTGTGTTGCTTATTATTGGTTGAAGTCACTTTAGTTTACTTCATGGAAAGCATGAGTTGGCTTAAACTAAAAATAGCCATTCATTATAAAGAGGTAAAGTGCTTTGTGAAGCCAGGTTGAAGGGGTGTAGTTCAGTTTTAGGAAGTGGAAAAGACTGCAAGTTGTCAAAAACTGCTTTTCACTACTCTGCCTGTCTTCTCAGAACCCCTGCCTAACCTTCCAGACCTCCCTTTTCTTTTTCTCTGGTTTTGTATATACTGAGGCTGCCTTTTTTGAAGGTTTTCAGTCATGGAAGAAATTATATCCTGACCAATTTAAAGTTATGATTCAAATTTCTTTTTTATTCGTCTGGGCCTGAAAGGATGGGCTAACTAGTATAAAAGGTTCACAGGAATACCCATACATGGAATGGGATGGAGAAGCAGTTCTTAGAGAGGCAACATTTCTTATAAATGAGGACAGTTTACTAAATGGTTTTATTATAGTGTTAACTAAGAGTCTTCCAATGTGGATAGATAATGTAGGAATGCATAGTTGTTTCCCATAAAATACTAATGAGGACAATAATAGTTATATTAATGCTTATCAGATGCTAGGCATTGTTCTAAATACTCAAGATAATATTTTTAATCTTATTTTTAAGGTACCTTATTTTAAAGAGTAAGAAACTGAAACCATGTGTGTGTATATATATACATACATATATGTATATATATATGTATGTATATATATATCTCCTTTTTGTTATACAAACTGATTGTAATCTAAAGGAGGACATTTAAAGATGTATTTATTTCAATACTTAATTTAGAAAAAAACAAAACCTTTTTGAGACAAAGTTTCACTACATAGCTGAAGCTGATTTTGAATTCTTTTGAACTCTCCAGCATTCTTTTATCAGCTTCCTGAGTGTTGAGATGGTAGATATGTGTCATAACAGATGGCTAGAAAAACATAGTTTTTAGAATTGCTTTTGAATATCTCTGTAGTCTTATAGAACTTGACAGACTGAAGTAGGAAAATCATGATTTCAAGGCTGACCTGGATTGTATGGTGAGTTCAAGGCCATTTTGAACTAGAAGAAGACGTTATCTCAAACAAAAAAGAAATGATTGAAAATATTTAAATTGGTTTGTGGGTTGGAATTTGGAGTTTAATATTTGTTATCTATAATAGGTGGTAATAAACTTTTTAAAGGCTAAGCTGTAATATTAGGATAGATATAATAATGAAAAAATGGGTTGACAGAAATAAACCGCTAAAGAGAGTATTTGTATGTGAAAAAGTCTTAGTGTTTTAATATCCAGATCAAAGTTGTTTTGTTTTTTTGAGCATACCAAATTATTTTCTTGGTTTGATATAGGTCAAATTAACTTTTGGTTTTACTTTTTTAAAGGAGTGGGGTGGCCAACAGAAGAAAGCCAATAGATCATCAGAAAAGAATAAGAAAAAGTTTGGTGTAGCAAGTGATAAGAGGGTAACTAATGATATTTCTCCGGAGTCATCACCAGGAGTTGGAAGGCGAAGAACAAAGATTCCACATACGTTTCCTCACAGTAGATATCTGACTCAGATGTCTGTTCCAGAGCAGGCAGAATTAGAGAAGCTTAAACAGCGGATAAACTTCAGTGATTTAGATCAGGTTTGTGAATTCTTTTCAAAATAAGTTATAACCATGGGAAATACTTGAAATGGAATAAGTAGTGTTTTAAGAATAAATGATTGGTAAGAATAAAAGTTTCTGTATGTGTGGAGAGAGTTTTAAATACTGATTATAGTACTGTCTTTGCATAGAAGTAAAGTTGTATTTTTACATTTGCCAAAAGCCTTTCTGGGCTATTACTATTCTAATAGCTAGCTTAAGATACTTCATTATCAAAGTAGATATTGCTGACTGGATATTGCTACTAAGTTTAGTACATTTATTGGATAAATGTGAATGTGCTTGGTTATCTAAAGTTTAGAATAAAACTGACTTATAATCACCAAAATAAAGTTTAGATATAAAGGCAAGTAGAAATAATAATAAACTCTTGGCTGGTATTTTTACCGGTATTTTATTGTCATATCTGAATTTTGCAGAGGTAAAGAGGTTTCCATACATGCAGAAAAGTAGGTTCAAGTCTAATATGGCAGTGATGGTGTAAATGACCAGGTATTATGTAAATGTACCATATGCACATTGCTAGGTACTAAACTGATTGTGTGTGTGTTGTTGTTGGAGACTAAACTCATGGCCTAAAATATACTTTGTAAACAATCTACCTCAGCTGTGTTGGTAGTGGTCACTGAATGCTTTTTCAAGTAGTGTTTCATGTGGACAAATCATTATGCTTATAATCTATTAATTCATTGTGTTTATAGCCTATTAATTAATACTGATTTTTTGGAGCCAACACCTACAAAAATTTTTAAGCAATATGAATTATAACGTAGCCCACATTACTAATGAGACTAGCCTTGTTCGTATTCACCATTCAATTATTTCAAAAAATAAGAATAAGAAAGAAATCAAATTTTGATAATTTAATAGGATTTTGTAGATCTGAAGCTTTTTCAAAACTTTTTTTTATAAAACCTTGTCCTCATCTAATGTTATAGCTAAGAATGTTGGAATCTTGTAAAATTGTTGAAAGATTACTGTTTGATTTGGTTTCCTTTTTGTGTATAGAGAAGTATTGGAAGTGATTCTCAAGGTAGAGCAACAGCGGCTAACAACAAACGTCAGCTTAGTGAAAACCGAAAGCCCTTCAACTTTTTACCTATGCAGATTAATACTAACAAGAGCAAGGATGCTACTCCAAGTCTTCCAAAGAGAGAAGCGACTGCATCAGCGCAATGCAAAGAGCTGTTTGCTTCTGCTTTAAGTAATGACCTTTTGCAAAACTGTCAAGTCTCTGAAGAAGATGGGCGAGGAGAACCTGCAATGGAGAGCAGCCAGGTGGTAAAATGGAATTATTTGGGTGTGGTTTTGCAGATCTCAAAGTGTAAACCTTAAGCTCTTCAGGAAGTATTAGGTTATGCATATAGGAATTTCAGTTAAGTAGAATTAGTTTTTCCCCTAGCCCTCTTCAATAATGTACCATGTATTTTAAATAGAATAATATTTTACTCCTTAGATGACTGAGAAATTACATATTCATGTTCATTAAAGCTTCTCTGACTTTCAAACACTAAATTGCTAATTTTAATAAAGCGGGGTTAGAAAGAGTGTGATTTTGTTTTGTTTTGTTTCTTAAAGAACTTAATTCAAATGTGGCTATTGGAGCTGGGCAGTTGGTGGTGCACACCTTTAATCCCTGCACTCGGGAGGCAGAGGCAGGCGGATCTCTGTGAGTTCAAAGCCAGCCTGGTCTACGAGATTTAGTTCCAGGACAGTCTCCAAAGCTACAGAGAAACCTTGTCTTGAAAAACCAAAAAAATAAAAATTAAAAAAGCAAAACTAAACAAACAAACAAACAACAAATATGGCATTTAGAGCTGGAGAGACACTCAGTGGTGAAGGACTCACATTTTTCTTATGAAAGACCCAGCTTTGGTTCCCAGCATACACATTGGACACATTAGATCACAACCCCTGAAACTCTGACTCCAGGAAGATCAGATACATCTGGTCTTCACAGGTTCCTTTACTCAAATACACCTGCCTATATACACGTACACAATTAAAAATAAAGTAAATCATGAAAAAAGAGTAAAACAATGCTGATATTTTTGGAAAATATTTTCAAAAGTGTCCTTTTAAGTTTTGTTTTTATGATACTACTAATTATTTATATAGAAATATAACCATTAAGCATCATATTTAGGGACAGTGAGATGGCTCAGAGGGTAAAAGTGCTTACTGCGTAAACTTGGCAACCTGATTGTGATAACCTGGAACCCATGTAGAGGTGCAAGGAGAGAACCAGTACCACAGACTCATCTTCTCATCTCCACATGTGCCCCTGTAGTATGTGTGCAGACATGCATGCATGCTCCCACCCCCACGTGGAATATGTACATAATTTCTCAGCGATTTGTTTCATAAATAAAATTTTGGGTTCTGGAGAGATGGCTTAGTGGAACAACTTGCACCGCTTGGGGCCCGGATCCTGACTAGGGTGGTAAGGGAATGAAGAAAGGACACACACATGGATAGTAAAGCAGAGTCAGGTGGGGTTCTGATGGGGCTTAGAACCCTGACTAGGAGTAGTGAAAGAATGAAGGAAGGACAGACACATGGACAGGATAGCAGGATGAGTGCGGTTCTGCTAATCCGGAATCTCAGTCTGAGTGTGTTTATTAGGTACAGCACACAATTGAGCTTTGTTAACCAGTCTTGATAGGCGGCCTCTATAAGTGAGCAGGCTCAGGCTGTAACTATCTGGGAAAAAGAAGCCACAGTTGCTAGTCCTTGTACACACTAATTAGTCGTTCATAAACACTCATACTTTGGGTTCTTGGGGAGAGCTTTACCACTGGCTTTGCCAGTATTTCATGGGTTTGAGATCTTGAAGTCCTTTGCATGACTGTGCCTTTCTGATCTGTACATATTGACTCACAAATTCACCAACTTAGGGTTTCCTCTGCTGTCTACATTCTGTAAGTCTAAAGATCCAGTACCTTGAACCCACATAAAATAGAACACGAACTCCATGGGAGTAGTCCTTGGCCTCCACATACACCGTGGCATTCACACACAGATACAAAAAAGCAAACAATATCTCTACAACAATAATAAAAGTTTATAATAGATCCAATTTTCAGATGATATAAACTAAAATATTTTTGAAATTTTAAATTAATGATTGAAGTTTATTGACCATTATTTTAATCTTTAAAATCTAAGCTTGATTCAAATTTTCTTGCATACATAAATATGTATGGTAGACCTAGATATATCCTTGATTTACCTTCATTTGAAATAAAAATGTATAATACTATTGCTGTGGAGTTAATTATGCTCGGTTTTATATGTTGTATACTGTCTTTCTTACTTTTCTTTTTTTTTTCAAAGTTTATTAAATTATGAAAGTTTCCATTTCCACCCGCTTTCTTACTTTTCTTGTTAATATTTTCCCTGCAGATTGTAAGCAGACTTGTTCAAATTCGTGACTATATTACAAAAGCTAGTTCTATGAGAGAAGATCTTGTAGAGAAAAATGAAAGATCTGCTAATGTTGAGCGCCTTACTCATCTAATAGAACACCTTAAAGAACAAGAAAAGTCATATATGAAATTTCTCCAGAAAATCCTTGTAAGTTTTTGACTTTTTAAGTGATATGTGTTGGTTTTTTTAATAATGTACCATGTACAAATATTGACGATATTCTGATGCCACTCCAGAGGAGTTAACATATTTTCAAAAATTGTGCCATCCATTATAACTTTTCTATTGACCTTTTTAATAGTTGTATGATTTATACCACTAAAATATTTCAGGCTAGAGAAAATGAGGAGGAGGATGTTCGGACTATAGACTCAGCTGTGGGATCTGGTTCTGTAGCTGAGAGCACATCGCTAAACATAGATGTGCAGTCTGAGGCTTCAGATACCACGGTAAGCTGCTTTTTGGTAATTAAAGTGCTGGAAATGAAGATTTAAGGCTTTCCTTCATTTTTCAAGATGACAGCTTTTGGCATTCTTTAATAAAAAGTATATTCCAGGAAAGAAACCCTCAAATTGTTAATGGTATATTTAGTTTCTAAGCATGGAAGTTTGAAAATTTTATTAGTAACATTAAAAGTAGTTTTAAAAGTTTGAATTGGAAACCTAGTTAATTCTATCATTGTATAGAAATGTCTGTAATTGGTTTTGCTCAGCACAGCTTTCCTAATTTTAAGTAGCATTGACAAAGTTAGAATTCATTGTAGGTTTGAGAGCCATTACTACCACTAGGGATACTCAGGTTTGCTAAGCATGTTAAGCTGGAGAGGTGTCCATATTCATTTGCTGGTGAGGACTCATCTCAAATGTGCTAAGATTTTTCTTTTTTATTTGACATCCTGTAGTACTATAGCAAAGCTAGTTGTATAAAAAGTTAAAATAAAAGCTAATAAGACAGAATAATATTGACATTATTTACTCTTAGTGAAGAAAAAGTATTGTGGTTTCTGATTATAAAGTTAATAAAAACATTTGTTCCCTTGGAAAATAGTAATTTAAAGAAAAGGTTGTAAGATAGATTAGTTCATAGAATGTAGTACATTTCAAAACTTCTTTGCTTTTAAACATTTTATTTAACAGATGTGCCTATAACCATGTGTTCTTCTGAAGTGCATGTGATAACCCTGCGCTATTTAAACACCACTATAATT
Organism: Myodes glareolus; assembly: GCF_982192425.1. NCBI lineage: Eukaryota > Metazoa > Chordata > Mammalia > Rodentia > Cricetidae > Myodes > Myodes glareolus. Next base: position 32,408,580 of record NC_142048.1, on the reverse strand, counting down.
ATGGACTCGTAACTGTTAAACACCCAGTGTTAGTAATTCTTTGCTTTTGAAAGGATGAGCACCCATATCTTTGATTTGTAGTATATTTCAAAATACCATTCAGCATTAGGGATTTGAGGGTTTGTTTCTTTCTATTACTTCTCAACAAAATTTACTTGCTTCTTTTTTCCTCCCTATCTTTCCTGTTTAAACTTTTTTAAGATAGCAAATTTGAACTTTTTTCTTTGTATTAAGAAAATATTCAGGGGGCTTGGTCCAAACAGTTGTTGAAAAATGGATTCTGTTGTGGGAAATTGTTTTCTGTTCATAGTGATGCGAAAAATTTCTCCCTTACATACCAGCAGAAGCAGAAGGGTTGGGGTCAGCTGGTTGAAGGATTTTAACAGAGAAGTATGAGAAATGGTATAGTTGATTGTAATTTACATTCTCAAATCCAAAATGTTAACTGTGATGAGAATTTCCTTCATAATTGTGTAAAGTTATGGCCTTTTGTAAATTGTTATATACCAGAATAAATGTTGAAGTATGCTTTAGCAGTTTTGCACACTTGAAGCTTGTCATGGATGTAATGCTTGCTTGAATTTAATAAGCAATTGTTTATTTTATAGAAACTTAAAAGTATAATTAAATTTATTGCCTCTTGGGGGTGGATTTGGGTTAAATTTTTTAAAAGATGGAATGAGTCATTTTTGTATTTATTTACAAGGCTGGCTTATATGTTAAACAGGAGTTTGTGTTAAGAAATTAATATGCTACACTATTTAATAAAGGAGGCATCTTTTAGTCTGAGAATTCGGCCCTGCATTGAGGACAAACTAGGGAATTCAGCTTCCCAAGAACAGGTTTCAGACATTGACGTTACTACAAGTCCAAAAGGGAAAGGTGGCAGAGCTCCTCAGAATGACAGGGAACTGAAACCTGATAGGAAATATAGCCGAAAACGTGGATTTCCCTCAAAGGTATACTTCACAATGGTAACTTGGGAAGTCTTTAAATGAGCAGCTCTTATTTCTACTTCTTCCTTATTTGCTTTTTTTGTTAACTGCTGTTACTCTTAACTCTATAAATTATTAATACCATTAATATCCTGTAATTTGCTTTAGTAAAATGCTATTTCTAAGTGTTTCTATTTCTTTTTTGCTTTATAATATACCTCTGCATGGATAAAATATGGTGACTGACTTTGATTTATAATTATAAAGGATTAGAATCATAATTTCTTTTTCGATATTGAAGGTTTTAGAGTATATAAAACATTCTTAAACCTTGACCGAGGGTTGCTTTTGTTTATAATAGTATTGTTTATGAATTAGAATTATACTTTAAATTTTTGTCTTATTATTATAGTTTATTAGAGAAAAAGAAAATAGTGTAAGCTTTTAGGTTTTCTGTCTTTAAAGGAAAAAAAATGCCCTTTTTGTAGTTTTGAATTGTATTTGTGTACTGTTTAAACCTTTTCTCTTTCTCCCTCTTGTTTAGTTAGTTGATTTACTCATTGATATTTTAATATGTTGCTAGATTTTCTTCTTCAGTGTTGATTTAAATGTTCTTTCCTTTAGTTTTCCATGATTTGTATAAAGGCATTCAGGATAAGTGATGAAAACTGTTTGTGTAGCTCTTCCAATACTTCTGTATAAAATAGCATTTGTAAAAGCATGTGTGTCCTTTTAGCAAGAGCAAAAGACCATTTTAATAATTTAGAGTATACAAGAATAATTTTGTAAGTTTTATTACTAGCTTGTTATCATTAATCTTTATTTTGTTTTGTAGTTTCATAATATATATATGTATATATATATATATTTATATTGGTGTTTAAAATGAAAAAATTTAACTGCAAATATTTTGGCAATTTGTGCTATTCTTTTTTTTCGGGGGGAGGGGTCTTTAATTATACAAAGCATTAAGCTAAAGGTACTCCCTTCTGAACAGAAAAGTTCCTGGTTATATTTAGATTTAATAATATTGAAAGGGAGAAAATGAATGTGAACTACAGCAGGTATCCGCTAAACCTGTCGCCTTTCTTTTTACAGTTTATGGGCACTACAGCACATTGGCCAAGTCTGTTTTGACCCCGCGGTGTAACAAAAGCCCTGTGTTTGTCTCTTCCTTCATTCCTTCCTCCTTCCTTCCTTTTCTTTCTTTGTCTTTCTTTTCTTTTTTTTTACATTAATAATAAACTGGTTGGTCTAGTAGTTCAGGCTTCTTATTAATTAATTCTTACATCTTACATTAACCCATTATCCTTGTGTGTTAGCTACATGGTTTGGTACCTTTTATCGCAAGGCAGTCACATTTTGCGTCCTCTGCGTCTGAAGCCCTCTGCTTTTAAATCTCTTAAGAAAGTATTCTTACAAATAAGAATTACTGTATCTTAAACTTAAATTCTTCCAATTCAACTATTCTTAATCTTGTTTTTGTTTTAATTCTTATTTTGTGTGTGGATGCCTATGGTAGACCACAACATGCATGTGGAGGTCAAAGGACAACCAGTATTGCTTTTCTTCAGTGTGGGTCCTGAAGATTGACTCAGGCCCTCAGGCTTACTGCTTAATGTGACAGGCTCTCTAATCCACTGAGCCATCCTGCCAACCTTAGTCTTGATTCTTAAGGTCATCACAATGTAGCTTACTAATACATACTTCATAAAATGATTTTAATTAAAATCTTAAGTCTTTCCACCTGACTTGATTTTCCTCTGCTTACAGAATCTGTCACTCTCCAAATTCCTCCTTCTTCTTCCTTCTTAAGCAGCCTTTTGAAATGCATTATGTTTGCAGAATAGAGGAAAAGGTTTGAGGTCTTACCTTAGATTCGAAGCTGAAAGAAAATGCCCTATGAGTTACAGGTTGATATGAAATAATAGGTATTCTAGTCACATCTATCTACAAAGGCTGATTCTAATTTTTTGGTATGTTTTATAGACATAACATTTTGTATTATGTAACTAAGAGACTCTTCATGTATACCCATTCGTTGTCAGAGGATGTCATTGAGTGTCAGTCCTCAGGTGCTTTCTCATCATTGTTTTGAGCCGGCATCTCTCACTGGCCTATAACTGGGCCAAGTAGGCTAGTGCAGTTGTCCAGTGAGTTCCAAGGGATCTACTTACCTCCACCTTCCAAGAGCTGGGTTTCCATGTGGGAACCACCAAGCTTGGCCTTTTTAAAAAATAAAGGTTCTCAGGATCTAGCTCAAGTTCTTTTGCTTATAAAGCAGCAATTCAATTTGTCTTCCCCTCCTCTTTTTTTTAATTTATTTTATTTTATTTTTTTCCTCAAGAAAGGGTCTCACTATATGTAACCTTGGCTAGGGTCCTCTGTAGACCACACTGGCCTGAACTTACAGAGGTGTACCTGCCTATGCCTCTTAAGTACTGAGATGTGCTACCTAGCTTCTCAACTTTTTTCGTAAATACCAATCTGAAATGTACATTATATGTATCAGTGTTGATAGCAGTCATTAACTTCCACCAAACTCCAGTTTTTCTCTGAGTACCTAACTGGAGGCTTTAATGCCTTTTTGTTTTCTTATGTTTTTTCTTTTCTAAGTCACAATGTAAAATGTTGTCATGGTTACCCATTCTTATGTACAATAATTCTGGTTCTAATTGGGAGGAGGTAGATGGAAGAGGCTTTGTGTAGCACTGGTGAAGGATGTCATCCAGAAGAAAAACTTCTTGAGCTGTCTGTTTTCCCTGTGGTTTCTCAGAAATCACATATGCCCAGTGAAAGTAGATTAGTGCATTTATTTTTACATTCATAAGAAATCACTGACTTGCCTTACTAATTTTAGTGGGAAATCATTTAAAAAATCACAACAAAAGTTTGTTAATGTGGCAAATTTAAAACCAAATCTTAATACATTAAAGGGAATATTTTATGTCAATGGATTAAATAATAGACCTTTCAAATATTTTGATGTATATTAATGAATACCATTAAAATATATATTTCATATATAATTGGGCTTAAATTTTATTGTTTGGGGGCTTTATTTACATTTTTGTCTTTGATTAGTTTTGTTCAGTTGTGTTTTAAATTTTGTATATGCATGTTTTTTTGATTTTTGTTTTTTTTCATCATACAAGGGGCCTTATGCCTGTTAAGCAAGAACTTTACCACTAAGTCATGTCACCAGCCCACTTGGTCTTTACTTCTTTTTAAAATTCTTTTCTTTTAAAAGATTGATTTATTTTCCATGTTTAAGTGTTTTGCCTATATGTATATATGGGCATCCTGAGCATGTCTGACGCCCACAGAGGTCAGAGTGAGTGTTAGATACCTTGGAACTGGGATTAAGATGGTTGTGAGCCTCTGAGTGCTGGGAACAGAACCTGGGTTCTCTGCAAGAGCTACAATTGCATGTAACTGCTGAGCTATCGCTCCAGCCCCACTGTTAGTTTCTTCTGATTAAATTCGTTTTGTTGCATGTAGAAAGGACGATAAGTTCTTAGTGTGTTGGGGAAGTTGGGAGGTATTTTCTTTGTGTTTTATACTCCAAACTCTACTAAATAGACATAATTTAAGAGTCAAAAACTAATAAAGATATCTGATACAAAATAAAGTTTTCTGCTTTCTTATGTACTTAATGTGTTTCAGTTAGGCCTTTTTACATAAGATAATCAACAAATGTACATTAAAAAAAATCTTCACCTTGGTTGTAAGTTGGTGTGTTTCTCTCTCTCTCACTCACTCACTCACTCACTCACTCAGACACACACATACATGTTCTCATTTGTTTTGGTTGTATATATTAAAAACCATTTCTAGTATGGGGTAGAAATTTTTGTTACCTAGTTTTTTGTTTTGTTTCGTTTTAGAAAAAAAAGTGTTTTGGAGCATTAATTCTCTATAATCTGTAATTGGCTCCCCTATTCTTTTGTTTGTAAAATGTGTAGCTCCTTTTGCCTTCATAGACTTTCAACCTTCTGTTTTGTAAGGTCTTTTTTTTTTTCTTTTATTTCCTTGTCATAGTTTTTTTCACTGTGAAATTACCTGATTATTAATGTGGGGCATATCAACTTTCTAAGTTTTTAAAGCTATCTAGAGTTGTGTATCCAATCAAAACTATTATCTTTGCTGTACTTTGCCACTGGCGAATGGAACAGGACCATGAATTTCAACAGTCTGGTATACGTATTGTTGGTCTTATTTTTCAGGCCAGAGATCATCAACAGGAGCCTTTAGAAGAGACAGAAAATTTGAAGAAACAACATGATTTATTAAAAAGAATGTTACAACAGCAGGAGCAGCTGCGAGCTCTACAGGGACGGCAAGCTGCTCTTCTAGCTTTGCAACATAAAGCAGAGCAAGCTATAGCGGTGATGGATGATTCTGGTATGCAGCCATTTTAGAATGTTATTTTTATAAGAAAGGCTCATTAACTATTGCAAAGTGAATGCTGTTATTATATAATCAGATCTCGGTTATTAACTAGTGTAGCAACCTGCAAGCAAGGCTTACTCTGTCCTATGCTTTTCTCTGGTTATACAGAAAAAGTTGCAGGATCAACTCCTGGCTATCATACTGTACCGTGCAGACAGACAGCTCGCTCTCCTTTTCATCAGAGAGTACCTTTAAGAGGTAAAAGAGACAGGCCTGTATGTAGTACTGTTTTTTTAACATCAGAATGATAGGACTCTTGATGCTCTTGTTTCCAGCTTGGGGGGGCGGTGTTCCTGTTTGTTTGTTTGTTTTAAATCTCACGCAGCTAAAATTTTTGTTCTTTATTTGCCTTCCAAGGAAGCTTTAAAAAAGAAAAATCTTATGTGAACCAGCTTTGCAACATAAAGCTGGTGACATAATACCTGGAATCCAGCACTCAGAAGGCTGAGGCAGGAGGATCAAATATCCTTAGGGTCTGGGGAGAGGACTCAGTTGGTAAAGTGTGTGTCCCACAAGCATAAGGACCTCAATTTAGATCCTCAGCAACCACATAGAAGCCAAGTGCAGTGGTATACATCTATGACCCCAACACTGAAAGGGACAGAGACAGGAGGATCCTGGGGTTCAGTAGTCTAGCCAATTGGTGAACTTTGGTTTCAGTGAGTAATCTTGTCTCAAAAATAAGATGGAGAGAGACTAAGGAAGATACTCAGTATCATCAACCTCTGAGGTACATGTGTGTATACAGACCCCTCCCCCAATACATCATAGTGGGACTTTATCTCATAAAATAAGAAAGTGGGAAGGGCTGCAGTTTTGCATGCTTAAGTCTGCCCTGGGTTCAGGCCTTAGCACCTGGAGAATATAAAAATAGATAAAAAGAAGTCTATTAAGGTAGCAGATTAATAGAGCTACTTTAGTGGTCAGTATTAGTAGTTCTGTTATTTCAATTAGATACATGTTTTTATATATGAGCTTTTAAAACTGCTCTTATACTTAGTTTTTGTGAGACTCAGAAATGTTTTTTTTTTGCCCTCTTTGCCTCAGAGCTGTGTATCATTTAAGTGATGACTGAATTGCTTAGTATTAAGCTTTTTAATTTTGTACTTTGTCTTATTGTCTTCTTATTAAAACTTAATAAGGCTTAAGTTTCTTTTTAGCTTTATTTTTAATTGACAAATAACAGTTGTATATATTTTGGGGCACAAAGTGATAGATATAATAATTTCTTTCATTGGCTTAGTTGTTTTCTCATCAATTCTCATAGTTTATTTATCTTTGAGCACTATAATTATGCCATTTTTATTTGCTATTTTGGTGACATAAGTTTCATAAGGGTTAGTCACAGGAATGTGAGTGAGGGGTTGTCGACAGGATTATGGACATCTAACCTTCTTGGCTGCACTCCTGCACCATAGTCTCTCTCCTACCCACTAACTGCCTGCAAACCTCATGGAGCATTGGGGCTCCCAGAGTTCCCAATCTCGTTTCTGTAATCTTGAGTACTTGAATTTACACCATCTCATTTGATCATCAGCATTATAGGCTACTGCTTAAGGCTTTATAGAGAAAATGACAAACAAATGGCTAGGCTCTATACAGAATTTTAGTAGAAATCAATGTAATTCTAGGTTAAAATAAGCAAATAATTTTTTTTACAAAAATATCCTATCATGTATTGCAATAAAAGACTATAACCAGGAGATTGAATTTGAACTTTATATACTTTTTCAACAAGAATTTTAGCTTAATAAATTTAAAACAATTTTGCTACTGTGCTTATGAAGTTTTGCTGAAGAAAACTGATGAAAGCAAGAGTTAGTTAGCATTTCTTATTTGTTCAGAAACACAGCACACGTACCTGCCTTTGGGAAGAGTGTGTTTCTTCCTGTTTGGCAAGTTGTTATTTTGGTGTTTTTCACAAGTTTAGACTAGAAAAGAGTTTCTTTCAGTCCTCAAATGCTAGAAATTTGTTTCGTTTTTTTTTTTTCTCCAGCAGAAAATTATTGTATTTTATTTGAAAAAAAAAAAAAAGCAGTTTGTAGCTTGTGGCTTCTTTTAACATTGGAAAGACAAGGTTTCACCATGTATCCTGTCTGTCCTGGAACTCATTCTAGATCAGGCTGACCTCACAGAGATCCGCCTGTCTCTTTTTCCGAGTGCTGGGATTAAAGGCATGCCATCACCACCCGGCTGGGTTTTGGTTGTTTTTAATGAGGATGATAAAACCTACGGTTTTCTAGTGTAATTGACATGGTGTTATGGAACACTGCCATTCTTATTTACATATTGCTGGATTTTGCCCTTTAATGGCAAAAATGGGTAGGTAAGACAAGAACTGTATTCCAGGGAGCCATGATAGTTTTCAGTCTGTCCTTTGTAGAAAAACTTGCCATTTCCGTAATATAGTTTGGTTTACTTGGAAGAGGTAAAGACCTGTCAGTGTTAGCTGTGTTTTTTTCCAGGATGCCGATTTGCTCTCTGTACCCTCTATCTAAAGAAACTAATAGAGCGTCCTAGCTGTAATCTAACAAGTCACATTTAGTAATTGGGACTACAATACTAGCCTGCCTTGTTTGTTGAGATTGAAAAACACAAGTCACTTTCCTACAATTTAGCAGTTGTCTCTTTATTTTTACGTCGGATAGAAACTTCTAATAAAATAATTGGCTGACAGATAAGTAAGATAATTTTCAAATTATGTTAGGTTGAGCTTCCCCCGTCCAAAATTTATACTTAGCTTGCTGCTTTTTTATGTTGAATATAGTATTTGATTTTGTTTTTAGTTGTTACAGAAACTACAGGAAGCTTATCTGGAGTCAGCATCACATCTGAACTAAATGAAGAACTGAATGATTTAATCCAGCGTTTTCATAATCAACTTCGTGAGTCTCAGGTAATTGGTTTCTTTTCTTTCTTGCTTGCTTTTTTTTCTTTTTCTTTTTTTCCTGAGACAGGTTTCTCTGTGGCTTTGGAGCCTGTCCTGGAACTAGCTCTTGTAGGCCAGGCTGATCTCAGACTCATAGAGATTCACCTGCCTCTACCTCCTGAGTGCTGGGATTAAAAGTGTGTGCCACCACTACCTGGTGGTAATTGGTTTCTATAGTTAAGTTTATAAATAACATTAATTAACCCAATGGGTCTCAAACCTTAGTAAACATAAATGTCACCTGGCTTGATTTTTAAAAAATTGGATACACAAAGTCCCTCTACCTCTAAAATTATGATCCTTAAGATTTGAGTGGGCCCCACATGATCCCATTGCTATTGAGAGTCTCCTTTGAGAAACCCTAGGTTGGGGGAGAGTCTACTGTGTTAAGATTTATTTGTGTGTGTGTGTGCCTGAATATATGTATGTATAGCATATAAATACATGGGTCCAAAGAGGGTGTCAGATTCCCTGGAATTGGGGTTATAGGCAGTTGTGAGCTGCTCAGTGTACATGCTAGAACAGAACTCAGGTCTTCTGCAAGAGCATCAGGTGTTCTTAACCAATGAACTATACGTCCTTATCCAGAAAAGCTATTTTAATATACTGAGTAGTAAGGTTTTCATTGTGTAGACTGTTAGATAAACGTTCTTTTTACCTCTTTTAAGCATTAGGTGGATATAACCATTAAGACTTAAAGTTAAAACAGTTATAGTATGGCACACACCTTTAATTCCAGCACTGGGAGGCAGAGTCGGGTGAATGTCTGAATTCGAGATCAGCCTGGTTGGTCTACGTAGTGAGTTCAAAGACAGCCAGAACTACCTACTGCATCAAGGAAACTAAAAACAAAAAAGAGACTTATAGTTAGTTTTAAGTCTATGTCCTTGGGTTATTTTATCAAATAGTTTTAAGAAAGTTTTTCTTTTTTTTCAGGGAGAGGTAGAATTTTAATTTGATTTGGTATTGAAGCAAGACAAGCTGACCTCAAATTTTCTGTCTTTCTGTGCTAACCTCTTAAAGCGTTAGGATAATGGTTTGTGTCCATGTCTATCAAGAACAATTTTAGAATTAATAAATATTTCAGTTTTATGAATTTGTAAAATAAATAATGATGCCTCTGTGAACTTTTAATGTGGAATTTGTATAAGAATTGGTAAGCTATTGCCTTCACACTGGGAAAAGATGTATGATTGAAGGTGTAATCACGCTTGTCTTTCCCACTAAGAAAATGAGTATGGCCAACCATTTTGTATAGTTATCTAGAAAAATTAGTAAATTCTTCTGCTGAGCCCTGTTATACCTTATTTAAAGAAGTGCTCAGAAACTCACAGGAGATTGGGATAAGAGTGTTAATGGAAGCATCATGTTAATAGCAAAATAGGAAACAGATGTCAACACACAGAAAAATGCAGCTTTTTATTACCTTCACCTCACATGATCTTTTTCTTTTTTAAACTAAGCCTCCCACTGTTCCAGACAACAGAAGACAGGCAGAGAGCCTCTCATTAACTAGAGAAATTTCTCAGAGCAGAAATCCCCCAGTTTCTGAACATTTACCTGATGAGAAAGTCCAGCTTTTTAGTAAAATGAGAGTACTGCAGGAAAAGAAACAGAAAATGGACAAGTTACTTGGAGAACTCCATACCCTTCGAGACCAGCATCTGAACAATTCATCATGTGAGTAAATCTGATTCAGCAGTGTTAAGTAAAGGGCATATAAGTATATATGCTGGCACAGAGCAGTTACTTAGTAACTCTTTGATAAGGTAATAAATACAGTTCCACAAAAATTATAATTTTTGAGGAAGAAACTTGAATATGAAAAGCTCTTAATAAGCCAATATGTGATAAAGGGCCAAATAGATGCTAAGTCTACTAAAAAATTTTTTTTTGGAAAATTCAGATGTAGTCTCTAGTCTTTATCGTTTTACTAAAAGTTTTTCTCAATCCTAGTTCCTGCCCCTTAGTATTAAAAGCTTAATTGCTAGAAATTGAAATCACCTGGGGTAACTCAACTGACCATTATAACATTCCAGTTGTTATCTGAGTAAGAAGTTAATAGTGGGTAAGAACACCATTTTTAGAATCCCCATTTTTGGGCTGGAAAGATGGCTCAGCATCTAAAAGCACTTACTGCTTTTGCAGAGAACCCAGGTTTGGTTCCCAGGACCCACATTAGATAGCTTACAACTGCCCGTCACTTCAGTTCCAGGGGATTCAATGCCATCTGGTTTTTATGGGCACTTGCATGCATGTGATGCACATAATTCATGCAGGTACATATTTACCTAAAATAAGTAAGTAAGCCATTTAAAATAACAGAATCATATGTTCTCTTTTGGTATTTTTTGTGTTTTGAGACAAGGTTTACAGTGGAGCTCAGATTCTCTTCAAATGTGGAACACTGTTGCATCAGTCTCCCCAAGGGCTTGGACTGTATGTTTGCATTGCTACATCCGGCTTGGAGGAGTTCTTTACTCTTCACGTATTTCCTGATTCTCTGCCACTTTCAAAGAAACCTTACTATTCTGCCCTGAAACACTTATCTCCCACCTCTTGATCTCAGCCACCTTTCTCTTCCTGTAGAGGATAATATCAGTTATTAATTTTATGAACAGAGGAAGGCAACTAAGGAAAATAAAATTTGTAAGGTATGATTATGGCTTTGGGTCAGTTTTATATACAAAAAATGTTATACTTTGTCGACTGACAACTGACTAAAAGACCACTCCTCTTTCTAGAAAACAGTGTAAGAGCAGTAGTTACAGGAACAATGGTTAAAGAATAGTGTAAAAAGAAATCATTAGGAACTAGCTGTGATAATTGTGGCATTAAAATGAGAAGGAAACACTGATAGTCACAGTGAGAAAAAGATAAATGACAGTAGTTTTGAAATAGGAGGTAGAAAAATACATAGTCTTTATTATTTACCTGCCAGGACTGGTCTGTTGTGTTCTGTCCGTCATACATAGTGATCCCATTTAACTTAACGTGAGACAAGTTTATCCTATTGTTCTTTTGGTTGTTTTTCTAGCATATAGCATTGTAATACTTTGGAGTTTCTCTCTTATTTTCTCCCTTCTATTTTAATTCAGTGGCTATAATGCAGAAGTGCTAGACTATCTAAAAGGAAGAAGTAAAAATATTTTTCCTTGTGTATTTTGAGGTGTTTTGTTGTGAACTGTGTTAATAAGTGGCCTGCCAGTGTATATACATAAACTTTTAGGACTTAAATCTGCAGATTTTAAGATGTGAATGAATTTTATTTTCTGTCTTTATGTAAGTATGCAAACTGCGAAAATATGCTGCTTCATACCATTTTTATTTATGGCAACTATGTATCTTTTTCTTTCTTTTTCAGTCGTGCCTTCAACTTCTCTCCAAAGAAGTGGAGATAAGAGAAGTTCAGCTGTAACTCTCTCTGCTCCTGTAGGCTTTGCACCAGTTGTCAATGGAGAGTCCAATAGCCTTATATCCTCTGTTCCTTGTCCTGCGACTTCTCTGGTTTCTCAGATTGAGAGTGAAAATGAAGGTCATCTAAATCCAGCTGAAAAACTACAGTAAAATACTTTTTACAATCATTCTTCACATATATTAAATAATTAGAATTAAATAATGAGGATTTTTAAACTTTTGAAAATTTCTAAGAAACTGAAGTTAGTAAGATAAACATTCTTCAGATATATGGTGGAAGAAGGAGGGAATCTTATTGGTTGACTGAAAGAAATAAGAGATAGCATTGGTAGTTTCTGTAGACTGCTATTAATTGATCATTTTTTAGTAAAAAAGTTAGAAATACCAAGAACTCTATGTAAAATGTTTTAATATTCAAAGAATAATACCCAGACTCTAGACTCATAGCCCTGAAATGATGTTTTATGCAAGACTGTGTCAGTGTGAGCAGAACAATTAGAAAGCTTCTGCTTCTTCACCTGCAAAACAGGGACGATGTATATGACATTTCAGTTTATGCTTTGGGGTTTTGCTTCTTTTGTTTTACCTTTTGTTTACCTTTTGCTTGTCTGTTTTGAGATAGGATCTCACTATATAGTCAGCCTTGACTGGCCTGGAACTTACTATGTAGACCAGGGTGGCCTTGAACTTAACAGAGTTGTGCTTGCCTCTGTCTCTTGAGTGTTGGGATGAAAGGCATGTGCCAGCATGTACAGCTGAAACTGTATTTTTAAAAATTGACAGGTGCCCTGAATACTTAACTTGGTCTATCTATATTTGTGGGTGTATGTGCCAACTGCTATTAAGTGAAAATAGTGTATTTTTTCTAAAATGATGTTATATTTTTTTAATCAGGAAGTTAAATGAAGTTCAAAAGAGATTGAATGAATTGAGAGAATTAGTTCATTATTATGAACAAACATCAGATATGATGACAGATGCTGTAAATGAAAATACAAAAGATGAAGAAACTGAAGAGTCAGAATATGATTCTGAGCATGAAAATTCTGAACCTGTTACTAACATTAGGTGACAGCATTTAAGTTTCTTTTTCCCAGTGTATTCATCTGAACTTAATGCTTGTGTGGGGGCTGGGATGGAGGGATACATCAGTGAAATATTGTTTCCTTCTTATTTAAGCTTTTTCCTTATAAGTTAACTTTTAGTGTAATAATCATTCTTACCCTATAAAGAAAAGGAAGGAAATATTGCAGGCAGTAATTTAGTAAAATTGCCGTTTGTTACTGAATGCAAGTAAATTTAAAAAGTATAAAATTTAGCATTTTCTTTTCCTACTGCTATAGTTTACATAAATTTTAAGTTTTCAGATGCTTTTATTCATAAACTTCTAAGTTTTTGGAAAAGTTAATGAAAAATAGAAGTCTATTATTAAGAATTTGATCTAAAATGGTTTAGTTAATGCTGTTCTTTGCTTGAAACTAGTTTATTAAAGCTCTACGTAGGTAGATTTTTTTGAATTTTTATTTTTGTTGTTTTAAATAACTGGGCTTTAATTTCTTTCAGGAATCCACAGGTAGCCTCCACCTGGAATGAAGTGAATAGTAACAGTAATTCACAGTGTATTTCTAATAATAGAGACGGGAGATCAGTTAATTCTAACTGTGAAATTAACAACAGATCTGCTGCCAACATCAGAGCTCTAAACATGCCTCCGTTAGGTATAATTTCCTATATGCACACAAATTTTGCCATATTACTCTAGTGAAGTAGATTATCTTTGATTTATACTCTTAATGTTTTAAAATCGTTTATTTGAATGATACTTGTTTTTAACAGACTGTCGATACAATAGAGAAGGAGAACAGAGGTTGCATGTAGCACAAGGTGAGGATGACGAGGAGGAAGAAGTAGAAGAGGAAGGAGTCAGTGGGGCTTCATTATCTAGCCACAGGAGCAGTCTGGTTGATGAGGCTCCAGAAGATGAAGAATTTGAACAGAAGATAAGTAGACTCATGGCTGCAAAAGAGAAACTTAAACAGCTCCAAGATCTTGTTGCTATGGTCCAGGTAAGTTACTTGTTTAAATTGTATAGTCATATAAGATGAAATTTTTGTGTATGTTTGATGATTATGTTGGTATAACTCCTTTCCTTTCCATTTCTTATATTGAACTGAGACACCTTACATACTAAGCAAGCATGTTACTACCAAAAGTTTCATCCCTAGCCCTGTATCTGTGCCTTAGATGTTACTATTAAAGGTTTAGTGGCTTAATTGCTATATATCAGATATTGGCAAACTCTTCCTGGTAAAGTTGAGAAACTGAGCCTGACATGGGGTGCACATCTATAGTCCTATCACTTGGGAAATGGAGGCAATTCAAGGAGGAGTTCAAGGTTATCCTTGGCTGTATCTAAGTTGGAGTTCTACTTTGTGCACAAAAGACTGTCTTGGAAAAAAAAATGGAAAGAGGAATTAGAGTAGGTAAATTTTGTTGTAATAACACCTTTTACAACTTAGAGTGAGAATGCAGCCATCTGTATATGTAACATGAGGGCCGGCTTGTTGGGGTATCTGTCCCGCCCAGTACCCCACAGCCGGTAAATCCCAAAGAAAATTACACAGAGTCTACATTAGATTATAAACTGATTGGCCCATTAGGTCAGGCTTCTTATTAGTCCTTGTAACTTATATTATCCATTATCGTTATCTATGTTAGCCACACGACTCAGTACCTTTCTCAGCGTGGCAGCTCACATGTTGCCTCTTCGGTGGTCTGGGCAGGAATGGCAGAGGAAGCTTTCTGCTTCCCAGAATTCTCCTGTTTAATAAATCAGCGTTTTATTAAAATACATGATTGACAGAATACAGATAATTCTCCCACACCATGTATATAAAAACCCAAGAGCATGACTGTACCAATATAGTTTGATCTACAACCCCACATAATTGTTTTTGCTTTTGCTGATGATACTGGCCTCATGTATAATAAGTCCATAGCATCATCATAAGGTAGATATTAAACGGATTGAAAAAGTGTTAATTGCCCAATGTTACATAATTTATGACTGCCAGAATTTACTTTGCCTATTGCAGAGCCTGAGATCTTAACCTACTTGATGTAAAAAAATAAAAAGAAAATCCAAATGTTAAAATGTTAGTAAAGTTCAACTATTAATACATGATTTTGAAAATAATTTATACATAGCACATGTAAATACTAACCCTTCTTTATTATCTAATGTGGTCCAAAAGATCTACTGAGCATTTTACAGTTTCCTGTTGTAGGTAAAATTTTTCTAGAGTAACAAAAATGGTTTAACTTGTGAAATTACTTCTTTGCTTTCTTTTTGTTTGTTATTTGTTTCCATTGCCAATTATTACCATACGTTTTCATCTGAATGGAAAATTTCTAATTGCTCTCCAGAATTACTGTTAATTGATATTCTAAGCAAAGTGAGTTCATGTCCCCAGACCTTTGATTACATTTTTATTATATTGGTATACTATAACTTGTTTACACATTATTGGTAATGACTTCTGTTTTTTTCTAAATTATTTCTGAGGACAAAAGCTGTTGAAGAAAGTGCATTAACATGTACAAGCATACAAGTAAACTTAGGCATGTAAAACGTGCATAACATAGAAGTGAACACCTTTTGAGATGTGATTTATTTGGTCATGTATTTAAAGAGTATTGGGAAGAACACCTAAGCTAATGACATTGGTTGCATATGTATAATGAAATTAATAGAAAGAATGGGTGGGATCTTTCTGAATTCCTACTTTACTTTTTGAAATGCATGAAACAGCTTTGGAAACAAATAATAGCAATAAGCTAGGTTATCCTCAATATTTTTACATATTTGTAAGAACTCATATTTGCTAATTGTTGTTTTCTATTAATTTCCCATTATTCTTTTAAGTCAGTGGTTCTCAAACTGTGGGTTGTGACCACTTTGGGGATTGAATGACCCCTTTATAGGAGTCATATATCATATCCTGCATATCAGATCTTTACATTATAATTCATAGCAGTAGCAAAGTTACAGTTGTGAAATAACAATGAAAATAATTGTATGGCTGGGGGGGTCACCACAACATGAAGAACTGTATTAAAGGGCCACATCATAGGAAGGTTGAGAACCACTCCTTTAAGATCACAAAATAGTACATAGGAAAACTGAAGTATGAGAAATAAGCTTTGTTTTGAATTAAAACTCATACTTTATTTTTTCCATGTACTATTTTATGAAAATACTTCATTTTCAGCTTCTTTATTTCTTAAGTTATAGCCTGGTTTTTGCCAGTGTCCTCTTCTATGCTCACTGGGCTTGGTTAGTCTTTTGATTGATACAGAGACAAGAATTGAATTGTCATTTCAGAGTTCATAGTTCTATGATTAATAAGAATCAGTCTGTTATGATTTTATTAGACTATTGTTTCCAAAAGTTAAATTTCAGATGTAATCTTCAGAGAAAGCATGGAATATAAATAAGTTAAATATTTTCAAGAAAATGCATGAGGTCATTTTCAACTCCCTATTAATCAGTTCATTAGTTCAATAAAAAAAAAATCTACCACTAGTCAGATAAAAAAAATTGTTTTTTGAGTAATCATTATAGATTTTAGATAGGATGTCCCTTTTTTCTGAAAAAGAGAGAGAGAGAGAGAGAGATAGAGAGAGAGAGAGAGAAAGGTCTCATTCTGTATCTTGGGCTGGCCAGAAGTTCATTATAGATAACCGAAGCTGGTCTTCTGACTCAGGGAGATCCTCTTGTTTTGTTAGCCTCTTGAATACTGGAATTACAGGAATGAGCCTCCATTCCATCTCATTTTCGCTTGTATCATTACTATTGGTACTTGCTTGACAAATTAAAGACAGAAATGAGTAAGAGGGCAATTTTTAAACAGATATTGGGCATGGGTTATTTGCAGTAATATAAAGGTTAAATCCTAAAATATCATTTGATATTGTAAAATAACATTGATATCCTTTTCTGCTCCATGTAATTATTTTAGCTTTTTATATTGTCACAAAGCTATTCTTTGATAGCTGCCCATTATCTCAACAAAATAAGAAATAGCTAGTTAATTTGTAAAGATTTCTTAATTCATAACACTAATGAAATATCTGAGGTTGGGTAAGAAAAAAAACTCATATAGTTTACAGTTTGGAGGTATTAAGGGTCCACATTCTGACTGAGTGTTATAAGGTCATGCAAGACAGTACATGGCAATAGATGGTCATGTTAGGGCCTTGGGCATATAAAACATTCAATGCCCAGAACTGCAAATAAAAATTTTTAATGGGCTCATTTTAGTTTTAGCACTTAATTTATCATTGATATAAGATACACTTTGGTTTTCTGTAAAAGTATTTATATCCTCTGTGGTATTAATTGTATTATGCTTTATAGCCTAGTAAATTATATAAAGTATAAATTTGATAATGTCTTTGGATTTCCAAATAGTTTTATATAATGTGCTGTTTTAGGATGATGACGCAGCTCAAGTGAGTGTCTCTGCCAATACATCAAATTTGGGTGATTTCTATGCAGCAGCAGAAGATACTAAACAAAATTCAAATAATGCAAGAGAAAATTCTAATAAAACACAAAAAGACACTGGAGTACATGAAAAAACAAGGTATGATAAGCTTTTGGCTTTCATATAAAAGTTCAAAACCAGTTATTTAGCAAGGGTTTCACTATGTTGTTTTTAGCTTAGTATAATTTTATTGAAGTTCACAAATAATGTCACTTTAATTATAGAGAGAAATTTTATGAGGCTAAACTACAGCAGCAACAGAGAGAGCTGAAACAGTTGCAGGAGGAAAGAAAGAAATTGATTGAAATTCAAGAGAAAATTCAAGCTGTGCAAAAGGCATGCCCCGACCTTCAGGTAATTATAAATTTATTTCTTTCAGTGTGCTTGAAAAATGTTTAAAACTTAATGTCAGTTTAAAGTATTCTGTCTTTACCGCTAATTTTCTGATTGCTGAAATGAATGAATAATGAAATGGATTTGGGTTATGTTTTTACTTTGTAAGGTAGTACATGGGAATCAAATGATTGCTTCTATTTTGGTATTGGGCTTTTTAAAATAATTTATTTAACTTTATTTTTATATGCATTGGTGTGAAGGTGTCAGATCCCCTGGAACTGGACTTACAGACAGTTATGAGCTGCCATGTGGGTGCTGGGAACTGACCCTTGGTCCTCTGGAAGAGGAGCCAGTGCTCTTAACCTCTCAGCCATCTCTCTAGCCCCATGTTTTGTTTTTGAAAAAAGAACATCAAATTGTTTCTAATACAAATATTTTCTAAGTTTGTACTTTTTCTATTTTTTCTAATCCTTTTGTCTTTTATTCCCAATATAAATAATATCCAGATGAGTATATGCCAAGGTTGGGTTTAGTGTAAACTCCCCCTCCCCAGTATTTGATTCTGTTGTTTTTACTGTTCCTGATTATTTACTTCTCATCACCTTCAGCCTGTTATCATCTTTGTTCTCTTCTGTTGTCTTTGGATCATGGTGGCGATTTTAGTCTCAATGTCAGATTAAATACGGCACTAGAGCTCTAGAGAAGTAAAATAACTATGAGATAAATTCAGTTATTTTAGTACTTTATAGTAATATTTGTTTTATATATATACATATACATTTGATTTGTTTTTGTTGTTGTTGTTCATTTAGCTCTCAGCCACTAGTATAAGTAGTGGTCCCACCAAAAAGTATCTCCCAGCTATTACTTCAACTCCAACTGTTAATGAAAATGAGACCAGCACAAGCAAATCTGTTGTTGAGCCTGAAGAGTCTTCAGTAGTGGATAATGAGGTATGGTACAGTCTACTGTGTTGTGGAATCCTAACTCCCAAATCTGTAAAATAGTTTTTTTGCGGGGAAGGGTGGGGGAAAAGGTGCTCTTGGGATGGGTCTTTGGGGCCTTTGACCTACTAGATGGATGATATATGTGAAGTATATTTTCTGTGTCGCTTTTTTAGGGGGAACAAATCTTACCCCAAATTATGCTGGTATTGATTTAAAATAGTCAAATTCTTTATTAGCAAATATGAGGAACAGTTATAGCAAACATAAATCATTTTAATTAGAAAGGCCTATTGAGTATTTCATTTATATTTGATTTGTAGAAAAGTATTATAGCTTTTCCCAAATAGTTCATGAGCATTTCTTGATTTCCCAAACAACTGATGACTGCCTTTATCTTATCCCTAAAATACTATTTAACCCTTATGAACATCTCTAAAAGATTTTAGCTTTAGTATTTTTAATTGTGTGTGGGTTGTTGGGGGGTATATACAAGTGAGTGTAGATGTCCTTGGAGGTCACAGGTGTCAGGTATCCCTGGGATCTAGAGTTAGGGGCAGTTGTGGGCCACTTGATAATGGTGCTGGGAGCTAAATTCAGATCCAAGAGTTTGCAAGAGCAGTATACATCCTTAACCACTGAGTGATTTCTCTAGTTCCCTAGATGGATATCGTAGAATGAAAGTGGAAACATTGGCAGTAGACAATATCATTAAGACTTCTATTCTTTAAGGCTTCAACAAATCCAAATATTTACTTGACTCTGAATTTTAAAATAATAGTTGTGGTCAGATATGCGAAGACATGAAATGTTAAGGGAAGAACTACGACAGAGAAGGAAGCAACTTGAAGCTCTCATGGCTGAACACCAGAGGAGGCAAGGGCTAGCTGAGGCTTCTTCTCCAGTGGCTGCATCATTGAGAAGTGATGGATCTGAGAACCTGTGTACCCCTCAGCAAAGCAGAACAGAAAAGTAAGAAAGTTGTTTAAAACATATTTTTAAAATATCATTTACCCAGAACTTAAAAGCAAGGCAGACTCATTTTCCTACACAATACAGCACAAGTCAAGTGTTTGACTGAGCAGCTATTTTTCCATATGTGACTAAGGACTCATTCTAGCCAGCCATTTTCTGTTCTGCAGCTTCTCTTTCTGTTTCAGTTACTTTGGTATTTTACAGTATTTGATCAAATGTTTTGTTTGTTTGTTGTTTTGTTTTGTTTTACCGAGACAGGGTTTCTCTGTTTTGCAGTTCTGGCTGTCCTTAAACTCGAAAAGATCTGTCTGCACCACTCCTGCCAGATGATCTTTCAAATTTTACTTTCTTTGCAAAGTTTTATACTTATAAAATGAAAAAATGTGATGCTTTGTGGTGCTGTTTTTTAGACTAGAGATATATTGTTTTGTGGCAGAGTTTCAGGTAACAAAGAGTGGCCTTGAACTCCTTGTGGAGCTCAAAATAACCTTGAACTTGCTTCTTGCCTCCACCTCTTCAGGGCTGAGATTATAGGCAAGTTCCATCATGCCCAGTTGAAATACTTTTTACTTTATTTATTTGTTTGTTTGTTTTTGTTGTTGATTATTCGAGACAGGTTTCTCTAGCTTTGGAGCTTGTCCTGGAACTAGCTCTTATAGACCAGGCTGGCCTCCAGTGTGCAGAGATCCTCCTGCTTCTGCCTCCTCAGGGCTGTAATTAAAGTTGTGCACCACCACCTCCCTGCTGAAATACTTTTTATTTTAAATTGTGTATCTACCATTTGTAAGGTTCCTGAGAATAATCATAAAGTATTTTTTATATAAAACATTAAATTCTTAGAAATATGTTTGAAGGGTCCACATTTGGAAAATTTGTAAAAGAATTAGTTATTTGTAAGATAAGTTAACTAGCTATATAGTAGTAACTAATCTAACATTTTGAAACCTAGATAGGTTGAAGCCTTATCAGATGGCATTTTCAGAATGTTTCACATGCTCTCTTAGAAGTTTTCATACTTGTGAAGTCTCAATGTACATTTTATTTATATCATATTCTATTCTCTTCTGCAGAGCATTTGCTCTTTCACAGAAGTCTTGAGATATTTTTGATGAGCATCTGGCTTCAGAATCATTAGTGTAGAGACTCATTTCTTAACCTGTGGCTTGTGACCCCCTCCTATGGGTTCATGTTACTGAATGCAACTGAGTGGGGGCAGGACTTGCAAAATTTTTTGCTTATTTCAGTCATACAAAATATATTCAGAATCAATTTATTATTAATATATTCAGCCAAAAAATATTCAGAATTAAATGCAAAGTGAATCCAAGGTCTTTACAGTATTGCCAACCTGTGTTGCAGCATGTGATTTAACTATAGCCTTGGCTTTAAGAAATATACATGTACTGCCTACAAGGCCACCCCAACATATTGACAAAGACTGCCTCAAACATTTGTGTGGTATGAATTGCTGTGTTTTTACTGCACATACAAAATCTTCCACTTTTAACAAGTTTAATTATGAAAACATTTAATTTTTTATCATATCTCATCCTGTTAACATCAAATTTAGTCTGTCTTTGCACTATTTTTTGTTCTATTGTTTTATGTAAAAAATTTACTTTGAGTTGCTGACTTTTGAATTTATAAAAAATGAATTTGGGCTTGATTAGGATAGATTTTTCCAATATTTTACAAGATGATCTTAAACATTTTGTATTACTCACTTATGCAAAGTAGAATTCTAAACATTTAAAATTATGAGCTCAAAGTATGAACTGGAAAACGATAAAGATCTTCTGTACTCCAGTCTCAAATATTTCTACGATTTTAATTAATTTCTATTTTATTTTTCAATTATGTATGTGCATGTATAGGAGTATGTATATGCCAGCACGTATGCCTGTGGAGGCTATAGCCATTGGATCTCCATAGAGCTGTAGTTGTAGGCGGTTGTGAGCTTGTCTTCTGTGGATGCAGAAGAGTAAACTGAGGTTCCATGAAAGAAAAGCAAGTGCTCTTAACTCCTGAGCCATCTCTCTAGTCTAGTCCCCCAAAGGTTTTCCTTCCTTCCTTCCTTCCTTCCTTCCTTCCTTCCTTCCTTCCTTCCTTCCTTCCTCCCTCCCTCCCTCCCTCCCTCCCTCCCTCCCTCCCTCCCTCCCTCCCTCCCTCCCTCCTTCCTTCCTTCCTTCCTTCCTTTTTCTTTTTGAGACAGGGTTTCTCTGTGAAGCCCTAGCTGTCTTGAAACTCATTCTGTAGACCAGACTGGTCGAATTCAGAGATCCACTTGCCTCTGCCTCCCAAGTGCTGGAATTAAAGGTGTGTGTGCCCCCACCACTTAGCCAGGATTAATTATTTGTGTAAAAATAAACAAGTATATCGTCCCCTTAGTATTTTTTAATAAATGATAAGATTGTGTTTATATATGCCAAAGAATTTTTAAAAATAAATTGGATTATCAGAAGATGTTTAGATTGCATAGCTATTTGATACATCTTTATACTCAGGGCATGTAAAAATTTCTTGAAAGGGATTGTGAAAGGAGACAGTTTAGCATGTCTAGGTCTAGAGTTGTGTGTTTTAATATACCAGTAGATATGGTGGCTATTTAAAGCAAGTTAAAGTTAGTTCATTTTCTCTCTAGTCACGTGGGTAAAATTTTAAGTGCTTAGTATTCATATGTATCTATATCTGCTGCATAGGGCAGCACCGATATAGATCATTACCACTATTGCAGAAAGCTCTGTTAGGTAGCACCAGAATAGAGTGCTATCACCTAGGGAATGGCTGAGGGAAGTTTAGTTTGGGAAAAAAATTTCCAGATGTGATGATTATTTTAATTTCTATGAAATATTTTTTTTGTGGAAGGCAAGCTACACATTTGTATGACAGCAACAGAAGATAGCATCTCACAGAATTATTATAATTTTTGTAATTATTATAATTTTGTATATGTTTATGCTTTCATATATATCTAAATAAATCTTGAGCATTGTAACTCTTAAAATATCTAGCTATTCTCCATAATGATGCCTGTTTTATGTCTCATTATCCCTAGAACAATGGCAACTTGGGGAGGTTCTACTCAGTGTGCATTAGATGAAGAAGGAGATGAAGATGGTTACCTTTCAGAAGGAATTGTTCGGACAGATGAAGAAGAAGAAGAAGAAGAGCAAGATGCCAGTTCCAATGATAACTTTCCTAGTTATCACCCTAGTATAAATCAAAATTCTTATAATGTAAAGGAAACTAAAAATAGGTTAGTTTCAGTGTTAAAATTTTATTTGAATCAAGTTTTTATGGTACCAAAAATTCTGTGGTTCAAATCAACTAATTAATCAAGTACCTTAAATTTTGGTTCAGTAATGGTACCAACTACTCAAAGGTAATGCAGATCTCACAGATTAGTCCTACAAGAATATTTCCAGTCTAAGTGCCCAACTTAATTGTATTCTCCTGTATTGACTAAAGTGAGAGTTTCCTCAGTCTGTCTTTAGATTTAATAATTTGCTACAACTCAGGAAATCACTTTACCAGTTTATTCTGAAGTCTTGACCTTTGTGGAATAGTTATGAGGAATGAGTCTAGAGTGAGGAAGTGTGGAGAGCTTCCATGCCTTTGGATATAAGCACTTTCATTGGTCACCACCCTTGAAATTCTCTGAAGTCATTATTAAAGAGATTTTATGGAAGTAAGTTTCTTTATGTAGCCATGATTGACTAAATAAATAGGCCATTGATAATCAGACTCAATCTCTGGTTCCATTTCTTCCCCTAAAGGTCAGTGGGTGGGTCTGGAAGTAACTGCTCTTTAGTGACATAATTGGTTTTTCAGGAGAAACTCCCCCCCCCCCCCCAAGGGCTTTCTAAGGATTGTATCTTTGTTATAAGTTTTGTCTTGGTTAAAAGGGGCTTACTCTAAATAGAGAATCTGCCACTCAGGAGATTCTAAAATTTTAGGGGTGGGGGCACACAGAACACTGGGTAGTTCTTAAACTAGATTCATATTTCATTTTTAACATAAAGATGTTGCTGCAATAGATCCCACCTTGACCAGATCAAGAATCGTTCCTAAGCTTTCATCTTTGCTTCTGTTGGGGAGAATTAAGCAAAAAATAAAACATTTCATATGGTGAAAAAGTTATGTTAATAAACTAACTGTATTACTAGCAACAGTGGTATATCCTAAAAGTCTTGGCTGTTGCTTGAATTTTTTTTTCTTTTTCTTTCTTTCTTTTTTTTTTTTTTTTCCCAAGAGAGGGTTTCTTTGTGTAACTTTGGTGCCTGTCCTGGAACTTGCTTTTGTAGATCAGGCTGGCCTCAAACTCACAGAGATCAGCTTGCCTTTGCCTCCCAAGTGCTGGGATTAAAGGCGTGTGCCACCACCCACCACCCAACTTAGTTGTTGCTTGAAAGGATCACTTGAGACCAGAACAATGTAGTGAGACCCTGTCTTTAAAACAAAGCAAAGCAAAAACAGCAGGAAGCAATACTAATTGTTATTTATGATTTTTTTAATTATATTTTTTGTGTGTGCATGTTTTTGTATATGCATTTGTGTCATGGTGCACAAATGGAGGTACAAGCATACCTTGCAGGGGTAGATTCTCTCTTTCTGCCTGTGGGTCTCTGGGATTGAACTCAGGTTATCAGGGTTGGTGGCAAGTGTTCTCTTGTCTCTGGTCTGCATTATTACTTCTAGTAGTGATAAAATTTAGTGAGTAAATACATGTTAACTAGATATAATATTGCTACTTGATGAAGTAGACCTTGAAGAATAAAAAAGTGCTCTAGTCAAAAGATTGTTTTTATTTTGTAGAATATAGTTATATTAAAGTGTAAGAATACAAATGAGAAAAACTAGAAAGCTATTAGAGAATAATTGGATGGTCTGGAAGTCTGACTTTTTTTCCTATATATTTTTCTTGTTTGATACTGATGAAAGAAATACTAGTCTGTAGAATAGGATTTGATGTTTGTTACTATATTTTAAAATTCAAATTCTCACATGTGTTGACTTAAGGTTCTAAATTCTCCATTAGGTGGAAGAATAATCGCCCTGTTTCAGCAGATGGAAATTATCGTCCTTTAGCCAAGACAAGGCAACAGAATATCAGCATGCAACGACAAGAAAACCTTCGATGGATATCAGAGCTCTCTTACATAGAAGAGAAAGAGCAGTGGCAAGAACAAATTAATCAGCTAAAGAAACAACTTGATTTCAGTGTCAATATTTGTCAGACTTTGATGCAAGACCAGCAGGTAAATTGCATCTTTGAAATGTATTCTTTTAATTTACATAGTTTTGAAGCAGTACACATTTTCTTCAAGACATTGGTTAACTGTTGCCAAAATTTTCTTCCAACAGACTTTATCTTGTTTGCTGCAAACTCTTCTAACAGGTCCTTACAGCGTTATGCCAAGCAATGTGACATCTCCTCAGGTACACCTTATAATGCACCAGCTGAACCAGTGCTACACACAACTAACGTGGCAACAGAATAACGTTCAGAGGTAATCTGCTTGATCACAAGTGTTACTCCTGTACAGTAGTGCTAAAATGAAAGGAGAGTTTACAGTTACCTTCAGGGAGAGAAAGACTAGGGCCAAACTGCTGCCAGTCTATTTCCTGAAACTTACAAGCCATGATCTGCTACTGTGGGCCTGAGATTTATTTATAAAATTGGTATTAAATTTTATACTTAATGTTGGATAAAGTATATAGTATATAATTTATACCACAGTAAATTTAGGTTCTGACATTTACACCTATGTCTGTTAGTACTAAGCTCAGTACTTGTTCCAACAGCTAATTTATTGAATTAGGCCAGCAGAGCAAGCAGATACTTATAGGATCAGAGTAGCCTGGCTATTCTGAGTGCTGTTCAGTCATTTCTTATGTGTACTGCTTTTTAATTTAGTTTGTTGATGGTACTATTATATTGATTGTTGTTTGACTTTTAAAGTAGACCTTTTTTGTTGCTGGTACTTTTAACTGAGTTTTAAATTACTGGCTTACTTTTTTGTAGGTTAAAACAAATGCTAACTGAACTTATGCGTCAACAAAGTCAACATCCAGAGAAAACTAGAAGCAAAGAAAGAGGCAGTAGTGCATCACACCCCTCTTCTCCCAATTTATTTTGTCCTTTCAGCTTTCCAACACAGCCTGTAAATCTGTTGAATCTTCCTGGATTTACTAACTTTCCATCATTTGCACAAGGTAAGTAACTGGAAACCTGAAGGAAAAATAAGTAAATGCAAAGATTTTGATCTGGTTATGATACTGCATGCCTAAAATTCCAGCACTAAGGAAGTAGAGGCAGTAGTAGGATTAGGAACTCAAGGCCAGTCTCAGGTACACAATGAGTTTGAGGCCAAACTGGACTAAACAAGATCTGTCTCCAAAAAGAAAGAGTTTGAGATTCTAATTTCTATTATACTGGTTTTCCTTTTTTATTGGTTCAGTTTTTTATATGCATATAATGTTTGGAGCAAATTTCCCCTCTATATGAACTTTTCCTATATCCCACATCACCACTTTGACCTCCCAACTTCATGTGCTATTTTTTTGTTTGTTTGTTTTGTTTTTAAAGCTACCAAGCCCACTTAGCCTGCTAGTATGTACAACGATCAATTGACAGTAGCTTTTCAAGAAGAAATAGGGCTTTGTGAACCCCCTTTCCATGTATATTACATGAATGTTTTAAAATAATGCATAACTATTATTCCTTGGAAATTTCCTACATGCATAAAATGTATTGTGGTCATATTTATTGCCCAGTCATCCTCCATACTTTTCCAAATACACCCTCTACCCTCTCTCAACTTTTCATACTTTTTAAAAAATGACCAAATCTAATTTAGCTGCCCATAAACTGCTGTGTGTGGGGCCATCCACTGAAGCGTGGTTAACCTGCTAGGGACTGCAACCTTACAGAACACTAACTCTCCCTACCTTCAGAGCTACCACTCTTTAACTCTTCTGTAACATCACTTTGTCAGTAGCTCCTTGGCTAGGGGTGGGAAGCTGGGGAACTTAAGAACCCCTCCCTCTTTTATGCTAAAATGTTGACTGGCTTGATCATTTGTAAGCCTTCTGCAGACAGCGCAGTTGCTGCAGATTCATGAAAGCAACAACAATCAGCCTGTTATGTTGAAAGACACTGTTCACTGTTCAGTCTGACTTTCCTCAAACTCTAGCTCTTAAAAACTCTTTGTCTCTCCTTCCTAGATGTTCCCTGAGCTATGTGGGGAGGGCCTGCATTATAAATGTCCCATTTGTACCTGAGCACTTCATTGACACTTATTCCCTTTACTTTGATCAGTTGTGAATGTCTTGTAGAATTTTTGGCATGCTTTAGAGTTGAAAGAGAAGCTATTAAAGTTACCTTTTCCTACATTGTTCTAATGAAAAGTTAATAAACATGACTGCTAACAAAACTCAGGTATTTATTTATTAAGGGGAAAGATACTGATCTTGTTTGAGGGCTACTGTCACCAGGCAAAACATTACGAAGTTAAAGATGAATAAGATAGTACTTAAGAGAAGCCATATCTTGGTGGGTGCATTTAGTGTAGGCTTTTATTAAGATGGTTTTAGGTGTTTTTATGTTATTTGCTTTGCTTTGCTTTCCCTCTGTTATATGCCAGGTACTATATATTGCTGGGATCCAAAGACGAGTTAAGATAAATCTTAAAAGGAATTTAGGATCTAATTAGGAAGCTAATAATGTTAATCAATGCTTATAGCAGTGCAATGGTTGTTTTAAAAAGGATACAAATACTTAGAGAATATGAGCAAGTTGGTTTTAGAAAAGATGGTATATAAGCTAAAGGGTGAATAGGGTCATTATTTCCTTAATGATTAAAATGGAAAAAGCATTTTAGCCAGTAGAACTATTTAAGAGTTTCAGAGCATTAATATCATTTGGAGACTTTAGAGGTAGTTTAGTGTGCCTAGTGCTCAGAGCCAAAGCAGGGAAGTGATTGGTGTGGCTGAAGAGTAGCAAAGGCCTTTTGTGGTGTGCAAAGAAAGCTTAAGTTTTACATTGCAATCAAGAGGTATTACAGAAATACTCTGAGCAGGAAAGTACATGAGATTTTTATTTCAGGAAGATTATACTTTCATACTATTGAGGAAGATTATATTGTCATACTATTGAGGATGACTATACCGTCATACTATTGAGGAAGATTATAACATCATACTGTTGAAGAAGATTATATCGTCATACTATTGAGGGAGACTATACCATCATACTATCGAGGGAGACTATACTGTCATACTATTGGGAGATTATACTGTCACACTATTGAAGAAAATTATACTGTCATATTATTGAGGATGATTATACTGCCATACATGCTATCGAGGGAGATTGTACTGTCATACTATTGATGATGATCATACTGTTATACTATCAATGGAAATTTTCCTGTCATACTATTGAGGGATTGGAGGGAGGAGCTAGGAGTGTAATTGACTAGAAGGCTTTCATAGTGATGTTAAAAAAAGAGTGTTAGTTCAACAGTAGTAAAGGATGACACTAATGGTAAAGAAAACAGTTGAAAGTATTAGAATAGGCTAAGTGACCAGGTGATCAAGAAGGAAGAATTGAATGTATTTGCTGAGGAATATAGAAAACATAAAGGTTGAGAATCTTTCATAAATATTAATATCCATATTCCACAGTGTATTTTCTTAACATGATTTCAAAGCATGGGCATTAAAATTTGAACTTTTTTACTTCATGAGTATTGACTAATATTGATAGCAAATATTGTTTGAGTAGACTTTACTTTAAGTAATAAATGACAAGATACAGCTGATACTCATTTTCATGTTCATGTTATTACTAATATTCATACCCATGCCAAATGAGTTAATGAATTATTATCAATTTTATAGCATTACTTTGAATATTAAGTGAAATTGTATATAAAGTACTTATCCTTAAGTCTGACACCCAATGATAATTTGATAAAAGCACTGTTAGTTATGACTTCTAGTACTTTTTTTTAAGATTTTAAATTTTGATTCTTAATTATGTATATATATCTGTGTTTGAATGTGGATTTGTGCACATGAGTACAGTACCCATTGAGGCTAGAGGAGGGTGTCATATCCCCTGAAACTGAGTATGTGGTTCAGGGAACTGAACTCTGTCTGCAAGAAGAGTTTATGTTCTTGACTGCTGAGCCATCCGTCTCTTTGCTCTTGTAACTTCTAGTTTATTGTTTTTTTTCCTTTTTATGTATTATTTTTATATGTCTTTCAATGCATGTGTATCACATGTGTGCAGTGTCCTTAGAGGCCAGAATAGGTTGTAGGATCCCCTGAGACATGAATTCCAAATAGCTGTGAGTTGCCAAATAGGTTCTGGGAATCAAACCCTGGTCATCTGGAAGAGCAGCTGGTGCTCTTAGGAGGTATATTAGTGCTATCTCTCTAGTCTTGACTTCTAGTTCTTAAGAGAGAACCATTAATTACTTTAGTATCACAAATATCTCATGTAGTAGGCTGAGCTATAAGTAGTAAATATATGAGCATTACTTTATTGAACTAGCAGTTTGTTTTGATAGGTTTGGACTGAATATTTAGTCAGTTAAAGCTCTTAAGAATAAGTTTTTATTTCATTTGAGGCTAAGGTACTTCTTTATTCTTTTTTTTTCCTGTGTTTTTATTAGGAATGAATTTCAGCCCTTTATTTCCTTCTAATTTTGGAGATTTTTCTCAGAATGTTTCTACACCTACTGAACAGCAGCAACCATTAGCCCAGAATTCTTCAGGGAAAGCAGAGTATATGGCTTTTCCAAAACCCTTTGAAAGCAATTCTTCTTTTGGAGCAGAAAAGCAAAGGTATTGATTGTATCAAAGTCTGATGTTTTACCATTCACTTAAAATTTTTTAATATTACATTGTGTGTGAGTGTGTGTGTGTGTGTGTGTGTTAGTCAAAGGAAAATTTGAGAGAGTAAGTAGGTTCTCTCTTTACACCATGTGGGTCCTAGGGATCAAACACAGTTTAATAGGCTTGGCAGCATTTACATGCTAACCTATTTTGGTGGCCCACCTATTATGTGACATAACACAGGGACAATTTTTGTGATATATAGTACCTTAATATATAGTATTGGTTATATGAAGTTTATACATCTTATAGCTATCCCCCGAGCTGAAGAACTGATCCTTGTCCAACTGCCAGAGTTTTGGTCCAGGTTATCTTATGAGATTCATATGACGTCACCAGAAATGTATGATTTATTCTGGATTTGATGTTTCCTTTTAGGTTAAAAAAGCTCAGTGAAACTGAGAGTAACTGCTAGGGAATAGTTATTTGATTTGTAGCCTCTGTAGACAATTCAAATATTATTATATAGGATATTATTTTATTATAAAAACAACTTTTAGCTGGACATGGTGATTCATGTCTTGAATCCCAATGCTTGGGAGACAGAGGCAGAGACAGAGGCAGGCAGATCTTTGGAGTTCAAAGCCAGCCTGGTCTATATACTGAGTTCTGGTCCAGTGAGGGCTACATAATAAAATTCTGTCAAATAAACTTTTATCTAGGAAGTTTTGATAGTACATGATATCATTCATAAGATTTTATATTCTTTCTCATATTTATTAATTTTTAATATGATAATTTCCCTAGCTATATTCTCTGGCACAGTAGTATAAAAGAAGAGCTCTGACTCCAACCATCATTTTTTAGCGTTTTTACAGCTATAAAAATAAGTTTTATAATTATTTTAATCCAGAAAATTATTTTGGTAGCTAATTTAAAAAGAATCCTTATAATCTTTTTTAGTTTGTTTGTTCTTGGAGAAAATAGGCATATTAAGCACACTGTAAAAGGTAAGGTAATTTACAAGAATACTGCCTGTAGTCTCATTGTTACTTTTTTAAAAAACTAGAAGAATAAAAACTTAGATATCAGATGGACCCAATGTTCTGTTAGAAGTGTCTTTGTGATTTTTTTTTCCTACCTCAGCCCTTTGGAAATATATAATCCACTCTATACGCCCCCCTTAGTAATATGATTGGGCATGTCTCAACTTCCAAAATTAGCATTTGCCACTGTTTGTTGAATGTTATCTGAATTTTCTGTCCTATCAGTTCCTGCAATTGTTGAGTCCCAAAGAAATCACACAGAGGCCTACATTAACTATAAACTGATTGGCCCATTAGCTCAGGCTTCTTATTAACTCTTAAAACATGTATTAATTAGCCCATTATTCTTGTCTATGTTAGCCACATGACTTGGTACCTTTTTCAGCAAGGTAGTCACATCTTGCTTGCTCTGTGGCTGGGCCAGGACTGCAGATCAAGCTTTCATCTTCCCAGAATTCTCCTGTTCTCATTGACCCGCCTCTACTTCCTGTCTGGTTGTCCCACCTATACTTCCTGCCTGACTACTGGCCAATCAGCATTTATTTAAAGTATAATTGACAGAATACAGATCATTGTCCCACACCACTTCCCCCTCTTTTTAAAAAAACTAAAAAACAAGAACTCTGAATCTAATATCCTCTGTTTGTCTTTTCTCCTGACCATTATCCAAAGTCCATTTTTTGGGGATGTGGGCATAGTTTTCTAGGCTACTTCCTGCTGGTTGGGGGCACTGATAATCTTATGAGGACCTAAAGAGAATTTAGAATTGTGATCAAGTCCTGACTGGAGCATCTTGAATCTGTTCTGGATGTAGAACTCAGACATCCGGGCTATCTGTTCCTACCGGAGATCTCAGGTGGTCTTCGTTGATCAATTTTGATTTTTCTTAACTCAGAATAAATTAAATAAAAATGAGAATAGCCTTTCATTTTCTGTGGAAACAAAAGCAAAACTTCTTCTCCAAAGTAGCATACCTTTGACTTCAATTTTGAAGTGAAGGTATTTTCAAAATACCTAACATGGATTAATTCAGCACTTATAAACAAATATCTTTTGGCAGCTCTTGCTCCTTCCTCAGCATTCAAACAATTCAAAGAGAGCATAATAACATACAGCATCCAGATTCTGTGTATTTTTCATCTTTATGTGACTTTATTTTAACCTCTATTTTATTTTTAATTTTTGGCTTTTTGAGACAGGGTCCAAGATAAAAGTAATTTGTAACACATAGTATTTGCACACTGAATGCATGTTTTTGTGAGAACATTTTCCTAGCTTGATGATTTTATTCATATAAATCTATTCCATGTGTAGAGATTTTAGTAGATAAAAATAAATCTTAATTGTGATATCTAAACTCTATATTGGTAAGGAATCAGAAGCAGCATGAAGAGGAAGTTGAAAACACCAAGACACCATGGTTATATGATCAAGAAGGAGTAGTAGAAAAACCACTTTTCAAGACTGGATTTGCAGTGTCTGTAGAGAAAACCCCAAATAGTAACCGCAAAAATCAACCAGATACAAGCAGGAGAAGACGCCATTTTGATGAAGAATCATTGGAAAGCTTTAGCAGTATGCCCGATCCCATAGATCCAACAACAGTAACTAAAACATTTAAGACAAGAAAAGCATCTGCCCAAGCTAGCCTGGCTTCTAAAGACAAAACTCCCAAATCGAAGAGTAAGAAGAGGAACTCTTCTCAGCTGAAAAGTAGAGTTAAAAATATTGGTAAGTTTTGAAATTTCTTGAGCATTTATAACATAAGTATAGTGAATGTTGGTCTTAATTTTTTTGTGTATAGCTAGATGTATAGGTATTGTTGAGGCCTAATTCAAACATTTTTACTTAGCTTTATAATTTTTAAATTTCTAAGTAACATTTAATTATTTTAAAGTTTTGCATTTATTTTTTGTGCTTTTAAACTTTCTTGTTTCATATGTGTGTGTGTGTGTGTGTGTCTATACACAAATGCACACCAGCATGCTTCTCCTTCTCCTTCCAGTGTCATATCTTTTTCTTTTCTTTCCTCCCCCCACCCAAACCCACTAAATCCAGTTAGTGTAGCCCATATGTATATGGGTGTGGAGCCATACACTGGAGGAAATGCTGATAGTGAGAACACTTCCAAAAAAGAATGATTCTCTCCCAGCTGTCAAGTCAACTGTCAACTGTCAAGACTCAGCTGAACAGATGGTCTCCAAATTTTACGTTACTATAAAGTTGCCTAGATACCCAAATTTTACTTACTTTTTGTCTTCCAGTGTTATATCATGGCACTGCATTGAATTTTAATTAAGTTTTCTTAGATTCTTGATAATTTGCTTAATGGGCTTCTAATATTTAATACATTGTTGCTTTTTATTACCATAAATGAAATGACTTTTAAAATAGGCTTACTTGTAGATAAACTAGTGTTTCATTAAATTTTGTTTTTAAATATTATGTTAAAGTTCTCTTTATAGCACTACTATGTGTACTTGCTTTTAAAAAGTAGGTTCTTCTATAATTTTCTTAAAAGTTTACCAAAGTACTAGATTGAAAGTAGTTTTATTAGTTAAACTTGAGTATTATAGATAAATTCACATGCTTAAGTTTGGTAAAACCATAGAACCATTCAAGTAGATAATGTTGCTTTTCTCTGAAACAGACCCTATGAACCGTCACATAATTTTGTATTTCCTAGTGTTCCCACAAATATTCTGATATATAACTAAAGGAATGTGAACAATTTTTATTGTAACGTTCTCTCATTTAGCTAGATAATTTGATGTGCTGAGGGCATTGCTCCTTAAACTTTTTAAGGTCTCATATGGAACTCCCATAGAATACTGTTTTAAGTATAGATTCAGATTCATCAAAAGGAGGATTGAGAGTTCAAGTCAGACTAGGCTACCTACTAAAACTCTTTTTAATAAACAAGCAAACAAAAAACAGATCTATATTATTGTGAAACAATTTTACTTCTTTTAAATTATAATTTGTCTTCTTTCTTGAGAATTTCATGTTCTGTAAAATGAAATAACATACCCAACCCCATTTTTCTCATCCAGCTGTGCACATATTCCCCAACATGTCACCTTCTCAGTTTTTTGTCTTTTTTTTCTTTGAAGGTCTAAAATTTTTATGTACAAAGAATTGCATGATCTCTTTCACTGAGATGGCCTTGAATAATCCATTCAAGAAAGGTTGTTTAGTCCAA
Organism: Myodes glareolus; assembly: GCF_982192425.1. Taxonomy (NCBI): domain Eukaryota; kingdom Metazoa; phylum Chordata; class Mammalia; order Rodentia; family Cricetidae; genus Myodes; species Myodes glareolus. The sequence goes on along the minus strand of NC_142048.1, from coordinate 32,374,949 downwards.
CTTTATGAAACCTGTGTCCTTTGCAAACAGATGGAAACATTGCCAAAACTTGTTCAGTTTATATTTCTCCATCAGACCGTAGTTGTTTCAGTAGGCTTGAAAATAAATAAGAACCCTGGCCGAACTTCTGCGGGCGACTCTAGTAGAGCTGCTTGTGACTCATCTTGCCTTCAGGTGACCAATGAGAAAAAAAGATGTCTTTTTTGATAACCCACTAAGTCCAATTAGTGCTGTGCATACATGTGGGGTTATCCACTGGAGCACAGGAAGTGTTACCGTGAAAACACCTTCAGTTTTCTGATTCTTTCTCCCCCAGCAGCTATCAAATGCCAATCACTCCAAATTAAGGAACGAGGCCTAAAGAGCATCTCCCCCATTTGTCTACGCCAGGGTTTGACTGGCTTGATCTTGTGCAGGGTAACTATAGCTACTGTGGATTTCTGAGTTCTGTAATCATGTCATATCTAGAAGACAGCATTTTACTGCACTTTTCTCCGTCCTCTGGCTCTTACATTCTTGCTACCTTCTCTTCCAAGACATACCTGGAAACTTGGTACTTAGGGGATACTGTTGATAGAGATGTCCTATTGAGGACTATGTGCTCAGTTTCTTCTCAGCAGTTTGACTAGTTTTGCATCTTTGCAATGGTTGCTGTCCACTGGGGAAAAAAAAGAAGAAGCCTTTCGGACCAAGGCTTAGAGCATCCCTCATCTATGGATATAAACAGATATTTCAAAGGCAATTTTACAACGGCCATTTAGAAAAGTAATAGCAGATTCAGTTGTAAGGCCTAAGACCTCCCCAGTACCAGGCATGAAATTCCCTCCTTTGGTGCAGGGCTCAAATCCTGTCAGTATTGCACCAGTGGGCCCATCTTGTTACTCCATTTGTTGTGATCATGCAGGATCCAGCACTGGGTAAGACCTTTGGTGTCTTTTCTCTCTCAGCACCTTTCATAACTGGCATTATGAAAGCTAACCAATAGAAAGGAAGTTTCCTATTGGTTTGAGATTGATATCTCTATGGCATACAATAATAGTGTGTTGTTTCTTTAGCAATAGGGTCTTATCCATGGAGTTACGGTGGATGTCTTAGGGTTTCTTTTTCTGTGATAAAAGACCAAAAGCAACTTGGGGAGGGAAAGCTTTGAGTCCTTAGTTGTAAGCCATCATGAAGGAAAGTTAGGGCAGAAACCTGGAGTTAGAAACTAAAGCAAAAGCTATGGAGGAGTGATGCTTACTGACTTGCTCCTCCTGGCTTGCACAGCCTGTTTTCTTCTTCCAGGACCACCTGCCCAATGTTGACATCACCCACAGTGGGCTGATTCTTCCTACATAATCATTAAGGGAATGCCCAAGAGACTTACCTATAGGCCAGTTCAGAATCCCACTTCCCAGTATCCTGTGGTGTTTTGTATACCGTTGGACTCTCCCTGACCAATAACTTGTAGGGAGGTATCTCCTGCCTTTCATTGCAACTTGCATATAATAATTTATCTCCTCTGGGAGCTATTTTGTCCACCAATGCAGAATAATTTCATGCAAACATTTCTTTTTGTTTTTGAAATTAACTTACTGACATGGTTTCCTTTGTTTTGATTAATTCACGATCTCTATCCCCTCTTCTACGCTATCCCCAGCCTCCATTCTTGGTTAGTCCTTTATTCTCCCCACCTCCAGTATACCCTTCCTTCTTTCATAGCACATGTATTCCACTATCACTCCAGTTATATTTTGCAAATGGATTTTGAGATAGTAGGCTTCCGTAGAGCTTTCCATACTCCATCCTTTGGATTAGCATACCCATTAACAGTTTATAAGAGGTCCCCTGTCACAGCATCTTCACCAATATTTGTTGTCATTTGTATTGCTGATTATGGCTATTCTGTCAACGTCATATAAATATGGCTAAGCTTTTTTATGTTAGGGCAAAGATTGTTATTCTGACCTTTGTACTGTCATCCCTCTTATGCCATTTTAAAGATACCTGCCCAAATAATACATTCACATTTGTTCAACTGGCATTCACTGCCATTGTTGAAGCACCATTTATAGCAGAATCAAACAGTATAACACTAAAGTTGATAATGTATGACAGAAAAAAATTGGTCAACTAAACTCTTGCTATTTAGAATATAAGCCATTGATAAGGAGCATTGACATCTATAAACTTATTAGAAATGCACAGACTGTTGAAGCCCACCTATACTAATAAAATCAGTATACATTGTACCAAGATTCAAGAACAACACTGGAACAAAATGAAGGAGGGCACAGCTTCATCTTTAGCCATTTTATAGTCCACTGATGTCCTGCAGGAGTGAGACAGAAAATTCTCATGTTTCATTAGAATTTGTGAGGGTGTAAGCATGCATCTTTTTTTTTCTTGACAGCCTCCCAGAGAGAGAGGGAAGTGAGAAATGGCCACATAGCATCCCTGTGTTCCAGGAAACTGATAAACAGTGGGTTAGCTCTTCCTTCAGTGACTGTTTGGATATGTTCAGGGCCTCCAGAATACCATGGCTGATGCATTTCCCATCTGTAAAGGCATAAGTAGAAGTGCCATTATAGGTGTTTCGGTCATGTTGAGTAAAACAGACCCAGACATAAGAGAGTTGTGGTCAGAAATTAGAGATAAGAACCTCGAAGTATCGTGTGTTACTCATGCTTTCTTTCACGATACTGTCTTGTCTCACTTGGCCAGTGTTAATATGAAGTAGTAACATTACTAATTCTGCTGTTTCCCTTGAAGAAACTTAACCTGTTTGCTGACATCTATAATTGAAGTTACTTAAGAGGCTGAAGAATTGCAAGTTTGAAGCCAACTTGGCTCATTATGAGATACTGTCTCAGTAACAAAACAACAACCCCCAAATGCCCTCACTCCTTAGTTACACATTCGTACCGTAACTTAGAAATTCAGATCTTCTTTCCTTTCAGATAGGAAAGATGGCAGGCATATCAGGGAAAGATGCTTGCCACTAAGCTTAGTGATCTAAGTTCCATCCCTGAGATCCCCATTGTGGAAGGAGAGATTCCCCAAAGTTGGTCTAGACCTCTACATGCTGACTTAGCTAAACATATACATAATAAATAAAATTTAAAATATAATATAAAAATTAAAAAGAAAGCTAGCCCTTACCTTTAATAATTTTAATTTGGGTCTTTAATCATGTTCTGGAACTGGCTTTTGTAGACCAGGCTGGGCTTGAACTCACAGAGATCTGCCTGTCTCTGCCTCCCGAGTGCTGGGATTAAAGGTGTGCATCACCATTGCCCAGCCCGACGACTTTCTTCTTAAAGCTGTCTGGATCTGTGTCCAATTTATTAAAACAAAGCAAGCAAACAAAATAAGAGGTGCAAGTTACAGTGGACTGGGACTGCAATTTAAGGATTCTGTATTCAGCTAAGAGAGCAGGCTTTGTCTGAAGCAAACCATGGAAACAACATTTTACTCATAATAGATGAACTTTGTGTAAAGACAGACAAGAAGACCGTACAGTAGGTAGGCATGGTTGCATACACTTGCAACCACAGTACTGTAGAGGTGAGTCAAGAAGATTGCTGTGAATCTGATGAGTATGTGAGCTATAAAGTGATACCAGATCATGTCACAAAGAACCAAAAATAGACAGACATGGAGAAAGGATAAAAACATATAGATACTTTGTGATGTTTTTTGTTTTGGATTTGTTTTTTGAGATAAGATTTCTTTGTGTGTTTCTGGAATTCAATATGTAGACCAGGCTAGCCTGTAGTAATTCAGAGATCTTCCTGCCTCAGCCTCCCAAGTGCTGTGTTAAAAGGCATGTACCACCACTACTCAGCTGTGAGGTATACCTACAAACACATATACACAGACTAATCTCAGTATATAATTGAAAGGTAAAGTGGCTGATGCAGGAGGGTTGCTACAAGTTCAAGGGCAGGTTAAGCTATTAGAACAAGACCATCTATCAAAATAAAAAATTAATAAAGTATTAGCAACTGCTAATATATCAAAAGAATATTACACAATTGACTGTTAAATTTACTTCAGAAACACTCTCATGATTTGTTGCCAGGAAAAAAGTCATATCCATAGTGGTAGGTTAGATTTGAAGTCATTCCTAATGAAACAAAAGAAAGCAAAAATAGTAGAGAATAATAAAGCCATTAACCAGTGTCTCTTGTAGTGTAGAATGGAAATACTTCACAGACATATAGGAAACTAAAGAGGGACCGTCTCTACTACTAACCTGTTTATCTGGTTATCTTTATTTGGAAACTTAGGACCAGGAATAATTGGAATGACTATTAGTAAGGAGAAATACTTGTTTCTGTTAGTTTCAGTTTTTGTTCTTTTATTTTGTTTTTGGTGTACTAGACAAAACCCAAATATACTGGAAGAAATTAATGTTAAGATAAACTGATGAAGTAGTTGGGGACTGAGTAAGTGAACAAACATTTAGTAACAAGAAAAATAGTAGATTTCTAAAAAGCTATATATTTTGGGTAATATAAAAAGATTATAAAATGTAGCTCCTTCCAAGATGGAAATGTATAAAATTAAATACAAGTCTTCTTCAAATTAAGTGCATTTAATTTTAGTCTATTTTGCATTGCCTTGGGTTGTTTTTGAAACTTAACCACAAAAAGGCCTCAGCATACATAGAAGAATAAATATCTAAAAGTAATCAAGGAAAGAAGCTAAATCTGGCTTGCTTTACAAAACATACTGCATCATTTCTGTGACCAAAAGAATAAAAATGATCTGAGAATAGACTAAAACTGTGTCAAAAATAAGACAGAGTGAAATGTGAGGGTTAATATATTGATCAGCATATATTTCAATTCAGTGAGAAAAGGATAGATACAACTATCTATCTATGGAGAAGGAAAGAAATTGAGTTGTGACACATAACACAATGAATGTGAAGTTTAAAAACCTTAGGAAGAAAATTTAGTAGTGTTTCTGTTTTGTGTTTCCTAACATTGAAAGCATGTTAACTTGAAGTCCAGTAGAGAATTCAGATCTCATAAGATTTCCCATAGCTTTACTTTCAGTTGAAGTGTTACAATACAAATCAAAAGATGTAATTGGACTGTTAGAATTGATTCTTCTTACTCTACCCTTCTGAAGGTTATTTCGAAGGTATTCAAAGACATTACTTTGTATTCTGTTTATGTCAGACTGCTATACCGCTCTAAATCGAGCGACTCATACTGTTTTACTGTGGAAACCAGTTCCCTTCCAGGGATGTTAGCTGCAACTGATAACAGCTGTCACTTTTTTTACCCGAGGGTATGAAAGTGCCAGTGTGTCTAGCACATGTGAACCTTGCAAAAGTAGGAACAGACATTCAGCCCAGACTGAAGAGCCTGTTAAAGCAAAATTATTCAGCAGAAAGAATCATGAACAGCTGGAAAAAATAATAAAATATAGTAGGTCTGCAGAAATATCTTCAGGTATGTTCCTTTTTTTCATTTATTTTAATCCAAGGAATTCATCTTAAATTTGAAAAGCTACACTAAAGCAAGTTTTAACAGTAGGCTTTCACAGAGTTTTTTATTTGAAATGTTTTAATCATAGAGAAATGTAAACTGGAACTGTTTTTTGTTGCTTTGATCTCTTTATTATATCTACACATTTAAATTCTTCTAAAACAAATAATTGATAATATATATGGAATTCCTAGTTGAAAATTTGAAACTCTTACCTAAATAGGATTTGATATGAAATCTCATTACTTCCCTTCTTAAAACATTTGCTGCAACATGCCTGTGCTAAAGTGTGCATCCTTTTGTATAACAAATGGAGCCTCTGCCTTAAACTTTTTTTAGTGGTACTGAATCAGAGCATTCCCATGCTGCCATGTTATTTTTCAGCTTACCAGCCATCAGCTGTTATCTTTCCCATATCACATCCATCTCCTTTTTGCCTGTTTTTTTTTTGTTTTTGTTTTGTTGTTGTTTATGTTCCTTTCATTCTTTTGTTGTTGTTTTGATTTGTTTTTGTTTTTTCAAGACAGGGTTTCTCTGTAGCTTTGGAGCCTGTCCTGGAACTAGCTCTTGTAGACCAGGCTGGCCTCCAACTCACAGAAATCTGCCTGCCTCTGCCTCCTGAGCCACCACTGCCCAGCTACTTTCATTCTTAAGTGAAATTTTAATTCTGGAATCTTGTGTCTGAATCTAAGGTTGACCAGCTTTCCCTTTCATTTCCATTCTTGCTTGTTATTTTCCATTATCTGAGTCACAATTTAATATTAAATTATTTTAAATTTTTGTGTACTTTGATAACAACTACTGTTTATATTTTTACACTAAATGTTGGTATAATACGTGATAGGTGGTATGCTTTTAGTAAGTGTTCATTGACTAGAGTCAATCACTGTTACCATTTTACTTTAAGTCAGAGTCAGAGCCCTCCCCAACAAAGTCAGCCAGGGTATCTGGAAGGGGGTGCTAAGGCTAAAGAAATGTTGAGAGAAATTGAGGCAGAAAACATAAGATAGATTCGGGGGACTGCCAACTTACTCTGCACAGCCAGCCCCAAGTTTATTTCAGAGCCTGCTTATACACAAAAGCAGAACAAAGCACAGCACAGCACAGCACAGTTGATATCTAACCACAAGACCATTCCTTGAACAAGCAGTTTCTTCTATCTGAATGTTCCCTAAGGTTTGGCATCAGCAGTAATCTTTCTACTAGCTAGTATGTTCTTTTCTCATGGGCAAAATGCTCTTTCCCATGGGCTTAATCAGAGCTGTCTCACAGCATTTAAGGATACAGGAGCGAGCAGAACAGGCAAGCTTGAACTCTGAGTTTTGAGCTAGAATGGACTCCTGATGGAAACTGAGTCACTTGTGGGCTACTTCAAATCAGCACCTATATTTTACTGATTTTTTTTTTTTAAAGAATAGGTACGTCTCAAATACAGAGAGATTCATAGTCTTCATTTGTCTCTTTTGATGAAAAATGATGTCAGCTACCATTTTTGTCATACTTTATTATTTACAAATTTTTGTTTTATAAAAATTTTACCCATGCCATTTGAGCCTCATAATGTCATTACTTTATTTTCATTTTGCAGTTGTGGAATTACAGGGAAGATACCTGTTTTCTTCCAGCACTGTTAAAAGACTGTCAATATGAAATTAACTTTCTTATAAAATTTGGAAAACGATACCCTTAACTTAGTATCTATTTTTTGGAATTCACCCTAAGGGAGCAGAAGTGAGAAACCAAAATTGAGGGTTAAGTGTTGGCTCAACAGTCTAATTTCAGCTATGTATGAATAAAAATGTAAAGGAAAACAAGGATAGAAGAAATTGTGTCAAAATATTTGCAGTAGTTTATAAACTATAAGCTCATCTATGTTTACTAATAGTTGTTAGCTTTGTAATTAGAATAGAAACTTCACATGTGCTTGTATTTTGAAATAGCTTTCTCAAGCTTATATTGCTAGGAGTTAATAGCACTGAACTTTCAACTGTACAGGATTCTTTTGAAAAAAAAATTTTGTTGTACTGGGCCCAGCAAAATTTTTAAATTTTCATCTCTTTTCACTATTTTTTACCCAAAAGTGGTACTGTGAAAGAGTTGAGTGGGAGTTGAGAAAGGCCGCAAAATTGAATGACTTCATAAAAAATTTAGTATTATCACTTCCATTGAAAGTTAGTATTCCCAATTTTATTGTTATTTTTTAAAAAATTCAAGCATGGTGGCACATGGCGCTAATCCTAATACTCAAAGGTCAGAGACAGGCATATCTGTGTGAGTTGGTGGCCAGTTTCGTCCACATAATTGAGTTGTCTACCAGCCAGGGGAACATAGTAATAGCCTGTCTCAAAAAATTATTGAATTTTGGTGAATTAAATATTTTGAGTGTAAAAACATGCTAAATATGCTACTCCTTAATATTCTAAAATACATGTTTTTCATTTATTGTGACCCTGAGATTCCCTGCAGTGTTTATTGATGATGCTTATTGTGACTTTGCTAGCTAGAGTGCAACATTTATTGTTTTTATTGGATTATGGTTTCCTCTTCTCCCGCGGGAAAATAGGCTCCTCCCGAAATGACAGTACTTCACTATGACTGTCATTTAGTTTATAGCAGAGTTTCTTTACTGAGATTACTTCCATTTTTTAAATAAAAGAATTATGTCTATGGATGTTTTGTTTAGGTACCCCGTGAGGTCCTTGAGGAAGTGAGTAGAGAGCATCAGGTCCCTGGGACTGTAGTTTATAGGTGGTTGTGAGCCACGTTGTGAGTGTTGAGAATCGATCATGGGTCCTCTGAGAGGTCTAGTGCTTACTCTTAACCACTGCATCATCTCTCCTGCCCTTCTGACGAGACTGTTTGCAGATAAAGCATAAACTATTCCTTGCAATGACTTGTCATTACATTTTTAATTTATTTATTTTTTCAGTCACTTACTATAAAGGCTGTCTTTACAACACATAGACATTTTATGTTCCTCTTGTGTCTGTCCTTTCCTACAGCTTGTGCTAAAATACTAGACCAAGCTAGCAAATCTAACAGAAATGCTTGTGATGAAGCGCCAGGTAACACTCTTCTAATTTTGGTGTCCATGTTTGTTACCTTTCTGTTTTGATCCTAAAATTCATATGTTAGCCTGAATTTTTTGTTTGGTTGGTTTTGTTTTATTAGTCAGGGTCTCTGTACAGAGAGCCCTGGCTGTCCTGGAGCTTTCTGTGTAGACCAGGATGGCCTTGAACTTGAGAACCACCTCCCTCTGCTTCCTGTGTGCTGGAATTAAACGCATGTGCTACTAGACCCAACTTGTTTTGTTCTTTAGTTTTATGTGTTGTGTGTGGGTTCTTTGCCTACATGTATTACTGTGAGTTGAATGCCCGGCGCTGGACCTACAGATAGTTGCTAGCCACCATGTGGGCCCTGGGAACTGAGCCTGAGTCCTCCTAGGACAGCTAGTACTCTTAACTGTTGAGTCATCTTTCCAACCCTTGAATTTCTTTTCTTTTTTGGATTTAATTTAGTGTATGTATGTACTGAACTTATAGAGATAAGAAAGTCATATTCTACAGTCTTTTACGTATAATTTACTGTTGGGAAAACTGGGTACCTTTGTTGTTTTGTTAACGTGAAATCTAGCCAACACATCTGTAAAAGTGATAGAAACTGACTGTTTTTGTAATAGTGTTTGAAATTTGTTTGTTTCATGTATCTGAAATAGCAAAAAGCATTATTTTTTTGTAAGTAGATACAGCTGTTTTTATACCATAGCTATTTTTTTTGCTACCTGTCAATATCTGAAAAGAAAAATCAAAAAAAAATCAAACTATGATGGGCATAGACTAAAATTAATAAAGATCTTAGAAATTTAGAAATATTCCAAAATGTTAACTCCAAAATACATATTTGTATTAGATACAGTTTTATATGAATTAGAATTAAAAAGTATTTTACCCCCATTGCAGCAGTAATGAGAGAGATTTTTTATTTAATGTGATTCATATGGTTTACAATTTTAAAAACATTTTAGCTCCTCCTGTAGTAATATATGAATGGAAAGTAAAGTCCTATTTGAATCCTTAGGGGTTTCTAAAGAAAGTTAAACATAGGTGAGAGCATTGGCTGAGCTGTTAAAGGCTTAGTTCATAACCAAAATGTCAAGCAAAACAAGAATCCAGACCTGACAATTATACTGGATGTAAAGTAATAGAATCTGAATTAGGTTGGCAGTGATTAGGGAGTTTTTTAGCATTAATTTTAGTTAAGGGGGGAAGGCTGACATGAAATTTAAAACTTCTAATGGCATAAAATAAATGAAATGAAGGTTGTAATTAGGAATAATTTTGTTGTAGAATAATACTTTTTATCTTCTCAAACTATTAAGCCATTACTTTAAAGCTTTGAAAGAAACATTTTAAAAATTAAACTTTGATTATTTTGCCATATGTGGATTGAACATTTACGTAATAAGTAGTATCCTGGTCTGGATTTTCCTTCCTTGAAATGGAGATGTCTTGGTTTTCATTCCTATTTTAGTTAGTGTTACCTTTATTATGATACATCACATGTGGATATATTAAACTATGAAACTGTGAGAAGAACTTTAATCCATCACCTTTAAAAATGCACAACCATCTTAAAGAAAGATTGGCTAGTTTGCATGTCTTTTACGTTGTGGAAATGAACACTTACTCATGTAACGTAGCCAGTTAGTGCAGAGCTTATTGTTTTTCATTAGAATACATTATTTCTGCATTATCTTATCCCTGTCTGCAAAAATGATTATATATTCATGTTCTTTGCATGCTTTTTAAAAAGCAACATATATTGAAACTCAACTTTTTTTATTTTTCTTAGAATCATTATTTTTGAAGAAACGTATTTAACTAGATACTTGCAAGTTTTACTGTTGTTCTAGAAAGATTACCGAATTTTGCAGTTAGAAGAACCACTTGGGTGTGAGCTGTTTTTGTTTTTGTTTCTGTTACTAGAGAGAACACAAAATTTCTTATTTGTCTCCTGAAAAGAGTTTAAGGCTAAGCATATTATTCAGAGACCCTGAGACTGGTTTCCATCACTACAGACCCCTACCCCCCCCAAAAAAAGAGTATGGCTTTAAAAATGTTGTCATCAGTTTATGGGACAGTATTTTAGCTAAATAAGACAGTGATGTGAAGTGTCTATAAAACTAGCAACTGTAGTAGGGCACCTTCTGCTCTGATTTGAACCAGTTATGTAATTATGACATTGTAGTGAAATTGACCAGTTATGGCATAATTATACAGTGTCATGCTGTAATATTTTTTCTCAATATTAATAAGCAGATTTCCTATTTTTTAAATGAAGTTCGTATTACCAAAATAAACCAAAGTTATGTTAATCTAGCTTATTGCATTCAAGTGCTTATAGATTTCAGTGATTAGTCCCATGAAGTACATACAATTTTTCAAGTTGTTTTCAGCCAGTTTTTGGCTATGTAACCCAGGCGGCTAGTTTTAACTTGCAGCCCTTTCTTATGTTCCACAACCTGGGTAGGCTATACCTCATCTGGTCAATTTTTTATTGAGGTTAATTTAATATTAATTTTAATTCATAATTGATATTCTATGTGGCATCAGATATTGCTATTATTGAATTTAAATATTTTAATACATACTATTTATCTCGATATTTTAGGATTATTTTTTAAAGTCTAGAAATTGAATTATGTTCAATTAAAGCTTAGAAAATGATACAGATTAATAGAAGTTAATATGAAGGTATTATATTGTTGTTTTCTTGATCTTTTTTATCTTCCAGAAACTGGAAGTGATTTTTCCATGTTTGAAGCTTTACGGGATACTATTTATTCTGAAGTAGCTACATTAATTTCTCAAAATGAGTCTCGTCCACATTTTCTTATTGAACTTTTCCATGAGCTGCAACTGCTTAATACAGACTACTTGAGACAGAGGGCTTTATATGCATTGCAGGTATATGGTACCTCATATTCTATCAGTTTACTCCATGCTTATCCATGATAACTTTCTTAAGTGAGGCACATCCTTGCTCTCTATGCTGTTAGATTTGTTCTGTTTTTTTTTTTTGCACCATTTTATTTTAAACTTCTTATATCTTTACATGCATTTTCTGTGGTATATATATATATATATATATATATATCTTATTTAATCTATGAAAAATACTTTATTTTTTCTTCCATATCCCTTGAATTTTAAATTTGTAACATAAATTTGGAGTTAAACATATATATGTGTGTGTATGTTTTATATAAATGTGTTTATTTCCTTATTTAGGATATTGTTTCCAGACATATTTCTGAAAGTGATGAAAAAGAAGGAGAAAATGTAAAGTCCGTGAATTCTGGTACTTGGGTAGCATCAAACTCAGAACTTACTCCAAGTGAAAGCCTTGCTACTACTGATGATGTAAGCCAATATGATATGTTAAATGTGGACCTACTGTCAATGTATAATAAACAAAAGTTGAAGTTAGATCATATAGTTGATATTGAGCTTTAACAAATGATAAATTAAGAATCTTGCAATAGCTGGGCAGTGGTGGCCCACACCTTTAATTCCAGCACTCCGGAGGCAGAGGTAGACAGATCTCTTTGAGTTCACAGAAGCCTGGCAGCCTGGTCTACAGAGTTAGTTCCAAGACAGTTAGGGCTGTTACACAGAGAAATCCTGTCTCAACAACAACAACAAAAACTAAAAGAATCCTACAATAGCCACACATATCTTTAATGGGTATTTAATAAGTCTTTGTTGTGTTCTTGAGAACATTTAGTAGTTCAAATACCAGTCAGATCACAGAAAAACCTGGACAAAAGAAAATCATTCAAAAAATAATAAATGTAATTTAATGTATTCTACTTAGACAAATATTTTAATCAAGTATAAAAAACCATAGAAAATGGTAGGATACTTTTATATGCCAGATACTTGGGAGTGGCCTATTTACAGGTTCAGGCATTGAGATTATGGGTCTTGTATAGCAAATGGCTTTCTTAAATAACTCAAAGCACCTGAGTAAGAATAAAATAATTTATAAGCAGACATCTGCTTCTAAGTAAAGGGTTGGACTCAACATTGTTGTGATTTTTCTCACTCTTGTAATGTTAACACAATGTTTTCTGAAGATGAAATTTCTCCAAAAGGATATTTTTGTCTCTTTTTTAGATAGAATAATGTACTTGGAAACAATTGACGATTTCCTCTCATTTTTTGCTCCTATACTCATGTTGAAGACAGTACTTCTTTAACTCACCTTTCCACTTAAAATTGTTCTTCATGCTCTAAATCTTGTGCTTTAGACAAACCTGTGTCTAAAAAGTATATAACTTATGTTTTGTTGTACTTATGCACATATAATGTATATGTGTCATAATGTGTATGTGAATGTGTGTGTAGTAGATGTGTTTGTGCACCTGTGTATGGAACCCTGGAGTTGATATAGAATGTCTTCCTAAATTGCTTTCTACATTGTCTTTTGAGACAACATCTCTCATTGAACCTGGTGGTTGCTGATTACTGGGCATTGTGATAACTTGGGAACGATTCAGTCCCTAGTTTCCATTTTTATAGTGTTAGATGAAAATTAGGAAATGAGTACTTAGTACTTTGATAAATTATTACAATGATCTGAAAATGGTATGTTCCTTTTTTGGGGAAATTAAAAATGACATGACTATTCATGTATTTATTTATTCATTCATTTGGGGGAAGGAGAAGAAATTACTAGATTATATTAAGGATTATTGGACATTGAAATAACTTGGGAACAACTGATATCAAGTGATAAAAATTGTGTGGATGAGAGATGATAGAGGTTAACTATAGAGGATGCAAAAGGAACTTAGCTGATGGAAATTATATATGCTATGTATATATGTGTTTTATATATGTATATATATATGTGTGTGTGTGTGTGTGTTTAATATATATTATTTTTTTGGAGAGAGGGTCTCACTGTTTAGCCTTGGCTAACCTAGAACTCCCTTTAGAGGCCTCACTGGTGAACTCACAGAGATCTGTCTGCCTCTGTTTCCTAAGTGCTATGACTAACACCACCATGTCAAGCTAATGATCTTTATCTTTAGAGAAGCTGATTATATAAGTGTATCCATTTGTCCGAAAGGTACATTACTAAATGTTGTGCCAAATAAAATATAATTTTATAAATATGAATGTCTTATAATTCTTCAGATATAAGACAATGAGTAAAGCACGATTAATAAAAACTCAGAGACAGAAATTGGGAGTTTAACTTAAAGGTCAGAAAAGTAAAGCAGCCAGCCACTGGCTCTTACTTCTACATCAGTCTGAAAATGACAATCCTGCCTCCGGGAATCTCAGAATAAGACTGACTGAGAACTGTCTTCTTCCGTTTTATAATCCTCTCTAGTTCTGGGATTAAGGGTGTGCACCACCGCCTGGTTTCTGTGGCAGCTAGAGTGGCTGCTGGGATAAAAGGCGTGTGTTAATTGCTGCCTGGTTTGTAAGCCTGGCCAGTGGGCTGGTTTTACTCTTCTGATCCCTCGGGCAAGTTTTATTTATTAAAATACAATTGAAGTGCCACTTCAAATGATACACATATAGTAAGGATCTAGAGATATAAGTGTCAATTAGAATGTAAAGATAATTTAAAATGTTAACTATCAATTTATAATTTTTAATGAGAGTTGTCTTTGTTATTTTTATTTATCAAGAAAGTTCTCCAAGATTACTTAATATTTTAATGTTTTTAATGTCTTAATAATGGGTTTTATTGTGGTCTTGTCTGGGTAGATTACTCATGCAACTTCTTAGTACCCTTTTTGGTATATAGTTTTATGGAAATAACAGTTTCTGTGTTAGATGGACTATTTAGTGCTTTCAATGGAATATTTAGTGATTTTTGCTTAACTTAGGAAACTTTCGAGAAGAACTTTGAAAGAGAAACACACAAAATAAGTGAACAAAACGATGCTGATAATGTGAGTGTCATGTCCATATCTTCCAACTTTGAGCCTTTTGCAACAGATGATCTAGGTAAGCAGAGCTTTCTTAATCTTGCATATGACTTTAAGATGATCTCTTGGCAGTCTTTGAGTTGTTGACTAAGGAAATAACTAGGATGAACACACACAAAAAAATCCATCAGTCTAAATCCATGACTCTTGTTTATTCCTTGACCTGGAACAAATTATCCATTCTCTGTAGGTGTGCAAATACTGAAGAAGTAGGACCCCTGTCTAGTTTCCTATCTTCTTGGGAAAAACATTGACCTTTTAAATATGAAGTATAGTAGTTTTGCTTTTTAAATGAAACTTTATTTTTTCTTAAGGAGAAAGATCATCTACTTAGTTATTGAGGAAAATCCATGGTTTCTCCAAACGTGTTTTCAATAAAAATGTGAAGCTAATAGTTTGAGATAAAAACTCAAATTTTATAACAATCCCTTTACTTAACTGGTTATGCAATCTGAAACAAGCTACTTAAGTGCTGTCATTGTAGGGTCATTTAAGGATTAAACAAATAGCTGATGAAGATGTCCATGAAGTGCCTCATTAGTACAGTAAAGGGAAATTCTTTCAAAGCTAATTCTGGGCTGGAGAGATAGTTCAGCAGTTAAGAGCACCTATATCAGGTGGTTAACTACTGCTGTAGCACTACAAATGCCTGTAACTCCTTTTCCCGACCTCAGTGACATTCTCTCACACATACATGTACATATCCGTACACATATAAAAATAGGTCTTTAAAAAACTGATTTTACTTCCTTGTGTTTAGATTTTTTATTTTTGAGAGTATGGGAAAAGATTGCTTTTACATATTCTAGGAATATTTCTGTTCCAAATTCAGGTAATACCGTGATTCACTTGGATCAAGCATTAGCCAGAATGAGAGAATATGAACGCATGAAGACTGAGACTGAAAGTAACTCAAATATGAGATGTACTTGCAGGGTCATTGAGGATGAAGATGGTGCTGCTGCCACTACCACAGTCAGTAATTTAGAAGGTGTGTTTTTAGAGTGTTGAGAAGTAATAATCAAAAGTTGCATATAAAAACTAAAGCTAGCTGGGTATAGCTGTAATCACAGAACTCAACAGGTTGTAGCAGGAGGATTATAGTTTAAGTCTAGTATTGGCTACATTGCAAATTCAGGACTAGTCTGAACTATGTACTTGCCATTCTGTGTTTACAAAAAAAAAGTTAAAACCCTTTTTATTTAATACTAGTGGTTTTATTACTGCTTTCTTTAGATTATAAGGACTGCTAAAATACTTGTTTTTTCCTTTGTTTTATTTTAGAATAAATTTATTATAACATTCTAATAAGATGTTATATAAATGTGTGTATATCTATGTTTGTCATTGACTTTTGCTGATATATCCTTTTTCTTAAAAAGTAGAAACTCCGATTATTGAGAATCATGTTTCGTCACAACCTATAAGTGATGTTTCTGCTGTCCCGTGTCCTAGAATTGATACTCAACAACTGGACCGCCAAATTAAAGCAATTATGAAAGAAGTCATTCCTTTTTTGAAGGTAAACAATTTTAAAAAATAAACCAGTATATATAATTGCTAATAGTGTCTATATAATATGTACTTGTAAATAATGCTATTAACAGGGCAAAGGAAAAAAGTGTACAAGTGAAATTTGGTTGGGTGTAGTAGTGTTGCATGCTATTCTGACACTCAGGAGGCATAAATAGGCAGAACTCTGAGATTGAGGCCAACTATACATAGTGAGTTGTAGGCTAGTTGAAGAAGTGAATTGCTTTCTGAAATTGCATCTTATGTTTTCATCTAAAATAAGAATTTTTAAATTGCACTCTTTTCATCTAAAGTAAAAATTTTAAATGTTGGAAATTTTAAAAATTGGAAATGAAAATGTAGTTTGCATTTCACCCATATATGGAAAACTATAAAATATACTGTCATGGGCTCATTTTAAATTTTTCTTCCTGTTACTTTTTTTTAAATAGTTTTTTTCCCATACAGTATATTCTCATTATTTATGCTCCCTCATCTTCTCCTAGATCCTCCGTACCCATCCAGTTCCATGCCTTCTTTTATTTCTCTTTAGAAAACAGGCAAGTAAACAAACCAGAATAGACTAAAACAAACAGAAAACAGCAAAAAATTTCGAGAGAAACACACACACATACACACACACATACATACACACAGAGGAGAGAGAGAGAAGACCATTAAAACAGAAAACCAGACTATCTAAGCAAAAGAATAGTAAGGTTAAAAGAAAACAATGCTCAAAGCATTGTAAGATGTCTGTTAGATATACTTGGTCTATAATGTCATTTAACTCAGATGTGCCTATTTTTTTTATCAGAATGATCTGTCTTTGGTAACGTATGATATTAAAGTCACCCATTGTTGTTTTGGGTTTAATCTGTGCTTGGAGAGATGACTCAGTGGTTAAGAGAATTTGCTGCTCTTACTGAGAACCCAAGTTGGGTTCCTAGCACTCAGCGTGTTGTTTCACAAGTAAATACAATTCCAGGGGCTCTCCCACCATCTTCTGGCCTCAGACACTGGGAACCAGTGTGGTGCACATACATGCACTCAGGCCTCTACACATACTCATTCAGTTTTAAAGAAGGAAAATCAGAAAAGGGAAAGCATGAGGAATCTTTCTAGGTGGTAAAATATTTTTTTCTAAATGATTACAATATTGGAAAAGTGATGATATTTTAGTTAATGGTATTTTTTTAATGTAATTTATCTTTTTAATATGTTGTCTATGTTGACTTATTAGAAACCAAGCATGGTGGTACATTCCTGTAGTTCCAGTAGTCAGTAGGCTGAAGCAAGAGTGTCAAGAGTCAAAGGTCAGCTTGAGCTATGTAATGAGACACCATCTTAAGAAATCACTTACTAGTCTTTGGCCCCTTGCAGAAACGAACTGCCTTGGCACATGAACTTATTTATGTTTATTATGTACTTAGGTCAACCTTTGGTCTCGTGTAGTTTGGCCACCTTATTGTTAGTGGAAGAGTGGAATTTGACTTGGAGAAAGGGTGACAGGACCTGCTTAAATGGATTAATAGCAGAAAAGGAGATGAGAATCTTGAAAGTACTTGTTACAGGTCTGCTCTAGACTGACCTTAAGAAGCTAATCAGGCTAAAGTTTATTTCATAATTCACATATAGTTTAGGTTTTTTTGCGACAGAGTTTTAGTATATAACCATGGTTGGCCTAGAACTAAAAACCGTCTTCTCCTGCCTCCCTCTCCAAGTGCTAGAATCATACGTATGCCACCACACTTTTTTTTTCCACATGGTTTCTAAGGTGCAGTTAAGAAGAAACATGTTCTATATGTTATTTTAAAGAAGTTAGAAGACATCTCATAATATTTAGAGGCAGTTTTAGTTATTGGTATGGGTACAGGTATTGCCGGTGTAGTTACTAGCAACTGTTAGGAGGACACCATGAGCATGGCAAGAGAAAAAGCATTTAATTGAGGGCTTGCTTACAGTTCCAGAGGAATAGTTCATGCATGATGACTGGCATTGCAAGTGTGGCAGGAGTTGTTGAGAGTCATTAGCAGTAGGCAGAGAGAGATTGGACCTGGCATGAGCTTTTGAAACCTGAAAGCCCTATCCCCGGTAATACCCATTCTTCAATAAGACCGCACTTCCTAAACCTTCTAATCCTATCCAAGCAATCCACTCCACGGTGGCTAAGATTCAACTCTATGAGCCTCTGTAAGCCATTCTTATTTGAAACACCATAGACATAATAGAGAGGAAATTAGGTAGAAGGTTGGTAAGATTGTAAACATGGTTGAAATTATGAACTATAATCAGGAAGATAGACAAGTTGGAAGGTCAGCATGCATAATTCTCCTTAGTACAGATGGGAAGTGATAGAAAGTATTGGAATAGAAAATTTCTTTTATTGGTCGTTTTCTAGTGTATGGGTTAAAATCCCCAAACCTTTCACTGTATATACTGTAGAGACTGACCAGTATCTCTGGAAAATGAGAAACTATGCAAGAGAAACAAATTTCAAATTGTGTAGATTAATACTTTTTAAATAATAGATGAGTTTACATCCTAACCTACTGGGGTTTTTCTTAGGAACACATGGATGAAGTGTGTTCTTCTCAACTTCTCACTTCAGTAAGACGTATGGTTTTGACCCTTACCCAACAAAATGATGAGAGCAAAGAGTTTGTCAAGTTCTTTCATAAACAACTAGGAAGTATATTACAGGTAAGAGTTTATTTTTGCTTGTTACCTCCATACCATTTTGTTAGAGTTCTATTGTCATTTTCTGGTATTATACAACTTATTCAAGAATCCATTGTAATATTCATTTTGGATGGCATTGTAATATTATCTCTTTACTTAGTTAAAAATTGTAAGAGGCCTTTCTGTATTTTCATTTAATGTGGCCATCTCTGAGACTTATCCTAACTCCAAAAATATTTTATTGGTTTGAAGGAGCTGGAGAGATGACTCAGCTGTTAAGAGCACTTGCTGCTCTTTTAGAAGATCTGGGTTTTATTCTCAGCACCCATGTCAGATCACTCACAACTGCCTGTGACTCCAACTTCAGCAGCTTAGGAGTTAGCCACTCTCTCTTTTTGTTTTATTTTTTGTTTTAAGCATTTGTACATTCTTGGCATATCCTCATAGATACATACACGTGAACAAAATATTTTAATCTGTTTTTTTTTTCTACAACTTTTTTTAATTGATATTTATTGAGCTCCCACATTTTTCTCTGCTCCCCTCACCCCTTCAATTCTCCCCAAGGTCCCTATACTCCCAATTTACTCAGGAGATCTTGTCTTTTTCTACTTTCTACTTCCCATGTAGATTACGTTTATGTATGTCTCTCTTAGTGTCCTCATTGTTACCTAACTTCTATGGGATTGTGATTTGTAGGCTGGTTTTCTTTGCTTTATGTTTAAAAACCACTTATGAGTGAGTACATGTGATACTTGTCTTTCTATGTCTGGCCTACCTCACTCAAAATAATGTTTTCTAGCTCCATTCTTTTTTCCTGCAAAATTCAAGATGTCGTTATTTTTTTTCTGCTGTGTAGTACTCCATTGTGTAAATGTACCACATTTTCCTTATCCAGTCTTCGATTGAGGGGCATTTATGTTGTTTCCAGGTTCTGGCTATGACAAACAAAGCTACTATGAACATAGTTGAGCACATGTCCTTGTTACACGATTGGGCATCCTTTGGATATGTACCCAAAAGTGGTATTATTGGGTCTTGAGGAAGGTTGTTTCCTAATTTTCTGAGAAATCGCCACACTGACATCCAAAGTGGTTGTACCAGCTTGCATTCCCACCAGCAATGCAGGAGTGTTTCCTTTTCCCCACAACCTCTCCAGCATAAGTTGTCATCAGTGTTTTTGATCTTGGCCATTCTTACAGGTGTAAGATGGAATCTCAGAGTTGTTTTGATTTGCATTTTTCTGATGACTTAGGATGTTGAACATTTCCTTAAGTATCCCCTCCCCCCTTCAATCCTTCCCCAAGGTCCCTATACTCCCAATTTATTCAGGAGATCTTGTCTTTTTCTACTTTCTACTTCCCATGTAGATTATATCTATGTGAGTCTCTCTTAGTGTCTGCATTGTTGTCTAAGTTCTCTGGGATTGTTTTGTCCTTCTATGGTGATTGATAGTTTTGCTGGATATAGTAGTCTGGGCTGGCATCCATGTTCTCTTAATGTCTGCATAATGCTTGACCATGACCTTCTTGCTTTCATTGTCTCCACTGAGAAGTCACATGTAATTCTAGTAGGTCTACCTTTATATGTTACTTGGCCTTTTTCCATTGCAGCTCTTAATATTCTTTCTTTACTCTGTATGTTTAGTGTTTTGATTATTATGTGGCGAGAGGACTTTTTTTTTTGATCCAGTCTATTTGGTGTTCTGTAAGCTTCTTGTATCTTCATAGGCATATCTTTCTTAGGTAGGGAAAGTCTTCTTTTATGATTTTTTAAATAAATTTTCTGTGCCTTTGAGTTGAACTTCTATACCTATTAATCTAAGATTTGGTTTTTTTATGATGTCCCATATTTCATTGATATTTTGGGTTAAGCTTTTGTTAAATTTAATGTTTTTTTTAAACTGATGAGTATTTCCTTTATTGTATTTTCAGCGCTTGAGATTCTCTCTTCTATTTCTTGTATTCTGCTGTTCATGCGTGCATTTCTGGTTCCTGATCTTTTTCTCATGATTTCTGTTTCTATAATTCCTTCGGCTTGTGTTTTCTCTATTGTTTCTATCTCAGTTTTCAAGTCCTTGAATAGTTTCTTTTATAAATGATTTCTTTTTCTTGGTTTTCTTTAAGTGATTTGCTGATACCTTGCAATTTTTGTTTGGTTTTTTTCCTCCATTTTTTTAAGGGAATTTCTCATTTCATCTTTAAGAATTTCAAACATTCTCTTGAGGCTATTTTTTTAGATCATTTTCCTCTGGTTCATCCATATTTGGTTGTTCAGGACTTGCCTTTGTAGGGTCTTTAGGTTTTACTGGTATCTTGTTGCTCTTTGTGGTGTAGCGTGTGATTTTACCTTTTCTACTCATCTTTTCCTCGGATAGGCTATCTGAGATTCTGGTGAATAATCTTCTAGGTGCCAGTGAATCCAAAGCTCAGATGGTTGTTTCTCGTGGTACAGTCAGTGTCACAGTTCTAGTTACCCTGTTGGTTATTCCTGTTCCTAGAGGTAGCTCAGTGCTCCTGTCTGCTCCCTTGGAGTTTGCTGTCTTAGGCCTACTTTGGCCTAGGTTGCTGGCTTTAATCTGTTTCTGTAAATCCTGGTCTGGATCCCCTCCTGCAGAAGTCCCTGGCTTGGAGTTGGACCTGTTCTGGTGGAGATCGCTGACTCTGGATGTGGTCGTTGGCTCAGTCCTGATCCGCCACTGTTCTGGGTTAGCTCCCAGGGCCGGATTTGCTCCTGGCTTCTGCTCTGTCCTAGGAGCCCCTTTCAGTTCCACTCCTGTGGAATTTGTTGCCCAAGGTGGAGTTCCTTGCCTCAGGGCAACTTTGGCCTAGGCTTTAACCTATTTCTGTAAATCCGGGTCAGGATTCCCTCAGCAGAAGTCCCTGAGTTGGAGTTTGGACCTGGAAAGGTTTCTGGTTCCTGTCTACTGCCTAAGAGGTCCCAGACTCAGATGCACCCAAACCCGCAGAAGACCTGCTTACTTCCTCAGAGGTCCCAGACTCATGCTTGGACCCACAGGGGTTTCAGGTTCCTGCCTATTTCCTTTGATGTCCCAGAACAATGCCCGAACCCACAGAGGTCCTTGCTACTCTCTCTGAGGTCCCAGACTCGCACCTGGCCCCTCCGAGATCTCTGGTTCCTGCCTATTCCCTCGGAAGACCCAGGTTCACTCATACCCAGGCTGGCAGAGGTCCTGGCTCCGGCCTAGTTACTGGGAGGTCCTAGCCTCCTGCCCAGACCCATAGGGGTGTTAGTTTAGGTCTACTCCCTTGAAGGTCCCGGATTCACATCCGGACCCTAGCAGTCTCTGGCTCTGGCTCACTGTTACTCCTCTATACCTGTTCCTGTGGAGATCGTTGACTCTGGATCTGGTTGCTGGCTCAATCCTGATCTGTGTCCTGGGACTGGGTTTGCTTCTGGCTTTTGCCCTGGTGGAGCTTGTTCTCTCTGTGTCCTAGGTAGCTGGTTCAGTCCCACTCTGGTTCAGGTGGAGATCACAGACTCTGAGTCAGGTAGTTGGCTCAATCCTGGTCGGCCAGTGTCCCAGGACTCGTTTGGTTCCCAGGGCTGGGTTTGCTCCTGGCTTCTGCTCCTGGTGGAGCTTGTTTCCTCCAGTTCTCTCTGTCCTAGGGGTCTCGTTCAGTTCCACTCCTGTGGAATTTGTTCTTTAATCTGGTTTGATATTCTACCATGCAAATAGTTTAAGACTGAAAGAAAAGCATGCTCTGATTTAATTTTATTTTTTTTTGTTTTATGGAGAAGAAAACTTATTTATTATTATATGATTAAGAAAACCTGAACACTGCTGCTTTAAGCTTCTTAATTTTCTTCTGCTCTTAGCCGTTCTTTCTCACATAAGAAAGTGTGACCTATCTTATTCTTCATGTCGGTTATTTTCATGGCCACTTTGGCCCTGTCTGCTCTATCTCCCCAGCAATACACACAAGTAAAGGCTTGTCTAGAAATAGCTTGTGCCACCTGTAGCTTTCTCATGGATTCTTCAGCAGCTCCCGACAGCATTCTAGTCTTGTTAACTACTAGAGCTCTTCCTTTCCTTGGCAATAAGCTCGTCTTCTCCTGCCTGGGGAAGTTTCTACTTGATGCACTCATCTTTCCACAGAGTTTCAACCCTGTCACAGAGATTCTGCTTTTTTCTGTGACATGAATAAAGGACAGACCAGTAAGAGTGGTCTACATGGTGCAAGGAGTGCTCTAGAACACTGTTCTTTAAGAAATGGTTTAATTAACTTCTCATAGGACTAACACAATCCTTACTGAAATGGTGTAATTATGCTCTAGGAATGACAAAGAAACTCCTCTTGATTGATTTGACAGTGTGAGTAGCTACCAGTTAAATCTGGCAAGTGAAGCTGCTTTAATTGGCCCATACATTTTAATCAATGTCCTGTATTTAGGCATAATAACATCTTAGGTAAGAATGAAACTTGTCAGAAAGATGATCAGATCTGGCAAGTTCAGGTATACAGCTGACTAAATCCTTGCTGGTTTATTTTTTATTTTTTTTCTTAGAAAGTAATTTTATTAAATTATAAAAGTTTCCATTTCCGCCCCTCCTCTCAACACCCTCCCACTCCCCCCACTCCCTTTCCTCCTTATTAATGGACTCAATTCATCTGATTTAATTTTAAATAATGAGAAATTTTAGAAGCTAGAAACCAGCCTCTAATTAGAGAAACTTTTTAGAACATGAATAATCTTGCTTATATCATATAAGTAACTGTTAGTATGTGTTTGATAATTGGGCATTTCACTCTCCTTATCTGTTCTATTTGGAGCCTTTGAATCTCCTCTCGTCTAGATATTCATAATAGGTGAAGGTTATAGGTTACCGTGAACTGTGGCAGTGCCACTATGACAAAACAGAACTTATAATGAACCTATTTGTTTTATACCTGTTATCTGACTTCCTTTATTTCCTTCCCTTCCATACTGTCTAACCTCTAGTAATTACTTTCTAATGCACAGATAAACTTCAACTTTAAATTATGTTGAGGCTGGGATTCTTATCTAGAGAAGATTTTTGTGTCCCAGGGGACATGACAGTGGCAGTAGGTGTTTGTTTCATATAGCAGGTAAAGTGGGAGAGAGCTAAGAAGGAAAAGGAGGAAGAGATGTACTAGATAGAGGCTAGGCATGCTGCTAAACCACTTTCATTTTCTTCCTGGTTTTTTTTTTTTCCTACAAGGTCATATCTATTTAAGAACAAAAGTTAAATTAAATACTACCTAGAATGTTTTTTCTCGCTCCCGTTCTTCCCTCCCTGTGTCTCTGCTTTCTTTCATGAGCTAGACCTTAAAGTATTGTCTTTTAATTTTTTTTCTGAACTCCATTCAGAAGTTTTGTGTTGCAAGTCTCTTAGCATACATGCTATTTCTGTGGCTGTATAGATAGTGTTTCTGTGTTGCATTCTTTGGGTCAGTAGCTAATGTGACACAACATTGTAGTTTACCTTTTCTCTAAGTAGCATAGCCCATATTTTTGCAAGAAAAAAAAAGGGAAGTCCTTTATATAAAATAGCACAATTACTCATATGATAATGCTTTGTTTCCTTTTGTGTAGAACTAATGCTTACTTACAAACTTATTCTGGAGAAAATTTTAAATGAAAATGACTGGTTGGCTAAATGTAAAGGAAGAAACTAGCAGTATTTGGCACCATGTTGATGAGGAAAAGAGTTTTTCCTCACATTGTATTTAATGTATTCAATGCTGTAGTGCATATATAGTTCCTACATGTACTCCCTGGGAACTTTTGGGAGATTAGGAGTCTGTTTTATTCTTTTGTGCCTAAGATTTATATTAAGGAAGTACTATATTTATAGATGACTATATATTTTTTCTTCCCCTTGTTTATACTCTAAATGGGGCTAGCAAGATGTCTGCTTTGTAATAGAATATTTCATAGCGATACTTTAGTTTCAGGTTTTCCAATACTTTGAAAAGTATTGGAACACAGACAATGGCAGTAGACATGCTAATGTGGATGGGGAACTCCAGGAGGTCTCAGTCATACACAAAGAACTACAGGTTCTGCTTATTTATGTACACACACACACACACACATACACACACACTGTGTGTGTGTGTGACAATATATTGAAGTAAGGGTGAAAGGAAGGGTATGTGGGAGGGTTTGGAGGAAGGAAAAGGAAAGGAGAAATAGAGTATTAAAATCTCAGAAAAGCCAAAGTCTATGTGTATATACATATAAAATATTAGGAATACTGGTTTTCTCTAGGCAAGTATTATAGTTTAATCTTTTAAACCACCTGTATTGTTTTATCCACAGTTGAAGTTTACTATGACCTTAAAATTGTTTGTTTTATGTTTAAATAGGATTCACTAGCAAAATTTGCAGGCAGAAAACTGAAAGACTGTGGAGAAGATCTTCTTGTAGAAATATCTGAAGTGCTGTTTAATGAGTTGGCTTTCTTTAAGCTCATGCAAGACTTGGATAATAATAGTATAGCTGTTAAACAGAGATGCAAAAGGAAGATGGAAGCAGCTGGAGTGATACAGTCTTATGCTAAAGAGGTAACTTTCCCTTTGCTTTTAAGAATAGCTATCATTAGCCTGAAATTACAGTCGTTGATCATTATTAGTAAATAAACTCTCATTTGACCTCAACAAGAACAGTTATTTTTAGTAAAACCATAGTCAAGTGTGTAAATCAGTACTTGGACTACATACTAAACTTAGGATTACCACAAAGGGGAGAGCAAAAGTGCAGACAGGAATGGATGCTAACTCTGAGTTGTGAGGTGTCCAGTTCACTTCAGTATTGCTTACTGTGAGCTCCAAAGAGGAAAGAACCTGAATCTAGTTCCTGGTCAGCTTTCCTATGATGGCTGTTGCCAAATGCCAGAGAGTCTCCAAGAATATGTATCACAAGGAAGTTACTTCCAGCCAACAAGCATCTGTCCATTGGCTAGGGCTCTAGTTTTTCTGCCTTGTTAATCATGACTGCATGTGAGACTGGATCAGTTACTTCTCCGCAGAAGACTTACTAGGAGGTTTTCCTTGTAGGCGCCCTTTGCTTATTCTCTGGCCACGAGATAGGAAAGCGGGCCAGGATGCAGACAGAGAAACCCATCTAACTTAGATTCTAAAATAGAGTTAGGCCATTTTTTCTATAGTGCTCCTGTTTTTATTCTAGACAGGATTCATTTCAACCATTGCTAAATACATAAGGAAAATAAAGTGTCAGAATACCATAGTAATTCCTGGAAAGAGGTCGTTTAGTCTGCGTTAGATAGGCAGTCTCCTGAGACTCTTGCAGGGGCAAAAATAGAGTGTAGACCTGAAAGACAGGAGTTCATCCTGAGGAAGGAGGAAAGCTTTGCATAGAGAGAAAATTCAGTGTAGTGATTCTAAGGCAGAGTTGAGCAGTTGAACAAAACAGGGCCATAAAGGCAAAAGTCCTCTAAGTAGAGTAGAAATGTGAGCTGGTAATAGAGGTTGGTGGTAGGGTACTTGTCTGGAATGCTTATAGGTTCTGAACCAAGCTATTGCAAAGAAAGTCATGTGATAAGAATGGAAGTGATACCATAGAGATAGAACTTAACAACCAATTTGTCTAGGTATATAGTAGGAAACAAAAATTTGGCCCATCTCAAGGTAGAGATGGTTATCCTTTGATCTCTACAGGTGTACACACACACTACACTAATAAGGACTAATACATGAGGCTATTCTCTGATCTCCACAGGCACACACACACAATATACATAAATATTTATTTAGAAAGATAGACATTGAGAGGAAAATAATGTCTTAGATTGGTGTGCAAGCACACTTATTTTTGACAATTGAGTAAGTAATTCCAGTGGTTTAGATGTAAATAATGATAGAGAAAAAAAAGCTGATTTGCTGTCTTATTAAGATTAGAAAACTGGAATTACATAAGTATTCCTGCTGAACTCTATTTAATTGATTTGCTATTAGGCCAAAAGGATTCTTGAAGGCGATCATGGCTCACCTGCTGGAGAGATTGATGATGAAGACAAAGTATGTGCTAACTTGTGTCTATAAATAATGCTTGTAGAACAAAACACAATTTTAACACCTTTTATCTTAATTCTTTTTATAAGTAAAGTATGTGGTTTAATGTCTTTTCTTCTGACAAACCAAAGTTTTTCTTGTAAAACAAAACTAGAATGTCAGAAGTAACTCTTTATAACAGGGTGGTTATTATTACTATGAAAGCTTTACCGTATATACTTTTCTAAAGTACTCCAAGAGTTAATTATTATTTACACTGTTTACAGGACAAGGATGAGACTGAAACAGTTAAACAGACTCAGACTTCTGAGGCATATGATGCCAAAGGTCCCAAAAATGTAAGATCTGATGTTTCTGATCAAGAGGAAGATGAAGAAAGTGAAATGTGTCCAGTGTCTATTAGTAAGTTTAAAGGCTTTGAGACATATTTTTACATACATAGTGATGCACTGAGATTTCAGTCCCAGTATCATTTTGACTGAATGATCTATGTAACCTGATTAAATTACCTTCCTATTCTGCACCACAGTTTTGAAGTGTACACTGATTTGAATACTTCAGATATAGTATATACAGTACCTGTGTCACTCAGTGATACAATAGACAGTCACCATTACTAAGTTTGCATGGGGTGATGTGGTGATGCACAACAGTAGGAGACTGAGGTAGTGGGATAACTTCAGTTCAGAAGTTAGAACCAGCAACACAGTGAGACTTCATCTGTACACCCCCATCCTGAAGATTGTGAGTTACTAAAATTTGTGTGTAATCAACTTAGATCTGTCTAAAGCTGAAAGTCAGGCTTTAACTAACTATGGAAGTGGAGAAGATGAAAATGAGGATGAAGAAATGGAAGACTTTGAAGAGAGTCCTGTGGATGTTCAGACTTCACTTCAGGCTAACACTGAAACTACAGAAGAAAACGAACACGACAGTCAGGTATTCTGTTACAAACACCTGTCCTGTCTCAGCCACTGAACACAAGAGTCTTCTGAAAGCTATCAGAGTGTGCGCTTTTCCACCATCATTTTCATAATTAGAAAAACATTTATTGAAAAATTAGTGCATTTATTTAGACCTAGGTATGTGACATAAGTATTTAATCCCAGTACTCTGGAAGCAAACGTGGACAGATCTCTCTGATTTCAAGGACCGCCAAGGCTATACAAGGAGACCCTGTCTCAAAAACAAAATAATCTGAAACACTTACTTTTATATTTTATAATCTTTAAAATACTTTAATCTTTTTCATAGTAAGTTATAAAACTATAAGGTACTTTAAAAGATACGAATAAGTTTCCTAATTTTCTTCTAGTCACAAATTAAAATAATATATAACAAGCATAAAATCATTTGTTTTCCTGCATTTACTTTATCTAAACCAAGAGGCTATACCTGATACAGTTTCTTCTGCTGTTTACTTCTGTTTTTTTGAGTGACTGTGTATGTGTGTTAGTTAAATTTATGTTTCATATTTAGACTTAGCCAAACAATATAAATATTTCCAGCTGCTGAGCCAAGTTAATATTGTTACTGCTTCCTTATATATCTTCCACCACATTTAGTAATTGTCTCCATTTTTATTACTATTCTTTGAGCATACACATCCCTGAGTATTCTTTCCTGTTCTCTAGTAGCTGTCTGTACAAGGCTCTCCACAGAATTTGGTAGATGGAGCTAATTGATTTTGTTGTTGTTGTTTTCTTCTTCAAATATTGACCCTTTCTGCTACATTCTAGATCTGCTGAATAGCTACCAACCTAAGAATCCATTTTCTCCATTATCTTCATCGGGTCTCTTATCTATGGAATCTAGTCCTTTGTCTTTCTTATTTGTGGTTTGTGACCTCATCTCAGGGGTAATAAACTACCTAGTAACCTGAGAAAATGCATAAAAGGTTAATATTTTTAGATATTACATATTTTTTAAAAAATCTTGAATGTTGAAGATATTTCCCTTTTGAGATTGATCTTACTGCTTCATCATCTTGGTCACAGAGCTGCTCCGCAGATGTCCTGTGATTTCTTCATTCTAACCCTATGTGTATAGCTTTGTCCTGTTCCCTACACTGAAAGCTTTCCACCCCCCAAACTTCTGGAGTTTTACAGCTTTATTGTGATTTTTTTTAATCACCTGGGTATTCATTTAGTTTTTTCTATTTATATACTTATATTTGTTAAATTTCTTTATTTTCCACCATTTTCTCTCCTGTCTGTAGAAGTTATATATTGTAAAATAGTTAACTCTTGGTTGATAATCTCATTTTTCCCTCTGTTCTTTTTACTGGCCTATTGCTTTAGAATTTTGCTTTATTTTTTGGACTGTATCTCGGATCTTAATACTTGTATTAATTTGTTTTATTTCAACTTTCATACCTACTATGTCTAAACGCCTTTAACATTTTTCTGATTGTTTTATATGATGTCATGTATTTTCGTCTATACTTGAAAGCTTTAAATATCTGTTTAAACCTTGACTGTTTAAAGATTTATAGAGATGAACATACACACACTCAACATACACACATTATTTTGAAAAAAAATGGCTTGGGTTCTATGGAGTTTCTCTATAAGGCATTTTTGTAGGCAGTTTACTTTCTGATAGAAAGTTCCAGTTATCAGTTTATGTTGGTTCTTTCTTTGGAGTGGTTTCTCCAAAAACCGTTCTCTGTTCTCCACCCTGGGTCATAGAAGTTCCACTGTTGGTATTCCTGATTAAGTGAGTAGAGTAGGTTGTAGACTTAGATTAGACCCTTATTTTCTTTATGATTTTTTTTTTTTTGCCAAGTCCTCGCTTAATACATTTTTTATTCTACTTCTCTCTCCTCCCACTCTTAATTAGCTAGCTAGCTCAGTTCTCTAAAATATCATCTTCCATCCGTGTGAGGTTGGGCATAAAACACTAGGAGTCACTACTTCCTAAAAGAACTCACAGCATCGCTCCCTGTGATGATCATCAACCCCTGTCCTGCTACTGTAGCCCTCGCTGGCAGTGGGTCCTTCCATTGTGGGGTGAATTCAGATCCTGTTTCTTCCTCTGATAGAAGCACTTGACTTTGTTCGTCTTTCTCTTCTTTATCACTTCTCTTAAGAGTTTCAATTCACTTAAGGGTTACAATTAAAGATAGCCTTTCATTTTAAGATGAGATCCTGAGAAAAATAGAAAAAACTTGTAGGATCTATTTTATTCTTACATTTGTTTTGTGCTTGTCTAAGAAGGAAATCTTTTTAATTACCTATCTTTCAGTTATTAACTAAAGCCTCTTTGAAACATTTGAGAAGAGACTGTTACATTTTACTTTTTATAGCTCTGGGGTTTGACAAGAACCACACAGTATTAATTATCTTTTCTATGGGGACCACACATTTTTAGGTCTTGCTATTAAAACATATTTTTCTTTTAGGTTCTACAACATGATCTTGAAAAAACATCAGAAAGTACAACTGTACCATCAGACCAAGAACCAACTAGTAAGAGTAAGAAGTCTAAATAACCCTAAGTTTTAGATTCTTTAAAATATTTTTCAATGTGCTTAAAACTAAAAAAGTAGTTTTTTATTCCTAGCTAATGTTCATGTAAAGACACTTTGGACTTAATGTACTTAATGTCTAT
This sequence comes from Myodes glareolus, assembly GCF_982192425.1. NCBI lineage: Eukaryota > Metazoa > Chordata > Mammalia > Rodentia > Cricetidae > Myodes > Myodes glareolus. The sequence goes on along the minus strand of NC_142048.1, from coordinate 32,344,629 downwards.
TATTGTTATCCTGGTAAATGTACCCCAAGCTGGCCTTTGAACTCTTTATGTAGTTTAAAGATAACCTTGGACTTCAGATCCTTCTGCCTCTACCTCCTGAGTCATTGAATTGCAGGTATATGCACCCATATCGTGCATCCAACTAGCAATTATTTTCCATTTGTTTGCTTGTGTATTTATTTATTTTAGGACAGGGGTCTCAGTATATAGCCCTGCGTGGCCTGGAACCCCCTATATAAATCAGGTTGGCCTCCAGATTGAGTATCTGCCTGTTCTTAACCACATTCTGGGATTAAAAGCATGGGACCCTTGCTCACTACAAGTATCTTTATTTATTTACTTTTTTAAATGTGTGTGTACCTAAGTATGTGCATGTGTACCATGTGCATGTAGTACCCACAGAGGCCAGAAGAGGGTACTAGAACTGCAGTTGCAGGTCATTGTGGACTACTTGGTGTGGGTACTGATGCTGGGATCTGAACTCCAGTTCCCTGTGAAAACAGCAAGTGCCTTTAGCGGCTAAGCTATCTCTTCAGTTCTCCCCACACCCTTTTCTTAGATTTATATTTAACAGATATTTTTTTACAGACTCTCTTTAGAGAAAAGTGAGAGAATTTTGTTTTGTTTTTTGTTTGTTTTAAAATAATACTCATTTTAGAGCTTTAGTCTTAAAAATCCTAATTCATTATTCCTAATTCATTGAAATCACTTGGCCTTCAGGATTTTAAATTAACACATTCCTTGCTAAGTCTGTTCAGCTATACTTGGGAACCATGATAAGGAAAATCTGGATAGGGATCTTTTGGGTCTTACATGTCTTGATTACTCTCATTCATAATACTGTCTTTACTTAGCATTATAGAGTAAAATTGAGTAGATGCTTCATTTCTGTAATGTGGAGACTTTCTTTTGATGGCAGATGACCAAGACAGCTCTCCTGTGAAGCCTTGTTATCTCAATATCTTGGAAAATGGACAGCCTTTAAATAGCACTGCCCATAAGGACTCACGCACTACCACTGATTCATCTAAACAGCCAGACCCTATGCCATTACCCTTAACTGCAAGTGAAGCCGTAGTGCCTAGAGTCAAAGAAGTGAAATCTGCTCAGGAGACTCCCGAGAGCTCTCTGGCTGGAAGTCCTGATACTGAATCTCCGGTATTAGTGAATGACTATGTATGTAATAATTACATTTCTAAGTATTTTTACCTTTTCATTTCTGTGTATATTTCATTTTTGAGAGTAACACATTGAGCATATAAATCAAACTTCACTTGTGGTTAAGTTCAGAACCTGTCAAAACATTTATTCTTTCTTATTCGTGCTTAGTTTGATAGGAAAGTGGTTTTAAATTAAATGACCACCTCAAAACTTGAAGGTTTTATAGTTTTGAAAACCAAAAAATTTAGTTACAGATGACAGCAGGAGTTCCTGTTGAGACCTAAAGTGCTAGAGACTCAGAAAGCTTCAGTTAATCTCTTACACTATCCATGTTTTACTTCTTAGCTGTTGGGGGCAATTTGAAATCCTTTGATATACCTGAAGGTATAAATTTAGGGTATGGCAGAGAACTGTTCAACAGAGTCAATATTTGTATGTAGCAAATTACATAACAACATACTAGGAAATTACACTTACAATAAGTTTCACTCTGAACCTTGATTTCATTTCAGTTTAATAGCAAACAGATTAGTTTGGGGATGTGTGGGTTGCGTATTTTTAATATTTTTTTTAGCAAAAATGAAGAGATTTGTAGCATAATATTTAAACCTCGAAGGATACAATGTATCCCTCTCCCTTTTTTGTTGTTAAGTATTTTGAGTTTGTTGCTTTGATCCAGCCAATCTGGAACTTGATAGGGAGACAGACTGTCCTGGAACTTTGGGTGTTCTTCCTGCCTCTGCCTTTTCAGCGCTGGGAGTCTGTCACCACTTAGACATTGGTTCAATTTTTAAAAAGTTAAAATTTATTGTCTTCCAATGATATTTTTATAGTTATGACTCACAGATTGGTCATAAAGGGAACTGAGAATATTTTAAAAACATCAATAGGAACATACTCTTATAAGTTGCTTTGTTTTTTTGGTTTTTTTTTTTTTTTTTTTTGCTGTGTACACTTAAGCATTCAAAGCTCTGAAAATTACTTGATTTAATCTTCAAACATTTTTTGCAATATTTATTGGTTGGTTGGTTGGTTTTTTGAGACAGGGTTTTTCTGTGTAGCCCTGGAGACCTAACTGTCCTGAAACTCACTCTGTAGACAAGGCTGGCCTCAAACTCACAGAGATCAGCCTGCCTCTTCCTTCTAAGTGCTGGAATTAAAGGTGTGTACCACCATCACCTGGCCTATTTATCTTATGTATATGTATCTGAGTGTGTGTATGTATGTATGCATGTATGTATGTGCACAATGTATGTTCAGGATTCTATAGAAGTCAGAAGAGGGCATTCATTGGGTCACCTGGAATTAGAATTGCAGAAGGCTGTGAGCAACCATGTAGGTGTTGAGATTTAAACTTGGGTCCTCTAGAAGAACAGCCAATGCATTGAAACACTGAGCCATTTCTCTAGCCCCTTTTAAAGATAATTTTCATTATATTAATTAGTTGAGAAAGAGAGATGGGGTGGAGTGGCATGTGTATGTGTGCACCACAGCACATGTGAGGAGGTCAGAGGACACCCTGCTGGAGTTTGTTCTCTCATCCACATTATGGGTCTGGGGGGTGAACTCAGGCTTAGCAGCAAGTACCTTAGCCAGATGAGCCATTTCATTGCCTGTACCCAGTTTATTCTTACATGTTTGTTTGTCTTTGAGACGTGGTCTATTTATTCCTGCTAACCTGGAGCTTACTATATGAAGAGCAGACTGCTTGCCTTTGTTTTCCTCCTGAGTGGAGGAAAGGCATATGTTACCATATCCAGCTTGATTTATTCTTACTATCATTTTATTTTCAATTTCTAGGCAGAGATTCATGCTGAAATTTCTTTTTTCTCAAAACAGTGAAACAGTCAGTGTTGTATTCTCTGAAGAGTAATCTAATGACTGCATGAGAGAGATGTTTGGGGGCTGGATAGGTGATGAGCACTGACTGCTTTTCCAAAGGATTAATTCTTATCTCCCACATGGCATCTCACCACTGTCTGTAACTACAGTTCCAGGGAGCTGACACCCTCACACATTCATGCACATCAATTGTTCTTTAATTAAGAAAAAGATGTCTGAAGAACGTATGCAATTGCAGAGTGGGTGGCAATGATGATGTGAGAGAGAATGCACCCTCAGGGTTTTACTGAGGTAGCTAATAGATAGTAGTTTTTAAAATTGCAAAGGGTAATTAAGGAAAGAAGAGAGTTCAAGTTAAAGAGAAAGAATTGGAGATGGACACTAAAGTAAATTGCTAAATTCACAACTAGTATTTCTCTACGAGTCTTAACAAACATAACTTGAAAAGCTTATATTTATTACATTCTGAATATAATTTTATGAGCATAAACAATAAGGATGAGGGATATAGTGAAATAGCTCTTGTAGCATATGCAAGACCCTGGGTACAATCACCAATACCACCAAAAAGGAAAAGAAAAGAATTGCTGGTTAGTTCTTTGGCCCCCAGTGTAACTACTATAATTCATTCAGCCTTTGTGAACTGGTTTTTCAATTGTGGGGGAAGAGGTCCAACAGTATGCTCAAAGCTGTAGCTATGTACCCTGTTTAGTCAACTATACATTTTTAAATTATTCATATAAATATGAATAGATAGAAATCCTCCTTTTTTCTAGACATGAGTGATTTAGATTTTGATGCAGAGGTGTTGTGCTTTTTGCTTTTGTATTGTTCATTAACTATAACTTATCTTACAGGAAGCTGAATCTGGTAACATAAGCCAAAAGTCTGATGAAGAAGACTTTGTGAAAGTTGAGGATTTGCCGCTCAAACTGACAGTCTATTCAGAGGTATTCGGCTCTCTTCAACTAAGCTTGTCTTTATAACAAATATTAGATGAAAGATTATACTTTTAATTTTCATTCTAAAGGCAGAGCTAAGGAAGAAAATGGTAGAAGAAGAACAGAAAAACCATTTATCTGATGAAATATGTGAAATGCAGACTGAAGAATTAGCTGGAAATTCTCAGATACTGAAAGAACCTGGTAAAAGTTACCAATTTTAATTTTGTATTGAAAAATCATGATCATACCAGTCTAGTTTGTTTTTGAAAGGTACTATTTATTCCTAAAATTCTGAGGCTACTATTGGAAAGGGGGCAATCTGTCAATTAATCCAACTGCTCGATTCTTTGCAAATTATATCAGATTATGTTTTCTATTTATAAAATCTTTAATTTTAATAAAGTACTAGATGCAACTCTAATGGTAATGGTTTATGATTTCTTAATGCTTAAAATACGTGTAATATCTTTCATTTGCCCTGTAAAAAGTTGTATTGCAACCCATTTGCCCCTTCTTTTATTGTGTTCACATTACTTTTGGGTTTTTACCTTTATTATTTTAAATGTCCTTTAGCCTTCTTTGTTGTAGAAAGCTTAAAAACGTAACGATTCTTATGAATTTTATTCAGATAAGCATACTGTTGGTTTTTACAATTGTTGTCTCCAATTTCCTTCTCTGTGAATGTAATGGTACAACTCCTGAGTTGCTCAGAGCAATTTTTATATCAAAATCAAAGCATTTTCTTTATTATTTTATTATTCTCTATCAGTAGTTCAAATCTTACAATTTTTTTTCCTTGTTTTTCTGGAAGTGAAGTGTTGAACAGACCATGTACATCTATCAGAGCTTCACTTTCAGCTCAGTGCTGCCCATCTGAATACATGGCATCTCTGTGGGCTTCAGCCCGTCCTGGTGGGTTAAGCTGCAGCTCTCCTCATATAGCCTCATGTACTCAAGGCATTCAAGGAGACTGTTGGGCTCTAGTGTGTCCTCCAGCCCCTCTTCTTTCCTCTACATTTAATCATCTTTTTAGTTACTTTCTTTTTCTCCTAGTGGAGTTTTTTAGAGAGAAAATATTTGCTCTGTTTCCAATCATGAAAAACAAATCCTCATTCTGTGTTTTGTTTCTGTTATGGTCTTGTATGTAAAGTAAAAGCTTTTATGAAAGAGAATATTAAAAGTAAATTTTAGTAAAATTTGATTAACTCATTTATAAAATATTATCCATTATTCTTCTTTTCAGAAACAGTGGGAACCCAGAGTATTTGAACTGTCTTCAGGGACTCATCTAACTCTCTTACATAGTCAGTGCATATAAAAAGACACTAAATAAAGCTGGGTTTTGATCTGTATAAAATGTAAATTAGTTTGACAATGCATTTTTGATGGGTGTGCTAATCTCTGCCCATGGCAGTTTAAACATCAGAATCTGAATCCTGGACAGATTCAACCCTTGACACATGGGATTTTTCTTTTTATTTTATTATTACTATTATTATTATTATTATTATTATTTGTTATGATCTTGACCCCTGCCCTTCATTGTGATGTTTGGTATGTTAACTTTAAAATGTAGTTTTAAATAAAGTTTGAACTTATCTGTAAAGTACGCTTTTGGGAAATTTTGTTGAATTCTGTGCAGCAAATTGCTGCTTTATGTAACTTAACACTCTTCAGAAACAGCAGTGGCCAAGAATTAGAGAAATTTAATCTGAAGCCCAGCCTTAGACCAGGCTTCCAAATAATGGCAGTGTTGCTGCTTTTGGGTCTGATGTTCTTGTAGTCACCTCCAGGTCCTATGTAAGAATAACGTAGATTTTATAAAGGTAACCAGGAATCTGTAGAGTATTCATAGACATGTCATCTAGATTGTGTACGAAGTTTAGATGATGTTAGTACATCACAAAATTATCTATTAGATTAATATTTTCCAGAGTTGCAAATCCTGTCCTATGTTGCTTCATTCTAAAAATTAATATAGAAGCTTTATATAAATGTAGGGAGTATTTCTGTACAAATAAGTAGCATTATAATATATTTAAAATGAAAAAACCAAACTCTTTTTGAGTAAAATAAATAGAACTAAATTTATGTAACAGAACACTAATGCCTTTGGACAAATATGCCTTTTGAGATGATAATTTAAAACCAAAGCCTAAGAGTTGATTTTGTGTGTCGTGAGAGAGAAGCAAGTTCAAGTGTTAAGAAAGTCCCTGTGAGTTCATAACTTAGTAAACCAACTTTAAAGAGTGCTTTGTCTTCTGAATCTGTCCGTGCTTACCATAGCCCTGATCTGGTATTATCGCAGAGCCAGCTAGCCGTGAAGAAGTCATTCTTACAGATTGTTACTTGAAAAGCAATTGTGTGAAAGATAGTTCCAAATATCCTCTTCAATTTCTTAATAGTTGTCTAAAATACCCTGTAAGAAGGTGGTATTCCTTTAAAATTCTCACTTGCTTGGGAACTTAATATAAATGTCTAGTCAAGGAATATCAAATGATGATGATTTCCCTGTGAGGACTTTTATTGTATTGTTATTTAATTTAAATTAAGTCCATATATCTTGAACTTCATTCAAGTTTATTTGGAAAACTATCAATCCAGAATCAAGGATTCTTACCCAGTTGGACTGACTTCGGGGACATTAGAACAATAATTTATATGTACAAACAAGCTATGTGTTTTCCAGACTGAAAGCAAACCATTTTAATCCTCAAGGCAAGCCTTACATAATTCAGTGCATTCTCCCTCCTTCCCTCCCCTTTCTCTTTCTCTTTGCATGCATACAATGGAAGAATTGTATTTAATACGTTAGCTATTACCATGGTACCTATGAACTTTATAAAACTAGTTTATTTGACTTATGTTATATCTGCTGTCTAGTCTGTTGTTTTCATATTTTAGTAGATAATTTCGTTTTAAAATACCCAGAGATTAAGAACAGATAATGTGTGTAATATGTTTTTCATAGTAAGTATTGCTCAAAAGTTAAATAAATTAAGTATTCCCCTGTCTTAATTTTTAAGTTAAAATTTTGGTTAGTGATAGAGACAAAGAATCCCAATGAGTAAAATACAAATCTATGTAGTTAGAGCTAATACTACAGTAGTGAACTACCCAGACTGTGGAGGCACTTGTTTCTGTAACACTCACTTTGGATAAATGCTTTTTCACTGTTAATAAATGTGTATCTTACATAGAACTCTGAATTGCATTTTTATTTAAATTGATGTATGCACTGTACTTTAGAATTCTTTCCAGAACTGTGTTTTACTTGGCAGTCTTTAATGTTAAAAAAATCAGAACATGAAAAATGATAGACTGTCACTGGGAGAGTATTTTTCTTACAAAGAGCACTTTCTCTTTTTTTAGTTCTGTTTTATATATATATATATATATATATATATATATATATATATATATATATATATAAATACTTTTGGTAAATACATAAAAAGGAGATTTTGAGATTGCATCTATCTTTCCTGACTTGAAAATATCTGAGAAAATATAAATGTTTATGATACAGTAAAGTCTTTGTGTGCTTAAGGAAGCATACTTTTTCAGATTTGCTTTAGAAGAGGGGTGTTATTGTAACAATAACCAATCATTAACTCCTAATAACTAAATACATCATGAAACAACATAAAACAATCTTATGTCAGCTCTTGAAAGCAATTGGAATTCTATTCTAGCTACCTACCTCTGACCTTAACAACAGCTCTGACCTTAAGGTCAGTAGACTCTTATCCGTACTGTTTTCCTGGTAGTAACGAATTGGCTTTGAGTGGGACACTGCAGAGAATGTGCTGATCAAAGGGGCTCGGTGTTATCAAACTAGTAAACCGAAATACCTGCCTGTTTTTAAACAAGCATATGTACAGTGAATAATTATATTTATATAGTATATGTACATTATGTTTATTTAATGTATGGAGGTATGTATGTGTACTCTGGTGAACATGTGGGAAGGTCAGAGGACAATTTGTATTAGTCTGTTCTCCCCTTCTACCATATGGGTTCCAGAGATTGAACTCAGATCTTCAGCCGTGACAGCAAGCACCTTTACCCTCGAGCCATCTCACTGGCCCAATGCATGTTTTTAATGATATATCTTATTTGACATTTCCCAGATTGTTAGTTTCTAAGTTTCTAAGCAGTTGGGTAGGACAGATTGTAATAGACATTCTGCATCAACTTGCTGGTTGCATTGTATGTTTTTGCTGCAATGATTAAAAAGGACATCCATGATTTTGTCAAGCCCTCTAAATTCTATTTCTAGACCAGATATGAAGATGGTTTTTAATGAAAAATGCTATGAAATTAGTGAAGTAGCAGGCTGATAAAGGAAAAATTGTGCAAACATGTAGTTTTATTGAATAAAAATATTAAAGACTTTTAATATTCTAGCTGTTAATACCCCTTCAGTGGATTTTTTTTCTAAATCTTTCAGTAGAAAGTGTGTCAAATTTATTTTTAAAATAGGAGTAAGGGCTAGAAAGAATGCTCAGCAGATAGAGTGCCTGCTGCTCTTGAAGAGGATCGGGGTTCAGTTCTCAGCTCACAACCTGCAACTCCAGCTCTAGGGGATCTGGTGCCTTCTTCTGGCCCCTGTGGGCAAGTGCACGCCCCTATACACATAACTCAGGCACATCTGTACATTAGAAAGTAAAATCTAAAATAGGGGTGAGGTCAAGAGGGTAATGACAAAATAAATCACTAGAAAAAGTGAATGGAGTTTGTCACTATTATATTAACCCATATGGTGTGCCCTTCGTGATTTGAGAACAACCTTGATTCCCATTTTAAAAATAGCCATTTAGGGGGAATTTCATTTAGGGGGAACAGCAGGTAGAAAGCATGTCAAGGATCAGCTGTACTGATAAGTTGAGAACTGACCAACCACTGACTTTATCACTGTGAACATGACTGGCAACAATGACCAAATGACTGCTTAAATTGTAGGGTGAAAAAGTATGCCTTTAAACCATTCAACCATCTCTTGTTGGGGAGTAATTTTTCTTTAACAGGCTTTATCTTGTGATGCCAGAGGTTGAATCCAGGGCCTCACACATGCTAGACAAATGCTTTACCTCTGAGCTACACTCCCCAAGTATGTGATAAATTTAAGGCAATATTGTACAATCATTCAACAGTTTTTCAGAAGCTAAAAATTACATGTGAAAAATCAATGGCTATTCTTCATTGGTAAAACATTTAAATTCTTATTGGTTACTAATAAATAGTTGTTCCCTACTGCAGATGCATTTTTGGTATAATCAGGGCCACCAGATTGGATGCTTCCATGTCAACTGCAAAGGTTCTAGTTGTGTTCTGGAGCCAAATCTACCAGAATCCAATACCTTTGCACCTCCCACTCACCTCTCAAAAGTGTGCTGAGCTCCATGGTACCTGGAACCTAAATTCTTCTAGATGATTCATTGGACTCTTGTCACTTGGATAGTGATGACATTTGCAGAAAGCTAGTCCTCAGACACCTGCTAGGTCGTACTCAGCCTTTCTTAAGGAAGCAGCAGCTTCCAGATGTCACCACTATCAGTAAGAAAGAACCAGGACCGTTGAAGGTATAGCTGAAAGCTATATGTAGTTTATGTAGAGATCCACTATGCAAAACTCAGTTGTTTCAGGCCCCTTGGGTCAACAGGGCAAATGATTTACATCAATTTACTTTTCATGTCTTGTATGCCACTTCTTCCCCAGTCTGCTGAGACCCTGAGAAATTGTAATATACAGCATTAGCTTCAAAGAAGCCTGGAAGGTAGCAGCTGTCCCAAGGGCTTACATGCGTGGGTCCCTGCCCAGCTGCTCTTTTTAAAAGGCTCAGTGATCAGTATCTCAAGGAATATCTATAGCACAAGTGCAACATGAGGTCACAAGAACCATGAATGATCTAAGATCTTACCCTGCTTGCAAGCTCAGCATCTAGCCTGCCACACAGCCTAATGGTTGATGGTACTTCTGGCCAAAGTTAAGGGCCTCTGTGTGTTTGCATTTGTTCCACTTGCCTTCTCTCCCAATTCCCCCAAGGATGTAATGGATAGGCCAAGTGGATGCTGTGCTTCACATGACCTGGATCATAACTGTGGCATCATCTCATGCTTAGGAAACTACTGGGAATACATGAAGAGCTATTCTAGTCAGCTTGACCAACTTTTGCCCTGTGGAGAGACAAGAATCTTTATTATTCAAAGCAAATCCTTCCAGAGTCTGATGTAAACTTTTCACATGGTATGTAGAAATGCCTTGGAAAATTGCCCAAGCAAACCAGTCTGCCTTGTGACAACTGGCTAAGAAACCCTTTCCCAGTCCAAGAGGGAGAGCATCCCCAAAGGCTGACAAGTTGCTGTGTTGATGGCTCAGGGCCAGCCACACCTCCATGGCTTGCTAGCAGAGCTAGTGCACAGTATGAGATAGTGTAGGACCTGCTGGCCACCTCCAACACCCACAGTTCTAAGATGATGAATATAAATCAATTTACATCAACTAAGGAAGGACTCACGTACTCTTACAGTAGCAAGTGCCTGGGCTTTGCAATCAGACCTAAAACCCAAACTTGGTGTGTTTAATGTAGTGCTGTGTCAGTCACAGAAAGACTGAGTCTTTAATTCTAAATCCCCAAGATTAAGCACATCTGAGATTGTAGAAGTGAAAATCATGTGGCCTCCGAGACAACACAAACAACAGTTTCTGATCTCAGAACGTTTCTGATTCCTACGGAAGCAGAAATGTTTCACAAAGAAACAGGAGATGACAGAGCCAATGTGGCTGGTGGCTTTGGACACAGAAGCTCAAGTGGAAGCCTCCCACGTCAGGCCTGCTTGTTGTGCTACCTGTAGTTAGGAAATATAGTGTCATGCTAAAAGCCCAAGAGTTGAACTCCTCTGGCTCAAATCCCAGCTCCTCTCCCTCCTGTTAGTGTAACTGAGCAACTCAGCCTTCCTTTTTCTCAAGTAGGACTTCAGGCATAGCGGGTTTGTTGAGAAAGCAAGCTGCTGCATGCAGAGCTGGTCTCTGTTCCAGAGCCTGATACACAGTGAGTTCTGCGTACGCGGTACCTGTCACCAAGGTGAGCTATCCTAGAGCTCTATTTGATTTTTAAGAAAATATTATTTGTATGTATTTGCTTGTGCATTCGTATGTATGTGCACTATATGAGAAACTGTTACTCATGGGGGCCAGAAGAGGCTGTTGGATCTCCGAAAACTGGAGTTACAGACAGTTGTAAGCCACCATTGGGAGCTGGGTCATTAACCTGAGTCCTCTGCAAGAGCTCTTAATCATTACACTGTCTCTCCAGCTTCTTACTTTAACAATTTTTTTTTTTTTGGGTATTGGGGATTGAACCTAGGGCCGGATGCATACTAGTTAAGTGTGGGACCCCATTTCAAATCCAAATTCCTAAACCCAGTTTGATGGCTCATGCCTGAGTCACAGCACTGTGGACTGAAGCAGGAGGATCACAATTTTGAGGCAAGCCAGGGCTCTAGGACATTGCCTTAAAACAAAAAACAAATGAACAACAAAAAAGTCATATTCCTAAATATTAAGCAGGTAGGTTACTTTCTATGCTTTGGGTTCAAGCTGAGGCTTACTAGCCCTGACCATTCACCAGGGGAAACGACTGTCGACATGGCTAATACCCTCCCAGCCGTCACCTTCTAGTCTAGCTATATCGCTATGTGTGAACACCTGTATAAACAAGCTTAGACCACATGCACTGTCTAAAAGCTGCTTCACCACTAAACAATGCTACTAAAATCTTAACGCCAGTTATTCCAAGTCATTGACTTATTCCTAAGTAAGCAGTCTGTAGTAATCAGAAGAATGTCACATATTGTAATCGTGCTATCAAGGCTTACTACATATCATGGATTGGTTTTATCTCATTTCATTCTTATGAAAGGGTCAAAACTGGAATCTCTTTTTTCCATTAATTGAATATTCTATTTTTATGATTTTGGTTCTTAGAGACTGTCCCATGTATCCCAGGCTGGTCTTCGACTTCTAATTCTTCTACTGACACCTCTCAACCTCAGATCCCATGTGACTACCATGTACCACTGTGACTACCTTAGAATCTTATTGTAATACCAATCCTCCTGTGATTTCCTGTTCCTTCTCTATAACAATCTTGGAGACGCTGGCATCATAGAAGCACCTGTGTGTAGTCTCGGGGGAAAAGTTGCCTTTGCATACCTGCAAACTGGGTCGGCCCTACTAGGTTAAGAGGTAAGTATTAGTCATGACAGACTGTGACCATTTAAGTCAGATGTTTAGTAACCTACTTGCATAACCCTTCTTGTTTAATCTAGATATTATGCTCAGCGTGTATCTCTTGATAATGACCCCCACCCTCAAAGCCACACAGGCGCACACCCAGCCAGTGTATGAGTGCTGACATGACTGCCAGTGAGTGTTTATTGGGCATCCTGGGAAAACAAGATTGTACAAAATTAAATGGGTACAGTCTGGCACAAGCAGCACACAGTTCACGTCAATTGTGAAAGTTAGGAAGGTGAACAAGTTCCGTTAGCATTTTTCATAAATAGGCTGATTTCTGAAAAATCTTGTTAATAACTATATTGTATGAAAAGTTAAAAAAATATGTTGATTAGAATGAAAAATGAAACAAAGTTATTAAATGGATTATACATACAAGAATTTAAAATAATGAGCTTGCTGAGTTCTTGAACTCATGTTTTTGAGCTAGAAACTTCCTGGGGTTACTGGAAGGTAGAATAATTAGGAAAAAAAGAACAATTTTATTCTCTAAAAAAATACTGTTTATATAATGATTATTTTGTAACCCTCCCAAGTACTATTTTCAGAGTCAAAGGTGTATTACCCATCAAAATAAGTATCAGTTGTCCATCTCAGAAACCCCAGACAAGCATAGTGAAATCACATTGCTGTCACTAACCGCAAAGGTGAATGACACGCTGATTCTAATAGAGAATCAGGAGGAAAATACTGGTATACAGAAAACATAATATGCAGATCAAAAGGGAAAGGTCAATGAACGTATACACCAATCACACAGGACACTGGGTTTAACACCAGCAGAGGACCTTGATCTGTTCCAGAGGTCAGGTTACCCCTTCCCCAGTGTCAACGTGAAATGAACTGGCAAATTCGACACAGCGTGCATCCCTGAAGAATTGCCTGTAAATAGGAGTGATGATGATGAAAACAGGCAAACCACAGACACAGTCTGGAAACCGCAGGCACGCTGAGGACATCTCGTGAAGAAAGACAACAGGTCAAGCCTGTGGAAGGAGATGAGCCGTGCCAGAGAACACATCTTCAGGTCTCAGTATGTCCAGTAGGCCATGTGTGCTCACCAGCCTATACAAGGATCCGGGCAATCCCGGAGGTAACTTTCATATTGACCTTTGGCGACATCAATCAAGGTTGTGAATACAGTCAGCTGAAAAGAAAAGGTTATTTTATTTTAATGATATTTTCAAGTCTAAAATCTTCCTACACGTATTAGCATTTCTGTCCACCAAAGAATTTACACTATAGTGCTATTTAATAGTAATCAACAAACACTTTAAGATTCAGTAGGCCCTCTCCAGTGTATAACTAGCACACATACAAAGCCCAAGGATACATTATGGGGCAGACCAGTGTGGCTTTGGCTATGCTTCTCCTCAATGCAGTTCCATTACAGAACGGAAACTGTAGGCCCACAGAGTACAAATGACACCCATACCCTTGGGGTCGTGCAGACCATGTAATGCACCCCACCGAGAAGCCACACGGAGATACTGTTCAAAGGAGAAAAGAAAGGTGGCGGCTTGACTGAGATGAATCAAGGAGGCCGTTTCCTGCTTAGTTCCCTTAGCTAAAGGGAAGGACTTCGTTCTGACAGAGGTAAAGCAGGCTGTTTATTTCAGGAAAACTCAGACAAGAACAAACAAACAAAAAAATGGGATAGTCGGGGGCAGTTTATGCAGAATGTATCTCTGTACAAAGAATGGCCATAAGCAAAAGGGCCAATTAGGTTTCTCAGTTACAGTGGGGGAGGGGAAGGCACTAAAGTTGAAACAACATTGATGGCGTTGCCAAGTGAGCAACGCCCTACTGCATTCCTAAAGTTGTGGTTTCTGGCATACAAAAAGAGTTTTGAAAAAATCAGACCTTAAAGCTGAGTGGGGTGGTGCCTGTCTGCAATCCCAGAACTCAGGGGGCTAAGGCAGAAGGACTGTGCACACCTGAGGCCAGCCTGGCCTAAGAACAGAGGTGTAGGCCTGCCTGGGACAGAGAGACACTGTCTTGAAAAATGAATCAATGAATGAATAAATAATAAACATGAAATTGGATGTAACTAATATGCTCAAGATGATCTAAGGTAACAGAAAAACAAAACATAAAACAACATTCTTCCCCCAAAAGCAGTGCATGTGAATGTAAATACCTTGTTGAGGACAGGTTTCGTTGATAGGACGTCATACATGGTTGCAAACGAGAGATTCTAAGACACAGAAACAATTGTGCTCAGTAGATTAATTACATACTTTCGGTTGTATTTACCCACACAGCTGGGCCATCAAAAACTAAAATACTTGTCAGTCTTCCTAAGGCACCTCCGCTGGAGTCACTGCTAGAAACAAAGGTGACAGTTCTCATGTACCACTTCTCTCTCCTCCTCCTCCCCTTTTGAAATTTATTATATCAAAATTTGTTATTTAACTTTACAGAATGGTATCTGGCATTAGTGTAAGGAAGGAAAATTACAACAAGAATTTGCTCCTTAAGTTCATGAGGACTTAAAAAGCTCCATGAGGTGTGTCTGAGATACACAGTAGTAGGTTTACTTCTAGTCAAAGAAAACTAGCAGAGCTCAGATCATCCATCCACCATGGGGACAGTGTCTTTCTGTATGTGACAACGCAAATGTACCTTCTGTGTCGTACGATTTAGACACATCTTGGCAGGTGTTCTGCGGTCATCAAGGAACAAGGTGTTTTTCCACCGGTCATAATTGGTTTGGACCACATACCATCTGCCATGCTTCGGATCAAGCCTAGATACAAAGAGAGCTTCCCCTCAGGCTTCATGTTTACCTGGGCTCTTATCTTGACTTATTTTGTTTTATCAAATGCACTCACTCATATACATCCAAAGACTCTCTTCTTTCTCGTGTAATCACACAGCCTTCCCCAGACTGGTTACCTCCCAGGATAAAATATGCTGGGGCCATTATCTTGGTCTTGATCAGCGTATTCTTGGCTTCTTCATAACTATATAGAAACATTTTAAAAAGTAAGCAGTTTTAGTTGATTTTGAATGATGCGTTTTAGTCGTAGAAACTAAAAAGAAACAGGTATGGGAGGCCCCTTAATAGAGTTACCTAACTGAATGTGGACACACACAGTTGGCAACAGTAAAAGCTTTCTGAATGAGCAATGACCGAACATTAGTTCTAAATCACATAAATGTGAACTAAGTCCGAGGTATTTCTGGAAGTGCTCTCCTGAGTTGCAGGTGCAACTTCCCTGCAGCCTTGGTTCTGTGTGCTTCACACTGCTCTGACTATCACACCACACAAGGCCAACGGGTGCTGCCTCAAACACCTCGCTCACACTCAAGGCAGCAGCTGGAATTAACGCCCCATTACAGACAGAAGGATTTTACTATGCATCCTAGGTTTTCTGTTCACACAGAAACAGTGTTTTCATTATGGAAACAAAACCTTTTTTAATAACTTTCTGCCCCTATTTCTGCCGTTTTATGCTATGTAGAGAGGCGTTCTGAATGTTGACAGTCAACTCTGAAAACTGAAGATGATTTACATGCTGTGGAAGTAAACACTCAGTCGGGATTTAATTCTTCATATAACCATGTGCATCCCATGTCGTTAGTAGGCACATTTGCTTTTGTTTTTAATGAATGGTAAAATCTGATGTATACCAAAGAATTGTTTTAAGGTAAATTTATTTGCAGTAAATGTTTGATCTGTATACATGTTTTATATACCTTTATCCTTGGCATCAAATAAAGCATTTTTAGACAAAAAGGAGCTAAATGGGAAAAGTGAGGAAGCTTCTGGTTAGGGAATGTGCTGTCAGGAAGGGTGGTGAACAATAATACTGAGATGATCACTGATCTGCATATGGGAATTTTAGGAGGACCCTAATGCGAAGGGGATCTCAAGAGTCATCCTCTAGCCTTTCTGTCTATGTTTTCTATTCAACAAAAGAAAGGGAGTATAATTACAGTGCTGGGGAGCGCTGCGGCTGTAGCTCAATTTGCTGAGCCCTAGACAATGTGCACAAAACTCTGGTTTTGCTCACAGCACCATGTAAACTGGGCATGGTGGTGTACCTGTTAACCCTAGCACCTAGAAAGTAGAGGCCAGAGGATCAGGAGTTCAAGGTCATCTTGAGACCTACAAAGTGATCTTGAGACCGGCTCAGAATATATTAGATTCTGTCTCAAGAAAACAACAAAAGCACACCCAAAAAATGCTACAAAACTTGGGGAACAGGAAGTAAGTTTGAAAGTGAGGACTATTAAAAACTGGAGTAGATAATCAAGGAAGACAATCAACTTCTAGTTCCTATGAAGTATTTGAAAAGTAAGCCTGATGCTCACTTTGTCCAAGTCATGTGGACACAGTATGTGCTAAAGACAATTTGGTATTATTTCAACACTACAACAGACTATAACATCTAGGTTAATATGTATTACAATTTGTATATTTTTCCTGTGGCAAGAAACTGAATGTATTACCATTTATATAAAGATTTTACTATATAGCATTTCCTATGCACATGCTATGATTTTTTATATAACAAAAACTTATATATCTTTCCTAGTGTCAATATCTCTAATACTTATACTAATAATCCAATTCATTGCTTTGCTATGAAAGCACAGAACACACAGAAAACAGGAATAATTCCATGTGAACGCCAAAGAATCACCTAAGAAATACAATGTTTCCAATGGATAGCAGGCTGCGTCTTGGTAAATATTTTTGTATTTAACAGAGATATTTGATGATAAAGTAACAAATCACTTCACCTTGTACTATTTTCTAGAACTGATCTCATGATAAACCCGACCCATTCGGCATCTTTCTTTCCCAAAATCCATTCTAGGATACCTGGAAGAGATGAGATGCAGACAGTGTCAGAGGACCAAGAAGAGGTTAGATTACGAAGACTGAGATTCCTGATGCATCTCCAGACATTTTACTCACCCAGATAACCGCCATTTAAACTGAAACGTTCATTTAGTGTAAGACTAAATCGTCCCTGAGAAAAAGACAAAACAATGCGGTCAGAAATTCATCCAGGACAGTGGTATAGAAAAACCTGAACTGGGTCCTGGAAGATGGAAAGAGGAATCAAAACCACAGTAACACTAGAAAGACTCTTCTAAGTTCAAACATTTTTGCATGTACTGTGTGCGATGAGTTGGGTGGGAAATTACTGTAAGAAATGAAGAGCAAAGAGCCCACGCCTTGAACTCATCATGACGTGCCTAAGTGAACAGGACACCCAGGCCTTGACCTCCACTTTTACTTTGAGACTTTGCCAGCCATGTGATTCAACAGTCACAAAAGCCTCTGTGGTGTGGGGTCTCATACTGACAAAAGTGTTAAGGACAAGGGAATAAAACAGGGCTCCAGATTCTTCTTGCATGTCTGCGACAGGGTCTCCCTATCCAGCCCTGGCTAGCCTGGAATTCATATGTAGACCAGACTGGCCTTGAACTCAGCAACATCTGCCTCCTTAGGATTGAAAGAGTGTGCCATCATGCCTACCTTCATATTCTTTATATATCCTCATTTTCTTAGACTCCCAGACAGTAAAACCAGAACACAAAACTACTTAGAAAGTTGCATAGCATATTTCTTACTGGTTTAAATCCTGTCAACATGCCCACATATCCAACAAAGCTTGTAGCCTTGAAAACAGTCTTATTGTTTCTCTGGAAGTCCAAATTCACTGTTAAAGGCTTTAGTTCTTCTGTAATAACCCAAGTGTTATTATTTATATTCCACCTAAAAAAGACAAATGTTGGTGACATTAAAGACAGAGATGGAGTTGAGAGAAGGCATTATATAGGTGCTGCGTGTTTGTGCCTTGGTCTTGCTATGAAATCCAAGATGACTTCAACCTTGCAATCCTCCTGCATTGACCTACCAAGGGCTGGAATTACAGGCCTGAGATTCCATGTCTGACTTATAAGTGCTTTATTTGCCTGCTCACTTACAACCAACTTTAACAAGATCTTTATGAGTGTGCTATGGTTTGGATCAGAAATGTCCCTCAAAGGCTCATATGTTCAAGGTCCAGTCCTCAATGCACTGAAGTTCAGAGGTGAGGCTTTGGGACGTGATAGGATTATTAATCCACTGGGGGGCTAACAATCTGAGAGATTACTGGGAGATGATACAAACCTAGGAGGTGGGTCCCGTATGAATCAAGCAGGGCCCTGGATGTGCACCCTTGGGTTCCCTGTTTTGTCTTTAATGCATTCCTCACTTTAGGAGGTGAGCAGCCTCCTCCAATACCCACTCCCACCAACATGATGCTCTGTCTCACCAGTCTTAAAAATAGAAGAGTCAGTTGATCATGGACTGAAACCTCTGAACTCTGAGCCAGAATAAACTTTTCTTCATCCCTTTCCCAGGTGGTAAAACTGAGGCTGAGAAAACTTTATTAACTCTAGTTACATAAATAGTGAGGCCCAGATTCAAATGAAGACCTCTAATTACAAGGCTGCTAGTTTCTCGTAAAGGTCAAGATGACAGATTTCTCTAAGCAATAAATGAAAATAAGCCCCTGTGCCCTCCAAGCATGGTCCTGATTTCTGTTCACTAGGTGCAACTTCTGAGACACAACTCCTAAGTAACTGAGAAGTCTGCCCAGAGTGCCTGCCTTTCCAACACTAGGGAATCCTGTCATCTTCACTCAAGGCCATCACTGCACATTAGGGGACTTAGCTTTTATCAAGGTAATACTACAGTCAACAATTCTTATGGAGTGAAAGGATGTCAAGTTACTTACTTACCCAAGAAATATGCCAAAATCCATATTTCTTCCATGTAGTAAATGACCTATTCGGAAGGAAGCGGCAGCAGAGACATGTATCCACAGTTAAAGTACAGTGGATTCTTAATCACTGATGGACAGATAGATGTGACAATTTATTCATAGCTGTATAATTTAGCAATATATAATAATTAAGAGCCTGGAAGTCAGGATAAGTCTTAAGTTCAAACAAGTATTATCATCACATTGGGACAGTAACATCTGCATCTGGGGACTCCGATAAGATCAGCTATGGAAGCAAATCCTTATTCCTTGGACAACTACAGTTCTACCAAAACATAGGTATCTTAACTTCTTAATGTGACTTCTTTAATTGCCACTTAGAGATGAACATCTCAAGTATTAGATATAGGTCAAAGGTCAGAATAAATGAAGGGCAAGTCACCTTGTGCCATATATATCGGGGACCAGTCAGGAAAGTGAGGCTCCCATCCACAGTGTTTGCTGACTGGGAAATTGTGAGAAGACTCAGGATGTTTGTCCTGAGCTTCCAGAAAAACATCTGCCACTGTCTGTGGTGGTCTGAATAAGAATGGCCCCCATAGGACCATCTATTTGAATGCTTAGTCATCGGGAAGTGGCACATGTCTGATTTGAAGTGTAATAAGCATTCCAGTTGTCTTAAGGCTAATTTTCAGTGTGCTTCTAAAAATCTACCAGGATATACTAAACTATATACAACATACACACAATGGGAACAGCAAGCTTCATTGGTAAATATTCTAAGTCTTCTCTAAAAAAAGCTTTATTTTATGCTGTGCTCGGCACTGCCACGTTCCCTTAGCAAAGATTACCTTCACGGTCTTCAGTTATTATTGATGTACACATGGTGAACAATTCATAGAAAATGTTGAATGAAATAATCTCTCCTGTTAAAAAAGATACTGTTTTAATCATAACAGTATAAGGAAAACGCCATTCTTCTTTTAACCTAAAGGTATGTAGCATGTTTTTTCTCTGTCTTGTTAAATGCTAGCATGCTGGACTTAACATGTATTTTTACCCTAATATCTTTTTTCAGTTAATTTACGTTAATCCTTATTCTCTAAAGATATTTTATATTTTGTAATTACTTGTGAGTGTTCTTTTTATATTAAGACTTTCTTCTCGCTGTGAAGTAGTGGTGCATGCCTCTAATTCCAGCACTTGGGAGGCAGAGGCAGGCGGATCTCTCTGAGTTCGAGGCCAGCCTGGTCTACAGAGCAAGTTCCAGGACAGCCAGGGCTGTGACACAGAGACACCCTGTCTCAAACAACAACAACAACAACAACAACAACAACAACAAGACTTTTCTTCTCATGCAAATTACAAATACCTATTTCCAGTATGTCATCTTTTTAAATTTTTTTTCAGTTAGAATTTTTTTTTTTGAGACAGTTTCACTGTATAGCCCTAGCTGTCCTAAAACTCACTCTGTAGACCAGGCTGGCTTTGAACTCAGCAACCCACCTGCCTCTGCCTCCTGAGTGTTGGAATTAAAAGTGTGTGCCATCACTGTCTGATGGAGTATTTTTACATTTATCCATATGTGCATCTATCTTTGCACATATAAGATGCGTGTATCGGTTTGCCATTGTGTGTGTAAGTTTGCCAAGGTGCACGTGTGGTGATGAGAAAAAAATGTGGAAGTTGGTTCTTTCCTTCCACCACGTGGATCTCAGGATAGAACTCAGGTTGTCTGGCTTAGCCACAAGTCCCTTTATTTGCTGATCCATACTACCAGTCCTTAAAAGAAATCATTTAGGGAAGCAAAAGAACACAAAAGCACTAGCCAACTTTGTTGAGAAACAAGAGAAATTTTCAATCAATTCTCTTGTGAAAGATTCACTGGTTACATAAAATGGTGACTCTTTTGCTTTTAGGTTAATGAGAAAAACCTTCTACAGTAAATGATATAAACTGAAAAATGAAACTAAAAACCTTCCAGAGCTGGGCAAGGCTGCACATGCCCAGAATCCCATCACCCCTTAGAGGGGATTAGGAGGACCCTGAAACTGAGGCCAACATGGCTACAAATAGCAGTGAATATTGGTCTTAAAATAGAAAAAACAAAAGCAAGAAGACAGAAATTAATTGCCCAAAATGCCACTACCTAAGAATAATTTAATGAGTAATATATAAAACCTTTTCTCCCCAAATTAAAAAAATACCTTTGAGAAAACAATACTCAAACAAAAGCTGATGTTAAACTATATTCAAGGATATATGAATTTCATTCCAAACATCAACAGGCTGTCACGGTGGCAGGCTGGTTACAAAGCATAGGAAAATGCAGAACAACAGAGAAGGGGTGCAGAAGGGAGGCATAGGTGAAGCATCACACGGCTAGAATGGACCGACTGTAAAGCTTTAGTAACCGAGACAGCCTGTGACTGACACAAGACAAAGATAATGAAACGGAAGAAAGTTCACACACAGAGCCAGACACAGAGAGTCGTCTGACTTACATCAAAGATGCTGCTATGATGTGTGGAAACAAAGATAATCAATTTTAGTAAACGGTGCTTCATCTATCAGAAATATATGAAGAGACCTTGACTAGCGTTTTGCCCTTCCCCAAAATGGAGGAATAAGGAAAAGTCAAACTGAGAGGAAGTCAGTAACTTGCCATGGAAATGCAGTGTTAATGAGAGGAAATCAAATTTCTCATGCTGCCCTCGTCAATGTCTGCTCATTTTAGGAACTCTTGCAGAATTTACAAGGCTCCAAGTACGTTTCTCTTGAACTGAACTTTGGAGTCACGGGGTAGCTAGCTATGTACTTAGTCTTGTAAATTCTGCAAGACAATTCCTAAAATGAATAGACTTATTGACGAGGGCAGCATGAGAAATTTGTGTAAATATCTATCCATTAAAAACATATGCAAGAATGCGTGCACACATACAATAATAGCCCATTGTTGATATGCAGAGTCTGAAAACAACAACCGGCATCGATGGGCTTAAGAAAGAACAGTAATTCAAATGTTCAGCCTTATTTTTAACAAGGTGAAGGCGGAGCAGGGTTATTGTCTGTGACGGGGCAGATGACACATTTTGACAGGCTGGAGTTCCTTCACCTTTTATGAGTGAGACGTGCAGGCGTGGATGCAAATGTAAACCTTCAACGAGTCGTTTAAACCCCAGACTTGTGTGGTTCATTGCCATAGTACATCAGACTTCAAATATGTCTCAGTGTTGTATCAAATGTTTCAAACATTGCAAGGGGAATTTACCTAAAGGAATTCCAGTAACATCTGCAATTCCCTTCATTTCATCTTCAAAAGGGCCAGGAATCTTGCCAAGTAGGCCAGGCTGAAAAGAAAGAAATTAATGACTACTGAACTTAAACCCAGGCTTTGTGATCTGGCTCTCTACCTACAACTCCTGCATTCTGTTACTGCAATAGGTGGTATGTTATTTTTAAAACATTCTACATCATGTATTCTAAAAGATTACATCTCATGCTCGGTGTTGGACTCCTATGGAAACCTGTGATTCTGTTTTCCTATTGATCTTTGGGCCAGTTCCCAGAGAGAAGGGAACTGGAATCATTTTACCTGCGTGACTTAAAGTGACCCACTACCCAGACCAACATAATCAGCAAAGTTCCGTTCATGCACTCTTAGGTGACAGAGGTGACAGGCAATACACAGCAACAAGCACAGTGTTCTACAACTTCACAAAATTGTTTGTCAGGGTTAGTGGCTGCTCCTGGCCTAAGGGGCATCAGTTGCATTTAATTAGCAAACAACAGATAAACAATCAATGATGGACATTATATCTTATTCTCAACCTCAGCTAAGAACAAATACAGAGAGCACAATTACTTCTTCCAGCAAAGACAGTGTGTTTAAAGTTCACAAGTCCTGTATTTACCTTTTCTTTTTACATTTGCTTATTTATTTTGTGTACAGGGTATGTGTACACACATGCTACTTCAATCTCCTTGCACCCAAGCACAACTTTTTTAAATCTCTATGTATGTGTGTTCATATGTGTATCCTAAACTTAACTGCAGGAAATATTTCTTACCAACTTTTGGTCCACCATCTGCATGATTTTTCCACTTGGCACAAATGCGTTTACTAAATTCTTGATGGAATTCACTATAGTCCTCACCTGAAAAAATAAATAAAACACTAAAAACCCAAAGAAGAAATAAGATTAAAATGAACATTGGTGTCATGAAAACAAATGTAGACCTTCTGACTTATTCAATACAGATAACAAGCCGGGCAGTGGGGGCGCACTCCTTCATCCCCAGCACTTGAGAGGCAGAGGCAGATGGATTTCTCTGAGTTCCAGGCCAGCCTGGTCTATAAGTTTTTGGACAACCAGAACACAGAGAAACCTCGTCATCAAAAACAAAAAAAAATAAAGATAGAAAAACAGTTCAATTTGAAAGCATTTTCAATGAATACATATAAACAGTTTTCTCTTTAAAGCAGCACTGCTTCTTAACCATTTAGGTGGAGGGAGACAGTGCTAAGGGCAGGAGAAACAAATTCTGTGCCCCAAAAGCACAAAAATCTACAGGAAAATGATGCATTTTTCTCTATCAATTACTGTACATGGTAGAAGAATATCAAAAATATACCTTTAAACTTACTTATTTTTATTCACGTGTATGAATATTAGCCTTTATGTACATGTACCACATGAGTGCCTGGTACCCAGCATGGCCAAGAGAGCATCAAAGGCCCTTGAACTTGAGTTACAGGTGATTGTGAACCATGCTATGATGCTGTGAACTGATCCCTGGCACCCTTAAGTGCTCTTAATTGATCAGCCATATTTCTAGCCCCTTTGCAGTATTTTTGAGACAGGGTCTCACTATAGTCAAGACTGCCTTGGGACTTATTATGTGGACCAGGCTGACCTCTATACTCCTAACACCTGTCCTGCCACATTCCCCAACTGCTTGATTATGGGTGTGGGCTTCCAAAACCAACTTATAAAGTACTTCTTAGAAAGCAGAACTATAGCCTATGAAGTCAGAACAAGAAGAGTTAAAACTTATAACATACCATTGGTGCTTTTTGAGTCACTAATTCATGCCATCTTTTGTAGGGCGGTAAATCAAGATTTATGGTGTACCATGGAACTGGTCCTCTATAGCTGCAATGAGAGGGCACCATCTTGAAACGCGGGAACTGACTTTCAGGAGGAGGGTTACAGAGCTGAAAGGATGAACTAGACACGTATCCATAGCAACAGTATAGAAGTTGGTTACTCAAGCAAGGTCTGTAAAGGAAAGTTCAGTTTGCACCCAATGCCTCAGCCCTCTTTTGCACATACAATCTGAAGTAGACTCAGAAATCATAGAATAGAATTACACATTATGAGCCAGTCATAGTAATCCCAGTACTCAGGATGCTACATTGTGAGTCGTGGCTCAACGAATAAATCATACAAATAAACAATTATACCTGCTAGGTGGAAGGTTAATATGACTTGGCAATACGTGAATCAATTGTGGCTCAAGAGCTACAACTTAAACTACTGCTGACAGAAAATACCTACTTTTGTTTTTTTCCCTAAAGAGTCATAACAATTTAGTCTAGTCCTGGGCCACTAGACCCTTCTAGACACTAGGATCCTTCACCACTTGGTTTTCCAGTCTGGAATCCTTTGTCAGTCAGTCTAACACTATTGCCAAATCTTTGTCTCTCGTGACGGCTTCAGTGAGGCCACCTTGTAAGCCCACAGTGGCTTCGTGCTTTCACGACTGACTCTTTGATTCTCTGTATGCTGTGGACCCTCTTATCTGCCTGCAGCAAGTCCAAGCCCACGCACTATTCTGCCACATACATTCTCAGTTTTCTACTCTTACACACCACAAGCTCTGCCATGAGGATATAGTGAGGCACACCCCCTTATTAATGGAGCTGGGCCATGTTTCTGGTGGACAAACTCTACAATTACTTCCACTGCTACAGCAACTTCATTTTCTTGCCCCCTTGGGGAGCAGGGATTGAGACAAGGTCTCCTGTAGCCCAGGCTGGCCTTCATCTTGCTAAGTAGTTAAGGTTGACCTTGAATTCAGGAACCCAATCTTTCTGGCTCCACCCACCAAGGGTTGGGATCAAAGCATGTGCCACCACACTTGCTCTTCTCCAGTAATTTTAAACAAATTGAAATAGCTTTCAAGGGTGTAGCATTCAATGATTTATCAGATTAAAACTAAACCTAAAAACATCCAGAGCCTGAGCCACACATTACTTTAAGAAAAGGGTAGGGTACATAGTGATGTGTGTTGCAATGCTACCAGGCTCTTAACAGATCATATAACCTTATATTTATAGACAAACATAGTTTATTTCCTGAAAGTCATTTACTGGGCCCCTGTGTTTACTTGACTACCATGAATATTTATCTGGTCCTCTAAATGATGTTGCTGAGCTTGGGACCCAGGTATAAGTGTAAGCTTTTATGAAACTGTTAGCCAGTACCCATTCATGCTGTGATACAGATCTGGAGAGAAGTGTCCTCAATTTTGGTATATTGTAATGAGTTAATTGTAGTTTTGTTTAAATGTGTATTTATTGTATGTATATTTATCACATGTATATAAAATACATAATTAGTTTGTTGTTCTTTTCAAGTTCCTTGGTTCCTTAGAAACTGAACCTACATCAATACTGTAGACATCTATCTTTGGGGGAAAACCCTTTCATTAGAACAATTCTAATTCTCCTCCTCCTCTTTTAACTACCATGCTACATTGTGTCCCATGGTTTAGTAATCTGTTAGCCCATTTGTGGGCTAATGGAACTAAACCTTTCCTTCCTCCAAGCTGGGCATCTGGATTTCCATGTCTAGATGCGATAACTATGTGTTGCGCTCCCAGAGCTATGCACGTTGGTGACGGGGTTCTACCTGTGAATGTCAACCAGCTCCTCCCTTCTCAGCAGGCCCCAGAGCCAGCATATCCCTAGTATCTTCCATAACCGCCCGAGTCATCTACAGATGAGTATCGGATGGACCCAAGCGCTTGACAGAGGAAATGGAGAGGAAAGCTCACTGTCAGAGAGGATGAGTATTTTGTGGGAAGTGAGAGACCTGGGAAACCCGATAATAAAACCTCCACTAGTCAGAGTTCTTAGAGAACTGGTTAAGATGATTAAGAAAATTGTTTTCACAGTTAAAGCTTAATTTAATCTTGTATTTTATCTTACATTAAACATCTCTCTAAGGTATTCTTGTATTTAACAACTGCACGTCATCTCTTATAGACACAAGAAGTGCCTATCTTAGGAGGATAATGACGATTACTTGAAAGACGCACAGAGCACTTAGCGTTAGTGATCAACAGCTGCTCCGCAGTATGTTTCGCTGCTCTGCCATAAACAGTGTCAAAAGCATGTCATTTTGTGAGACTCAGCATTTGCTATGCCCAGTCATTGTACTATCAATCAAAATAATATCCGAACCCACCTGCCTTCCCAGGTGGCTTGCAAATTAGTCCGAGTGACACAATGCATACATATACAAATAAGAGCAGGTGCGAAGCAGCCAATGAGCAGCAGAAAAGCAATGCTTAATGGGATTCCAATGGATGTAGGGTGATGTGGCTGTCAGTCCCTCTGTATCTGCACTGATGGGACTGGTCAGGCCAGACAAACAGGTGTCCCTTTCCTCCCTCACAGTCAGTTGCCTCTTCCCTCCCTCACATCTGCGGATGTATCCCATCAAAACTCATGCACTTGACTGAAAACGATGACCTCACAGGGCTATGAAGACACTCGTCAATTAAAGGTGCACGAATGTCACCCTTACCTCCCAGATGCCGAGAGCTACTGCTGCACAGTTCAGAAAGGAAAGGTTAAGGATAGGACAGAGGATTTCAGTGTTGAAGAATGGGATGGTGAGACTGGAAGACACACAGCAGAAAAGCAAGCAAGGAGAGAGATCACACACAACATAGAGATATGGAGATACATACATACATACACATATAATAAGTTGTGTTATGTCTAATCACGAAAGGTTTACAGTTGGTAAAGAAATACATTCCCAGTTACATGTAAGGTACATTTAAAAGACAGTAGATTTTTTTTAAAAAAAAAAGGCCTTTAATAGAGAAATTTCTCACTCCCCGTTCAGTGAATTAGACAGTAAGACCAGCCAGAGACACAACCAGGAAGGCAGTGGAGGCCAGGACGGCAGCAGAGTGGTAGAGTGATGTAAAAGGAGACCTTCACTGGGCTGACCTGGAGAATCACACTGAAGCTGGTTACTCTGGAATCTTCCCATAGAGGTGGGTGAATCAGGCAAGTTGGGTTATCCCTGTTCCCCTCTACCAACAGTAACTGATGCTCTATCGGTGGTAACTACCGTCGTGTATTTTCTGCTTGACGACAAACCGTATGCTTTCATCCTTGGAAACCTGGCATTCCCTATGCCCAGATTATTCCATAATCATACTGCCTGAGCCCACATGGCTCACAAGTGGTATGCAATCTAATCCAAAGGACAGAACACACAAGGACAAACAACACAACAGATACTAAGGACTTCATGAGTCACAGAAATGCTAAAAAAGGGTGGACACGAGGTGACACTCCAGAGTATTGGGACAGAGGTTACTTAGAATACATATACTAGGGAAACGGCTGGTTAGACCTCGTAATGTTACGAAAACCGGAAGTCTCAATTGTACTCTGCTTCCTCCCGCCCCAGCAGGCTACTTGCATCAGGAGAGGACAAGGGACAAGGACGACCATTCCCTATACCTTTCCCTCACATTGCATTTTGCTCCCTGTGTCCCTCAGCTACACTTACGTGTTTCTATGTCATCACTAAGATTTACCAAGACAAAAATATGAACTAAAAAAATGTTAAGACTAAAACAAAACATGACTTCAGTCCTGTCTTGTGGTTTGGTCTTGTTTTGCCTGAAAGTTTTATAAAGTCAGGGCTTATTTCTTGGCTCTTCCATACATAGATTCCTTATCCGCTCCAATACAGTCTGAGGGCTTACACACAGGCACCATGGAGTACCACAGCCCGGGGGTTCCCATGCCTCCATTTGTTATAGAACAGAAAAGTGATCGCTAGGAGACAGAGTAGTGTGGTGATGGGCAGGAATCCTTTGCTTTCCTATTAGTTTCATGAGCAGGAAATGAACATTTTAATCAATATCGTTTAATTCATTTAATTTAATCATTTAATTCGTATGTGTCTGAGCATACACATAAGGAAGCCAAACCAGGTGTCTCCAGGTGAAAAACATGGCTTAAGTTTTGTTTACTACTGTTATTTTTAGAAGATCATTACGGAGAAGGGTCTGTGCACAGGACAATGGTCTCATCATCTGAGGTCACTCACGTTGGTCCAGAGGGAGGATAAGTTGATTTTCTGCAGTCTTCTGTCCACTAAAAAACAAAGAAAAATGAACATTTTAGAAAATTACAAATGCTTGCCAAATGAAGCAACCTTTGAAAAGTATTATTTATTAAGACAAAAGCATCATTTTAGATCACTTCACTATCTTTGTTCAAGATAGGGCCTTCCCATGTCATTCAGGCTGGCTTCAAATTTACTATTATGTAGCTCATCCATGTGTAATACCTCAAACTCATAATCCTCCTGCCTGAGCTGCCCGACCACTGAGACTACAGGTATGTGCCACAACAACTGCAATTCAATACCTTTTAAAAAAGATTTAAATATTTTTATTTTATATCTAAGCATTTTGCCTGCATGCATGTATGTGTACAACGTACATGCCTGGTACCTGAGGAGACCAGAAGAAGGTGTTGGAATGCCCTGGAACTGGAGCTACAGATGGTTGTGGGCCACCATATGGTGGTGGGAACTGAACCAGATCCTCTGTGAGAGCAGTTTGCATGTTTAACTTCTGTGCTACCTTCCAGTACCAGCACTCAATAGCTCTAAATGTAAAGTCTTGCCTCTCAAATCCCCAAACTATTAATGTTTCAATTCAGTTTACACAAAGGTTAGGTATTATAACTTGGCTTTTTAAAATGATTATCCTGAGTAAAGAGATGTAGAAAAGGAGATGGAAAAATACTTCTGTATGATGGGATAGCATGTCAATGGCTTAATAGGATGTAGCTTTACCTCAATTTTTGAGGCAACTCTTTTACATCCTGACCTGGGATTTGCATCTCAAACCAGATTTGCAGGAGACAATGCATAAGGTATTTAATAATCTGGCCATAGCCTACCATCCCAGTCTGTTCCAGACACACCTCCTCATAGCATGACAACAAGGCAACACTTCCTGAACCTCCCACACTTTCATCTGTACGTGTGCTGTGTCCTCTGCCTAGATGCCCACTCTCTGACCTGGAGAATTTCTAGGTCTAACTTCTAAAATCCAATCCAGACACTTACTTCTCACCCCGCACCACCAGCACCTCTCTCTGTGAGGTCTCACCTACCTCCTATAAACAGTTATCTCCTCCTATATATTTCCATATTTGTACACATCTCCATCATCCATTACAATACCAGCTGTACTATAATTGTCTGGGTCCTCTCAATGGCACACCGTGTTCCCTGAGAGGAGGGCAGTCCCAGTGCTGAGGTCACTGCTGGAGGCAATGAATGAACGAGACTGCATCAGGGACAACTGTTCACATTTAGTGGCAAAACTGAATTTTCTCCTAACACAAAATCCGACAAAAGAAATTCATATAGATTTATGACTCTTGTTACTTCTTCCAGGTAGCAAGTGTGTTTATCTCCTCGCCTCTAGTGACCTAATACCGTGAAAGCAAAAGAAAAGGTACAAATCTGCAACAAGAGGAGGTAGAGTAGGGAGGAAACTACTGAAATTATAGGTAGAGCGCAGACTATCTGCTCAACTCTTGTGCAGGAAAGGAAATCTCAAAATTATCTTTTGATAGCATGGCGAGTATTTAAAGCCATTTCACTCTTGTCAAAATGGCCATACCATTATAAGTATGGTATACCTTACCATACTTAAACAAGGATGGGTCTCCTGTTGAAGTATGTGTCAAGTTTTATAAATTTTCCTAAATAAGCTTTATGGCTCATATTTTTAAGATTGATATTTACATTTACTTATTAGTCATGTGTATGTTAGGGACACATAAAATGACATTGAGAGATAAATAGTGCAAATATTAACATGGTGATAATTATAACAGGAATTCAGTTGAAGAAAGAATAGATAATAATATATTGTTAAGAAAATAAACCAGGGACTGAAAAACATAGAGGAAACAGGGATGACATTAGCTTGGATTCTTCCAGCAGAAGAAAAAGGAAGAAAGCAATTATAAACTCCAGGGGACAAGTCTACAAAGGTAAGGCATAAAATAAATGTTGGAAGAAAGCCGCTTGTTCATCCCGGATGCCCAGAACCAAAATAATCACACAGAAGCTGTATTAATTAAATCACTGCTTGGTCCATTAGTTTTAGCTTCTTATTGGCTAACTCTTATATTAATTTAACCCATTTCTATTAATCTGTATATCGCCACGTGGCTGTGGCTTACCAGGCAAAGTTCCCAGTGTCTGTCTCCAGTGGGCTACATGGCTTCTCTCTGACTCTGCCCTTCTTTCTCTCAGCATTCAGTCCAGGCCTCCCCACCTAGATCTGCTCTGTCCCACCCTGCTAGGCTTTAGGCTCAAAACAATTCTTTATTCATTAACGGTAGTCACAGCATACAGAGGGAAATCCTACATCAAATAAACACGAATAAAACTCAAGTGCTGCTGGGGACATAGAGCAGTGACAATAACACGCATGTTCAATACCAATAATGCCACAGACAAACAAAGTTGTATGATGTCGGACAATTGGTAGAGGACTTCAGAACTATAGTTAAATAAATAAAATCAAAGCATATTGGACAATGACCAATATTGACAAGCAAAACACTGCTTATCATTTCCATTTTCACTGTTCTAAAGCGAAACATGTAACAAAGTTTGGAAGGGGGTATTATAATTGCAATTATTCTATCAAAATGTACTAAGCAAGAGTGAAAAAAAAACAAAAAATAGAACTGAAAAAGGAATGAGAAGAACACAGCGGAGACAATGATGTCTGTGCTGCTAGCCAAGGCAATAAGGCAAGAAAGTGAAACAGATAACATCTGAAATGGAAAGGGGGCAGTGTTTAATCTTGGATTCAAAACTCCAAAGGAATCTATTAAAAACTAGCTAGAAATATTAAGTGTAAGTCTGCAATCCTACCAAATTAAAAATCATAAAATGAAAAGCTAAAATAAAGAAAAACAATCCCATTTACAAAGCATCCAAGGACCTATGGACAAAGTACACATGTACATTCACATTTCATTACTCCACAGTCTGAGGCAG
Source organism: Myodes glareolus (assembly GCF_982192425.1). Lineage (NCBI taxonomy): Eukaryota > Metazoa > Chordata > Mammalia > Rodentia > Cricetidae > Myodes > Myodes glareolus. The sequence goes on along the minus strand of NC_142048.1, from coordinate 32,313,288 downwards.
GAGGATCATAAACTCAATCCAGTCTGAGCTATAAGGGAGACTGTCTCAAACATAAAAATAAAACAAAAGTATTTAGAAATACACTTCGCCAAGGAAATTCAAAACTTGTACAACCAAAACTACAGAACACTGCCCAACAAAATTAAAGATAATATAGGTATATAAAAGCTGTCATGTTCATGGGGTGGAAGATTTAATTCTGTTAACATGGCCAGGTTCCTAAAATTAATCCACAGGCTTCAGCATTAAGAATGGCTAAAATAATCTTGGAAAATGCTGAACGAAGTTGGAGGACTCAGTTTTAAAACTTCCTATAAGAAATGGGACTATGTGGGAAAGGACGGCGTCTGCAGGGAGAGGGAACAAGACAGGAGATAAAAGAGAAATGAGAACGGTAGACAGCATGTGTTCTCAATGGCCCTCACTCTTCATACACACACACACACACACACACACACACACACACACACCATGAAAGCAGAAGGAGACCCTTTGGGGGTAACAAAGGGACCAGTCAGGAGGGAGAAGGGGAAACAAGGGAAGGTACTGGGAGAAAAGAACACTGCTACACAGGTATTAAAGTATCATAAAGAAACCTATTACTGTGTGTGGTTGCTAAAATATTAATTAAAATGAAGTTAAAAATGTAATACAGTAGTTAGTGTGGTAAGATACTATATGATGATCCGATACTTAAATGAGAAAGTGGAAATCTTACAGCAATCATAATAACAATAGGTCTTGAACACATTGGCAGACAGTGGGTGCTGTCATGGATATAAATACATAAAACAATGGAATAGAACCAAGAATTCAGAAATAAGTCCACATTTACAACATTGCACATTGTGTATCTGACAATACACATCTATAACATATTAAAGCATCTTACCACTCAGTAATAAAAAGGCAACTTAATTTTTAAAATGGACAAAGGATCCGAATAGACATTTTTCCTGGAGCTATGCAAATGGGCCAGAAGCACAGAGGAGCCGCCCAGCATTGCCGCCTACCGTGATGAGACACAGCAACAGCAAAGGTTGCTAAGGGCATGAAAAAACTGGGATCATGCTGAGCACAAGATACAAACAGCAGCTGCTTTACAAAACCATCTGGCAGCTCCTCACAGGTAAACAGTGACATAAACCCAGCAATCCTGATCCTACGTACAGCCCAATAGACAGGAGAGAGGAACTCCCACAAAGACATGTTTTCCATATTACAGGAGTGTTGTTCATACTGACCAAAAGTGGGAGAGCCCAAATGCCCACCAACTGCAGGATGGATAAACAAAACAAGGTATGTCTTAGGATGGAGTATTATTTGGCAAGAAGAAATAAAGAACTAATATATGAGCCATAAAACTAATATACTATGTAGAAGATGCCAGTCACAAAGGACCATACATTGGATAGTCCGCTCTGGAATACACAGAATGGGCATATATAGATAGAGAGATTCAATTATTGCTTGTTTAGGGCCGGGAGTTAGAAACTAATAGGAGTAAATGAGAAGGGTTTCCTGTACCCCAATCTAGACAGCAGTGATGACTGCACAATTCTGTGACCATGCTGAAACTATTTCAGTGTGTATGTGTGTATATACATGCACATGTGTAGACACATGCGCACGTGCGCACAGACACACACTCATCCAGAGAAGGATACTATGTGTCCTGCTCTATCACCTTCTGCCTTATTCTTTTGAGAAAAGATTTTTTAATGAACCTGAAAAGCTGTGTGTTGGCTGGGCTGCCTTGGCTAGCCAACCCCAACAATCCTCCTGTCTCCACCCTGGGGGGATGGTGGGTGCACACGGTCATACCTGGCTTTTTACATGGGTGCTGGGATCTGAGTTCTAGTCTCCTTGTTTTTACAGTGAGTTTTCTTATCCACAGAGCCATTTCCCCAGCCCTCTAAATGTATATTTTTATTGTTTTTAGAAATATTTTATTCTTTTCCCACTTTTCATGTGTGTGGTGTGTGTATGCATGTGAGGGTGGCACATGCGGAAGCCTGAGGCAGATGTCCGGAATCACACTCACTGCTCTTCCACCTACTGACTGAGGGGGCAGGGCTGTCACACTCAGGGCTCACAAATACAGCTAATCTTGGTCAGCTTGCTCTGGGGAATCCCTTGTCTCCACCTTCTGAGCCTGAGAACTACAGGCTGGTTATCTCAGCCAGTTGGGGTTTACCTGGGTTTCCGGAGTCCTGAACTGGTCCTTGTAGCAGGCTTTCTTTGGACCACCAACCAGCTCCCAAATCACAACACAGAGTCTTATTAATTATGAATTCTCAGCCATAGCTTAGGCTCGTTCTTGCTAGATCATAATTTAACCTGTTTCTCTTCATCTATGTTTTGCCTTGGGGACTTTTCCTTTCTTTCATTCTATATGTCCTACGCCATGTCTCCTGCTTGGTGGCTGCCTGGTTGGCTGGCCCTGCGTATCTCCCTCTCTTTCTCCCTTGCTCTTTCTCTGTTCTCCTTAAGCCTAAATTCCTCCTACTACTTATTCTCTCTGTCTGCCAACCCCGCTTATCCCTCGACTGCCTAGCTTTTGGCTGTTCAGCTTTTTATTAGACCAATCAGGTGCCTTAGGCAGACAACATAAAACAGCAACACATCCTTACATAATAAATGTAACACATCTTTGCCTAGCTAAAAGCAGCAGAAAGAAATGTAACACACCGTTACATAACTAAAGTAATATTCCACAGCATAAACAAATGTAACACATCTTTACATAGTTAAAGCAATGCCCCACAACAGGTCCTTACAGCTGCGTGGCAAGAGTTTAACCACTAAGCCATTGCCTCAGTACTCCTAATTGTATATTTTTAGTGATGAACTGCACTTCGTGAGGGTTATCTCCACAAAGTAATTAGAAAAGCAACGGCAGTGGGAAGGGTGTTTCAGATAAGCTCTTTATCCATCACTGCGCACGAGATAGACAACACCTGAACCTAATTAAGTCTGACAAATATAGCATCGCTACATCATCAATATGAATATGTCTAAAGATAACTTACTAATGTTTAGCGCCCCATGCACCATGGCTGTGAGCACTCAAAGCAGCTCAGCTGTAAACAACTAGCATGCCAGGAGACACGGGCTCTGGAGGAGCTGATCCTTGAGCAGGTAATTATGTAGTCAGCTAAGAACAGAAACAACTGAAGGTGGCCGTCTTGGGTGTGGACTAGAGGGGAAAGAATGGATTAGAGACTAACACTTCATAAGCCTGTCCTTGCTATCCCATTTTCTTTACCCAGGTACACCTGATATGCATTTACAGATAGTCTTTGACTTGTACGAGTTTATTTTACATTGTTTGGGAGATTTTCAGAAACTTATTCTCTGGCCTTTTTAAACGTTTGAAACTATCATTATCTGAAGTTATTTTAAAGCAATAAAAACTCTTACAAGCATGGCGAGATAGTGCACTCTGTACTCCCCCCGTTTGGGAGGCGTAGGCAGGAAGATCTGGAGTTCAAGGTCATCTCCATACTAAGTTCAAAGTCAGCTGGCTACTTGAGTCCCGTTTCAAATAACAGAAAGAAGGAAGGGGAGTCCGGGAGATATCTCGGGAAGGAGAAGCCCCAGCTTGGGACACAACTGAGAACTCTCTAAGAGTAAGAATTCCGAGCCCTCCGGGAGCACAGCACGCAGCACAAGAGGCTGCACCCCAGCACTCCCAGAAGCCGGAGAGCCGCCAGCAAGGCCTATGCAGTGCAAAGATAACAGAATGGCCCTGTCTCAAACAAGGTGTATGGAGAGGGCCAAGGCCGTCCTCTGACCTCCACATGAGTGGTGGCCTGCATGTGCCTACATTTAAACACACAAATGCACACACACACACACACACACACACACACAGAGAGGGGGGGGTGTCCTCGTTTAATAAATCTGAGGATGGCCACCATAAAAGTAGTACTATGTTCAAGAAAGTCTTCAGCTACAAATACGAATTTTCAGAACATCACTTAGTGGGGGCTGGAGGGATGGCTCAGGGATGAAGAACACTGGCTGTTTTTCTAGAGGATCCAACTTCCTAGCACCCAAGCGGCACCTCACAACTATCCGTAATTCCAGTCCAGGAGATCTGACACCCTCGTCTGGCTTCTGTGGACACTGCACACATGTGGTACACAGACATACATGCAGACAACCCAGCCATACACATAAAATAATCAAAATAAAAGTAATTCTTTTAGTAATGTGAATAATTACTAACTTTATAAATGCAATTCTGATTTATATTAACACAAGCAACATAAAGTTCTTCTAAATATCCAGACTTTTGGTTAGGTTTTTATTGAACCTGAGAGCTGGATGGGTCAGGAGTTAAGCACGTACAACACTCTTGTAAAAGACCCAAGTTTCGTTCCCAGAACCCATGTTAGCTGGCTCACAACCATCTGTAGCTGGACCCGGGCATCTAAGGCCCTCTTCTGGCTGGCTAGGGCATCCTCACTTATATGGCATACACTCATAGACACACGCATAAATAAAAATAAGTATTAAAAAAATCTGGCTCAATTTACAAACATCCCATTTCTGTCTGGGGATCGTACAGTCACATTCAGAACTCTGGGCTCAGCTCCATTAGTGATGATACAGCTGGTGAAAGACTCAGGGCCCAGGCCTTCGCTGGCTCTCTCCCAGCTCCCTACAGCATAACAATAACAATCAATGCTTCTGTGCTTGGGGAGATGCTCAGAGAATAAAGCTCTCAAGCATGAGAGCTGGGTTTGAATCTCCAGCTCACACAGATGCCACGGGCACAGTGGCACACATCTGTAACCCAGGAGCCCAGGGAAATAGAGACCCGAGGGATTATTGGCCAGACAACACAGCTAAAATGGTTCTGGGAAAGAACCTGTCTCAAATAAGGTGGAGAATAAGATGACGTACAATGTTAACCTTTGGACTCCATGTGTGCACACAGAAGTGTGCAACACACACACACACACACGGCTTCAGTTTGATTCCTAACAGAGAATAAACTGCATGTAGTTCAGATCTTTCCATGATAACCAGACTCAATTAAGCAAATGAATAATAAAAGATAATAAGTACTATCCCTTCCTCGTTATGTTTGCATGTCACCGAATTCACAACTAATATAAAAATCAAATTACAGCTACGTCTCTTATTGGACACCAGTGAGGGAACTGAAAGTGGTCAGTCGGGTTTTCGAAATTAAGCTGACCTGTCCAAGTAGTAAGAACTGAAAAACAGCCGGGCGGTGGTAGTGCACTCCTTTAATCTCAGCACTGGGAGGCACAGGCAGGTGCAGTTCAAGGCCAACCCGGTCTACAGAATGAGTTCCAGGACAGCCAGGGCTACACAGAGAAACCCTGCCTCTAAAAACCAACCAAACAAACAAACAAAACCAAAAAAACCAAAGAAACAAAACACACACAGCAACAACAAAAAATGTTGAACAAGAGACTAGCTATGTAGTCCAGACTGGCCCTGAATCCACATTCTCCATGCCTTAGCCTCCCGGGTACTGGGATTATGGTCATGCATCACCACATCCACTAAGAAATGGCTTTTCAAGATTTTCTACTTATTTTTGATAGTAACTTAAATCTATTCAAAATGAATCAGCATTTATGTCCTCCATACTAAGTAGGAAAAGTATATTTCAGAGCCACTTAATAAACCATACATATAAAAATAACATCGTTGGAGAGATGGCTCTGTGGTTATAAGACCATACTGTGCTTGCAGAAGACCTGAGTTTGACTCCCAGCACCCACGTCGGGCAGTTCACAGCTGCCTGTAAGTCCAGTTCTAGGTGACCTGATACACCTCTGACCTACTACTACTACTACTACTACTACTACTACTACTACACACACACACACACACACACACACACACACCCTAAAATTTAAAAATGGTTTTAAAAAATAAAAGTAACATATCCAATGAAAATTATTTCATTAAAGAATCAATGAACTTTCCACATCTTTAAACAATGGTAAACCCTGTCCTTTAATATTTGAATCCTACAAGATTAGTGAGAATCTCAATGAAATATATGAGTCTAACAATCCAGACAAAATTTTACATCAGGTGTGGTAGTGTGTGCCTACCATCAGGCCTAGCGTCAGGCCTAGCACCAGGAAGAAGGATCTCACGCTGGAGGACAGGGAGGAGTCCATGACGGAAATTTACTGAATAAAAGGGCATGTTTCTCACAAACAGTTCAGATGGAGCGAAACACGGTTGCTGTCATGTCTCCTGGCCTTTAACTGGATGAACTCCAGTAAGCTACTGATATTTAAATAAGCATTAGGTGAGTCAGTCACTTACAGGCCAGTAGTTTACCCCGTTGGCTGACTCAGTGCCAGGGTCTGGGAAGGACTCTGATGCAGCGCTATGAGAACAAATTACACCAGTGTGCTCTTTCCTTTGTTGTACAGTAACATGGACAAACCATTTAGGGCTTAGGAGATTAATAAGAGCTTTGGGATCACCACTGCTAATGCCCACAGTTTCGCCACACACATGTGATGCTGACATATAATTTTAGGAAGTCATTGCTCAATCACATGCTCCCTGTCACACATCTTCTGATCTGCCCAGAATTACCACTGAGAACAGGCATCTCTCTCACTCCAGTTCCTTTCCTTCTAATCACTCCTCATCTCGCTGCCGTTTACGTTCTGTCCCTACACAATGCAGAAGACAACAATAACCTCTAGTCTCCAAGCAGAATGGACATTTCATTCTCAATAGGATTGAAAAGAAGTAACTGCTCTCCTCCCCTCCTTTCCTCCTCGCCTGTCCCATCATTCTAGACTCTCCCGCTTGTGCTGCTGTGTTAACTCTGCTGGGTTCTTCTTTACTTGATACATACATGAGAAACTCACTATTTTTTTGCCACTTCTCATCTTCTCATTTATACTCTTTGTAGAAGAGTTCGTCTGCTCCAATGGCTTCAGATACTCTCATTACTCCTAGACTCTCAACATCCTGGCTCATCTTCTAGACTTCTGTCTAGCTATTTTCATCAGACCACACACATATATATGACTATATGTGTGTGTGTGTGTGTGTGTGTATGTATGTATGTATTGATATTGTTTTTTGTCTGATTTTTTCTTTTGAGAGAAGGTTTCTCTGTATTGCCCTGGCTGGCCTGCAACTCGCTCTGTAGACCAGGCTGGCCTCAAACTCACAGAGATCCACCTGCCTCTGTCTCCTGAGCGCTGGATTGAAGACGTAGACCACCACTGCCCAGCTCATCACACCATATCTTACTGGAATCTTCATAGATAAAATAGTGAAGAATAACTTAAGATGACTTTCAGTTACTTAGACTGAAAAAGCCTCAAACACAAAACTTCTTAAAAGCCCAGCTGATGTTTCAAACTAAATAACCCATTTTCTTTTAAAAATGGGCTCTCATCCATATTTATATATTTTGAAATATATTTGATCATCATTGAACCTCTCTTGGTAATATTTAAATATATTTGGTAACCACCCAAAATATATTTGGCTACTTTACATACAGTTTATCATTCATATAATGATTTAAAATAATAATAAAAAAAGAGAAAACACAAAAAACAGTTGCCTTGCATTCTGTCAGAGGAAAAAGTCGCTAGTCTTCCAGACAGCTCTGAAGGCCTTTCAACTAGGCCACAGTATCTTCAAGATCAGTGAAATTTTTAACAGTGCCTCAGCACAAAAAGGGTCCCAGCATTTATTCTGTAAGCGAAGATTTTAAAACAAAATAAAATCCCCTCCACATAACACCTGTCTTTGTCATTATTTTAATGAGAGAACAGTTTGATGACAGTGAAATGACCATAAAACCAGTATAAAAGGAAAATTACTTATTTTTGTGTTACCCCTATTTTTTCTCATTCATTGATGACCCATGAAAACACTTTCCCAATCAGATCCCAGTACACTGACAAGGTTTTCATAGTCATTGTCCTGTGTTGTCAGATATTTGTGCACCGTGTGAAGGTGTATTGATGCAACTGGTACAATAAAAAGATCAATGGCCAATAACTAGGCAGAAGGTATGGGTGGGATTTCCAGGGGGAAGAGAAAGGCAGAGGAGGAGGACTCTAGGAGGGTGGAGTCGCCCGTCAGAGAGGAAACAGGAGGAGCAAGATGAAAGAGAGGTATCACCATGTGACATAACGTAGATTAATATATACAGGTTAAGTTATAAGAGATAGTTGAGACAAACCTGAGCTAAAGCCCAAGCTTTCATAATTAATAAGAAGTCTCCATGTGGTTATTTGTGAGCGAGCAGACAAAGGAAAAATCCACCTACATTTGGCACCCAAAGTGGGACACGCATATCCACATAGGACCTGAGAAAGCTGGGAGTTAAAAGATCCTAGCAGAATCGGGGCTTGCAGCACACACAGGCACAGCTCCTTTAAGAGGTCCGCTATGGAGCACTTGAATGGGGTTTACGAGCACCAGGCAGCACAGTACCCGGTGGCAGAAGACTAGGCAGAAATGCTTACTGCAGCATGGAACCAGAAACTCCCCAGAGCTGGGGCAGATAGACCAGCTCCAGGCTGAGGTCCACAAGCATAGGGCTCCACTCTCACCAGGCTGAAGTGGGCAGAGCCAGCCACCAGGCAATGTGCAAATGAGAGCCACACAGCAGAGGGCCTAACAACTGCTTAGCAGTTGGCTCACATGGCCAGAGAACACTGTAAACCCATAGAAAATCAGGTCTAGACCAATAAAACTTCTGAACAGATATAGTATGTTAATAATGTGCTTAGATGCTAAAGCAAGAAAAGAAAATGGGTATAGACAGTCATTAAAAGATAAATAGTTTAAAAACAAGAAAGTCTTTAAAGAGAGAGTAAAGTAATATAAAAGGAAAAGGCCATGTAAAAACGGAAAATACACAGGGTATCTGGATCCTGAATGGTGCTTTGTCAACATTGAATTACTTAAATGTCAACGGACAAAAACAGCAGTGGCTGAGAGACATTGGATTATGGAAACTCCTAAATTAAACCAACTATATATTTTCAGAATGGAAGTCAGAAAATGCATGGGACAGAGTTATGCCTTTGTTTCCACAGGAAACCAAAAGTTATGGTTCTCTTCAAAATTAATGAAGAGCAGATTTGATTGGAGGAGACCTCCTATAAATTTTGTCTACATATATAAAAAAAGAAACCAAGAAAGACTACAAGACAGGTGTCGTATATGCTGATCCCTCTACCATGGGAGCAGCTCTGAGACTGGATGAGACATGATAAATCTTGTTGGCTACAGAGGCCTCGTGACTTATTATCACATGCCATCCTTTCATATGGCGTAGATAGAGGTTTGGTTATATAGTCCAAAAGGATTTATAAAGTTTATAGGTGCCTCTTACCTGCTCAAACATAAGACAAAACAAAAAAATCTTTAGCTGACTTGTTCACACCACACATTCCATACTTGTGTTAATACCGATATATATGTTACCTTTAAAATATATGTGTTTTCAGAAAAAGGACTAAACATCAATAAAGATCAGTAGTCCAGATAAATGCCTTCAGTTTCCCTAAAGTTCTGCAACTAAAACTACTCCAAAGCTGCTAGCTGAGATAATCCAGCCTCACAGACCACTCCAGCCAGAACTTCAGGTAAGTCCTGCACATTCTCATCACACCAGACTGGACAACAGCTAGCTGTCCCAGGACTTGGCCATTATCTCAGTCTTTTCAGGGTCCCCTAAAGGTGCCATCATCCCCAGGCAAAAGGAAGCAGTCTAGAGAACACAACTCCCACATTCTCAAGAGGTGAGGTGTGTGGTTGTGGTCATTCAATGGATTATGAATGTTTATCATCATTTAGGGGGATTGATTACAAGTTGTTGGTCATGGCCAGGAAAAAAGCTGAACAAGAGATTAGACTCAGGGATCTTTCTGAAGGGAGGGGATATAGAATGATGGGATAAAAGGGTGGGTTGTCGAGTCTACTTTTGAACAATCACTAGTGTCAAATATTTTATATTGCTATGTATTTTTGTATATTGATGCAAACTTAAGATTATTTTTGTTATAATGTATATGTTTAAGGTAGTGGACCTATGTAGATCACTAACAAATGTAAAATTCGAGTCCTTAAAGGCTGTTATTATAAACCATTTAGGATAATTAACAAACATATATAAACTAGGCTAATAGTCATCTATAACAACCAAAGTTGTAGTCATGATAGATATGTTTCCAAGGCATACAGAAATGCATTTTAGATAGACAGATAGTTTTCAAATACTTCAAAGACCTACAAATTATGGCATTTAAAATGTTTTAATAATATAAGGTTTTCCAGGGCAGTGAGACACAGCTGTTCCTGGCAGTACCAATCTACTTCAAAAAAGGATGATAGGCATTGAAAAACTGCCAAGTGGAATTTGCTTTTATTGTGGCAAAGCTAGCCACTTGGGCAAGAAACTGTCCTTCCCCTGACCTCTGATAGTATGCTGTACAAACTGGACAAGCAGGACACAAAAGAAAGTAACCGCCAAACTTTGCCAAGACAAAGTAGGACAGTTCTTCAAAATTCCTGCTTCATAGGAAAGTCTGTCAGACATTCTAGGTCTGTAGACCAAAGCCGGATGTCCCAATGTTGCAGAGGAACCTTGGGTGATTGCACAGGCAGTCGACTGTTTCTGTCATTTCTATAGTTTTAGAAGTTGCTTACTCTGCACTTCCTGTTTATTCAGGTAGTAATATATCCTTCTCCAGTCTTTGATGGGGCTGAAGACCAGACAACTATAGTTACAGTTTTCCTTATTACAAAATTCTGGAGAAAAACTTAATATAAGAAATGTAAAGTTTGAGCTGGGTAGTAGTGGTGACACACGCCTTTAATTCCAGTACTCAGGAGGCAGAGATAGGTGGATCTTTGTGAGTTCAAGACTAGCCTGGTCTACAAGAGCTAGTTCCAGGACAGGCTTCAAAGCTACAGAAAAACCCTGTCTCCAAAAACCAGAAGAAAAAAAAAAAAAAAGAAATGTAAAATTTTCAAGTTTGAGAAAACAATTAAAAGCTTAAATTGTTTATCTAAGAAGATGTTTTGAGGTCTAAGAAGATATTTTTAGGATGGTAATACAAGTTATAGTAGAAAATAGTTTAGGTATAAATCTTCGGACTCATTATAATAGGATAGATAAAATAGTACTTTCTCCAAATTTTCCAAATACGTATGGACTAAACATTGTGAATGTAATTCTTACTTGATAATTGTTCTTATTATATATAGTTTTACCACGTTACAGTTAAAATCTTCCCTTTTTATTTAGACAAAAATGGGGAAATGTTGTAGAATATTTGTATACTGCGTTGCTCTGACTGGTGTAATAAAAAGCTGAATGTCCAATAGCTAGGCAGGAGGTATACGTAGGACTTTTGGGGAGAGAAAGGAAGAGGAGGTAGAATCTAGGAAGGCAGCCAGCCAGAGAGGAAACAGGATGTGCAAGGTAGAAGAGAGGTAAAAAGCCATGTGATAGAATGTAAATTAATATAAACGTGTTAATTTAAGTTATAATAGCTAGTTGAGACAAGCCTAAGCTAAAGGTCAAGAGTTCATAATTACTATGATGTCTCCATGTCATTATTTGTGAGCCAGTGGCCAAAAGAAAAATCCACCTACAGTTCTATTGATTTTTCATATTTTGAAAACCACTAAATATTTTGCATGGGCTAAGGATGTAGCTCAGTGCTTGTCTACTACATGCAAGGTATTGGGTGAGCACTCTGGTGCTGAAAAAAACCAATCAGGAAACAAACAATAAAATATGTTTGCTTAAAAACCAAGTTTTAAGAAATAATAGTAATAACCAACTATGGTTCACAGCTGACATGAACTAACACCAGACAGGCCTATAGGAGGACCCCAGGTATCTTTGTTCTGTTCATGGGCCCAAACATGCTCAGAGGATTTGTTCCTTGGAGACATTAAAATGAGACAAAGCAAGCTTATGTCATGATTTTGTCAACAAGAGAACACCATGTAGCTCAAAACACAACCCTCCCTTCTGCTGCTGGGAGAAAGAATGCTACTTGTTATTCAGAAATTGCTCAGCGTTCTAAAGATACCCAATCTAGAACAAATCCTGAATTGAGCCCAAATTCTCTAACGAGATTTTTTTTCTTTAATTTGTTGTTATTTAGCCCATGGTTGAAAAGGTACTTTCTCAATCCTTCTCTTCGACTCTAAACCTAATTTGCTCAACTATTCGTGAGTACCTTTGGTAATCTCTGGAAAAAAAAAGGCACAGGCTGTTCAAATACCAAACCCTTGAACAATCCTCACAATCCCAACCTAGCTCAGGAAATTCATTCTCTATCTGCCCCGAGCAAATGTTTTGTTCTTTCTCATAATCTTTCAATTGTCTGTATATACGGTGTGGGTTTGGATCACGGGAATTGCTCTGCATACTTTTCTGAGTTCTACTTTTAGCTAAGTGTTTACTCGGATAACTAAATAATAGCCTGCCTTTTGCTTCTCTCTCTCTCTCTCTCTCTCTCTCTCTCTCTCTCTCTCTCTCTCCCTCCCTCCCTCCCCCTCCCTTCCTTCCTTCCTTTTTTTTTAAAATTCCAAAAGCATTTCTCCTTCCAGGAATAAAATAATAAACAAACTCCCACTGTTACCACTTTCGATGTCCTGCCTTTTCAACATCATGTTATCTGCCTGAGGTAAGGTACATTCAGGTTCCTAGTTCTCAACTCTACTGGCAACAAAATAAACAGCCTTCAGGTCTATAACTTGTTTTTAAAAAATAAATAAATAAATAAATAAATAAATAAATAAATAAATGGAGAAAAAGAAACAGTTTATGACATGTTGGTAAAAGACTGTTGCCAAGAGACTGAATTTAGAAATGTTTCTGTGAATTATGATGCGACCTCTGACTAGATTTGCACTTTAGGCTTACTTCCTCTTGTATTAAAGAGTCATGCTAGTCCCTCACTGTCTCTAGAAAATAAAGTCTGTGGCCTTGCGACTTGGTCGCGCAGCACCACGGGACAGGCATTCCTAGACGGGGCGTGAAAGCGACAGTCAGTGCAGCTTGCTGGGGAAGAGGGAATGGGGGGGACGGCTCCCACTATCTGAGCTAAGACTGCATGTGACCCGCAGTTTCCTGCGTGGGCTTCTTCAGGAGAAAGCACTTGGTAACCAGAGAGACTAGGGCAAAGTCAGCAGGCAATCGGTAACTTTTTCTCCAGAGAGTTCTGCCGACAGCTGGTAGTTCAAATATTAACATCAAGATTGCAGAATGACCGAACCCTACCCAGTCGTTCATGGAGGCTAGGATTTCCCTAAAATGTATTCTCTATCCAGAGAGCACTAAAGCAACTACACCCGGGGCTCACAAGGCGGGATTGCATTCTCACTCCCCGGGACCGAACCTCAGCTCCCAGGTCCCCGGAAGATGCAGCCGGCGAGCAGGTGTCTCTAGCCCCCACCCGCCCCGCCACAGCTGCGCCCGCCTCCCGCCTGCACCTGCACCCCCATCTGCGCCTCGGCGAAAGCTCACCCACCGGCGGCACTTGCTGTGCCTGGGAGCAGGTGACAGTCGCGGCCAGGAGAACCCAGGTGAGGAGCTTTGGGCCCAGCATCTTCCCAGCTGCCTGCGCCGCTCTAAGGCACTCCCGCAGCAGCGGTAGAAGGGACCACCTAGGCCGGCAGCAGGCCGCGCCCCCGACGCGTGACCGGCGACCCCGGGCCACACCATACATGGCGGGGGACGCGCCAGTGGTGGAGGCGCGGAGCGCAGAACGTGCACCAGGCCAGAGAGGGGGCTCCGTCCCCCGCACTCCAGACAGTGGTTTCGTCCAGATCTAGCCACGCCCCGGGGCGGGGCTTCCAGTTTTTCCCAGGACTTCACCCTCTCGGAGCTCTAGGGCTGGGTCTGGGCTCAGGGTGCTGAGAGACGCCTGCGGGTGGGACCCCACTGACTCGGGAGAGGTCGGCTCCGAGGAGTCGTTCCTAAGCCCACTAAACGGACCCAGAGTCTCAGAGCATGACGTCAGACCCAGTTTGCCCTCCGGGGAAGGCTGGCCCTAAGTGAGTCACCCTGTCCGTCCTGCCCGAGGGGGTCACTGCCAGAGGGGCCGGTGTCAGAGCTAGGACTGGGCTGCTTTGTCACTCGGGCACTCTAGGCTGTGAATTACCCGTCTGGCACTGCTAGTCCTAAGATTTGGACTTTAATTTCTTGCTCTGATGTCCGGAATTGGAGAGATCGAAGGGGTGGGACCTTCATCGATGTATTTGTTGAGTTACTCAACTAAAGAGTTTTCGTTTAGCTCATGGAACTTGAGCTTAGCCCAGCTGACCTAAACCTAGGACAGATATCGTCACAGTCTACTTCTGAAAAGCAGCTCGACAGACGTACAATATACTTGCTTGGCTTTCGTACCATCCTTGGACAAGGCTCGTCCTTTTATAGGGTGAGTTACCTAGAACCCAGCAGGAAAATTTACCTTCTGGATTTCCATTTTCTGCTTCAGCAACAGACATCTCAAGACTTTTTTTTTTTTTAATGCTGCACTAAAACTTGTTCAGAACCATTAAAATTTTATTTAATCCCCGCCCCATCCCAGTGCTGGGGGATCCGTGTAGTTCTCCTTGTGTGTGTGTGTGTGTGTGTGTGTGTGTGTGTGTGAGAGAGAGAGAGAGAGAGAGAGAGAGAGAGAGAGAGAGAGAGAGAGAGAAAGAGAAAGAGAGAGAATATATAGAGAAACTATAGTTCTCCTTTCGTGTGTGTGTGTGTGTGTGTGTATGTGTGTGAAACTATAGTTTTACCAGCTACATTTTCCTTAGAAAATGCAAACAATCTTTGATGAAGGTTGGGAAATGATAAATGTGGCTTTCCCCACCCAAATTTGGAGGCAGATGATAAACAAGTTGTGTTCTTGTGTATTAGGTGTTGAAACACAGCACAGGACTTATTGACACACACTTGGGTTCCTGCTTAGGTAAGCAAGATCAGAAAATATTCACTTTTTGAGGAGCACACAGGGGGTGGCTGTCGGGCCCAAACTCAGGAGTTTTGAGGCAAAGGTTATTTTTAGTCACTGACTTTATGGTTTCAAATCAGTCTAGACAGCAAAGGAAAACAAAATACTGCGACACACAGTTCTCTTCTGACCACAGCTATGAGGAAGCAGCAAGAAGACATAAAGTTCTTCCCTTATGAAACTTACTAGATAGGAAATAGACAGTAGACACCATGTGTATCAGCATAGTCCATAAAATAGCAAGCAGAAGGCTGTAAATGCTGCAAAGCAGAACTGGGCAAGGGCTATTGAGAATACAGTGGCTGGGGAAGGGATTAGAAACGTTACCGTCCCGGTTGGACAGGCATTATCGAGAAGGACAAATTTGAACAGTAAATGGAGGGAATTAGCCTCGTGGATGCCAAGGAAAGCATCCTGGAGACAGAGGGTGTCTGTGCTGCAAAGGTTGAGTAGTGAGACTGAGCCCAAACATGAAGCTTTTTATCACAGAAAGGATAAATGTTTGGGATATACGTTTAACCTGACATAAGGATTGCATATTGCAAATAAAAGCAGTCTGCTGCACTGCACCACTGTGCAGTTTCGTGTTTTGTATATAAGTTAAAAATGCATTTTTAGCAAGTGAACTGCTGCAACTTGGTTTTCAAAAGTATACTGCTAAGTTCAACTACTTCAGTACAATCAAGCCCATTTCTTCATGCTACCCAAAACTAGGGAGATAAGGTCTCTTCATATTAATGCTTTCAAAATAAAAGCATTTTGTAGAACAAAAAATGAACAAACCAAACAAACAGAAACAAGGGCATTAGGGAGAAACTAAAGAAATCTGGAGATACGGTTGTTAGTTAATTTTTTAAAGTGTCCAACGTATTCAGCCATCCCAGAGAAGTCAGTGTGGCTTGAACAGAGGAATGAATGAGGGAGAGATAAACTAAGTCAGAGGTGAAGAAAGCAGGTTAAAGATAAGAGCCAGTGTAAAGACTGGGACTTCACTCTGGGAATTTTCTGTAATACTGAATACACATGTTCAGTGTTGAATCTGCTGGGTTACCATGAAGCTTAAGTCTATCCAAAGTAGAGAATCCCGTTTTTAAGTAGCTATTACCAAACCAAATGGTTACCTGATTAATTCACCTTAATTACTATTGGGAGCAATTTGAGCATGTCACAGACGCATCTTTTACTTATGAAACAGTATTTGGTAGTTAGGTGATCTAACAAACTTAGGTGCTTTGTAAAGAAAGTTTATACAAATTGGCATGATAACCATATGCACAATATCATATAAATAATTTTCAAAACCTACCATATACTAACTCTTGATTTTTCTTTTTAGATAAAGTAAAATTTACTTCCTTGAGAATTCATTATGTTATGTATGTCACTCATCACCACACACACACGCGCGCGCGCACACATACACACACGCGCGTGTGCATACACACACACACACACACACATCTTATTTGAGTGTACAGTGCTGGGCATTGAACCTAGGATTTTGCAAATGCTAAATGAGGCTTATATTACTGACTTCTAACCCTGTCCCCCTCTTTGAGTCAAGGCTTCACCAGGCTGCATTAGAACTCAGACTTTCAAGTTGCTAATATTGAGGTGTCTAATCTTTTCTTTTTAATTCACTCGATTTTCAATGCTAAAAATGTACAAAAAGTCAGAACAAGATGTGACTATAGGCCAGGCAGTGGTGGTGCACGCCTTTAATCCCAGCATTCAGGAGGCAGAGGCAGGTGGATCTCTGTGAGTTTAAGGCCAGCCTGGGCTACAAGGCTAGTTCCAGGACAGGCTCCAAAGCTACAGAGAACCCTGTCTGGAAACAAACAAACAAACAAACAAAAATGTGACTATAGGAAACTTTATAGTGGTTTAAGCATACTGATGTGTTTCTAGAGATGAAATTGAAATGTATATATGAATGATTGTGTATATAAAAAAGGTGATTCAAACTCTCCAGAGAAGTATCAAGTCTGAGTTGGATAACCTGCTTAGTATGCAAAAGTCAGCATAAGTATTTAAATTGCTGATAGGGATAGCTGAAGATCTTGGCAAGCCACAGACTTTCGAATCTCCTACCTACCATTCCTAGCTTTCTCAGGTGGAGCTTTGATTTAAAGTAATTGTAATCTTATCTCCCCACCCTAAATGAAATATAGCACTTACCCAGAAAGTATGACTCAATTTAATAGATACTGAGTATATAACAGTTTTTACTAGAAAGTAAAATATGGAGACAATATTTCAGTTTGAAAATAATGATTTTAGCAGAATAATTTACCAAGTTTAAATATATTTGTTTTTACAGGCATAAAAAAAGCTCAGAGGGGCTGGGCATGTTTTTAGACGCCTGTAATTCTAGAACTTCAGGATTGTAGCTTTGTAGTCAGCCTGTGAGACCTCTGCCATGGTCTCAAACAAATTAATTAAAGTTAATTTTGTTTTAGTTTTTTTAAGACAGGATTTCTCTGTGTAGACCTGGAGGTCAGAAACTTGCTCTGTAGACCAGGCTGGCTTTGAATTCCCAGAGACCCACCTACCTCTGCATCCAGGGCGATGGAATTAAGTATGTGTGTGGCTGCCACCCAGCAATTATAGTTCATTTAAAAATCCTGATACATTTAAAATGGCACACATGTTTTAAGAAGCTTTTGTCTGTCTTTCAGGAAAGAATATAGACGATAAGAGGTGGAAAAATAGAAAGACAGAAGTCATATCTAATCAGTACATTTTCTTTCTTCTGCTTGCTTTACCATGCCATGTCACGGGTTACTTGTTTTTTCTCTTAACTTTTAGATTTTAAAAACATTGTGAACTGTTCCCTCAGCCTGAGATAAAGGGACACTTTCTTCTGTTACAAAACTGGAAACTTAGAGCTCACATTTGATCTAATTGTGCCTCTATAAATGTCAAAATAAAGGTTATAATAATTATCTTTCCACTTGTACTAAGTCCTTATTTCTTTGTGAAACATTGTGAAGTGTTACTGAATCAATGATAATTCAAGTATGTTAAATTTGAAGCGCCATCTAAAAAATCCTGTCCTGTTCTACCTTTTCCTTACTGAGATATACTTCTGACCAGGAAATAAGTCATTTATTTTTTTCAGATATGCCAGAGCCTTGTACATTTTAAACATGGACTTTGCCTATAATTGAGCTACACCCTGGCCCTGAAGGTTCTTTTCAATTTAAATCCTACAATAGCTAAACTGTTCTAACATTTTATGTCATCTACTTTACATCAGTGATTGTAATTAGCTATTTAATGCTTCTATTGTTTTCTAGTGTATATGTAATAAATTTACTCTCTCAAAAAGTTTGAACATTTAATACTGGTGCTGGCACAAGAGTGAATAAATGATTAATTGTCCTCTGGAGGCTTCGGCCTCACAACAGGAAAAGTTTCAATATAATTAGCCTGTTAGGCAGAATGACTCTCTGGCTTATATTAAGGACATTTCACAGATCTCAGTTCCAATCCTGACGTGCAGCAGCTCCAGGATTTGAATGAGACATACCCTTATCCCTCTGTGGGTGGGCCCTGACCCGTTTATGACACTTAAAATTACTCTGTTTCTCTTGCCAAAATGCTTGGCGTAGGTCTTATCCAAATGCATCAGACAAACTGATCTAAAGCCCAGGACTCACGCTCTATAGTCAAATCACAGTCCCCTTGCTCTCTTGGAGGAAGTTTGCGGTCTAGAGCTGCTGACATCTGTCACACAAACTTTCAGGGAGTCACCTAAGATGAAACAGATACAGTGGGCAGCCCAGTGGGAAGACTGAAAGAAACTGGGTCATTGGTGACATTGTTGGGATGTTAGATCAACCCATCTGAGAGCCTGTCTGGCAGCTGGACTCTGTTTCCATGAGCCACTACTCTGTATTGCTGAAACCTCACTACAACTCTTATTACTCCTTATTACAAAGCTCAAATTGCTTTGCTTGCAAGGTGAATCATTGTGATGGACAGCAGCCTACCCGATAAACACAGAAAAATATGCATCACCTTCTAAGTAGCAAGAGAGGATTACTGCAAAGCTATAGAGCTTATTCCTTCCTCTGCTCCTTAACCTTGATGGCCTTCTACTAAGTTTCATGCTTCTAATTGTGTATTCTTTTTCTCAGAAAGAACCACCCAAATGGTATGAGCTTTGGGCCTCACAAAACGGAGACCTACCTCAGACATTTTAGGGAAGAGAACTTGACCTTTCTCTCTGAGTTCTTCCGTTCGTGTCTCCCTAAGGGAGGAGTGACTTACCTAATTGGTAAATAGCTGTGAGAGCCATGGTATATGCATGACCTGATCTGCCCTTGGCTCTCTCATCGCATCTGCCTTCCACAGCAATATGCTCACTGCATACGGCCCTAGATGACAAGATCCGAAGGAGAAATAGATGCTGCCTTTGCCCATGCTCCCCAGATGGGCAGCTCTCCAAAGAATCTTAAAAATACAGTTGCAGCATGGCTGAGTGCAAATTCCAGAGAAAGCACCATGAAAGGAGAGCTTCTGAAGACATGCAGAGAAAGTAGGCAAGGAGGGGAGGCTTTTGTAAGTCCTGGCCACCAGGCTGCCAGTGATGAGACACTGTCCCAGCTCCAGCTGCACCCTGCACTCAGCATACCCCCTTATCTTAGAGATCGTTGTGTTCCCAGGATGCAACTTGTGTTTGCCAAGTAACTGGATGTTGTGGAATATTACTTTAAGATGTGTGACATTTGTTTATGCGGTGGAACATTTGTTTTAATGGTGCAATGATGTGTTGTCTTCTTTTATGCTGAATTTGTTTAACTCTGCGAAACTGTTACTTTGTCTGTCTAAAACATCTGACGGTCTAAAAGAGCTAAATGGCCAATGGCAAAGCAGGAGAAAGGATAGGATGGTCTGGCAGGCAGAGAGAATAAACAGAAGGAGGAAAAGGGGGATCGGGTAGCAAGAGAGGATCAAGGAGCAAGAAAAGAAGGGACCCAGCCACACAGCCAGTCACGGACTTAGCGTGAAAGTAAGATATACGGAAGTAAGAAAAGGAAAAAGCACAGATGGATAATTTAAGTTAAGAAAAGCTGGCAAGAAACAAGCCAGGCTAAGGCTGGACATTCCTAAGTAAGAATTAATTCTCTGTGTGTGATTTGGGGAGCTAGGTGGCGGTCATCCAAAAGAGACAAAGAGGAAAACGGGTAGAACAACCAACAACACCTGAATGTACAGGCTCGCCCCAGAGGAAAGGTGGAAATCTCATTTTGGCATGAGGTCTAAGCTGGTGTGCCTGTTTCACTATTAATCAGCAACAAGACTGATCTTTAATCCTATCTAACATCTGTATTATTTCCCAGAAAAAATGAGAAGCATGATGGTCACATCTAATGAGAAATGAAACCAATTACAATTGTGGAACTAGTGTATGTATAAAAAGGTATAATTGACTGTATGTACAAGCAGGACAGTAGGTGTTATCAAAGATACACATGGCAGTAACACATGCCAAATCTCAAGCTAACAATTAAAAAAATGCATACTCAACTCCCACGCGAGTATTTAATGCATGTCCAGTTAGTGGTATTGGCTAGATCGAGCATAGGAACTGGCATTTGGAGGTAGGGCCTTGAGGAGGTGATTTCACAGGGGCTGTCCTTCATGCTAGGACTGAAGCCTTAATAAAAGATGCTCTTCATGCTGCCTTTGGCCTCTCCTGCCCTTTGCTTTCAACTGTGTGAGGATCCAGTGAGGGGGCTCTTATCAGAGGCTCGAGCTCTGGTAGTAGACTTTCCAGCTCTAAATGTGGGGCGATTGTAAAGTTTATATGTGTGTGCGTGTGTGCGTGTGTGTGTGTGTGTGTGTGTGTAGTTTATAGTTCTATACACACACGCGCACACATATATATTTGTATGGATCCACATATATAGTGTGTGTAGGGCCTTCGAATAAAGCAGTGGCTGGCCTAGAACTTACTATATACACCAGGCTTGCCTTGAACTTGTGGCAGTTTGCCCAGCTCTGCTTGTCTGGTGCTGGGTTTACATATCTATGCCGCAATGCTGAGCTACATTAACAAGTCCAGTGCAGTTTATTTTGTTGTTGTTGCAGCACAAATAAACTATGACATAGCACACAGTCACTTTTCCAGTTTTCTTAGTAAACACCAATTCAATCTGTCTACTTTGCTTAGGACAAAAATTTTGGGGGGAAGGGTTGCTTGTTCGTTCCGGCTGCCCAGCCACGAAATAACCACTCAGACACTTTATTTAAATCACTGCTTGGCCTATTAGCTCTAACTTCTTATTGGCTAACTCTTACATCTTAATTTAACCCATTTCTAGTAATCTGTGCATCACCATGTGGCAGTGACTTACCAGCAAAATTTCGGCATGTCTGACTCTGGTGGTGGCTCCATGGCATCTCCCTCTCTGCCTCCCTTCTCCCAGCATTCAGTCCAGTTTCCCCTGCCTACCTAAGTTTTGCCCTATCAACAGGTCAAGGCAGTTTCTTTACTCATTAACCAATAAAAGCAACACATAGACAGAAGGACCTCCCACATCAAAAAAATCTTTTGGTTGTCTCTTTTATCTTTCTTGATACACACTCACTACATTAGCAAATCTTCTTGGATTTACCTTCAATCTGTATGGTACCCTAAATCTAACATTGCTGTACACTGCCATTGCCCTAGTCCAAGTTACCTATTACCCATGTAATCTTTATAAAACCAAGTCTTTCTTTCCTCAAAACCACCCAGTTACTTACCTGTTATTCAGAATAAAAACCAGCGCTCTTACCATGGGCTATGAAACCGTTCTGGGCTAGTTCGACCCTGCCACCTCTCTAATCTCTCACCCTACCAGTCTGTTCTTTTTCATGGCACTCGGCTTCCTCAGTCTTCTGAGCTTCAGGCACACTAGAGATGGCCCATCTGAGGAACTTGACACTTATTGTCCAGTCTTGTAGCATTTTCTGTCCTAGATACACATGCGGTCCACCCAAATGCTCGAATAACTCCTCTTAATGGATCATCTCATTCAGAGTTATATAGAAGATTGCCTTGTAAAGAAATCCCTAAGTTTCCAGCACTGATAAACTTAACTCTAATTGTTATCACCACCTACTATTTTTCTCTTCATTTGACCGATGTCTATCTCCCTCTAGCCAGAATGTAAGATCCATGAAGTCATAGGCTTTTCTTTTAATTGTTATAGTCTCAGTACTTAGTACAATATTTGGCATGGCTTATGAATAGTTATGTAATAAATGAATTAATTAAAATAATTGTATTCAGATCATATACCAAAGGATAGTAATAGTAATATAAAGAATAATGCATCACTGATAGATTGTATTCTGGATTTTAAGTTGGGTTGGAGATCAATATAGATATGAAGTAGGTACCATCGTCTCCATCCTATGGGGAGAAATCGGATTATATACTGAATAGTTGTGCCTAATTTTTCAATCCTGAGACATGTACACTGAACCACTACACTACATTGTCTGGCCAGATCACAAAACATTCTGTTTTAGGTCAGCTAGAGGCATTTGGGTGAGGTCCTACCAGCTGAGATGATGTCTCCATAACATCTGCCTATAGGCAAGTCTGTGGTGTATTTTCTGGGTGATGGCTGATGCGGGAGGGTACAGCTCTCTGTTGGCGATGTCATCCCTAGGTGGTCCTGGGAGTTATCAGAGAGTAGTCTGAGCAAACCACGGAAAGCAAATCAGTACATAGTGTTCCCTATGGCTTCTACATCAGTTCCTGCCTCCAGGTTCATCTCATTCCTGGCCATCTCCATGTCCAGATTCTGTAACTATTCTTGCCAAATGCTGTTTCATATCTAACCAACAAGGCAAAACTGAACCCCTTAGTTTCCCTTTGCTTTCCAAATCGCTTACTAAACCAAATGCTAATGCTGGGAATTTGGGAGTTGACCTGAGTCATGTTTCCTTGATCTCTTGCATTTACACCTACAGAAAAAAATAATTTGTCATATTTAAGCAATCTCATAGCTTCTCATTGCCAATACTGTAGACCAGGCTACCCTGATTTCTGGCCTCTACCACTGTGATAAATTCCTACATGGACTCATCAATTTCTTTCTTCTTCAAAATAACCTCTAAAATGCAATCAGACAATGAGATTGGGCACATTCAAGGTAAGGGACGCTGTGAACTCTAAAATGCAGTCAGAATCACCTCTCTGTTTGCTTACTTCCTTTTTTGAGACAGGGCCTCACTATGTGGCTATGGCTGTCCTAGAACTCCCCAAGTAGATCAAGCTGGCCTTTGTTTCCCAAGTGCTGAGGTTCTCCCTAGTGGGCCCTGCTTCACCTAGTTAGAATAATCTGTTTAAAATGAAAATCTGATATTACGTCTGATTTTCAACAGTCTCCTAACAACATTGCAGTCAAGTCCAGAATTTTCAGCGTGTCTGGGAAGACTCATGCCGGAAGCTCCGCGAGCTTTTTACTACCCCTTTTCTTTTTCCTACCCCTTACTCATTCCCTTCCAGTCAAAAAGCAATTCATGAAAAAACATGGCTCCGTCCTATCTCAGTGTTCTGAATGCTCAGCAGGTTCCTCTAATGCAAGGCCTGTCTTCTCCGGTGCCAGTCATTGTGTGTGTAATTTGTGCTCATCCCTCAGAGTTCATCTGAATGTGTGTCCTCATGGAAGGCTTCCCTGACCTATATCTCTCTACCGAATTTCTTCCTCCTGCTAATCAGTTCTCAGATATCCTGTACTTTTCCTTACTAGTACCTTGCACACTCTAGTTATTGAACAATTACTTAATTATTTGTCTGACGGTTGCATCATATCTGCAACACCAAGCACAATGCCTGGCATAGTGAAGATGCATAAATGCATGATTAATGGACTGACTACTTCAGGGCTGAAGAAATGAACCTGTCTAAACAACAAGGATTCACGGGCAAATGCAGTCCAACTCTAACCTGGATTCTACACATCTGTCCTTCTCTTTCTCTCCATCCACACATGTTCGGTTTTTTTTACTTCCTGTGTCTTATTTTCTCCATACAAGATATGTGACATATCAAATCATATAAGGACATGTTAAGGACACTGTTCAGCCCATATTTGAAAACTTCAATTTGTGTTACATCTTGGGAGAATTATAAGATTATGTGTACTTCCTTGGGCATCTCAGAATATAACTGGTAAGTTTTTTTTCTCTATTCTCTAGGCTATAACATAAACTTTTAGGCGTTTGTTTTTCCATCTCTAAGAGATACCCAAACACAACCAAACCAACCACAGTTATACATGTCACTTGATCAGAATCTTTATCCAGTTTACTAATTTTTGATACAGCTATGCATTAGTTGTTTTGCATGCTACATTCTTCCATCTCATGCATATATCCTACTTGATTATCATGTGCACTTCTTTTAGCGCATTGTTAAAATTTGGTTTGATATATTTTGATGATTTTTGAATCTGTGTTCATTAAGGACATTGGTCTGCAGTTTCTTATATCTTTGTCCAGTTTTCAAGTGAGTGATACTGCCTAAAACGTTTGGTGGTGTTTTTTTTCAATTCTTTAGGTAAATCATTGATTTCTGTCACTCACACCATTATTGTTTGTGCAAGGGATGCATGTGTGCATGCTGGTACATGTACATATGTGTGTACATGTGTGTAGAAAACACGGAGCAACCTTGAGTGTCATTCTTCAAATGCCATTTTGAGGCAGGGTCTCACATTGGCCTGGTTCCCAACAAGTAGGCTAGGGTGGTTGGTCAGGGAGCTCCAGGGATCTGCCTGTCACCACCTCCCCAGCTCCACCCCATCATGCCTAACTGTTCTCATGAGGGGTCTGGGAAATCCTAATCTTACAAAGCAAGTACTTTTACCAGATTATTTTATCATGCAGTATTTAAGTACTAAAATCCTCAGATGAATGAAGCATTGTTGTTCTTTTATATATAATTAATTTTGCTTAGCTTTAGGATCTTTACCTGACTTTCTCCTCCCCACCCCCCATCTCTGACCTGACTTCTGGGATCGTTTTCTCTCTGCCTAGACTGTATTTAAAATTTCTTTTCTCTTTTCTTTTTGGAATTTTGAGATGGGGCTTTGCTGTGTAACAGCTGGCCCAGAACTCATTATGTGGGGCTGGTTGATCTTCTGCTCATCATCTCCGTGGCTTTCTCCCAACCCCCAGCACACTCCTATCCCATAATTTAATTGTTGAGTGATAATGAATTTAATTATTTTTGCTTTAACTCCTCTTGAAATGACTAAGGTAGCAGCACCCTGTTCCAATGTTATTTTGTGCCTGCCTGATCACTTAGTCTTCCACCCCTAATGGCCGCATTCACCTTGACGTGGAATCTGGGACTTTCCACGGTCTAGACCATTCATTTTCCAAGCATATTATGCTGTGTCTGGAATGTTGACGGTCTTTTTTTAGGGCTTCCAGTTTACAAAGAATGACATGGAGACTTTATGAAAGCTTAGCCTCAGTTTAGGCTTGCCTTGCTTGCTCTAATAACTTAAATGAACCCATTTATAATGACCTACATTCTGCCACGTGGCTCATGGATATTACCTCTCCTCCTGCACATCCTGCTTGCTCTGTGTCTCCTGGTGTCTCAAGCTTCCTTCTTCCCAGAGTTCTCTCTCTGTCCTGAAGTTCCACTTACACCTCTTGCCTAGCTATTGGCCGTTCAGCTTTTTATTACACCAGTCACAGCAATGAACCTTCACACAGTGTACAAATATCCCACAACACTAAGATACCACTGAGCCTTGCAAGGAAAGCAAATGTTACTAGGCAACTCTAAATCCCCACTATGGACCACTCCCAAACACGAATGTAGTTATGGTTTTATCGCTAAAAACTGTACCTGAGCTTGGGCACAGAGAGACTTTCCTGAGGTGTGAGTCTGCTCTTGGTTTGGCCATTAACAAAGAACTCAGCAGCTTAATCAGTGTGGTTGTCAGTAACCATCTTGCGCCAGCCTCATGAAGAATGATGGATCAATGATGGCTTTCTTCCAGCTCACAGAAGACATCCCTCTGCTGTCTTTGGATTCATGGTTCTTGGCAAATATTCAGCAATCACCTAAAGTGCTGAATTTTCCTAGATTATAATTTTTCTGGCTTTTTTAAATAAAAAAATCAATGAAATAGTTTCTTCATAATGTATTTATGTGACATTCATATTTGGATTTTTCTGATATGCCAAGATTTATTGTCTGAAAAGTTCATTGTTGCTGTCTCTGTTGTTCCTTCTAGTCATCCTGTTATCTCATACTTCATACGTGATCACCGGGCATATACTACACATTCTTATGCTTTCCATACTTCTTTGATTTCAAATTCATCCTTGTCTCTTTTGGATGCATGTGGGGTCACTTATTCATGTACTTTCTGGTTTATTAATTTTTCTCTTTGGCTGTAATCTGGCCAAATTTTTCTTAAGTGCTTGGACTTGAACCTGGGGCTTTGCATATGCTGTACCACTGAGCCGTACTCCTAGCTCAAGTCAGGAAACTAAACATCTCTCTCTCTGAGAATGCACGAGTATGCTGCTCAGGCTCATGCTGTAGGCTCATAAGCTCTGTCTCAGCCTCTAGACAGGGACTATGTATAAGCATAGGCCACTGTGCCTACTTTTAGTATTTGAATTTCTTATGATTCCTACTGAGATTTACATCCTTTTCACTGTCTCCAAGAAATGTAGCCATTACATTCACATTTTCTTTTGAAATAACTCTGGCATTTTTCTGAAGCAGCAAGTTTCCTAGCTTTGGTAGAGGCTTTCAGGTGTGATCTAGTTCAGTATTCACTCATCTCTAAGGCTTCCTACTTTCTCGTTGGCTTCTATACAGTTTGTGCTTTGGGGCCAGATCTGTAAACACTTAATACAGTTGACTAGTTGTTTCAATAAGGAGGGTGTCATGGAGTCATCATTGCTGTGATGAAACAAGAAAAACCTGGGAAGGAAAGGTTCACTTGGCTTACAGTTCCACAGCACTGTACATCATTGAAGGAAGTCAGGAGGCAGGGTCATGGAGGGATGCTGCTTACTGGCTTGCTCCTCATGGCTTGTTCAGCCTGCTTTTCTTCTCTCTCTCTCCTTCCCTCTCTTCCTCCCTTCACTTGCTCCCTCCCCTCTCCCTCTTGATTTTTTTTTTTTTTTGAGACAGGGTCTCTCTGTTCTGGAATTCACCCTGTAGACCAGACTGGTCTTAAACTCAGAGACCCACCTGCCTCTGCCTTTCGAGTGCTGGGATTAAAGGCATGCACCACCACCACCTGGCTTTAGCCCGCTTTCTTACAGAATCCAGGACCACTAGGCCAGAGGTGGCACCACCCACAATGGGCTGGGCCCTTCTCCATAAATCACTAATTAAGAAAATGCTGGATCTTATGGAGACATTTTCTCAATCAAGCTTCCTTCCTCTCCAGTGACTCTAACTTGTATCAAGTTGACACAATACTAGCCAGCACAGGGTCATACACTGTATAAAACCTACCGTATTGCAGGGACACGGTATAAATTCTACCGTATTGGAAGACCTGGCTGTGAAAACTTCAGCTCCAGAGCTTAATTTGGCATGAGAGTCCCAGAAAAGAAAACATCCCTGCATTTAGTATTAGTCTGTGACACTAAGCAATGACATAGAAGGTCCACAAGTATGATTCCTCTCAGCTCCT
The DNA here is from genome assembly GCF_982192425.1 of Myodes glareolus. NCBI lineage: Eukaryota > Metazoa > Chordata > Mammalia > Rodentia > Cricetidae > Myodes > Myodes glareolus. Next base: position 32,285,579 of record NC_142048.1, on the reverse strand, counting down.
GTGTACAGTTACAGCAGGGTGGGGACAGAACCACAGGAGAAAGAAAGAATGACTATGTTTTTATATCTAATGCCAGCTACATGGAAAGCAGGCAGGAGGAACCATTTATCTGCAGGACTTCAACCCAACCACGGAGAAGAGATAGAAAATAACAAATTTCCAAAAGAAATACTTGGATTTTCCCATATAATGCCCTTTTGATTTTCACCCCTACTGTCCCCATCTATCAGGACGGATGCCATTCAGACCCGTCACCCCTACTGTCCCCATCCATCAGGAAGGATGTCATCCAGACCCGTCACCCCTACTGTCCCCCTTTATCAGGATGGATGTCATCCAGACCCGTCACCCCTACTGTCCTCCTCTATCAGGACGGATGCCATCCAGACCCGTCATCCCTACTGTCCCTATCAGGACGGATGTCATCCAGACCCATCACCCCTACTGTCCCCATCTATCAGGATGGATGTCACCACAGCATGTCTGCAATGATCTTCAATAGCACCCCACACCAACCTGAACCCTAATTCTTTTCCTTCTCACTAGCTCACATTTTCAGTTTTAGTGTCTTCAGTTTCCACATTACTGTGATTTTAATATTTAGATGCTGAAAGCCAGGCATGGAGATACACACCTGCAATACCAGTACTTGGGAAGTTGAAGTAGGAAGATCAGGTGTTGAAGACCAGCTTCAGCCACATAGTAAATTTGAGGCCAGCCTGAGCTACTTGAGACCGTGTCCAAAAAACTCTCAAAGGTTAAAAACAAAAGCAATCCTGGTAAGTTACTTTTTGTTCATTTTGTTTTGTTCGAGATAAGAGCATCATGTAATTCAGAATGGATTTCTGATCCTCTTGTTCCACCTCTCAAATCTTGGGATTATAGTTATATACCACTGTAACTGGCAAGTCATTAGTTTTAAAAATATGTGATATTTATTAGTTGTAAATATTTCAGAGTACATAAAGTATTATTTTCAATAGAAATATTTTATATTAAGATGATATTTCCTCTAAGAAATCAGTTTATACACCTCAATGAACTTCTATACGGTTAGGTAAGATCTAATCTGAAAAAATGTGGGCGCTTTTTCTCAGATGTTTTTTATCTCGTATAATCTTATTTTTTGATAAGGCTACCAGACTGTTAGATCAGGGCACTACTGTAGTCAGAGACTCCTGCAATGCCTTAAACAGGATTCCTCACAGTGACCTGAGATGTGAGATGTAAAGAGGAAACAATTACACGCCTTTATTCCATACCACCAAGTATGGGTTGAATCCCGGGCCTCGGGCACTCTCGCTCTGTGACTCCTGATTTAACCTCTGCCACTCTTCCAGACTGATGTTCCAGAAGCACTGATGTAGATAACTGGGCAGATTTGTTATCTACACTTAGTGTCCGCCTTCACTGGTACGTTTACCTCATAACGCAATACATACTTTTATCTTCTCAGGACCTGTAATTAGGTATGCTTATCGTAATAAGGGAAGAAAATTGGAGAATATGAGGCTATCAGAGATCCAGGACTAGACTTTGTACGAAATGCAGACAGATGGAATGTTGTCCCAGGAAAGTCAGTTGGCAGGCAGAGTCTTGGGCACCATGCTAGGGTTTGAAATCAAGGTTCTTTTGATGGTAGTGCTTTTCAAAATGGGTTTCTTTTTTAGTTTTTAGGTTAGCAGAGGGATGAGTTCCACCACGGCATTTTCACACGCTTTGTGCTTCCTCACCCCCAATTTGTCTCCTTTTACTGCTTTCCTATTACAAATGTTCCATTAATTTTTCCATTTCCCTTTTGGTCTCTTCCTCCCATCTCCATGACACACCTCCTCAAAATACACACACACACATACACACACATACACACACACACACACACACACACACGTCATTCTAAATGAAATTCAGAATGATAAAACATGTAGTATTTGTGCGAGTCTGACTTCTTTGGAAACCTAATGATTTCCAGTTAGATCCAATTTCTTGCAAATGTCGTGACTGCACCTTCCTGTATGGTTGTTTAAAATTCCATCCTGTTTTTGCTACATTTATCTACTGATCTGTAGATGAGTACACATCTGTTTCAGTTTCCTGGCTCTTGTGAGCAGTGAAGCAATGAGCATGGGTGGGAAGGTATCTCTGTGGCATGTCGCTTAGTTGCTGGTGTATATGCTCAAGTGGTATGGCTAAGTCATACAGTAGTTCTATTTTTTTTTTTTGAGGAACCTCCATACTGATTTTTAAAACAGGTTTATTATTATTTTTTCGAAACATGGTTTCTTTCTGTAGTCTTGGCTGTTCTAGAACTTACTACATAAACCAGGCTGGCATCGAACTTAGTGATCCATCAGACTCTGTACTTGCTGGCATTAAAGGTGTATGCCACATACCCAGCATGTTTTTTTTTTTTATGTGTATGGGTGTTTTGCATGTCTGTCTATCTGTACGCAGATGTGTACAGTAGCCCGAGGGCAGGTATCATATCTGTCACTGGAGTTACAGACTGTCGTTAGCCAACGTGTGTCTGTTGGAAACTAAACCCAGGTCCTCTGCAAGGGCAACAAGTGCTGATCCCTCTCCAGTCCCTCCATATGGTTTTTTTCAAAGGTAGCTGCCATCAGTCTGTACTCCCGCCATCAGTGGAGAAGGGTTCCTCTTCCTCACCTCTTCTGCAGCATGCTTTCTTAATGGTAAGTTTTACTGGGTGAGATGAAATCTCAAAGCAGTTGTAATTTGCATTTCCTATTAGCTCAAGATGTTGAGTGTTTTCCAACTTATTGGCCATTTGCATGTCTTCTTCAGGGAACTGGCTACTTGGATCATCATTCCATTTATTGAATACATGACTTGTCTAATTTTTGAGGTTCATTACTCTAGGTATTCATCCTGTCTGATGTGTAATGAGCCATTTTGTTATTTCCCCTCATTCAATAGTTTCCTCTTCACTGGTGAATGTTCCTTTGCTGTGTAGAACTTTACACTTCATGTGATTATCAATTATCTCTTATCAGGTCTTGGGATTGTTTCTTGTGGTACTGGGATCCTTTTCGTAAAATCCTGTTTTCCCCCAGTGCCTGGTTTCAGGTCTTACATTGTGATCTTCAATTCATTTTTACCTTAATACAAGACAAATGATGTGTGTGTGGAAATCCAGTTTTCCCAGAATGGTTTATTACAGAGGCAGTATTTTGTCCAATGTGTTTTTGACAACTTTGCCAAGTACATGGATTTATCCTGAGAACTTTGCTTTTCTGTTGGTGATGTCTTTTATTTCACCTGTATCATATTCTTGTTACTATGGCTCCATAGCATGAGATTGGGTTTTAAGATACTGTTAAGGACTGCATTATTGAGTCTTTTATGCTTTTGTAACTGTTGCTTTCTAATTTTGTTAAAAACATCATTGGGATTTTTATGGGAATTGCCCTGAATCTCTAGCTTACATTGAGTAATACAGCTATCTTTTTTGAATAGTATTAATTCTGCCAATCCTTCAACATATCTCTCCATCTTTTAGTGACTTCAGCCCCACCTCCCAATGTGTTTTTTATCACTTGCTTCAGACTTGGAGTTTTTCTTAAAAGCAGACTTCGGGTCTAATGTTGTATTTGTCAAGCCTTGCATCTAAGGATGGTTCCTGGAAATCTATACTAAAGACTACAGATGGGCTGCCATTTTATTCGCTAACTTTGTGCTATTACTCTGTGGTGTTGGGAGGGGAGAAAGCCCAGACGATCATGCGAGTTTGCAGGTTTTACAGCCTTGGAGCATTGGCATTCTAGGTTAGAGGATTTCTGGCTGTGGTGGACTGAGGCTGTCTGGAAGCGCCCTCGTCCTGCTGAGACAGGGATAAGGTGGGCCGAGGGTGCCTACGTAAAGCAGACACCAGGTACAGAACACTAAGACTAGATTTGGAGAGGCACGGAACATAAAACCCCAAAGTAGGCAGAGTTTGACTGGCTAGCAAAGTTTTCTTTTCAATTATGGTTGATTTTAATGTCAACTTGTCACAAATTATAATCAGCTGAGTGAAGAGCCTCACCCAAATACTTGCCCTGATATCCCAGATGTGGGAAGGCCCACTCTGACTGTGGCGTGTCCACCTTTCCCTCTTGTGCTGAGCTGATTCACACTGCTGGTTCCTTCACTATGAGCATTTCCAAGCCTTCATTATGGAGCAGGGACCACAGGCTCTATGGGAAGTTCCTGCGCTTCTGGTGCGAAATCCCAACTCATGAAGTAAGTAAGTGTGGGTCACTGCCCCCACTGTGAGAGAGCTATTTTCTGCTATTCTAGGACAGCTCAAACTACTGAGGTACCCAGTCGCAAAAACTGAGGACTGGGTTCTTAGTGTCTCAGGTGTGATATGGCTATCAGTATTTTAAAGCCCCCTCCTCCCCACTCTAACCCCATTCTGCTCCTCTAGAGAACCTGACTAAAACACTTTTTTTTTTTTTTTTGCCCCTTTTTTGAGACAGGGTCTCATGCAACCCAGGCTGGCCTTGAAATGTCCTTCTGCAGAACAGGACGATCCCTATTGTGATACTAGACTACAAAACAAGCAATTGATCAATCAAACAAACAAGGAAGATAGAAGAAAAAAAACCCAAACAAACGAGAGAGAGAGAGAAAGAAAGAAAGAAAAGAGTATCGAGGCTTTACTTACACTCTAACATCCTCTAAATGTGCAGATCAAGCTTGGACCGCGATAAAGAGAGGCAGCAGAGCAACAAGCAAGAGCCCAGCGCAGCAGGGGAGCGTATTTTCTGAAGAAACACGACAGAGGATTCAGTGAAGAAGTTCTGCAGTCCTTTAAGTGGTTACTCTTACCTGAAAAGTAAATTCCATGAAGGATGTCGATTAAACTTGATCAATCTTGGTCAACCTAGATAATAAATTAAGCTGTAATTTTGAAAGAACTCAAGAAATCTGTAAAAGCAGAGTTATACTGAATATTTTTATTCAGGACAAAAACAAACAACCCCCCCCCAAAAAAAAACAAAAATGAAAGCACCACAAAAACGTCTCTGTCACTTGCAGTATCGGTCAGCTTTCAATTTGGCTCTCCTGTTTTAAGACACAAAGAACAACCAATGTAAAACACACCATATAGAGTCAATTGCTACAAACTAGAAAACAAGCCTGGAAACTCTTCTATTTTCATCACTGTATTCAACATTCACATTAAAATATTTTATTAAAGCTTTACCTTTCAACTTTCTTTAGTCTTATGAAACTTATTTTGTAATATTCAACAGAGGTGGCTTAAGGGCTTTTTCAGGTCACAAGAGACACATTAGTCATTCATGAGCTTAAGCCTGCCCTAAGCTTCTACTGGGCAACAATGGTGTATTTTTTTAAACTGGTTTAAAAGTTGCTAAACAAACAGCTTATTCTATTTTAGAGTTCACAGTCTGACTATATTTTATGTCCTTTTGACTTCTCAAAACCACACACATATTAATTTTTCAACTAAAAAAAAATTCCTCCCATTAACTGAGTTCACCTTTACCAACCAGTTAACAGGAAGTATGCAATTAAGTATTATTTATCAGATAGTGGGAAGGCTTAAGAGTGATTTATAACAGGAGGCTTTATGACTGACAGGAGATTATCAGATTCCTTTTTAGTTCGGCACTCTATTGACAGACAGCTTTAAGACCGCAGCTAACTTCCCTGCCTGTTTTTCCAGGTAGTAACTGTAGGCTGTTACTTTTTAAAACAAAAATAAACTGGAACAAATATTAATGTATTATAAATATCTTGCACACTGCTAAATCTAACGTTACTAAAACAGGTTCAATTTCCCTTACTAGACTTTTAGTCTGGATACAAATTCATACACTGAATCTGTTTTAGAAACCTCTACCATACAAACAGAACACACAGAATCTTGGCATTACTCAAGCAACTTTCTAGCTTTGTTCCAAATTTTTAAGGGAAGATGATGGGAAGCAAACTTATGAGAGGCAAGCATGGTAACTGCTACACCATGGAGACAGCCTGGAGGAAGCATGGTAATCACTGCAATATAAAAATGACCTGGTGGTTCAGTAAATTTATGAAATAGTTTAAGACGAACCTGAAAAGCTAAATGAATTTAAGTATTTACATTCTGGTTATAATTTAGAAATTTGTTTTTAGCACACTTTACCCAGTCTTATGTCTTCTTTAGGTAACATTACCATATAAATTAGAGAAGACAGAAATCCTAAAACAACAGCAATATAAGAACATACTACCTTTGAAACTGTTGAAATTATGCAAATATGCAATTACCTGTCCAGAAGAGTCTCATGCAAAAACCCATCTTTCCGAGCCTTTTTAAGAATTTTACTATCTTCTTTGCTTACTTTGAGTTTGTGGTCTTGGAAGCTCTGAAATTTCTTTCTGTGAAGAAGATCTCTCATTGAAAAAAATCAAACTCAAACTTTTATTGTGTTCCCTTACTAAATTCCAAATACTACTAAAAGTTTCCCCCACTCATTTATTTAACAAACCTAATTATATTTCTTCAGAAATTGACAGTTTTTCTATTACAAAGGTGATTTCTTATGATCCATCAAAGGGGCTGTCACTCGCGTAGCCCTACACAGCTTCCTTCTAAGGATGCTGGCTGGCTGTAGCCCTCATTTCTGGAACATGAATGGCCTCTGGGTGACAGTAACTCTATTAGAGGAAGGAGAGCTGACTAACCCAAGTGTCTTTAGCTTTAAGCACACAGCTCTTCGCTCTGTCCTTGAGTTCCCATTACTGGCTCTTCATTCCTGCAGGTACTTTGTTATCAGGTGTCCTGAGAAACCCTACTGTCAGAGTGGAGTCTGAAAGGAAAATACATACACATAGTTGATTTCACACTGCTTCACATTTCCTTTGTCCTCTTCTGGGATGTCATCTTTCTTCTTGGTTTCTCTTTCAGCACAGGATCTAATCTAGATATTGATGAGAACCCAATAGGTTACACATTTATCTTCCTCTCCTCACCTGCTAGGCAAGAGCACTCTAAGTGATTTCTTACTCAAGCCAAGAAAACAATGAACTTAGCAATAAGATTTAGGAAAAGACAAGCTCAAAATATATGATGTGTTTTAGATTTTGTACACATGTATCACTTACAGAATCAGCTGGAATCAAATATAAGTTTAAACAAGGTTTCATCAGATTCCATTTAGCTACCTGATGATCCTGAAAGTTTATTTATGACATATATATATATTTGCAGATTCAGTCATGTGTTGCAGCATTGTTTGAGGACAAAAGCCAGGAGACAATCTACATTTCAATTTATAAGAGACTGCCTGAATAAAGTAAGAAAGAACTCTAAAACAGAGCACTATGTAGGTGAGGAGGGCAAGACATCTGATACAGATTTACAGGGACAGGGATCTTCAGGATACAACAGTAAACAGGAAAGGTGTTTATATAAGACAGTACAGCAAGCAAGCAACAGTAACACCAAATGAAGCGAACAACGGGGGATAGGCAGGGACAGGGCAGGATGGGAACTAGGTAAGCAGTGCAGGCGGGAGACGCAAGGCTTTGTGTGCTTTCACTTTGAGACTTCCATGCTATGAGAACATATCATCTATCTTAAACATGAAGTATTAGGAAAGCTGTGTAGAAGCTCTGACCATTGGTTTCTCATCTGCATAGCACAAACACGGCATCCCTGGACGTGTGATAGTTAAAGCACCTCTGGGTGAGCACAGAAGACGGGGCTAGGGTGGGAAAGGGACAGTCGGGGCTGTCCAATGTTTCACGGACATCACCACAGCCTGTAGGAGGTACTTACCTTTATCATTTCTTCTTCTCCTGCTGTTTTATTCTTTGCTTCTATATCACCTGCCTCATTACATCTAATAAAGCAGCTATTTGAGGCCAATAAAGCCATTTTCCCCTAAATAAAACAACAACAACAAAAAAATAAAATAAAACAAGCTATGAAGACTTGTAGAAATCGTAAGTCATTTACCTAATTTAAAAATTTCTCCCCAATTATAAAATCAAGAAGAATTTTGAGAAATCCTGCAAAATACAAAAGCATACAGAAGGAAAACCAAAATCACCCCAAATCTTGATATTCAAATATTATCACACTAAACCCTTTATTACCTTTTACTTTCTTCTATCAGGACATTAATTAATTAATTAATTAATAAAATTAATTTCTTTAATTCCTATCTCTGAAGATACAACTCAATACTTAAGTTAAAATTTATCTATAAAGAAAACAAAACTTATGAATAATATACAATAATTTACTGAAATACTGGTATTCCAAGTGCAATTTCTTTTATTCCATAATTAAAAGCATTAAAAGCCTTTGGCCTATAGGGAATTCTGTGTAGAGTGACATACTTTTAGGGATCAAATGTTTATGATTATACTGATTTCTACTAAATAAAACTTCAAAAACTAATTTTCTTGTGGATCTGAATGTGAATTATAGTTAAGTTCTCCTAATTGTAAGGTTTAATTATAATTTTTATTTGGATGATTCTTATAGAAAACTTTGACTATCAGGAAAACAATTCACAAATACAATAATACAGAATAACCCTGAAACATCCAGTTAGAACAGCATGAATCCCACGGATTCTGTTTGGTGTCTTAGTCAAGGCGGCAGGACTCCACTGTATGCAGCCACACCCTCTCCCAGAATCCACTGGGGCCGTGGGTAACTGCTTCTGCAGTTTAACCTGCTGCACATTGGCTTTTAAGTCTTTTGTTTGAATTATAAGAAAGGAAAGTGTCTTCCTAAAAGTAAAGTGAAATAAATGGCCTTGTAGTTTGTCATCCTGACCTATGATATATTGGTCTTCCCAACTAGTATAATTTTTATTGTATTTTTAAGTTAGTTATTGTGCATGTATGATGTATGCATGCATGTACACGTGTCATAGTGTGTGCGCAGAGGTCAGCTCTGTTGAGTTAGTGCTCTCCTTCCACCTTCATGTGGGTTCTGATAATCAGGCTGTCAGTGCTGAGCAACCACACAGGCCATAAATTGGAAACAACCTAGAGGCTCCCCAAAAGAAGAATATGGTACATTTACACAATAGAATATTGTTCAGACATTAAAAAAATGAAATCATGAAATTTACAGGTAAATGGATGAAACTAGAAAAAAAACCATCCTGAGTGAGGTAACTCAAATCTAGAAAGAAAAATCCACTTACGTGTTGATGTTAGCTATTAATTCACTGATAAGCAAGCTATGATCCATGTAACCACAGAGGTGAGGTATAGAACAAGGGAGTGGGAGGAGAGACACATCTCCCTAGGGAGGATAGTTATAGATGGATGAGGGGTAAGAGCTTGGATTGGGGAACGGGGGGAATACAGGAAGGAATTTCTAAAATTAAGGGCCATTTGCAGGGTCACACGAAAGCCTAATACAGTAGAAACTTCCAAAATACAGACATATGAAGGTGATCTAAACGAAATCACCAAAGAACAGGGGAGATAGAACCCCAAATGGATATCTTTCATTATCAAAGACAGCTTCCAGGACAGGGAATGGGTGACATTTGCATTGGTATAGATCTTGGTTTACTGATATAAATTTAAGGTCAATCTTGTTATATGTATATTTCTGTTCTTGATTAAGGTGTTGTGACTGTGTAGTTCATTTAAAAATGTAATGTATAATAAAAAAATATAGTCATCTACAATACTCAAGCTTGTAGTCACGTTAGCTAGATTTGCTAGATGTATAGAGATATATTTCAGTCTGACAGGTGCTCTTCAAATCTTTCAGAGACCTTCAGAATACGGCATTTAAAATGTTTAAGAACTTATGAATTTTCATGACAGTGAGACACGTCTGCTCCTGGCAGCACCAGTTACTTCAAGAGGAAGATGGGTATCGAAGAGGCTCCTTATGGAGTTGGTTAGCCATTTGAGCAGGAAACTGTTCTTGCCTGGACTGCTTAACTGAATATGCAGGACCCACAGAGAAATGACTGTTGAACTTGCGTAAAGGTGAGATAATCCTTCAGGGTTCCTGCTTCATGAAAGAGTCTGCTAGCCATTCTGCAGGATACAGAAGAAAGTGACTAAACTGTCTTTGAAATTTCTGCTTCATGGAAAAGTATGCTAGATACTATGGGCCTGTGGGCTGAAGATGGATGCCCCAACAGACAGAAGAACTTTGGGTGACTGTCCAGGCAGCAAGATGTCTTTGTCATTTCTAGAGTTTTGGGAGTTGCTTACAATGCACTTCCTGTTAACTGGAGTCTTTGATGAAGTTAAAGAATTTATAGTTATAGTTTTCCTTAGTTATGATAAAAGATAAAGTACATATAAATATTGTAACTGTAATTCTTGCTTGACACCTGTTTTGTTATATGTAGTTTAGCTATGCTAAAGTTAAAGCCTTCCTTTTTGTTTAAACAGAAAAGGGGAAATGGTGTAGGAGTCTTTCTGTCTGTGTGTTGCTTTTCTTGATTAATGAATAAAGAAACTTGCACTGGCCTGTTGATAGGGCAGGATTTAGGTAGGCGGGGAAGACAGAACTGAATTCTGGGAGAAAGAAGGCAGAGTCAGAGGAAGCTGCCATGGAACTGCCACCAGAGTAAGACATGTCAAATCTTTGCCCAGTATGCCACTGCCATGTGGCGATATACAGATTAATAGAAATGGGTTAAATGAAGATGTAAGAGTTAGCCAATAATAAGCTAGAGCTAATGGGCCAAGCAGTGATTTAATGAATAGAGTTTCTGTGTGGTTATTTCGGGGCTAAGTTAGCTGGGTGGCCAGGACTAACAATAGGGCCCTCCTTGCAACATACATCTCATCAAGTTGTTGGTCAATAGGGTCCTATGGGAACTTCACAACTTAGGCTAGCAGCAGGGTTACTGATTGCTCTTGAAAAAAATGATAGCAAGACCTTTATTACTGAAGGCAATACCCACATAACTCACTAAACTCAAAGGAGTAGAGCTGGCACCTACTTAGAGCCTTATCTCCTGTTCATGATATTGGAAGGTGGCCTGGAAGCTATCAAAGGAAAAAGGTAAACACCAACCCAGCTACAAACCCTTTTATCTACAAAGGTGATCTGCCTGCAGGATACACTGGCGCAACAGTGGCTCAAAGCTTGTGGGAGTAGTAAGCAACCAGTATCGAATTTGATTTAAGGCCACGCCATGAGATGGAGCCTATACCCACTGCTGTTAGGGTGGCCAAGGACAGTAGACAGGTCAGGCTGCTGCAATCTCAACTCAGGTCCTCATACTGATGCCACAGGTGTTCCTGCCAAGGAGCCACCTCTGCAGTCCTGACGCACACTGTGCTGAACTGAACAGCTACTGAACTTCTCTGGCCTGTTCTAGTTTTCTTTACAGTTTTTGATATATTACAACTGATATTTGCTAAAATTGACATATCTTAAACTTGTTTATACTGATTTTCTTCCATAAATTGAAACTTAGAGCTCTACAAAGTGTATATATTTCCGTGAATGATACCATGATTTACTATTTCATACACAAACAGTCACAATGCATTAGCTTCCTCTATTACCTCTTGTCAGTCTCTAAAGGTTCTGAACCAACTGATGTGAAACCAATGCTCCTGGAACACCCTGGGATTTACTTCTTTTCAGACAACAAGGCCTCAACGGTGGCCAGAAACCAGAATGGGGAAGGGACTCCTTTTCAATGCACTGTTTTGATATCATTATAGGGTTATAACTTCATTCTAATTTTTTTCAGTTTAATGTATAATACTATTACAATCTACCCTTTACTGTTTTATTGTTAGTTTTAGAGAGTGTGCTTTTCCTAATAATGATGTTTTCTTAAACTGGCAGAGCGCCCGTCTAAGTAATAGTACTTACATCTTGAAACACTGGTTCCCATTGTTCTCTTGGCCCAATTGCATCCGACCGCCCAACAACAAGTCCATCTGAATTTATACCAAGATATTTTCCATAGCCAGATTTCAGGGCAATCCTTTGGTTTAATAAAAAAGGTAAATGTTAAAAACTAAGAGTAAAAATTTAAATATAAAATAAAGAGTATATTATGTTTACTTATATAGCTGTGTGTATATATAGGCATATACATTAATAAATCCAGACACGTTTATAGTGAATACTATATTCTCTATAATCTTATATTTTATTTTCTAATATAATTATTATACAATATCTTATATTATACAGAAATTGTTTTCCAAATGCATTATTGTCCTATCACAGATGTATAAACCATTATTGGAGAGGGAGGTGGGGAGGGGGAGGGGAAAGGGAGGCTGGGAAGAGGTGGAAATTTTAATAAATTTTAATAAATAATAATAAAATAAATAAATAAAATAAAATATAAATAAAAAAAATACTGTAAGAGCCAGAGGGAAAAACAATAAAATAAAAGTCATCTTTTATGCTATTACAATCTTACTGATTTCCCTGATATATATATATATAAAACTGCTGATCTGTCTTTAGAAGAAGAAGGCACTGGATTGAAGGTTATTAACTTATGATTGTAAAACAGGGTTTTTAATAGCCCAGGCTGACTCCCACCAGATGTTAAAACTTTACAGTTTGTTAACCTGCTTTCATGTAAAGGCTACAACAACTTCGATTCTCACCTCAATTTAAGAGAGATTTTACTGAGGAGATGGGTTGTGTTCTAAGCCAGCAGCTCTTAACCTTCCCAATGTTGTGACCCTTTAACACAGTTCCCCATGTTGTGGTGACCCCAACCATGAGATTATTTTGTTGTTACTTTATAACTGTAATTTGGCTACTATTATGAGTAGTAATGTAAATAATATGATATTCAGGATATCTGATGTGACCCCTGTAAAAGGGTCGTTCGACCCCCAAGTTGAGAACCACTGCTCTAACCTATGCATCAGGCTAAAAAATTATTTTAATCATGTACTTTTGAAAAAGTATATCCTCGGTACGGTGGCATGTGCTTTTGCACACGAGGCAAAGACAGGTGAATTTGTGAGTTAGAGGCCACTTTGGACTACATGACAAGTTCCAGGCCGGCCAGAGGTACATAGTAAAATCCTGTGTGAAAGGGGGGGGGGAGGGAGAGCGAGAGGGGGGGAGGGAGGGAAGGGGAGAGAGAGAGAGAGGAAGAGAGAGAGAGAGAGAGAGAGAGAGAGAGAGAGAGAGAGAGAGGGGAAGAAAAGAAAAACGAAGTATGTTTTCATTGCTAAATTGATCTGGGTGTCTTTGAGGGTAGGCCCAGAGCGTTTTAACTGAGGAGGCAATACATACCATGATGTGAGTGGTACCATCTTACGAACTGGGTTTCCAGAATATATGAAGTGAGGAAAAGAAGAAAGCCAGCTGTGGGCCGGCTCACCCCTCACTATGCTGATGCCTGGTAATATGGAGTCCTGGACACATGCGCACTCTTCTGCCTCCCTGGACTCTGCGACACATTCTCTGTCAAGATCATCCTTATTCTCTTAAACCAAAAATCTGACTATTTTTTCTTAAGTTGTTTCTTGTCAGGTCTCAGTAAGAAAGTAAGAAAAATAACCAATATACTAAAAATGCTGAAATATACAACATGGGAAAATATTTGCACAATAGTTACTAGGGAGAAAGGTATCAGCATGTCTGTATTTTCCTCTTCCACTTCAAAACTAGCTGGTGTGTGTCCCCTTTCTACTGATGCCGTCAGCACTGTGAATGCTATGCAGACACACCACCAGCTAACCACTCACTGCCTGGGGAGATTGTTGCAAATACCTTCCTCACTTTCTACTGCTCATAAGATTTCTGTTTGTAACCATAAGGAAATTTACTGACTGACATTTTGTTCCTTTGCTTTGCTCCTAAGTCTGAAAAGCGAAATATAAAACTTTTCGCTGAAAAGCGAAATATAAAACTCATTATTTAAATGTGATTTTAGAAAACTTTGATTTCTGATTTTTATTTGCCAATCAGTTTCTGGGGAAGTTGAACTGACTTCATATGCAGTTGGGGGTTGCTGTAAATCCATACAAAATAGAATCACTGGCAGATCTTCTTTCATGTTTATTTTCTTCTCATGCTCTTTCTGATCTATTTAACTTGGTCTGTTGACATTATTAATTTTCATTTTTAGGCTCTTATTATACATGTAGACATTCCCCCAAACTCCCAAAACCAGAAATCAAAAACAATTCTGATTATGAATGTTTTCTGAATACCATAAAAATCTCCTTTTCAAGCCAGGTGTGGTGGCACAAATCTTTAATCCCAGCACTTGGGAGGCAGGGGCAGGCAGATCTCTGAGAATTTGAGGCCAGCCTGGTCTACAGAGTGAGTTTCAGGACAGCCAGGACTCCATAGAGAGACACTGTCTTTAAAAAAAAAAAAAAAAAAAGAAAGAAAAGAAAAGAAAAAAAAAGAGGGAAATAATCTCCTTTTCAAAATACTGTCTTTCAATTAAAATTATGCTGACTGTATTCACCAATAGTGTAGCTTTTTTTTTTACACAAAAGTGAAATTATTCTTATTCGAAACAGGGTTCCGTGTACATTATACAGCCAAAGTGGCCTTGAACTCCTGGTCCTCCCGACTCTGTCTTTTATGTGCTGGTAGGTAAGGCATGCACCACAATGCATGGTTAAGTGAAGTTTAATTTTAAGGCTTTTAAATACAGTTCAACTAAAGCTTACCTGGAATCAGACAGTTTGACAGCAGTAAATTGCTCTGGAGGACTGGGGCCCTCATCAACTACAGAGAAACAAAAATGGTAAATATATAACTTTTGCTATAAATACATACATAAAGATATTTTATGCTTTAAAAACTATTTTTCCCCCTGAAATTACAGGTAAGGATATTAAGATATTTGCACACACTGTAATAATGCACCATCTATACTATCAAGGCATTGTTACAGGGTGAATTTATGTACTTTGAAGGACAGTTTAGCATGACTTATTTAGCCACTGCCACTATAATCTTACGTTTTAAAACACAGCACATAAATAACAGTTTGTGAATTACTAACTGCTTTTATTTACCCAAGGAACATCCATTCTGGCCAAGGCATACGCCCTTTTATTTTCCAATTACTGCATTCCTTGTGGTGCTTCCTTGTAGGCTAAGGATAAGGAGAAAACATCTAAATGTCTGTTAACCATACCAGTTCTAAAGGAAGAAAAAAACTTCACACTTCTGATTCATTACTTTTTTTATCTTTTCTTTCCACTTACAATTGTAGGTTTTATGTGATTTTAATGCTATTCTTTTTTCCATAGGGTTTCTGATAGTAGTCAGAAAGTTTCCAACACTTATTCTGGAAAAAGACGCTTCATAATAACAGGAATGAGAAAGGGAGAATGGGAGGAGCTCAGGTTGATGGCAGTCTTGCTTTGAAACATGCCTCAGGACTTAAGTACAAACTTTGTAAGGTTCTACTTGGCAGGGCTTCCCCATCACAAACCTTCTCTATGCGGCGCTCCCAGTGTAAAAAGGCCATTGTCCAGTGCATGGATATATGCTCCTTTATCCATCTCAATGGCAATGGTTCCTGAAATCTCCCCAAAGTTGGATACAGTCCACCAGATTCCTACAAAATAAAAAAAAAATCAAGGTTTAACCATTTTATTTACTTTAGGGTTGCTCAAGGTTTTCTGCTGCTTATACTATAACATTTCTAAAAGCCTATATTTGATGATCATAAGAATCATCACAGAGAAACCTGGTTTATCCTTCATTGACTTTCTCCTAATTGTACCACCGTGCATAGCTCCTGTTCAATCCTTAGAACTTTACAGTGACATAATCCTGAACCTTACTCATATTTTACCAGTTTTGCTTGAACTTGTTTGTTTATATGGGTGGATTCCTGTGACAAACCTCACAGCCCAGGTCTCTAACACACGCAGAGACACAGAAAGACAAGAATATGAGTGGTGGTGGCGCACGCCTTTAATCCCAGCACTAGGGAGGCAGAGGCAGGTGGATCTCTGTGAGTTCGAGGCCAGGCTGGTCTACAAGAGGTAGTTCCAGAACAGGCTCCAAAGCTACAGAGAAACCCTGTCTCAAAAAACAAAAAAAACAAAACAACAAAAAACCAACAAATAAAAAACACCCACATGGAAAACCAAAAATCAAATCAAATCAAACTAAAAGGGTAAGAGAATAGTTTCTCTGATTGCATACCCCATCCCACATGCTTTCCACTGGCAATGTTTAGGTGAGTCCCACAGAGAGAGGCGCTCTTCAGCCAACAGCCTCTCCTTTTCCTCCAAGGATGCCTGATAACAATACCAAATGCTACACACATGAATGCTTCCCAACACCTATAGTAAACCTTCAGGCATGCTAGGTAACTATCCTACCACTGAGCCACACCTAAGCCTACAGTCAATAGTAAATAAATAATTTTAACACAGAACCTCAATAGTGAATTTCAGAAAAATAATAAATTTGACAGACTTCAAAATTTTCAGTCTCTGCCAAAGTAGAGAAAATGATACATTACGTTTAGAGATCTCCACTGCCTAAAAAGCTATCCACGGCATGTTTGTGTTTTCTTCCTGGGAATTCAAGTTGCCTCCATTCAAAGGCCAGAGGTATGTTTACATGTTTCTTGGTTGCAGGATCACCCCAGAGCCAAGCTGTCAAAAAGCAACAGGTGCTATAAACATGGCTCACTGATGCCACCCATCACTAAGTCAATCACAGTTTTGTTTTGGTGGTGGAGACCCAACTTATATAATTCACCACTTATAGCTTAACACTGCCTAGTGCTATAGACACTGAGAGAGACTCTTGATAGAGGCGGCAGTTATGGGGTTAGGGAGATATCTGGTGCTAGGGAAATTCCCAGGAATCCACAAGGATGATCCCAACTAAGACTCCTAGCAATAGTGGAGAGGGTGCCTGCACTGCCCTCCCCTGTAATCAGATTGGTGATCACTCTAATTGTCACCAGAGAACCTTCATGTAAGAACTGATGGGAGCAGATGCAGAGACCCACAGCTAAGCACTGAGATGAGCTCCTGGAGTCCAGCTGAAGAGCGGGAGAAGAGATCATAGGAGCAAAGGGGTCAGGTTCATGATGGCAAACCCAGAGACAACTGATCTGAGCTAGTGGGAGTTCATGAACTCTGGACTGATAGCTGGGGAACCTGCATCAGACCCAACTAGGTCCTCTATATGTGAGTGACAGTTCTGTGGCAGGGGCAGTCTATGGGCCCACTGGCAGTGGAACCAGGATTTATCCCTAGTGTACGAACTGGTTTTTTGGAGTTCAATCCCTATGGAGGAATACCTTGCTTAGCCTTGATGCAGCAGGGAGTGACTTGGTCCTTCCTCAATTTGATATGCCACACTTTGTTGACTCCCCATGGAAGGTTTTACCCTTTCAGGAGTGGATGGGGCGTTGCGTTGTGGGAAGGTGTTGGGGGAGCGGGAGGAGAGGAAACTGTGGTTGGTATGTAAAATGAAAAAAAAATCCTTTTAAATAAAAAAAAATAATAATAAAAGAACAACAGTGACATCTAGTGAACTTTCTAAGAGAAGGCTCTGACAAGCACTATCAGTGCTAATGAGGACAACACTTCAAAGGGGACAGAAACCACAAAAGACGCCAACTTTTCACACAGTAAGTAACTAAAGTGGCTTACCCACAATATCAAGTTGGGTCTCCTCATCTTCTTCTCGTTTTCTCTTCTTATCTTTGCTCTTCTTTTTTTTGCTAAGAGAAAGAAAGGATATACATATACATGAGTTTGGGCATACTGATATATGTGTTAAAAATTAGAAGATAAACACTCAGAAGAGCCGTTCAAGCTATATACTGATTTATATAGAAATGATTTTTTAAAATTTACATATATGTGATATTTAAAATACTGAGAAGTTGACTTAGCCCTGTGTTCATGTTGCTACATTTAAAACAATAATATACAGCCCCGTTACTCTGCAGGGGAAAAAAAAAATCAGCCAACCGACTAACAAACAAACCCCCCCTTAATCTGTCAATCACTTTCCCCACTTAGGAGGATAATACTGAAGCCCAGTTCCTAGAGTTACCATGATGGACTATGAGTGACTACTACCCTTCTTCTGTTGCTGAAGAATGAAAAGATGGCGCAGCCTCTGTGCTGGTCACCTTACCACAAGCTAGAGTCATCTGGGCAGAGGCAACCTCAACTGAACAAATGCCCCCACCAGAGTTGGCCTGTGGGCACACGTGTAGGGGCATTTCCTTGATTAATGGTTGACACAGACGGGCCTAACGTACTGTGGGCAGGTGGTCCAGAGCTGTGTAAGAAAGCAGGCTGAACGAGCCAGAAAGAAGCATTTCTCCACGGCCTCTACACTGGTTCCTGCCCTCTCTTTCCTGGATGATGGATTACAAGACGGAAGCTGGTAAGAACCCTCAGCACCACCATGCCTTCGGTTGGGTGTCTTTTGGTCTATCACAGCGGTAGAACCCCTAACTAAGACAACCTCTTTGGAAAACATTTCTCAAAAAGCTAAATACTGAGTTACCATAAATAATGCATAGGTGACTCCACTCTCATATACCTCCAAGAAAAATGAAAAAACTATGTCCAGGAAAAAAAAAAGGAACACTGATAGCATTATCACTAGTGTAAAATGTTCATCAATGAAGAAAGAACAAAACGTGCTAACACCATACAAAAGAAAATCATTCGGCCCCAAAACAGAATAAATACACTGCACTACAATATGCATGCTCCTCAAAACTAAGGGAAATCATATGCCCTCAACCCTTGCACGTGGGAAGTTGAGGTGGTGGATCTCTGAGTTTCAGGCTAGTCAGAGCTATACAGTGAGACCCTGTCTCAACAACCTAAGTAAAAAAAGGACAAACACAAAAAGTTATAGATTGTATAATCCATTGACATAAATATTCATAGCAAGCAAATTCTTATTGACTGAAAGCAGTTGACAGAAACTGGCGGAGGTGGGGGCAGCAGGTATGATTATTTAATAACTAAGGGGTTTACTTTGGAGTGGTAAAAATACTCGTCAACTAAATAGCGGTGAACTTGTAAATATATTAAATTCCACTAGCTGAATACTTTAAAAGGAGTTTATGGTATATTAACTACAGCTCCATAAACGAAAAACACAAAGGGAGATATTAGGGAAAAAAGAGATTATCCAAAGTATTTAAATAAATTTTGAGCCAGGCGGTGGTGGCACACACCTTTAATCCCAGCACCCTGGAGGTGGAGGCAGGCAGATACCTGAGTTCGAGGCCAGCCTGCTCTACAGATAGAGAGTTCCAGGACAGTCAGGGCAACACAGGGAAGCCCTGTCTCAAAAACAGCACGAGTTCTGGAACATGGAAATGCTATACTGGCTTTAATAACGTTTGCCTTAACTTCTTTGCATGTTAACTACAAAGCTTCAGAAGCTGATTCTGTTCTCCCTGTAGCTACCTAAGCAGCTGCAGGTTCAGCCAGGACAATTCTTCACACGCAGTTCTCAAAGGCACGACACTCCCTAGCAAGTGCTGCCACCGAAACTGCTTTATCAGGGATCCCGCAAAGAAGTGCTCGACTTTGGCCAAATCTTCCACAAGAGGACGGAGATACGAATGGGCAGGTATCTTTCCCTAAAGAGCGAATTATAAATCACCACTAGCACGCCCTCACTTGGCTGTTAAGGTCTGCGCTGGCTGTCTCTTCCAATTCTCCTAATTCTTTCATCGTCTCGAGACACAAGAAACATAAAAAAAAAAAATCTGAGTTTTCAATAAACGAGCAAACGAATCGTCAATCTTCGCCACTGGTGCGGTTCACAGTGAGCCCCACACCCCCATCCAAGTCCTAATCAAGCCTTGGGGGTTCCAAGCATGGAGCTCATGGGCCACAGGTCTCCCCGTTTCAGGGGCTCCGCTGTCACGCACCCACATCTCACGCAGCTCTGCCTCTAGATGCCCTGGCCGGGGTGGTCCCGGGGTTGTGCCCGGAGTCGAGACTCCCGGCCGAGCTCAGCCTCACCTCTTGGCTTTAGTTCCCTTGAGCACTAGTTTGGTGGACTTCACATAGGAGTATTCGGCCATGGTTCGGCGCTCAGAGCCAGCAGCCCCGGGTAGAGTTCCTTTGGGCTGGGAGGAGAAAGTGGAGAAGGACGGAGAGCAGCAGCAAAGGCGGGAGATGAGTGCGTCTCTCAGGAATCCCCCGCCTTCTTCAACTCAACGCTCTGAAAAATCTACTTCCTGTTTACTGTGCTCGCGCTACGGCGGCCGCGGAGGGTCCAACCGCGCCGGCGTGCTCCAGTTCTCGCGGCGCAGTCCCGGATGTTGGGGGCTTTTCCCAGCAGGCGAAGCGGACAGAGGCGGCCCCCTGGTGGACAAGAAGGTCTCTAACACCTTCCTGCTGCCCAGGCTGCAAAGAACGGGCTGGGATTTGATGAGACAAATGTTGAAATTATCAGAATTGCTCGCCCACACTTTCTGCAGCGGATAAAGCCCAGTGCTCCAGGCAGCTAGCCAGGGTTGGGCCTGCGAAGAGGAATCTGAGTGCTGTGGAGGATTGAGTCAGAGCCTTGACCTGGGGCAACTTGGTCAAATAACTTCTGTTCCCTGGTTGTTAATTGTATTGTTTCACCAGGGAGTCTTGAGTAATGCACAGAAAACAATAGAGAAAGACAGAAGGTATGGTTGTTAAATGTTGGCGCCTCCTACAAGCGCTGAAGAGACTTTGGTCTTAGCATGGAAGACTAACGTAGTCCACCTTTCTGTGTAGGTTCTCAATCCAGCAGGGTACGAATTTCTTTCCCTTCCTCCTATCTTTCCCACGATATCATAACTCCCATTCCAAACCACCCACTGCGTGCACAACTTCTGTATGACCTTGTTTTTTGTCTTAAACCAAACAAAGCAGCCGTCTTTTAGTCCTGAGAAAGAAACATGGATGTCGTCATAATCAAAATGGAATGACTTTGTTAATGCTTATAAACATAAAACTGTACATTTAGAAAGGAATTAGGTACAAGACTTTGGACTCACCAAGATAGGATAGATATGGAGTGTTTTCTGTGAATTTGTCAAATGCATATGGACTAGACATTGTTGATGTATTTATTGCCTATATATTGTATATAGTTATTGTACTTATTGTATATATTTTTGTTAGTTATAGCCTTTTTTAGGCAAAAAGGGGAAAAATATTGGCATTTCACTTGTATTTTAATAAATAAAGCTTGCCTGAGGATTAGAAAAGTAAAACAGCCACACTGGCCAGACTTACAGACCAGGCAGCAATGACACACCTTTAATCCCAGTAGCCACACTAGTTTGCCATAGGAGCCAGGCAGTAGTGGTGCACACCCTTAATCCCAGAACTAGAGAGGATTATAAAACGGGAGGAGACAGTCTCATTCTGAGATTCCTGGAGGCAGGATTGCCGTTATCGGACTGAGGTAGAGGTAAGAGCCAATGACTGGCTGTTTTGCTTTTCTGACCTTCAGGTTGAACCCTAATTTCTGTCTCTGAGTTTTTATTAATCGTGCATCATTTTTGTTTAAGTTGTGTTAAATTCTTTTTTAATAGAAACTAAGAACCCTGAAAGGATACATCAATTTCCCCTGTAACTTATGGTACTCACTGCGTTGAACCCCCAAATTTCTGGTAACACCAGTGTTCTATCACAGAGCTAAAACCCTGTCTTCTGTCCTGTTTGTTTTTGTTTGTAAAAATTGCAGCTCCTTGAGAGGCTCTGTGTCTCTGCCTCCTTGAGAACACCCATAGTTTTGCTACACTATGCTCTGTAAATGCCTTGAAATGTCTTAATTTCCCCCCCCCCCATTGACATTATCTTATCTATTTATGCAAGGCTGCTCATTTATTTGGACAGACACAAGGAGGGAATCCTATTATTAGTTAATAACTATTGTGATCTTTTAATTTTTTAAAAATATTTTTTATGTGTATAGGTGTTTTGCCTACATGTATGTCTATTCATCATGTGCCTGGTTCTTGGAGAAGCTGGAAGAAGCCATTGGACCTCCTAGATTAGGAGTTGAAGGTTTTTGCTGCCATGTGGGTGCTTTGGTCTTCTAGAATATGCCAATATTTTCAACTATTGATCGATTTCTCCAGCCTATATAGGTGATTCCCCCTGCATATTTAATCTTTGACTTTACACTGAGTTATTGGGACAATTTTAATACCCCTGTTTAGCTTTTTTTCTGCCTAGAACACTCTCTTTTATCTTTATATTTTTCCCCAGTTTCTGTTCCAAGTTTCTAAGGTTGTTGGTGACAAGAATCTAACTGTAGTTCTTAACATTTGTTGATCATAAGAATCATGGTAGACACTTGTTTAAGATAAAGTCCCAGGCTCCTCACCTAGAAAGTATTGGCATCGTTGAAGGCACCAGGGCATATTAAGTTTTGATAAGAATCACAAGATGCTTACATTCAAGCAAATACTCATGGAGAACTTTGTTTTTATTACTGAAAACTACAGGTAACTTTCCTCTTTCTTGTTTAGAATAAAAATGTATTTGTAAAGGAGAGTTGCATGACCAGCTACAGCATCTATACATGTCCTGTAACACGTTGTATATTTCTGTCATGTTTACACTTGGACAAAGTGTCAGAGTGCTATCAGGACAACCATCTGTTAAATAAAAGGAGGAGTGGTCAGGGGTGGGGGAACACAGAGTGTGAACGCTTCTGTTACAAGTTTAAAAGACAAACCATACAGAGTGAGGTTGCAAGGAGCACTTGGAAGGTGCCAAAGCTTTCCAAGCATCTCTACCACTGTAGCACGAATAATAAAAACCAAAGACAGACTTCAGGGTTCAAGTTGAAGATCAGAAAAGCAAAGTGGCCAACCAGCGCTTACTTCTACTTCAAACTGAAATGGGCAATTCTGCCTCCACGAATTCTCAGACAGACTGAGAATGACACCTGCCTTCTCTGGTTTTATATTCCTCTTTAGTGCTGGGACTAAAGGTGTGCACTATCACTGCCCGATTTCTATGGCTAACTAGTGTGGCTGCTGGGATTAATGGTGTGTACCACCACTGCCTGCTTGTATGACTTACTAGTGTGGCTGCTTTGTACTCTGACCTCCAGGCAAGCTTTATTTATTAAAACACAAAAAAATATACCTATATACTTCAGTTAGCAGGCGACTTCCTCTAGAACAGTGTCTCTCAAGACTCGCTTGTTGAGATGAGGCTGTGCCCTGATCTAAGTTGACCTGAGTTGCATAAAACATCCATTTGCAGGCTATGCTTTTTCCACTTTACGAGCAACATTGGGCCCCATTTTTGTGTGCAAATGCAGAAGCAGAATGACTTTGCACCTCATTACACAAGTAGACACTACTACCACCTGCCCAGTGCTATCCATGATGCACAAACTAAAAGATAACTTAGTCCTGTAGTAAAGGTACTACCCCATGATGTTATCTAAGTGGCTTGAGACTGTATGAATGCATGGGCACATTGAAACCACACTGGGACAGCCAGGCTTGATAATTTATGGGCCGCAATAGGATAAAGAAGGGTGCAGGATATCTACATTGATCTCACAAAGAGGATACCATCCAACATTGATGACAATAGCTGCTTTAACCCCAAAATTCAGCTCAACATGGCAGCCCTGCTGCTTGGTGCCAGGCCTCCAAGCCACTCTCACTGCGGTGACTCATGGCATCTCTATCAACTGCTTGCTTCTGTCTAGAGTAAGACTTATTTGACCTCCCTGAATTCTTTTGTGGCGTTTTTAGTAGATATTCTGCACTGCGCACACACACACACACACACACATACACACACATGTCCCTGAGACTTTATGTGTAACCTGAGACAATATCAGTTATTAAGACTAAAATAAAAAAAATCTGTGTTTCAGGACCTCTGCACCAGGTTCTCTGCGTTTATATTCTGATTTCCAGTTTAGTGTTTTTAGGGGGTTCCTGGGTGTGTCAACAAGTGGACCTCTGAATCTTGGGCCTTCTCTTTGGCCTTTCCTCTTCTGTTTGTTTGTCTTAGCCAAGCTTGATGTGATAGTTTTTGTTTTCTCTTATTGTATTTTATTTTGTTATACTTAAAAAGAAGAACTTGTCCTTGCTGTCAGCTCTCAAGGAAGATTGGGATTACTTTGCAAATTGCTGGCAATGAAACTGTTCCAGCTTGTGAGTTTGTTATTTGATAAATTCTGACGTTATGGAAAGGCGTCCATGTTAATCCATGTTCCTGACACACCCTATGCAGAAGACTGCATAAATTAATCTTCAAGGTCAGTTGCTACCAAGGTTACTATAGCACTTGTGTATATACTATATATAGTATATATTCTGACTTCCAAGCTTGGCTTAGCCAAGCTTGGCTAAAACAAACAAACAGAAGAGGAAAGGCCAAAGAGAAGGCCCAAGATTCAGAGGTCCACGAGTTGACACACCCAGGAACCCCCTAAAAACACTAAACTGGAAGTCAGAATATAAACTTGTATATATACTATATATAGTAGTATTTATTCAGTTATATTTGATATCCTTTCATAATGGTTTCCTGTTCATTACTCGTGTCTTCCCAGTGAAACAATACAACAGACAACTGTGGAATTGTAATACCTGGTGAAGTTGCTCAAGACCATGGTTTGTGCAGCCAGCTTTCCTTTCGGCAGCCAGGCATGGGCCAGCCGTGCCTGCCCTAGGGAGTGCATGCCACACAAGCATGGGCAAGCGCCTCTCGAGGACTGAGTCATCTCGTGCTGTGACTACCAAAACTCTCACTTAGTGGAGACATTGCAGGAGGGCAAGTCAGCCCTATGGAAATGTCATAACTAATTTTTTAA
This sequence comes from Myodes glareolus, assembly GCF_982192425.1. NCBI lineage: Eukaryota > Metazoa > Chordata > Mammalia > Rodentia > Cricetidae > Myodes > Myodes glareolus. The sequence continues at coordinate 32,260,810 of NC_142048.1, read as the reverse complement.
AATCTCCCCTTTCTTGTATGTGAGTGTGTGTATGTGTGAGTGTAGGGGTGTGTGTCTATGTGTATGTGTGAGTGAGCGTATGTGAGTATGTGCATGTGAGTGTCTTTCTGTGTGTATGTGAGTGTATGTGTGTGAGTGTGAGGGTAGGTGTGTGTGAGTCTGTACGTGTGTCTTTGTGTATGTGTGAGTATATGCATGTGAGTGTCTTTCTGTGTGTATGTGAGTGTATGTGTGTGAGTGTGAGGGTAGGTGTGTGTGAGTCTGTTTGTGTGTCTTTGTGTGTATGTGTGAGTATATGCATGTGAGTGTCTTTCTGTGTGTATGTGAGTGTATGTGTGTGAGTGTGAGGGTAGGTGTGTGTGAGTCTGTTTGTGTGTCTTTGTGTGTATGTGTGAGTATATGCATGTGAGTGTCTTTCTGTGTGTATGTGAGTGTATGTGTGTGAGTGTGAGGGTAGGTGTGTGTGAGTCTATACGTGTGTCTTTGTGTGTATGTGTGAGTATATGCATGTGAGTGTCTTTCTGTGTGTATGTGAGTGTATGTGTGTGAGTGTGAGGGTAGGTGTGTGTGAGTCTGTACATGCGTCTTTGTGTGTATGTGTGAGTATATGCATGTGAGTGTCTTTCTGTGTGTATGTGAGTGTATGTGTGTATGAGTATGTGTATGTGAGTGTATGTTTGTCTCTCTCTGTGTGAGTATATATGTGTGAGTCTTTCTGTGTGTATGTGAGTGTATGTAGTGAGTGTGTCTCTGTGTGTGAGTGTGTCTTTGTGTGTGTGAGTGTATATGTGTGTGAGTGTGTCTGTGTATGTCTGTCTTTGTGTGTGTGAGTGTATGTGTGTGTGAGTGTGTCTGTGTATGTGAGTGCCTCTGTGTATGAGTGTGTTTGTGTGTATGAGTGTGTGTGGGGGTGAGTGTCTCTGTGTGTGAGTGTGTCTGTATGTGAGTGTCTGTGTGTATGTGAGTGTCTCTGTGTACGTGAGTGTCTCTGTGTGTGAGTATGTCTGTGTGAGAGTGTATGTGTGGGTGAGTGTCTCTGTGTGTGAGTGTGTCTATGTATGTGAGTGTGTGTGTGAGAGTGTATGTGTGGGAGAATGTCTCTGTGTCTAAGTATGTGAGTGTATGTATATGAGTGTAAGTGTATGAGTGTAGGTATATGTGTGTCTCTGTGTACGTGAGTGTATGTATGTGTGTATGTCATAAAGCACAAAGTGTTACTCTAAGAACTGAACTGCCCCTTCCTGTACTCCTCATGGTATCTGTCCTACCACTGTACTCTCTCTATGCGACAAAGATACTCAGCCTTCTAAAGAACCTCTAGAAGGAACTTAGGAACTCTTCATCCAGTCAATTAATAAGGACTTTGATTCTCTCCTTAATCATCCTCAAATCACAGACAGTTTCAAATAACTATCAGAACATGGAGGCTGGATTGAGAGAAAGGATTGTCTTTGAAGCAGTTGGAACAATACAGAAAAGCAAGGATCAGTTTAGAAAGAAGTAAGGATAGTATTGGAGAACTTCCTTGGTTGGGACCCACAACAGATTTGTGGATGATGCTCTCATCCTCTCTTCCAACCTGAAGTGAGAGCTACCACAGGTTCAGGCACTAAGGGTTTTTAAGGTCCACCTTGCTCAAGTCTATCTTGGCTGAGTTCTGGACACAGTTTTATGCTAATTTCAGTAAGTGTACTATATCCAGGTTTTGTATCAAATGCCTGGATTTTATCACTAGAAATTCTGGCTCAGGGCCTGAACCAATGGCTCAGTGGATAAAGAGACTTGCCGTGAAGCCTGATGACCTGAGCTCAGTCCTTGAGACCCACGTGATGGAAGGAAGCAGAGAGCTGTTTCCTGAAAGCTGTTCTCTGACCTCCACACGTTCGCCATCGTGTGTGTGTGTGTGTGTACATGCATACGTAAAATAAAATGCATGAGGAATTACAAAATTTAGTTAAGAGCTGAAGTTGACTGTGGCCAACAAAGTTTTTCAAATGTGATGTTACTGAGTTGCAGTTCTGGCTTATTCTGCCAGGCCCTATATAGTTCTAGCTTTTCTATTGTGTCTGTCACAAAATCTAACAGTAAATAGGCCATCTACAAGTAATAAGCTGCAAACTTATGCATAAACTCTTACTGGAAGTCCAAGCCTAGCCTGGGTTGGCAGTTTCAATATTTGGGCACTCCCCCATCATACTTTGCCTTCCAGTTCTTGGGCTGGCAACATCCCCACTCCTCCATCCTCCCAAAGCAGTGGTTCTCCTTCTGTTCTGGGGTCTCTTCCACTTCCCGTGGTACCTTTTCCAGTGTCCAGATGCATTTTCAGTTGAAACAACTGGGGGAAGTGGAGGGATGCTTCTTAATAGCCCACCACACGCTGGACTGCTCCTCCTCACTGAAGAATTGCCAAGGGTGTGAAATTTGCCCTCAGCCTTGGTCTACAACTTTCTTTTGCCAGGTCTCAGTCTGCCAGAACAAAAGGTAGCTCAAATTCCTGTCTGTAAAAATTGCCTACTTCCTTGCAGATTTGAAGTGAAGGATTCCAAGATCCATCCTTGGAGATGGAATCTTAGCAAGTCTGGGACTTGGACTTGGGCCTAGAGTTTGCACTGAACAAGTGCTCTAGGTAATTCTGAAGAAAGTAAGATGAATTATCCTCTGACAAACACAGCCCTGAAGTGATTGGATTTTGATTCCAAACACAAAACCCTAGCTTGGCATGTGAGATCGTCTTCTGGATGAATGATTTTACCGGAACAAATATTCTGTCTTCTTGCATGGCTTTAGGTGTGGAATGTGCTTCTGGCTTCCTGTTGCCTTACTCTGATATTCCCCAGTTTCCCGCCTTGGTTCCACTGTGCAAAATTAACTCAGATCCTGATCAAAGTGATATATGTTAAAAAGGAACATGGCCGGGCATGTTCTTTAATCTTTAAATTTGATTTTTATTTTAATCTTTAAACATCTTTAAATCTAGCACTTGGAGGCTGAGGCATGCAGATTGCTTTGAGTTTGAGGCAACATGAGTTCTAGGTCAGCCAGGGCTACATATACATAGTGAGACCTTGTCTCAAAAATAAATGCACCAAAGCTGGGGAGGAGTCCCTTCTATCCCTAAAATGTGCGAAGTCTTGGATTTGATCTACAATGCTGCATTCACTCTGTCAGACAAGGCAGACAGGCAGGTAGGCAGACAGACAGACATCCGTGTCCCCAACTCATACACTGCCTGACTCTAGAGTTTACAACAGTGGAGGAAGATTTGTACAAATAATAAATAGTGGTCTTCAGATTTTCAATTAATAATTAATTATCAAGACTGTCTTACCATGTAGGTTAGTCACCTTGAAACTCTCTGTGTAGACCAGGCTGGACTTGAATTCGCTGAAGTCCACTTACGTCTGCCTCTGGAGTGCTTGGTTACGAGCACGCTTCATTATACCTGGTCCATCATAGTCTTATCAAGGTTGTTAGACCTCTGGTGTTATACTGGGAGACAAGCAGGTGAAGAATAAATGCATCTAAATATTGCCATGTGCTCTACATTTTCCGTCTTGTACATGAAGAAGTTATGAGAAATTATATTTTAAGCAGTAGTGAAATAAAGACAGATTTTGACAAAGTAATCTCCTAGTTTGCCAGTCTTTAATAGTGACTTTATCAAAAACAAGATTATCCACATCCAAGAGTAATTGAGTGGTACAAACTGGACTTGATAGATTTTTTTTTAAAAAAAAGAGGACATAAAGTTGGCTGAATTGGGATGTGGCAGTGAATCTGGGAGGAGTTGGGGAAGGGGGTGAATATGATCAAATTTATTACATGAAATTCTCAAAGAATTGGTAAAACATTATTAAAAATAATAAAAAGTTAAAAAATGCAAAACACAAGATTACATGAAAGTATGAATCCATGGGAAAATCCTTCTCATATGACTGTCCATATTTTTCAGATTAGACAGTTTCAATATTTTTATGTTCAGGTTCATTGTTTCACTTGCATCAACTCCAGTTGTTAAGTATACCTGGCAATTAAAAATTTATTATATGTGCCTTTAAGAATTTTTATTAGCTCTTTTTGATTCCAATTTGTTTCTTCTTTGATTTTCATCTATATTAGGTTTTTCCTGTTCTTATGTTGTTTTGTTTGGGACAGAGTTATATCAACTTAAAAAAAAATCTACCCAAACAAAAACAAAAACAAACAAAAGCTGGTTGTTGTTGGTGGCAGCACTCGCCTTGTCTTTAATCCCAGCACTCAGAAGTCAGAGGCAGGTAGATCTCTGAGTTCGAGACCAGCCTGGTCTTACAGAGCAAGTTCCAGGAAAGCCAGGCCTACACAAAGAAACTCTAGTTAGAAAAACAAAACAGAACAGAACAAAAACAGACAAAACCTGTACTGACTATTCCAGTACCAGGATCACTTTGTAGTGGGTTCTCTTTGACTGTGTTATCTTTTGAGTGTGTTTCTTCATATATTGGACGTAACTGGATTGCATCCTGGATTGTAGGAACTCTGGATTTTGTTTTGCTCTGCTGGAAAATTTTAAAAATAGACATTTTTATGTGTATGAGTATTTTGCCTGCGTGTGTATATGTGCCCTGTGCATATGCCTATTGTCTGTGGAGGTCAGGAGAGGGTTGGAGCCCCAATAACTGAAGTTACAGATGGTTGTGCCACCACGTGGGGCTGGCAGCTGAACTCAGGTTCTCTACAAGAGCAACAAGCACTTTTTAAATCATCGAGCCTTCTCTCCAGCTGGAGAATTTTAATGGTTTTGTTTAGTAGATAGTTGCTTTGATTAACCTCTGTCTTCAAATTCAGTCTCTTTGTTGTGGGTCTCAGTGAAGTTTCTTTTCAGTTCTGCTTGGTGTGTGTGGGTTTTTTTTTTTTTTTGGTTTGTTTGTTTTTGTTCTTGAGACAGAGTCTCTCTGAGTAGCTCAAACTTACTTGGAACTCAATGTGTAGCCCAGACTGGCCTAAAATGCAGAGGAATCTTCCTGACTGCTGGGATTGAGTAGGCCACCATGGCAGGTACCAGCTGGGATCTTACTTAGGAATCTGTGTGAGAACTGGGTAGCTTCTCTTTTGCTGCTTTCTTGTGGCCAGGGCTGCTTCCTCCTTGGCCTTCAGACCTATCTATCTATCTATCTATCTATCTATCTATCTATCTATCTATCTATCTATCTATCTATCTATCTATCGCTACCCAGAACTTTGATCCCTCAGTTTGTAAAGGGTTAGCTTTTAGTGAGCTGTCATGACTCTCAGTAGCACTATCTGGAGCCTACCCTAAGGAATGAAAATACAGCCCCTTCTTAGTAGGAGAAATCCCTTCTGCTTTCAGTTTGTTCTTGGTCATTATCCATTCTTTAAGATAATTAAAAAGAAATTGCTCTGCGATTAACCACTTTTCTGCAGGAGGGTTAGCCTAGATAAGTCTTACATTCAACTCAATATTGCAGGAATTACATTTATCAGGTTGTTTCACTTTTCCTATAATTTATTAGCTAAAAACATTAGAACATTCTAGCCCAGTCCTGTAGCTTATTAGTCAAATTATTATGGCATAGGTATTCCACAGCATTGCCCTTTTGTGATATCACCATAATTAGCACTACCAGTGTAGATAAGCTCCTACCACAGGGCTGTAAATATGAAACCCGTGGCATTCAATGGAAAGATCAGAAGCAAAGTGAAAAGAACAGGTGCACACCTTTACTGAACCTTTACTCTTCCATATCTGTCCAGACTTTTAAAAAACAAACATTTAAACTAATTTAGTGGTTGTACGAAGTTTTCTCCCGTTAGATAATTCCTTTGCTTTCTATACTGAAACGAAGTCTCCGATGCTATATAGTAGGTTCTTAGGCCTGCCTGAGGCTGCTCTAGGATTCTACTGGCCTGGTTTGCTATGTTGAAGAGATTACACACTTTCCTTTTGTTTCGCCTAGTGCTCAACACTGCCCCCTCGCGCATAAAAAGCAAACTGTGTTGTCAAAGTCTAGTGGGGATTTACAAAGTAGAATCTCCCCATCTTTAGTGTTTACCTAATCCAACAAGGCTCTGTGAGCCTGTTCTTGAGCTGCTGCCCTAGGAGGAAGACTGTGGCGGTACTCGTTCTCCTTTGCTTGTGTGTCTGTGTTTCCAGCACTCCTGCCTCTTTATTGGTTACTAAGAGGATGTATAAACAAGAGAACAAAGAAAGCAAACACCAGGGAAACTTAAATATAAAGTAGACCTTTGACCCCTAACCTTAGTTTCCTAAGAGCCAGCTGACACAGTTGGTTCAGCGGCAACTGTGACCATATCTGCCGTCAACCACATAGAAAAAGTACGATAGTCTAAATTTATAATCTTAGTTTATAGTCAAGTATTTTATTCTTATTCTTTATTGTTTTTAGTGTTTGGGCCGCTATTATTCCCTACTTTATTATTTTGTTACTAAATATTTTTCCTCTCTAAAAACAGTAACCAGAAAAACAACAACAACAACAACAACAACAACAACAAAAACAGCAACCAGAGTTCAAGGCCAGCCTGGTCTACAAAGAGAGTTCCAGGATAGCTGGGACTGTTGCACAAAGAAACCCTGTCTCAAAAAACAAACAAACAAAAAGCATAGTCTATACAGTAACATTTTTCAATATAAGCCACATTTTTTAATGTAACAAATACAAAAGATCTAAGAAGTCCTAACTGTAAAGGACTCTCAGTTTTTTCTTTGATAACGCAAAATTATTGATCACCTTACAAGTATAATTAAGATATAATCTATAAACATCATCTTACTTCTATTCTTTCTTCCGCTCTTGCTTTGTGCCTCATTCTCATAACTCGGACCCTGAGCTGAGGGGAATGGTGATTATCGACCTATCACTCACCTACAGTGCCACAGGCTCCTTTCGCGTTCCCACCTCACATCAAACCCCAAAGGAGGCGGGTTTTCTCTTGATTTAAAAAAAAAAAAGGCTTCCATTTTCAACAGGGTAGCAGATATATGAAGGACTTTTGTTTTTTAAAAAATATTGATGAAAGATGATAATCGTTGTTCTAGTTTTAACTCCATCATTGAATTTTCTTTTTGGTGTGCGTATGTGCTTAAAATGTATTTGACAGTGAAAGTGTAAAATCCAGTGTGAAATTTCACAACTTCAGGATGGCTAAGATTGTATAGAAGTTCACTGAAATGTGCAATGGTTTGTTTAATTTCAGTGCATGATGTTTTATTTACAAGATCTTTATAATAAAGTTAAAAAATATATTTTATTTATTTTTATTTGTACGATTGTTTTTCGTCATGTATATATTGCACCACATCTGTGCCTAATAACTTTGTAGTAAATAATTTATTTAGTGTTTAATAAATACTAAAAACCTCATTCTCCTGGATGAGATATTTTTAAAGCACCTGTCTTTTGTTACAATGTCAGTCTCTATAGAAACTAAACATTGAGAAAGCAGGAACACTTGGATGGATGAGTACAAGGGCTAACTCTGAACCAAGAGTCTGCCAAATCCTGGGGATGTAGAACTTCAGCTTTATTGAGTGTCCAAGATAGAGAAAAGACTCTGCCAAATCCTGGGGACATAGAACAACTTTTGTTTTGTTGAGTGCCAAGATAGAGGCAAGAGTCTGCCAGATTCTGGGGACATAGAATTTCTGCTTTGTTGAGTGCTCAAGATAGAGGCAGTCAGAGGCTGAACTCCCTAGGAGGCTCTTATAAAAACAAAGAGAGCTATAGTGGTAATGTTTTGGGTGAGACATAAATCACATTGAACAAAGGGGCAACACTAAAAGGTAATTTGCCTTTGACTTGGGAGGAGGGGAAAATGATCATCCATGAGCTGTAGCTCCCAGATGCCTTCAGATGATCTCAAACCATGCGCCATGTGATTAATCTGAAAACAAAACAAAACCTAACGGTGAAAACTGAATCTAAAGTCGTCTTCATTGGCATTGCCTTTCAGGCTTTAAAGTAAACACAGAAAAGGATTCTCAGGAAAATGATCAGTTTATCATCAAAATGAAAAATCAAACGGCAAACAAAGACTCGGGGAGATGGCTGTTACAGAAATATTTGCCAAGTAACTGTGAGGACTTGAGTTTGATCCCTAGCATCCAGGCAAAAAATTCTGGCCACAGGCTGGAGAGTTGGCTCAGTGGTTAGGAGCTCTTGTTGCTCTTGCAGAGGACTTGGGTACAGTTTGCAGCCCCCATATGGTACCTCTTTAACTTATACCTTCCCCATCTAAACGTGGAATTTAGGGAGACTTCACTAGCTGTCTTTAGATGATGTACCCCCTGAAGACATTTTTGCATTATTTATGTAGCTCTATAAGTACTATACTCTTTCTTAAATACAGGATTATTATACCCCCTCTCCAAAGTGCTGGGAGGACCGGCATGGGCAATCACACCCAGTTTGTGGAGTGTCAATTGAGTTTGATACTCAAGGATTTGTACATATTAGGCAAGCGCTCTGCCAACTGAGCTGTGTTTTCAGCCCCTGCTCACTAAATATAAAAATGATATCACTATCCTTACAGAAAATGACACAAACAGGGTATTTAAAGTTTTTCTTTTCTTTTTGAGATTGTAACATAATTACATGAGTCCCTCCTTCCTGTCCAGCCTCTGAACCCTCCCATATTCTTCTGTTTCAAACTCAACGCCTCTAGCACAATTCAATGGTTTTGAGCAAAGCCCACCCCCTTTCTCAGATATCCACTAGGTGGTAGTCTTTCCCTTCTAATAACCCAAGACAGGCGATACAGAGGCCACAATGTACTATAAAAAAAAAGTCACCATGGATCCCACTCCAGAGTTATAGTTACAGCACGGTATTAGATTTATTCCATAAAAGGAATATATAGTGCTTTTCTTGTAGACAAATAATTTTTGGTAAGGAGTTAGTTCATAAATTTGGCATTGTCCAAATAAAGATGTCCCTTTAAGGCCTGTAAAACTTAATTTATAATAATCATTTTAGTGATAATAACTGCTTTATAAAAACAACTTTGTAGTATATACTCAGAAACTACGAAATCTTTCGCTATAACGAATAGCAAGATCATCAACCAGCAAACTGCGTATAAACTGGAGACATCTTAGGAAAGCTATTTACGTTCCAATTTACAAGTTTTTTTTTTAAATTAAAACATTTATAAAATGCACTGACTGTGATTGTTTTTTAAAAAAGTAATGGTTCTTTTTATGGTAAGGAAATGAGTTGAACCTCTTGTACTGTGAAGTGCCGAAAACAAATCAACATTCTTTATAAATAGATTTTACTGCCGGGTTAGAAATTACCTTCCGCGCATTTTAGGTGATGGAAAAAAATAAGTCAGCTGGGCTTCGCTCCGCGCATGCTTTGTGTTTGCTGTGCCATTTTCAAAAGGATTAGGAATTGTTGGAAGTCAAGATTCTCTTAATGGGCATTTCTAAAAACTGGGTAAATGAGAAAATGAAAATAAAGCAAGCCCAGTTTCTTGGTTTTAAATTTATTTGCATCCCTAAATCAAGGGGATTGGAAGCCAGCAGACCTATGTCCTGATTTTGACTAAGCTACAGGTAGCCAAAGCAGGTCAAGGCTGCTGCTGGTCGAAGGTACTGGCTAAGTGCTCAGTGTTCAGTGTTGACTAAGGTGATGTGGTACACATCTGGAGTGAAAGGTTGACCTCAGAATCTGAGCTTCCAGACAAAATCTGAGACACTTATCTGAAGGGCAAGGCTAAGTTGTCTTCTACATCCAAGTCAGACAGAACCCACACAGGTGCTTTGTGCAGGGACTGGCAGTGAGCTTTGCCAAGATGTTCCAATCCATTTGGCAAGTCGTTGTAGTGTAATCTTTTTGTACACTGTGAGGATGTGTCTCTGCCAAGGCACCTTCTTATTGGTTTAATAGAGAGCTGAGTGGCCAATGGCTAGGCAGGAAAGGATAGGTGGGACTTCTGGGAAGTGGTAGGAACTCTGGGAAGTAAAGAGGCAGGGTTCACCAGCCAGACAGAGAGGAAGTGGGATATGCAGTATGGAGGAGACGTAACGAGACACATGGCTGAATGTAGATTAATATAAATGGATTAATTGAAGCTTTAAAAGCTAGTTGGGGATAACCCTAACCTAAGGCCAAACTTTCATACTTAATAAGTCTCCCTATAATTATTTGAGAACTGGCAGTCCAAAGAAAGTTTGATTATGGCAAGCATTCCCTGATGTTTAGGCTGGACAGAAGCAGCCTCCTCCCGCCACCCCTGAAGGCTTTCTTTTGGGTCATCAACCGGCTCCCAAATCATGACACAGAGACTTCTTATTAGTTATGAAAGCTCAGTCTTATCTTATGCTTGTCCCACTAGCTCTTATAACTTAACCTGCTTCTCTTCTTCTACGTTTTGCCTTGGGCTCTTTTTACCTTTCTTTCATTCTGTATGTCCTACTTTTCCTGCTTCCTCCGTGTCTGGTGGCCTGGTGGCTGCCTGACTCGCGAGCCCTGGATGTCTCCCTCTCTTTCTCTCTTGTTCTCTCTTCTCTCCCAAGCCTAGATTCCTCCTCCTACTTATTCTTTCTGCCTGCCAGTCCCGCCTATCCCTCTACTGCCTAGTTATTGGTTGTTCAGCCTTTATTAAACCAACCAGGTGCCTTCGGTAGGCAGAGCAACACATCTTCACATCATTAAGCAAATGAGGCATAAACAAATGTAACACATCTTTGTATAAAGTCATAGTCTGCAACTTAAACAAATATAATATATGCGTAGTTAAGGTAATATTCCACAACACTCCCTACTCCCCTTGTCACCAAGTTTATGTCTCAGGAGAAAAGGGAGGGACTAGTAGTTTACAGATTCTGGTGACTGCAACTTGTGAAGATTTCTGAACAAAAGCTAATCCCATGTCCTAGTCTGCTGGGATTTCTCACAAATCACCACAGATTTATGATTTATTTCTCACTTCAGAAGCTAAGAAGTTCAGGGTCAAGACCCCAGCCACCTGGCCAGTGAAGACTCTGAGCAGAGGGCTGGCTTCTCATGGCACCCTTCTGTGACAGAAAGAGAGATCTGCTGTCTGTCATGTCTTTCTCTTTTCAGAGGGCACCAGCCCTGTCCTGAGATTCTACCCTCTTTGAAGCCTAATTACCACTGGAAGGCTCTTCCTTCTAGAAGCATCCTTTTTTCAGAGCATGTGTAGGCCATGAACTTAAAGCCAATAGCACCTTCCTTAGTTACAGCCACTGTCACATGAATTCAAATCTCTAACATTTGAATCCCAGTCTATCCGCCTTCTGGGACCTAGGAACTGGTCTCCTACAGGACTCTGAAGTCCTGAGAATGTGAACATGGATTCTTTAGAAACGTTCACTTCATTCCCTGTGGTCCTTTATTAGGTTTCCACCAGAACATCCTGCTAATAAGAAGTACTTAAAAGCCTCGGAGGCTCAAGATTTGTGGTGGGTGTGATGCTCAGTGCTAATTGGCAGCCCTGTAAGAACTCAGAATCACGGGGCCTCTGTGTGTGCCCGTGAAGAAGTATCTCAGTTATGCTAATTGCTGTCGGGAGACACACCTTAATTGTGGGGTGAAATCATTCCCTAGGTAGGTGATTCTGAACTTCAGGAGCTGGAAGAATGGAAACTGAGCAGTTGCATGAATCCATTGCTCTCCTTTTCCCCCCGACTGCAGACGTAATGTGACCAGTTGCTTCACGGTCCTGCCATTCAAACTTCTGTGCCGTTATGGATTGTAACCCAGAATTGTGAGCCGAATGAACCCTTTCTCTGTGAATTTGCTTTTGTCAGAGTGCTTTATCTTCACAGTAGGATAAGAAACTACTCTGTTTCTTATAATTTATATACATATAATTTATATATCAATGATCTATATATCATGATAATATAAATATATGAATGATATATAATATATATCGATATATATTGATGCATATGGAATTAATAAATGACTTGCCAGCCTGGAGAGGACAGTAGGTGTCCAGAGTTTACTCACACCCCCTTCTGAATGTCTCCAGCGACGGACTGCCTGCCGTAGCCAAGGTTAAGTCTCTTTTGAGGTCCACAGCTACAGACAGAGCTTTCTCTGACTCGAAGTGGATTTTCTTGGGTGAGCTAGAGCATTCCAGAAGGCTGGGGCTTTTCCTTTTGACAGAAAGTCTAATAATTTCTCCCTCCTTCTGGGATCTTGTTGCTTCAGTGCTGAGTGAGACATGCCTGCAGAACAATCCCTGGCGGGAGACTTCATAGCCTCTCTCTTACAGACAGCACACCCCCAAACAAAGAAGATAAATGTACTAAATCTTCGACAGGCTCCCTTGCCATCTGTAAGCCTTCTCTGTGGCTAGATGCTTTCCTCTGATTCCCTGCCTACCAGGTAGTCTAGCTCTTTCTTATCTGAGTGACCAGATCTAAGACATTGGGTTGGCTTGGAGAGAAATAGCAGAATTGAGGGGTGGGCAAGGTGGTGGTGGCGGCCTCTGGTCTGCTTTGGCATCAAAGCAGTTAGTATTAGCGTTTTGGCTCAGCTCAATAGAGTTCTCTCTGTTTGGGAAAACTCTAGGTTGTAATAAAGTCCTGTTTTACTGCATCTTATTTTCAGCATCCACATTCTTCACAGAGATGAGGGGGAAAATCTGTCTTTAGGTAAACTCCATCTTAACTACCCCACCATCGCAAAGGTCACTTTCCTTGCTGAGTTAAAATTTAAGCAGCAATTCAAAGAACAAGGACAGAGAGAACTGCACTGGGAGGTACGTTGTAGTATCTTCTTAGGGACATTGATTGTTTCCCCCCTTGTTCCTCCTCACGTTCTAGCCTTATATAACAGTGGTAACTGGATCCAAGGCAAACTTTTTATTTGGTTGTGGTAAAAAACCTACTTTTTATCGTAGGTTGTGTCCTACAATATGTAGGACTGCTGGGAGCATCCGTTGTCAGTCACTGGCCAAAAATCACACTGTCTGGAGGTGTGAACTGGGAAGGCTACATTTATTTCTTGAGGACTTGCCTAGTACTTTAGGAACGACTGGGCATGTTACCGGTTTCCAATATTTCACAATCAATTCTTGAAGATTTCTATACTACTTATTATATATCAGTTTCTGTTTTCATTGCCGTGACAAAATACTGGACTGAAGCAGTTTAAGTTAAAGAGGATGTATTTTGATTGGCAGTTTGAAGAGGGGATATAGGCCATCATGGTGGTGAGGCATGGAGATGGGAGTTTGATATGGCTGGTCTCATTGCTTCCCTAGCCAAGATGCGGAGAAAGATGAATGCAGATTTTTAGCTCACCCCTCTGTTCCCCACTCCAGAACCTATGTCTATGGGATATTGTCACATACACTAAGCAGGGCGTTTCCTATTCTGTTGCCTTTCTGGAAACATCGTTAAAGATGTGCCAGAGTTCTGTCTCCTAGGTGATGCGACATCCTGTTGAGTTAGGAATAAAAATTAACCATTGCCATCCACACTTTGACACCTAACATATCACTTTGAATCATAACATCGAAACTGGGATCCCTCAAATCTCATGTTCATTTCATTCTGCATGTATTGAGTATATAGAAGTGCCAGTGTTCAAAATCTCTTCTTGAACAGATTTTACTGTGCCTGGGGGTTTAGCTCAATGGTAGAGTGCTTGCCTGGGAAGCATAGGGCTTAGTCCTCAGCTACGAAAAGTGAAAAAAAAAAGACTTTGTTTATTTGTGTTTTATGTGTACACATTTTTACCTGCGTATGTGTATTGCATCATATGTGTGCCTGATACCTATGGAGGTCAGAAAATGGTGTTGGATCCCCTGAAACTGGAGGGGACAGTTGTTAGTTGCTATGTTCCACTGGGAACCTGAATTCTCTGCAAGAGCAGCAAGTGTTCTGAACAATTGAGTCATCTCTCCAGCTCCTATTACCTATCATCTATTGACCTATCTGTCTTTTGTCTATCTGTCTGTCTGTATATTTGTGCTCAGGCACAGCTATGCCTGTCAGAGGGCAACTCTGGGAGTCTGTTTTTTCTTTCTGCCACAGGGGTCCCCAGAGGGATTAAACTCAGGTCATGGGGCATGGCAGCAAACACATTTCCCCAACAAGCCATCTTGCCAGCCAAACTGGTAGGTTCAAGTCAGGGCACAGTGAGCCTGGGCAAGACATCATGAAGAGGTAAGGGTTTATTTAGTCCCTTTAGGTCCAACTCTGCTTTCTTCCAGTGCTCTCCACCCTTGATGGAGGTAAGCAGAGCTCTGGAAAGGTCCTCACTGAAGCTTTGCACGGTCCTGAGCTGCCCACACTCATCAATATCTTGGCTGGTGGCTATTCACTCAGGGGCAATTTGCTTAGCTTTGTTGATCCATACCAGAAAACATGCTTTTGAAGTGGTTTGGAAAGCTCCAAAGGAGACGTGCTTTATGCTATTGGTATTGCTGCCAAAGAGAAAAGATTCTGCTTTTCATTAGCGGTGCATACTGTTCAATGTATTTCTCTAGCACCTACGGCTCATGGCTTCTCTTATACTGAGGCATAGCTAGTGTAACGGCAGCAGGAGAGATCAGAATGGCCCTGCTTCTTCTTCTGTTCTGGGCTTATGGATGCTTGGATGCTTGACTGCAAAGCTGGAGATCCACAGCCGTTCTTTGGACGGGAGGCTGGACATTCTTTATAGCTTCCCCAGACACCAGAATTGGCAGGGTTTGAAAAAGAGTCATGGGCAGGAAGTTCATTTGCTTTATTGCCACCTCCCCAGCCATAAAACTAAAAGCTTTTTACTTAAATCATGTTTATTCCCTCACGGGAGTAGGGGGCCATTTCCACCAAGATTTTCCCTGATTCAAGTCTAGCCTCAGAGATTCAGTAATTTGAATAGAACATTTGAATTCAAAGATCTTTATGACGAAGCTTCTCATCCCCTTTTGCCCCCTCTTTCCTATGTATTTCTCAATACAGGGTTCCCCTATGAATCCCTGGCTGTCCTGGAACTCACTCTGTAGACCAGGCTGGTCTTGAACACATAGATCCACCTGCTTCTGCCTCCCGAGTGCTGGCATTGAAGCATGCAACACCGTGCTTGGCTTCCCCTTTCATTTGGAATCACTTCAGTCCCTTCTATTCTTCACCCTATCTCAGGCACCTGCAAGTGACATCTTTTCACTCTGAACCTGATTGTCTTCCACTGCACTAGAACTACATCCACTGTGTAACCTCTGATCTCCCTCTGCTTTAGTTTCATCTAATAATTTGACCCAGGTAGTTTAATTCTTGAAAATAAGCAGAAAGGTGACAGACTCTCTAATGTGCCTAATCACTTATGTAACAAAATGCTTTGTGCTGCTGACCCCTCCCCCTGATTTGTGTTGTGCTTGCTGATGAATAAAAACAGTAGCTAAGGGTATTCTTATTTTCAAGATTTTAAAATGCAGTGGCTGGCATGCTGCTGAATTTTCTCTGTAATTAGGGTGGAATAAGTTTGGCGGCCTGAAATGTTACGTGGACAGAGAGGAGTGCCTCTGTGTGACCTCATGCGTTGACGGTCTCTCTTCTGCCCTTTCCTCTTATTTGAAATGGGGGTGACTTTATCCCACTTCACTCACGGGGTGACTGTGTTAGGTCCCGTATAGCAAAGTGCATTGGAAGGTACGGAGGTCCTGCTTAGGCGTGGCATCGTCTGTCCCCATGAGTCTCCACTCCTAGCAGGTGCAGGAAGTCTTTCCTCTTATAATCAAAGGGACCTACAATTTCCTGGCTCCTTTTCCTGGCTCTTTAGAGACTCTCTCCATCGCTTTTCTATTTCTTCTCGGCATCTCCACCTCTCTCTTGATGGTTTCTGTGAGTGTCTAAATACAAATCTTTCACTTATACGACACTTCTCTTGCATCCAGGAGAA
Organism: Myodes glareolus; assembly: GCF_982192425.1. Lineage (NCBI taxonomy): Eukaryota > Metazoa > Chordata > Mammalia > Rodentia > Cricetidae > Myodes > Myodes glareolus. Next base: position 32,244,926 of record NC_142048.1, on the reverse strand, counting down.
ACCCTTCCCATGATTCCGTAAAGCTCTCTCTCTATCATCTGTGCCGTTTCCCTTCTTTCCCGGGCGAGGTTTCCTCAAGCGTTTTCTGCATTCACCGTCTTTATTCTCATTTTCCTTTTCTCTTTATTCAGGCCAACATGATTTCCGCTTTGACTAAGACCATTAATTGAACTACTCTTCTTTTGCTAAGAGTTTTGCTTTTGAGCTAGGTTTCTCACTATACAGCCCTGGCTAGCCTGAAACTTGCTATGTAGACCAAGGCTGGCCTTGAACTCAGATATCCTTCTGCCTCTGCTTCTCATGTATTGGATTAAAAGTGTTACACTACAATGTTCAGCTTGCTAAGGTTTTTGTATTAGTGTTGTAGGACGGCTGTAAAGCAATACTATAAATCGAATGGTTTATTTTCTTACAGAACCAGGGGCTGTTAGTCCAAGATGAGGTATAACAGTTCTGCCTCTTGTTCCTCTCCCTCCTTCTTCCAGAGTGATGCTATACAGAACAGGCTAAATGAACTGGTGATTCTCCTATGTCAGTCTCCCAAGTCCTGGACGATAGATAAATATATTGCACAATCACTGACTCTAATATATTCCTCAAAATGTTCAATATTTTTATTAGCATGTATGTGTGCATTCTGGTGTAGCCCAGAAGGTATCAGATACACCTGAGCTGGAGTTACAGGTAGTTGTACATAGGTTTTGGGATCAAAATTGTGTCATCTGGAAGAGCAGCCAGGGCTTTTAACTGCTGATCCAACTTTCTATCCACACAATACATTTTTTTATGGGACTCCAAGAAGATATTTTAATATTTTAATTAAATTGGTACTTGTATATCTTAGCGATGTTGCCCTTTTCTCGGGTCCTTGAGTTGACCTAATTCACAGCTACTTTTACTCTTCATTTGTTGGCTAGCATCCATGTGCACTCTTGCTCCCCTGAGTACAAGGCTAGTAGCCTGGGCACCACTGGGAAGGTGTTAGAACTGAGGTCTTAGTGAATCAGAATCAGCATTTCTATGGGGGAACTCAGGTGATCGTGTATATCTTAAAGTTTGTGATGCTTAGTTGTAGATCTCAGCCTACTTGGCAGTCCTTTAGAGAGAACTTTCCCACTTGGCCAATACACATAAAAATACTTAATAAATTTAATTCCAGAATCTGTGACACCCAGAAAGGGAAAGATAACAAAATCCACACAGGGCTGAGAAGTCTACAATCACAAGTGGCTTTTAAAGTTTTACTGAGACCTAAGGCTATCCAAAAATGTTCAGTTGCATACAGGAGTATATGATGCTGGTGGATTGTTTGATTAAAGCAAATTGAAAGTTGCAAGATTTGTTGGCTTTCACATATATTTTTGAGTTTCTTCTAAAGACCAGTTTTTAAGAGTTGTTAGTTTTAATTTGCCACATCACAGTACTACAGGACAGATGCACAGCAGTGAGCCGCAATTGGTTCGGGTTTTCCAATATTTCATCGATCTGTGTTGGTGGGGTGCATTTTAGATTGTCTAGCAAGAACACCAATTCTTTAATGTAGCTTGATTTGTTTTGTTACAAGTCAATTGTTCAGTGTTTTGTTGCTAACACTTAGACATTGCACTGCTGACTGATTAGTTTGTGGTTCCTAGGGTCATCTGTGGATTCATCCAGAAACTCAGTGATCATTGCAGACGCCCAGCATTACAAAGGACATACGAAGGTTCAGATGATGAACTAAGTTATGACTTCTAACGGTGATGAGAAAGAAAATGTGCAAATGCTTCTTAAATTTGTCTCTGAAAGCATTCCTTAGGCATCACACACTTATTCTGTTTGTGAACTGGTTTGCCCAGCCTCTCTTGTCAAGTATTTCAGAATGTTGGGTTATCAAAGCATTTTATCAAGTTAACTGAAAAAAAGACCTCTGGAGCTACTCAATAAGTTGAATGTTAGGAGAGGTGTAATTTTAAGTATAATCTCTCCCATTCCTGGAGTATTGACAACTGCCCTTGTTTGTTTAATAATAGAGGTGCTGAGTAGTAAATCTGAGTAGAAAACTGGATGCAGGTCTACTGCTATTTAGACAGAACGGAGGGCACCTTTGACATCTGCTGCAGGATCTCGAGGTAAAGCAAAACAGAAGTTCAGGTCATTTCTGTGTCACATCTCCAGAGCTTAACAGTCCCCATTCTTTCTTTGAACATTGGTAAAAACCCAAGAGAACAAGAGAGGAACCAATATTTGCTGATTGCCTTCCATGGGGCATGCATTCAGCAAAGAGAAAAACTCCAGTAGGTTTTATTTTACCCGGGATCACTGGAATAGCATTCAAAAAAAGACACTGCAGAACCACTCAGGATAGCTGCTATATATAAAAGGTAGCAAGTGCTGGCTAGGGTGTGGAGAAATTGTGACCCTGGTGCGTGGCTGATGGAGATGGGGAGTGAAGGAGCAGCTGTGGGATCCAGTATGGCGCCTTCTCACAGAGCTAAACAGGGAATTACCATGTGATTTCTTCAGACATATTGATACTCACTTCACATCTATATTTATTCCCCAAAGAACTTCAGGCCAGGCGTTAGATACTCATGTATCTCCATGAGAACACAACAGCTGCGTTACTCACTGTAATTGAAAGCAACCAAGACGAAATCTATTCATGGATAAACGAATAAACAATGAATAAACAAAACATGGCATTTAATGTGTAGATTAGTATTCAGCTTCAGTTTAATTTAATTTAATGTGTAGATTATTATTTAACTTTGTGTTTTGGGATAGGTTTTCAGCACATAGCCCTGGCTGTCCTGACTTGGTGCTTGGACTTCCGTAAGATGTGCCCATGTGGTTGGTCCCTCTGGAGCCTGGGTCTTGGGTGTCACCCCGTCATCCAGTGCCATTGGATTTCTCTTCCCAGAGCTTCTCTCAGATCCCTCTTTTGTCTCCCACTTCATCTAAGCCAAATTGGCCTCTTCCCTTATGCTGTTATTCCTCAACCTCAGCTGTGCATTGAGGAAATCAAGATGACTTAAAATTTATGATAATTTAGGAAATACTTCAAAGACAATTTCTTATTTTTTGGGATAAATTGATTGTCTGACAGTTTATTTCATGTGAATAATGTATTTTGATTATCCTCACCTTTCTTATATTTTCCCCAACTCTGTCAACAACTCCCTCCACCCCTGCCACTGGTCTCTTTCCCATGTTCATCTCTTTTTCTTTTGTTTTGTGACACCCTAAGTTTAAGCAGGGTCATCTGTGTAACCATGGGTCTAGTGATTCCCAACCAAGCTTCTGGGCTCACCATTCCATACACATCGAACATAATGACCTTTCCTCCGTCTGTCTCCTTAGAATCTTCCACTAGCCAGGAGTTCAGCAGAAAGGGGAAGTACTCCATCAGCTCCTCTGTGATTCATAACAGGATGCTGCTGATTGTAGTCATGTACAGCCCTGATGCAGACAACCACAGCTGAGGTGAGCTTACGATGTGAGAGCCTGTGTCAGGCCCTGAAGACAGCATTTCCCCACACTTCTCACTATCTTATGATTCTTATTTTCTTTTGCTTCTTCTTCCATGCTATCCCCTGAGCCTTAGAGGGGTGATATAAATGTCTTTCCTAGGGTTGAGCATCCAGTGGTTTGAGGAAATAGTGGAGTTCAGAGTAGGAGAAAGATAAAACCCATTCACATATAGACTGGGGTCAACAATGGAAGGTCAGGTTCCATGTTTTTCCTTCATCACTGTAGGGCCCGGTCTTCCCTTGCTCCCTGGGGTGCATCTCGAGGACTGTTTTGGCCAGCCAGCTAAGATTCCTGCTAGTTCCTGTGTTCTCTCTGCCATAGCCTGGTGATCTAGCTGTAGGACATTGTTTCATCTTTGGTATGGTAATTTCCCACCTGCCTGGGAGGAGTTCCTATAGGCGCCAGGTTCTCTCTCCCTTGCTGCTGCTGCTCTCTGCCCCCAACTCCCTGCCTGGGAAGGAATTCCCACACGGTGCCAGGTTCCCGCCTGGCTTGGAGGGAATTCCTTTACTGGGGCCAGAGTATATTAGTTTGACAAAAAGCTGAATAAAGTGGCATTCGGCTCCTGACGAATGACCATGGTCTCTTGTGTGTGTTCTTTCAATCTCCAGGCCTTTGCTCAAACTCGCCTAAGGTATGGAGGTGCGCGAACAGTACTGAGAGGGTAATGCAGAAACGGGTGGTACACATCACCCCTAATCCTTCTTTGTGTCATCCACTGTAACCTCCCCTGTGGTCCCGAGTCCTGAGCTGTGCTCAGTTCTAGTCACCTTCCTCATACTCCCTTTAGTAAAGGAGCATGACTTCAATGAAGGTCCTGATCTTCACCTAATTGCATCAGTTCTGCTGTCCTGACTACCTCCAGGCAGGCTTCCAACACAAGCAAAAAGAAATGTGTATGCTTTCTACTAGAAATGTCACTATGTGCCACCTTGGCCAGGATTTCCTAAGACATAATCAAAACACAATGTGTGGGGAGACATTTCAATTCCTCTTGTGCAAAACATTTTTAGACTAACAATTTTTCTGACCCCTTACTCTAACATTGTGGTTCTTTTTTTTTTTTTCCTGGTGGGGAGCAAAGCTCATATTGACTCCTTTTCTTTGGCTTTGCCAAAGTTTCTTTTTTTTCTATTTACTTTTCCACACTTTGATCTAAAGTATAATTAAAAATTTTAATCCAATTCAACTTCTATCACATATTTCCATCCATCTTTTTCAGTGCTGAGACTTTAGCCTAGGAACTCATGCATGCTAGGCATGCTAATTTTATTATTAGGTTGTATCCTTGGTCTCACATATCTCTATACATGAGTTCATGTATGAGAATGTGGAGGTCAGATGATATCAAATGTTTTGTGGTATTTTGAATAAGAATGTTTCCCATAGGCTCAGTGATTTGAATGTTTAGCGAATGTCACTATTTGAAAGGATTAGGAGGAGTGGCCTTGCTGGAGGAAGTGTGTCACTGGGCTTGGGATTTGGGGTTTCAGAAGCCTATGCCAAACCGGGAGTCTCTTTCTTCCTACTACCTGCAGATCCAGATATATAAGTCTCAGCTACCATGACTACCTGCATGCTGCCATACTCCCCTTCATGATGACCGTGAACTTACCCTTTGGAACTGTAAGCAAGCCCCTTATTAAGTGCTTTCTTTTATAAGAGTTGATTATGAAATAGAAGAAAGGGAGTGGTGATCTTAGGGAATGATCCCATTCAGCTAAGTTTCCCACTTGTAAAAAGAAACTAAAGAAAATCTTAGAGCTGGGTGTGGTGGTGCACACCTTTAATCCCAGCACTTGGAAGGCAGAGGCTGATGGATCTTTAAGTTTGAGATCAGCCTGGTCTAGAGATCCAGCTTCAGGACAGCCAAGCTTAGATAATGAAGGACAGAAAGCTGGTGAAAATGTAATTGAACATAGCCCAGTAACAGCAGAAATAGGCAATTTCAGACATGTGCTTCTGGAGTTAAAGATGAAAGAAAAGGGCTATGGAATTTGTCCCTAAGGAAAACTGCTGAGGACAGGCATGTGTCAGGGGGGTCCCTGAATGGAGACCTAGAGAGGTCATTTCATGAAGCTGTGAAGTTGAAGCCTAAATTACTTTGGAAACACCAAGATGTTGGAGATGCTACAGCCTTGGGGTACCTGCCGAGGAGAGGTGCTAACAAGCCATGGAACCAGCCCAAGAGTAGAAAAGCATGTTATAGTTAAACCTGAATGGAGCTGTTGGAGATCTAAAGAGTGTTTTGACATCAGGCATGGAGATACAGAGTTTGGATTTTGCCCAGCTGGATTTTAGGCTTGTATTTTTTGTCCAGTATTTCTTCACTATGCTCCCTTCCCTATATTTTAGAATGTATATCCTATGCCATTATATGTTGGAAGTGTGTGATTTTTTTAATTTTTATTTTACAATGGGAGTACAATTAAGAGATTTCCATGGCTTTCAGAAGAGATTTTAGACCTTGAAACAAGTTTAAGTCTGTGCTAGACTATGGGGACTTTTGAAGTTGGTCTAAATGTATTTTTGCATTATGATGTGGCTACAAGCCTTTGGGGGTCAAGGAGTAGAATGTGGTGGTTTGAAAGAAAATAGCCCCCAAAGGGAGTGGCCCTATTAGGAGGTGTGGTCTTGTTGGAGAAATTGTGTCACTGTAGGGGTGGCTTTGAGGTCTCTTTTGCTCAAGCTTCAGTCAGTATGACACCGAGTCTACTTCCTGTTGCCTTCAGATCAAGATGTAGCCAGCACCATGTCTGCCTGCAGGCCACCATGCTCCCCCCTCAATGATGATAATGAACTGAACTTCTGAACTGTAAGCTGCTACCTCAATTGAATGTTTTCCTTTAAGAGTTGCCTTGGTCATGGTGTTTCTTCACAGCAATAGAAACATTAACTAAGACAATGCTAAAATTTTATATATGTTTTTGACTTTATATTGTAAATTCCTACAGCAAGGAAACCATTTCAGCTCCCACATTTCTATAACTCTGCACTAGGAGTGGGTGAACAGACAGCCAAGTATCTGCTTCTCTGACTCTTACCTTTCACGTCTTTAGAATCAATATAAGGGAGAAATGGATCAGAGCTCTTGATGATCTGTGGTTCTCTCTCCCTCCCTCCCTCTCTCCGTTCCTCCCTCTTTCTCTGCTTCTTTCTTCTTTCTTCCTATCTTGCTTCTTTTTTTTTATAGGAACAGGGAATGAAAGAGGGAAGAAGGCTTTCTTTTAGAAAGCCTTTGTATGTAACTATAACTGACACTGGACAGAGTAATAAGAAAGTTGGGATGTGCAAGATGTAAGGAGACCATATACCTTTAGATGTGTTTTTTTCCCCATGTGGGATTTTGATGACTGGCATTCTGATTATTGAAAAACAATAGGTTTGACTGTCTGTATTTAAAATCCATCAATGCTTTAAAACTCTGTGCAATATTGTAAATTTTCTGTTAACTCTGGGGAATGTAGGGTTGTGGGACATGGAAGAACTTTTATTCAGTTTCCCAAGTATTCATGTAAAGGACAGAAGGATCTTTTTTTTCCTTCAGTGATCTGTCTTTTCAATGTCAGGAATACTTTCTTGATGCTATTTTATGATTATGGAGAAAATAGATTTTTTAAATTGGAATTTCCAATAAAATTTGCCAATAGATGTTTTTATACTTTGTTGCTGTGCTCTGAGACACGGAATCAAGAATGATTTTGCTGTCTACCTGCAGGTTAGAAAACACAAGCAAGGGAGCCGTAGAGATGGTTCCATGGTTACAAGACCTTGCTGATCTTCTAGAGGACCAAGAGTTCTCAGCATCCATGTCAGTGGCTCACAACTGCCTGTAACTCTAGCTCCAGGGGCACTCACACTCAAGCACTCATGCACACCCCCACACCCTCCCACACACAAATAAAAATCTTAAAAAAATGCACACGAGCACTGAGCCTTTCTGATAGCCATCTTTACTTATTTTTGAGCAATATTAATATGTGAAAAGAGGCAAAGTACTTTCTGTTGACCTTTATGCTTTTATGACAAGATTCTTTCTTAGAAAAGCAATAGTTATGTTGTGGGAACTCTCGATGCTACAACATCCTCTGCCTTTAAGGCGTTCCAAATAACTTGAATCAATCTGACGTCCTTACTGCGGATAGACAAACAGTAAAATGAGAGTTATTCGTCTGAGACAGCAGAATGGAAACCTCGCTGCTCCACTCTGAAGATGGCTCTCACCCTGCCAAGGCTTTGCTCCGCCAGAGCAAAGTAGGAATCTCTTATCCTCCTAATAACCAGGGTCTTTAGCATTTTATGAAACTTTCTCTCTAAAATAGCCATTGTACAGAGGATTGTTGGAGTTCTGCTTATGGTTGCTAAGGATAAAATAAAACTTGCTTTAAACATTATAAAAACATCGAAGGAAATCGTTGCCAGAGGAAATAAAGTTCAATTATGTGCTCTATACAAAAGTGCTGGAGATGGGAGGGGCAAACTTTTCACGTTGATTTTAGGACAGGAGCAGACATCTTTATTGAATTTGTCTGGGAAAAAAGTCCCAAATGTCATCTGTTCTGGTCAACCCATGTAAGCCATTGCCCTGCTTTATTTCATGTCTCCCTTTCCGATCTGTTTTCTTTATACTTGTGTCCAACTCGAATGCATCTAAGTGGGGGACTCAGGGAGAGTCCTAGTTCTTTCTGTGGATGTATGTACTGCTCATAAAGCAGTTTGGGAGTTCCTTTATTGGGATCATCCTTAGGAACAGTGTTGTGACCTAAAGGGAACATGGTTGTGCTGGTTTAGAGCTACATTTTAGCGTACGCGTTGTACAGCCTGAACTTCAGAACCTCACACATGTTTAGGATCCAGGCTATGTTCCCAAGTATATGTGAGGTCTTGGAAAAGTTACTTAATCTCTCTGAGCCTCAGCTTAAGTATGGTGACACACACCTCATATGTGAACTGTTGAATGAACCACAACTGTGCACAAATCTAGTGCAGTAACTCACCGCTCCACTCTTCTTCTCGCTGCCTCTGAGTTTCCCCAAGGGTGATCTCTCTCTGACCTCTGATTTATCAGAACTGAGGCAGACAATCAAGTTCCATATTTGAGAGTGAGTAGCTGCTTAACCTGGATGTTAAGAACTCAGAGAATGGCCACCATGATCTGGAGGCTCCTGGAAGGCCTGTGAGGACAATGAGGAGGCCAGAGGGATGTGGGAATATTTCCTGTGTAGAGTGAGTTGCTGGATCATGGGCAACTTACCAGTAGCTACACACACAAAGGAAAGAGACCATCTCCCTTATCTAAATCTCACCAACATGTACCAATAAACATTTCAAAACAGACAGGGTAAAACCCATGAGGCTTCAACCCTACACAAAAAACTTCAGACAACTAAGAAATGCTGAGAGAGAGAGAGAGAGAGAGAGAGAGAGAGAGAGAGAGAGAGAGAGACTTCCCCAGGCAAGAGCACACTCTCTGGTTATTCAATACCAAATGACCATCCCTGAAAACATATGTCCAAATAACACCAAGCATCTTGTATTTAAAATTATATATGTATATGCATATATGCATGTAGTGTTCATAAAAAAAGAGACCATGAATATAAAAGAGAGAAATATGATGGGACAGTTTGGAGGCGAAAAGGGGAGAAATGTAATTACATTAATCTCAAAAATAGAAGAAAACAAGAAAAAAATGAATTGGGACGTTCCTGTCTATGTGAACTCATTTCTGCCTGACTACAGAGTATCTCACCCCACAGAAGGCATTGCACTGGGTGGGAGGAGGGCATTATCACCAAGCACATCCGATGAGCAAATAGGAGGCATAATGGAGGCGGTGTTATCTGAATAACCTGCGAAGAAGGAACAGAATTTTATTATGCAGCTATGAGAGGCATTTTATTAAGGTTACATTTTATACCTAACACCAATTGGAATTCCTATTTCATTTTCTCTCCCTAACAATGTGAGATGAAGCTCACTGGAATTTCATAACAAATCTATGATTGAAATAGATTATAAGCCCATCTCTCCAGTACGAGAGTTAGAGCCATACACGAAGCAGCAGGCCATTGCTTCCAGCAGGGGTGGCTTGCCTCCTCTGGTTTCCAGACCAGATGACAATGTGCAACCATTTCAGGGCTGAAGGTTGCAGCCGAAGTCATGCGTAGTTAAGCTGTGATTTGTTCTAATAAGTGTACTTTTTGAAAAATAGCTTAATGACCTGTAGCAATATACCCGAATAGTCACGTCACAGTGTTCCCCTAAAGATGGCGGCGGAATGAAAGTACTTTATAAACTGAGGCCTAATATATATTTGCTCTTATTGTTTGATTTAGGTGGCAGATTCGAATTCTCCCGCATCAGCCTCTAAAGGCTGGGAATAGAGGTGGATGCCATCACACCCGCTTCTAATATTGTTAATATTTTGTCACTATAGGTATACCATGTAAAGTATTGGATGACTGAAGAATGTGTGAAATTTGTGTTTTTTAATTTTGACACTATCATAAAGCACATAGAATTTTGGTGTTCCCTTTGGAACACTATGATTGTTTTTTAAATTTCTTTGATTTACACTTTTAGATGGATTAACAATTGAGTGTATTAGTGTCTTAGAAATGTAGGAAAATTTGTTTGCATTTTTAATCCATTGAAGTGCAGATAGATAAATAGAAGCAATTTTGTTTCTTAGTCCATCATACTAAAGGATTATTTAAGATCATGGGAAATACTGACTTACCTTTTTTTTTTAAAGAAATAACTAATTTTATTGAACTTTAAAGCCCAAATGCCTCCTTTCTGGCTTTTAGTAGTTGATGGAATAGATTATTGTAAACTGAAAACAACATAGGTAATGGCCAATGCACTTGGTGACCCACCTGCATGAGTAGGCAAGATACTATTACTAAAGATGAAACATGTCTTTGTCACATGAGAAAGAGATCAAGACGAAATGCGATTGGAAGTTTCTGTCCTGCTGTCTAGCCCTTAGAGTGCTGAAAGGTACTTTGCAAGCTTCTTCCGGAATATTGTCGTCAATAGTCTCACTATGGGCAAGACCACTGACTGGCCAGGCAAGAGGAGCTCACTGGTGCAACAGTGGCAAGCTGTCAGAGGAATAACCAACCACTTTCGATTTGGAGCTCCCTTCATAGGAGGGAATTCACACCTGGTACTGTAAACCTGGTGAAAGCTGATAGTTGGGAGGTCAGAGTGGGCCAGTAACTGCTACTGTTTTGCTAAATGAACAAGATGTTCCCGTGAAACTGCCTTTTAAATAACTGTTTATTAGGTAGCGGATTTTGCTCCCCCTCCTGTCCTCCGTTACAATCTCTTCAGTCTCATCCTAAGCCCTAGAGCCGACTACTTGCAGCTTCCTCTTCTCTGATTCTACCTCCATGTCCTTGGGACTCCCTGAAACCTTGATGTGGACCCAGCTTTCCTCCTTCCTGTGGACCCTCTCAGCCCTTCCTTCTAGCCATTACCACTCCTTTGTGTCAGCTGCAGATAGAATACCTAGAAACACTCTCTACCCAGGACCTCAGCCGCCACATCTGTCAGGGACTCAGGTAGATGAGTCACACTATCCTTCCTGTCCTTCATTATGGTCTCTTTGTTCTCACCCTCAGCTTAGTAACAACCTGCTTCTTGGTGCCCCTCCTCTAGACTCAACTCCATTCACTGGAGACTCTGACACATGGTTCAGAGGCAGCACCTCCCCCCAGGACTTTCATTCCAGTCTTTGAGGATTATTCTTTGTTTTACTGCAACCTACTTGCACACCTCCAACTCCTTCAGAATCGTTTCCTGTCATGGGTAGGATCCCCTTAGCTCTTTCCCAAAGCCCCTCTCAACCCATCTACTAGCCTACCCCTATTCCTCTCAGTCACACCCTAATCTGCACAAGCGTGGCCAAACAGGGTCACAGCCGCATCCTTTCTTCAGATCCAGAGATGGTAACAGAAAGAAAAGAGTGGAACAACTACCCAACAAAGACAGGATCACATATCAACACCTAGAAATCACAAGCATCCCAAGCCCGGATGCCTAGACACCAGCCCCAAAATACAAACATTAATAACCAAGACAATATGCCACCACCAGAACCTAGTGCCCCACTTCAGTAGACCCTTAGAAATGCAAAATAGCTGAAGTATAAGACAAAGACTTCAACATAGCAATCATGAATATGTTTAGGGATATCCCTACAGAGGATATGATTACATATATTAATGAAGTCTGTGAAAATGTAAGCAGTGGAATGAAATAATGAAAGCGGCTCAAGATATGGAAGTAGAAATGGAATCACCTAGGAAAACCCAAACAGAAGCCTTAGAGAGAAGCCTCACCAACAGAATCCAAGACAAGGAAGAGGAATATCAGCCAGTGAAGACAATGTGAGGAAATAGATACCCCAGTCAAAGAAAATGTTAAATCAAAAAAAAAAATCTCAGGCACAAAACATTCAGGAATCTGAGATTCTATGAAAAGTCCTACAGATAATAGAAAGAAATTAAAGACTTTATTGACTCCCCATGGGAGCCTTTACCCACTGGGAAGAGTAGATGGGAGGAGGAGGCAAGGGGAGGCATGAGGAAGGGTGGGAGAACTGTGGCTGGAGTGTAAGATGAAATAAAAAAATAAAAAATAAGAAAAGAATTGAAATTATTTTTACTTGTAGATGATATGATATATACATAAAGGAGCCTAAAAGTTCCACCAGGAAATTTCTACAGATGTTAAATTCTTTCAGTAAAATAGCAGGCTACATAAATCAGTAGCTATCCCCCACACAAATGGCATACTGAGACTAACAGTCTGCTACAGGACTTAGAGGACTGGGAAAGAGACTGGAGATATTGTAACGGAGGGCAGGAAGGACAGCGGAAATCATCTACTGGAGTACAGGTCCAGTGGGGCCTTTAGGGGTCCCTGACGGATGCAAAGGGATGGGAGCGGCGAGGACAGCTGGCTCTGCTGCAAGGTTTGGAAGAGTCCCCAAGGAACGGAGGTAGGCGGGGAGGAGAGGGACCTGTAATAGGTCTGGGGGACAGGGCTGGGGATGACATCCCAAAGGACTTCTCAGTCTCCCACTTTTAAATCCCTGAGCCCCACATCTGTCCTCCCCCCAGGCTTCTGCCTCTCAGTAAATGGCAACCATAGTGAACCTGTGGATCGAAGAGCCAGAAAACTCACCATGTCTCCTGTTTCTTATACTCCACAGCAACACATGATGTTGGGGATATTTGAACACCACCTCTTCTCACCATACTCACCCCATTCTCCCCGCTCAGGCAGTTGCTTCCCTGGACTATTGAAATAGTTTGTTAACTAACCTCCCATTTAATCAGCCCAGCTCCCTGAAACTTACTCTTCACTGAGTAGCCACGGTAGAATTTAAAGATGAACAAACGTGAGATAGGTAATGTTTTTTTATTCGCTTAAAATTCTTTAATGTTTTTCCAGATTGCAGTAAAGGCCCTTATATGTTGCTATGGCTAAACTATGTCTTAATCATCTTGCTCCTCAACACTTCTCTGGTCTGAAGTCCCATTGTGTCTCCATTTCCAAATGCAGCCCTCAGAGATGTTAGGCAAGATGCGCTTCTGCCCCAGGGCCTGTGCCTTTACCATGTCTTTTGTTTAGAGAGCTTTCCGCTAGCCATCAGTGCGACTCAGTGTCCTCTCTCTTTATCCAGGTCACAGCTTAATTATTCCCTTAAAGTGAGAGGGGTCATTCTTGACCTCTTGCAGGAATTGACCCTCTTCTTCCACCATGTGGTTCTGGGGACTGAGCTCAGGCCCTCGGGTTTGGTAGCAGGTACCCTTTTAGTTGTCCCACCAGCTCCCAGTGCATTGCTTTGATTTTATGTATGCGCTCCCTATTTTGAAGAAGAATTCAGCCATGTCCAACAAAGGTTTTTATACAAACTAAAACTGGCTTGATTAGGACTCGTTTTAGTTATTGCTGGAGACACACGAGAATGCAATAATTAGGATCATTTCATGTAGCTTTGGGCAAGAAAGTTGAGTTAAAATCAGATCCAAAGGAAAGAAAGAACCTATAGCTTTGAATTCTCTAGTTTGAATATTCTTTGTGCTGGATGATAAACTTTCTACACAGCTAAACCTTTTCTGTCTTGTTGGAAGTTGAATATGAAATTAACCTCAGCTTGGTATTAGAAGTTGGGTAAATCCTAGCTGACAAACATGAAGGAGTAAATGTCAACTATTCTGGTTTACTATTGATGCACTATATCATGCAGTACCAGGATAATACTGAATTTCTGGTCCTTCTACCTTTACCTCCAGAGTACCGTGATTATGGGCATGTGCCAGTACACCCCATTTACGAAGTTCTGAGAATCACATCTGGGTTTTTTTACATACTAGGAAGGACTGTACCAACTACATCCTCAATTCCAAATATTCCATTTTAGAGGTATAGATGGGAGTTTAAGTATTTCTCATACATTCCCAACCAAGGGTTGAGTCAATGGATGTTTAGAATAAGGACAAAGGATATGGCAGATATATCCTTAGTTATTTAGGGAAACTGGAACATTCATAAGTTATATCTTGTAACCACTCTTCCCTTATAATTCAAGTATTATAAGATCTTAGAGTTATCTCATGATGTACTTTGATATCCAAATATATACAAAAACATCATAAATTTCCCCAATATCATTTACTTTTTCAATCTCTTGTAGTCTTGTGTGTGTGTGTGTGTGTGTGTGTGTGTGTGTGTGTGACATATATGCAGCTAGGTGATCTCTTCAAAGTGACTATTTAGGCAAACCACGCAGGTCTGATTTTTTGCATCTTTCCATAATTACTTCAAGTCATTTGACTCTTACTGTTTTTCTGCTTCCTCAATGTATTTTAATTCTTGTGCCGGTTCCCCTTCTTCCACCAGTGGGTTCTGAGAGCTAAGTCTTACACTGTACGGAGTCCCTCATTTCTTCCTGAGGTTTCTGCTTCTCTTCCCGGAGGGACTAGGCGCCTTTTCTTTTTTTTTTTTCTTTTTTTTTATCTGTTTATTTATTTATTATGTATACAATATTCTATCTACATGTATGTCTGCAGGCCAGAAGAGGGCACCAGACCTCATTACAGATGGTTGTGAGCCACCATGTGGTTGCCGGGAATTGAACTCAGGACCTTTGGAAGAGCAGGCAATGCTCTTAACCACTGAGCCATCTCTCCAGCCCCAAGGCGCCTTTTCTTAGCACCCACCTACTTCAGCTGCTTCTCTTTTGGCTGTCAGTGCACGTAGTAAATCCTGTTTTACTTTCTTATAACAGTTCCGTGTCTCTTCTGCCATTATACCTTTACAAGGACCCTCCTTCTATTACATAAAGGTGTTTTATAACATTCCCCGCAGAGATATTAGTTTACTAGGCTGGATCTTATTTTTATTGCCTCTCTCCATTTCTAATCCGATCGTATGACTTGGTTTCGTTTCTCGGCTCTGAATGTTAACAGTGTGGTACAGATGGATGTTTTGATTTGCCTGCAGAAGTTATTAAGATATTATTTGCTTCTCATCCCCACAGTCATTAATAAAGACCGGGAAAGTGAGTTCAAAAGTATTCCCTGGATCATAGGAAATCTCCCTCGTCCCCAAACAAATTTAGTATGCCATTACTTAACCTTTCCTTCTGTTTTCAGTCATTCCATCCGTCAAAGCCCTTTCACCATGCTCGAGGCGAAAAGAAACGCGGCACCATGTTGCGAGTTGAATCCAATGAGCTTCCCTCTGCGCTGAAGTCAGAATTCAGGGTATTTTCTCTTTATGAATTAGCATTAACTGCTTCAAAAGAGCTTAATGAGATTCACCTGGCCCGCCTTGTGTGGCGATTACTTTCTCATAATTTACTGAAAAAGAAAAGCCCCTTGATTTGTTCCGGCTTTAAAGAGGGGAGAACAGCAGCTGGAAGAGGATGTTGACGAGGGTCACAGTGTGGCAAGGCATGGTGGAGTTCCTTTGTAACAGACTGGTCGGGAATGACTTTGCGTCCAAGTTTTACTGGTGTCAGCAGACTAGATGAGACCGCACACCGAAACACCGAATGGCCAGGCAAGGACTGGTCTCATCCAGTTAATAGCTGAGTGCCTAGCAACGTGTTCCTGAATTGTCACAGCTGACATCGCCTCTGTGGTGGAAGTGCCCTGCCCTCGCCTTCCCAGACCGGACAACGGAGGAATGCCTTCGATGCAGAGACAGGTATCTTCTCTATTTCAGGTTTCCAACACCTGAGCAACCAGTGATGAGCGGGCATAAGAGTCCAAGTTAGCACTCTCAATCTGGGGGTTGCATATCAGATATTTACATTATGATTCTTAACAGTAGCAAATTACAGTTATGAAGTAGTAACGGGATAGTTGTATGGGTTGGGGGGGTCACTACAACATGAGGAACTGTATGTATCAAAGGGTTGCAGCATTAGGAAGCGTGAGAATGGTCTAAGACAAAGGCTTGTTCCTTTCCTAAATTCTCTATTTTAATAATTTCCACTCTGCTCTTCCCGAGGACTGGGGTTTGATTTTCAGCGGGCCCAGGATGACTCACAACTCTCTGTAACTGCAATTCCAGTGGATACTTTTGGCATCCTCGGGAAACCAGGGCACAGGGTGTACAGGTAAAACACCCATTTATGTGAAAATAAGGTAAAAATGCTACTGTTCCCGAATCTTCCTTACTTAATGCAGGTGTCAGTACCTGGACTACCAATGGCAACATTGCCCTTCCCTCTTTTGATTACCTAGGTGCACAGTACCTATGAATCATCACTTGAAATTCTCCTGTTTTTAAGAAGATAATAGTTTTGACTTCGTTTACTTGTTAATATATCCTGTAATAAATACAGAAGGAGAAAGACAGAATAACACAGAAGTGGAGTTCAGAGCCATGGAAGCAAGGTCCAAACCAAAGACCCACATGGTCTTCAGCTACCCACTGTTTTGGGGACTCCAGCACTTGGCAAGCCTTGGGCACTAGTCCTGTCTCCATCTCATGAGCGTTGTGGTTCTCTCTGTACTCACAACGATGCCCAGCAAGTGTGAACTGCTGACAGCAAGCCTCTGATTTCAAACATTTGCCAATGTCGTTTGGATCCTCTTGACATGTCTGTTTATGAGACAGGGGTTCAGCAATGAAAGCCCTTTCTTAAAAACACATTTGGGTGATAACTGAATACCAGTCACTCATGTGACACTTCTTGTCACCTCAGTGTTGCCGGCCAAATAAAAAAATACCTTTTGAGGCATACTTGTGGCAATGCAACTGTTCACCATACTAACTGTGATGGTGAATGTATTTTGGTGATAAAGACGTGTAGCATCCAATATGAGCCCATGTGCATCCACACACAAATATTTGCACTTGCACACACAGGAGGGTTAATTCATTTCTTTGTTAACAGTTATGCTTTCTCTGGTTTTAGTTCCCACCACCCATGTTGAGAAGCTCCTGCTTACAACTGCCTTCAGCGTCATCTCCTGGGGATCTGACACTTCTGGCCTCCCTGGGTACCCACAGTGATGTGTGCATACCCACCTCACTACATACACACAGAATTGAAAATAATAAAAATTAAAAAAAAATACAACGTGTTATTCTAAGGTCATTGCTTGTCATGTGACTGTGAGCTTGTGTATGTATGTGTGAGATCTCGGAAGGCCACACATTAATTCTTAGTTTTCCGTGAGATAACCTCCCCCACACAAAACATTGGATTCTTACAGTATATTCACTTGGGTAGCATCTGGGGTGGGAAGCATTTGCTTTTTGAGGAGAGAGAGAGATAGTGAAAAACATCTGTCCCCTTAAGCTGCTGGACATGGCTGGGTGAGACAGAATCTACTAGGCCACAAACTGCACATTGTTGAAAAGCATCAGGGTTGCCTTCCCCCACCCCTGTGGCTACTAGCTGGCTCTGAAAAGGCAAGAAACATTAGCATTTATGATATTCATGGAATATTGCCATTCATTGTGAAGCCAGTGGCTGGTTTGATTTCCCTGTATACCCACTGCTCCTGACATTTTGGTTGAACATTTACTATATTCCTAGTGATGAAGGTGATGTGAGGTTCAAGAGTGTACCTCCAAAATATGTCACCTTGGGGATGGAGTGAAACTGGAGCAAATGGTAGGGAGTAGGCAACTTTTTAACTGGCTCCTACCTCTCTGTCTTGGTACCTGGAGTTAGGAAATAACTTGATTGCTGAAGACTATGACGGAAGGTTTTGTTAAATGCATTTCCACCCTAATTTATCATCAGACCATATACCCTATATTAGTTATTTTCTTTTTTCTGTAACATGGTATTTGAAAAAAAGCATCTTAAAGGAAGGATTCGTCTGTGTTCAAAGTCTGAGGGTATAATTTGCTATATGAGAAAATTATGGGAACAGGAACTTGCGGTGGCTGGTCATATTGTGTCCACAGTCAGAAAGCAGAGAGAGATGAATGCTGGTGCTCAGTTCACGTTCTCCTTTTTATTCAGACTGGTACTCCATGGGATGGTGCCACTCATATGAAGAGCAAGTCTTCCCTATTCCAGAATTATTCTTAGGTAAATCCTGTGGCCTGTTTCTAGGGCAATTCTAATTCAGTTGCCAATCAAGATTAACTGCAACACCCACTTTGTCCAGTTATATGTTTCTATGCCTGTCTATCTTCATCAAAACTGAAAGTAAAAATGGATGTGTTTCCCTTTCTCTGGTTCTCATTTCATTATGAAGCCTCCTATGCTATATAGGATAAAACAGTATGATTGCCTCTTATTAATCTTGTGATAAGCATTTGGACCTAGAAATAGGTGAGGCAAAGAAATCCTCCCTCCCCTGTGGAGGGATTAAGCATGTTGTGGCTATCTCAGCATCAGACAATTCCATTTTGTATGTCTTATTTACATCTGTGCTTAATTACTGATGGACATACTCACTGTTCTGACCCATTTCATTGAAAGAGTTGTATTTAATGCGTCTTCCCCCACCCCAGAGTCATGTCTTTATTGATTATTTGGGGATTTCATACAATACATTCCAGTTACATTCATGGCCCACTCCTCCCAGGCCTGCCCTCCTATCCATGTGTCCTCTCCCACAAAAGAAAAAAAAATACACCAAGGCCAATTTGTGCTGCTTATTTACTCACGGGAACATGGTCAAACTCCCAGTGGCTAGCCCTTAAAGATAGCTGCATTCATCACCCCAGAATTCACGACTGTGAAGGCCTGCACCTCAGTATCCCTATTACAGCCTTTTAGAACTCTCTTCCGTGGCTTCCTGCCTAGACTCCCCCCCCCCCCCCGTTTGTTACAAAATTCTCCAAAGTCTCCCATTCTCAACTTTGAATCATCTAGATTACTGCGAAAGAAGCTTCCATGCTCATAGCAGCCAGCCCAGCACAGATCGTGGACTTTCACATGGTTTCCATGGACCACATCAACATGGCCTGCGGCAGTAACAAGGACCACGTACATCAATGTGCCCACCTACAGCATCACGAATCATGGATATCCTCAGCCTTTGGTGGCAACACAAACCACAGGCATCAACAGGGTCCGCAGTGGCAGTGTGAACCATGGAGGTCTTTCTAGGAGGCTTAATCCAGAAAATGAACCACTCTTTATCTCAGAGATCTTGCTGTTGCTCAAAATCAGGATGATCTTGTCACTGGGCAGTGAGTTCGGGGCCAGAGCCTGTGAGCTCTGGGCTGCTGTACACCTCCCTGCTGGCCCTGCTCCACAATGACATGCTCCTTTGTCCACTGCAGCCATGCAGTAGACAAACCTGTAGCGGTGGCATCTCCAGTGCTGCCTCTCTCCACCGTGAGCCTGCGGCTCTGTTCAGCCATCTTTCCTACCTCTCCATCGCACATTCATCCATCAAAGTGACATTGCAAACTGCTGTGTGCCACCAAGTTCACATGTATATGCCCAAACAGCTTTACATGCAAATATTGCATGAGTCATTACTGCAATTATTATTGCAGTCATTATTGCAATGAGTCATTACTCTCGTTTGGTTTCTGGTTTCTGAAACACCATCAATATTGGACTATTGCTGAGACTCATCTTGGATGTACTGCTGTTACCCAGAGTTCAGGGTGATCTTGTGGATGGGGAGTGCTTCCAGGGTATCGGATCCGAGAGAGCTCCAGGCTGCTACACACCTCCATGTCTCGGCGCTGCTCACGGATATGACCTTTGTCTCGCTGGCACAACCATGGTGCTTGCCACTATGCTTGCTGTCTGTGGGCAGAGTCACGACCCCCGAGCTCTTCTCCCCACCATAGGGTGAGCAGCCGCTACTGCAGTACTGTCTGCTCCATGCTTTCCGCTGCCCAGGATGAACGTACTTGGCAATGGCTATGCTCCCATACCTGTTGCTGCCTTGCTTCTACCATTTTTTTTCCAATTTCATGAATCTTTTGTAGTTGTTCCAGAGATACTGCATGCTCAGCAGACTCATCCTCCACTATCTCATATCTCTTCAAAATCTCCGTGGGTCTCGCAGGTTCCTTGGAGCAGCTGGGTGCTGGCAGCCACCTCTATCTTGACTCATAACTGGGCTGTTAAATGCATCTTGCCTGTGTATCTGCAGGGCTATGTCTAATAGGTGAGTTTGAGACTGCAGTACAGTGGTCCAGAGCTTCTGATCCTGAAGACAATGAACAGAACCCATAAGAGGAGCTGATAGGGAATTTGGGAGGACACTTGCCCTGGACTCTCTGGGGAGATTTTTTTTTTTTTAGTTCATAGCATATGCTAAGTTCTTTATCTCTACCATGAGAAAATGTAGTCTCCTTTTTCTTGCTCAAGGGTATATATAAACAAGTTCTGTGCTTCCTCAAAGCTTAATCATGGTTTTATACCATGGTGAAGACATCAGGGTATTATCCAGAATTTTATGTGTTGTGAGACTCATTGAACCTGTAGACGCTAGGAATCTAAATCTTAGACACATAGCATCCTGGGGATTATTAAAAAGTTTCATTCTGGGCATAGAGATTATGAGCTATGATAGAGTTACTGAACATCTATATTGTTTCTGTAGCCTTTTACCCGAACACTGATGTTTTGTAAGGTTTCAAAGTGATTTTATCTTTTGTGTTTACTGATGGAAGAATCGTCTCCTTGGTATCCTAATGAATCGTTTGAAGCTACAATTTAACCATTGGCATTAGTTGCTTTCTTATTGCTGTTATGAAACATGGCCAAGGCAACTTACAGAAAGAATTTTGCAGAGTTAGAGTCTTTTAGTGGAGTTGGAGTGATGTCACAGTGGCTGGAGTTGGAAACTGAAAGTTTGCATATTGAACTATAAGCAGGAAACAGAGGGACCAAGCAAGAACTGGTGTGTATCTTTAAACTTTCAAAAACCCATTTTCCCCAGCAAGGTCACACCTCTGAACCTGAACCTACCCAAACCTACCAAAACAATACCAACTGGGGACTAATATTCAAATGCCTAAGCTTGTGGGGGACATTGCTGGTTCAAATCACTGTGCCATTCACCGAGGTCTAATAAAAATATAAAAATGTTCATAAAAATGAACAATTTCTTGCTATGAACTTTGTAGGTATAAAAGAAAAGCAATCCTTAATAGAAGTATTGGGTTTGTATTTGTTACACAGAAAGGGGAGGCTGATTTCCAGAAAGGGGATGAGGAAACATCAGATAACTGCATTTGTTAAGAAAGAGAAAACCAAATAATTGAAGTAGAAAATTATAATTCTTACGGCTCATATTTCTTTAGTGTTGGTTTTGTTCTTTGTGAGGGGGCTGAGATCTAGCTTCACCACAAATGTTTCCTCATACTTACTCTCCCAGAGAGCCTTGTAATGACGAAAAAATCAGAACTGGTCCCTCCTTGCTATGTTTTGTTGTCTTGTAAACACAATCTTGGATTCCATCCGTTGGAATTTGTAAAGCTTGTGTTCAGATAAAGCTTATGAGATGAAACAGGCTGTCTTTCCAATTTGCCTCACCAGATATCAAGATGAAATCAGCCAGAGCAGATACAAAGCTTGCTGCTCACACGAGAAAGAAAGCATTGTTTTCTGGCAAATGAATAGAAGCTGACGAAAGATGCGTCCCCAGAACCAACTTTTTATCTTGAGTTCCTGGGAGAGTCATGGTGCTAAGAGATGTTATCCACCCTTCTCCCAGATAGTTTAAGATCTCTGGGTCTCCCATGTGCTGGGAGGTGAGAGGGGATTTAGAGTCTTTTTGAAAATGATTCCTCACATTACTGTGGTTTTCTATTACTAATACAAATTCTTTCTCAACATCTGTGACACAGTTTTTTTTTCTTTTCCCTTTTTCTTCTTCAAGGTAATAACACAAGGTAACCCCTCTCAAGAAACAGATTAGTGAAGCATAAGGTAAATATGTTTACCTTTATAGATATGAGGTATGTATGCTTACACTTAGTTCTAAGAAATGTGATTATCTACATTCAGTTTTAAGGGATTAAATTATTTATCTTCTGATTTCCTCTTTGGTGTATTTATTAAGACTAGGAGCATGGTGTGGTGAGGCCTGCCTATAGTCTTAGCACTGGAAAGGCAGAGGCAGGAGGACAGAACGTTTGAAGCCAGCCTGGTCTACATAGGATGTCTGAGGCTAGCTTGCTACATAGTGAAACTTTTTCTTAAAAAGAGGGTCTTTTGCTTTCCAAGACTGGACATATTAGGGTTGGAGAAAGAACCGGACATGTGCACAGCTGCTGCCTGTGTTATTGGTTAGAAGCAGGAGCTTTAGGTATCACTCTCAGGCATCTATCTGTGTAGGGGGCACCACTGCCCCTCTTGATGCTGTGGGTGAAGAAACACCCGCTGAGTTCCAGGTTCCTGTGGTGGAAGAAGGCCTCTAAAGCCTGGGATGTAAACTGGATGCGAGGTTTTCTCTTTGTCTGTTATTTGTTGCTCTGTTCTGACAGTAACATAATGCTTGGTACAAAGTAGCATCCAGTAACTCCTGAAATGAAGTTAAACAGGATTATGGGTGCTTGACTGCCATTGATGTTTACATAGAGAGAAATACTCCTGGTGTTTGGCTTTACTGCCCTTCTATTCCCGTCCTGGGGAGATCTCATCTTACTTTCTTCTAGGCTAAGTAACTGAGGGAACAGAACTCTGTGCCCCAGGTTGCCAAATGCTACCTTCTTCTAAGGGATTACAGTTGAGAATGCAAAGGATCTGGGGTTGCAGCATCCACCCTGCAAAGAAATGCCCATCAGCAAGAGTATTCTCAGCGCCATATGGCTTGTCGGGCTGGGTGGGTCCTCGCCAGGTGTGGAAACCTTTTGGAGACTCAAACACTTCTTACTTTCATGATTTAATTTTCAAATGCTGCGGACTTGGTCAACAGAGGATAAAGGAGCGAGGAGGCATGATGTTGGAGAATTCTTATTTCATCAACCCCCCCCCCCCGCCCCTGCGTATGTGAAGATGGGCTGGAATGTGTAAAGAAAAGCTAAGAAAGCGGATTGGCGATAACCCCGGCATGTGGCTTGTGCACCCAGCGCTGAATTACAGACTGAAGGGGAAGACGCCGACAGCTCCTTCTTTCTTAGCTCTGATTGCTAGGGCTTTGTTTCTCCCCTTTAGTATATCATTTTTGAGCCAGTGTTAAGATGAGGACGTTCTTTAAGGAATTATGTTTGATGTGGAGCGTACTCTTTCTCTTGTTACCCGCTCCACTGATAAGGACAGATTTCCAGAGGTCTTAGGCTTTCTCAGGGCAGATTTCTCACACCAGGGTAGTTGGAGGCAACGACCACGATTTTGGGCTTAATAGTTTATGACAGGTAGACCAAAATAATTCCTTTTCAGCAAAGGAGTTGCTATAAATCTGTTTAGTTGGTCATCCAACGTGATGACATTTAAGATATAGTTGATACGCTGTTTATCTTAAAGAAACATTTTGAAATTAATTCTTCAGCGCTACGCAATATTTTATCTTTTCAGTTTAATAATATCCAAATGTGCTTTTGTGAAGCAAAAAAAACCCCACATGCGTGTTTCTTCATAAATCAGCCAGTTAGTTTTGAAAATAGAACACATTTCAAATCTGTAGCACATTATGGAAGCATTAGGGGGAGAAGGGGATGACTTTCCTGCAGTTTTGGATTTTTTTTTTAACAGACTTCACTGTTACAGTGTTGCACAGTGAAGACAGAAATACACCACAGAAGTCTCTGGTTAGGAGCCAGCGTCTTCCCTTTTGTATTATTTTCGATTCCATTGTTTTTTTTTTTATCTGATATCCAGAATGGAACGGACTCAGTCCATACTCTCATGTTAAAGATGTTAGAAAATGCGATAGACAAGCTTACCCTTTTGATATTTTAGGTGGCTCTGCCGGCAGCAGAACAGGCACTTCTAAGCTGACTCTGCAAGAATCGCTCATGCACCTCCGATGAAGATATTGCACTTTGTGTTCTTTGTGTAGGATTTATGAGAAAATTATGTGAGACCTTTACATTTGTGGAAATAAAACATGCAGCTTGGAAGTTATTTCAAAACGTGCATCAAATTCATCACTTTGTCCTGACAACTTTATCTTTAATAATTCTCATATTTCTTCATTTATTTTCGTTCTTATCTCCAGTTCAGATCACTACCATTCCTTCTTTTCTGACTAGTGGAATATCATCCCACCCCCTGCCGAGGAGCAGTTCATGACACAGGAAACACTCCATACAAGAAAATGAAGATTCGCTACATATACAGACAGGTCTTGACTAAGACACTCTAAAATGTGGACACTGGTCGAACCGCCACTTTTCAGCCATACTTTTAAATGTTTCCCAAATGTTCTATAACAAGCACGACTTTCCCATTTCTTTTTAAAGTAGTAGAAAAGTTAAAATGAGAACAAATGTTGAAAATATATTTTACAAATTATTTTATTTTATGTATATTGGCATATGTAGGTCTGTGCCCTGCATGTGTGCAGTGCCCATAGGGGCCGAGAGGGTTGTGAGCTGCCGTGTGGGTGCTGGGGAACAAACTCAGATCTTCTAAAGGAACGGCAAATGCTCTGAACCACCGAGTTAGTCCTCCAACCTCTAAATAGTTTTTTAGGGTCACAACTTTTTTTCTCTTTTTTCAGTATACAAAGACTTGGACAGTTGCTTTCATTGGATAGATGGTCTTGAATAATGTATTCAGGAAAGGCTGATTACTCCAATGTGGCCTATATTATGGGGATACCAACAGAAACACTGCCCTCATATGTGTAGTTGGTCTTTCCCATCAGACTACGATAGCTTAAGCAGGTGAGGCCAAAGAGAGAACCCTGGCCACATTTCCATGGGTGACCTAGTAGAACTGCTTGCTGATACTTGCTTGCCTTCGGACATCCAGTGAGTGACAAGGCCAAATACATTTTTTAAAAGTATTTAATTATGTGTCTGTGGGGGTGTGTAAACATGAGTGGAGGTTAAAAGAGTCCAGGGAACCTTCTGGAACTATGGTTACAGTCAGTTGTGAGACCCTGCGAGTTCAGGTAACACACTAGGGTCCTCTGTAAGAGCACTAGGCACCTTTAACCACTGAGCCCTCTCTCCAGCCTCCACACCTAACATCTATCCACTCAGACACACATACACAAACTCTGTGATGGGTTGTAGGAGGAGGCCGCCTGTTGGTTCCTGGCCACCCAGAACCGAAATAATCACGCAAATCTCTATAGCAAATCTCCTTTTAAATATAAGCAAACATTTATAGACAATATTTGGGAATATGGGCATAGTTATCTCCACGCTGCTTCCTGCTGATTGTTGGGCAAAGTAATTTTTGGGGTGTTCACAGTGACATTTTGGGGGATCTTGGTTCATCAAACCACATTAGCCTACATTTAATCCACAGGTTCTCATCTTCTACGGAAATAAAAGAAGAACCTCTTTTCCAATGCAATATATACTTAAACTCAAATTCTGAAATCAAGATACTGTTAAAATATATATGCTGGTTACTTACCTCTTTCATAGTCAAAAATTCAATGACAACATAATATACATAATCTAGTCTCTATGTGTATTTTCCATCTTTATGTGGCTTATTTTTACTCTATTACTTTTTAATATTTATTTTATTATCCTTTAATATATGACTGTCTGTACTGTCTCTTTAAAGGCTTTGCTTTTGTTTTTTAAAAAAACCATTTTTTTATAACTCTCTGTACTATTTTTCTTCTTTCTCCCAAGTCTATGTACATTTATTCAACACTGTGGTCCAATTAGAGGTCTTTTATATCTGAATCTGTCCTATTGTGTATCTATCTGTAATCTTTACTGTCCAGGAGCAATTCTTAAAATGCTAAACCCTTCTTATGAACTTAAGCAGCTGCATTACTAGGGGAAATACAGTACTTCCTGCTTGCCCCACCCAGTCCAGCATGGTGGAGCTGTTTGCTGCCTCTGAGAGCCACGCTTATAGCCCCCCTTTTAGACACACAGTCACTTTATGTCACCATTAAGCAAACTGTAGCAATCTGTTCACAGACCCCACTCAAATGCTCTGCAGCTGAACCTCCAGAAAGAGTCAGAGTTCGCTCTGGCAGCACAGCCCAGAAAGCCAGCATTTCAAAATGATGCAGCGTTTTTTTGTTTTTTTTTTTTTTTCTGCTACCACCGAATCAGGAAAACTTCTCTTAAAGGAGCCACTGCCATTTGGCTGTGGCTTACTGGGTAAAGTTCTGTCTGGCTCCAGCAGGTCTACATGGCTTCTCTCTGACTCCATGCTTCTTTCTCCTATCATTCAGTCCAGCCCTCTTCGCCCTGCTCTGCCATAGGCTCAAAGCAGTTCTTTATTCTTTAATGGTAATCATATCATGCAGAGGGAAATCCCACATCAATGGGAAGCTCAGCAGCTAGAGAGTCAGGCAAAAATAAAATGAATGTGGGATCAAACTATACATATTTAAAGGATTATAATTATATTAATTTAAAATTTTACCAAAAAACACTAAAGTCTTGCTCACTATGCAAATGCTCTGCCATTGCAACAGAGTTGCTGTACAAACAGAGATTTCCCCCACTGTGTATTTAGACCCACACTGCACCTGGCTCCTTTATTTTTTTTCTCTCTACTTTGCTCCAGTCATGTTTGGGACTTTCAAGAAAATAGCTGCCCCAGTGGTTTAGGGATAATAAGGCTTTTCAGGGGCCGGGTGACAGAAAGAATGCCCTTTCTGCTTGGAGATGGGTTCGTCTGTGTAGAATCATGACAATTTCCTACTCAGTTGTCCTGGAGATAATGCACATGCTGTCACCAGCCAATGAGCAGGTTGGTGTGTCTCTGCTTGGCTGGGCTAGTTACTAAACATCTTGAATTTATTCCAGAAACTTTTCTGAAGGAATAGATTTTTTTTAAAAAAAGAATAAAGTCTTAACTGTTTAAATTGTAAAGGCAACTGTAAAAAAACACAGAGAGTGATATAATTTTGAATGTAGTGTCCTGGGGGCTTATAGGTCAAAAAGTGAAAGCAGAGACATGGAGAACTGGCTAGCACCTAGTCATATTACAGCTACAATGGCCACTTATCAATCTGGGTTTAACTCTCCTTTTCTCTTTTTGCCCAGTACACATTTCTTCCTCACTATAATCAATTATATTGTCTTTATCTCAGCTGCATATTAAATTATTAGTAAATAGTTATTCAATATTTATATCTACTTTATATATTGGGAACTTTTCAGATCATCAATATTATACAATATTGTAAAATACAACATTACAAAAAATGAAATACACAATTGATTTTATGCCTTTCCAACCCATTTCCCATCCAATACTCAATAATAAAATATTAAAAAACAAACATGAATGTATCAGTCCACCCTTGTTTTGACCTGATTTGAATGCTTAAAATTACACATGTTTAAGTCCTCATGCTGGGTATCCATGACTGTGAATTTTTTGGAAATAGAATCTATTTGAAAATTAATGTAGTCAAGGTAAAATGAGGTTAACCTGGACTATGGTGGGCCATAATCCCACAACTGGTGGTTTTATAAAGAGGCATTTGGATTAAGAGACAGAGAGGAATGACAAGAAGGTGTATAGTGAAATCAGAGACTGGAGTTCATCTGCCGAGAGTACCAGGGATGGCCAACAAGCAGCAACAGCTAGGAGAAATATGGAGCACCTAACCCTCAGGTTTCTAAATGTGTGCCTCTTCTGGCTTCTACATCATAAGAGCATGGATTTCTGTTGCCTTACATGCTCGGTTTGAACTCCTTTGTCATGGTGGCTTCAGGAAACAGATGTACAGCTAAGCAGATGGACCAGTGAGAGCTAACACAGACCAGAGAAAATAAGACCCAAGTGTTTCCAGGACAAGTCGCAAGTGAGCTGAAAGACATCACTAAACAAATAATCCTTTCCTTATAATAAGTCCAAAACCAAAGATCATTAGTATGGATAATTATGTCTTTTTGATCTCTTCCTGTTTGCTAGCTTCATGTTGCTTCTGTGGTTTTCACTGGTCTTCTTTTAGCTTGCTGGAGGAGACTAGCTCTTGTCTGACTCAGAGGTTTCGTATACCCCAGCTCCTTTTTTTTTCACAAACTGTTCCCCTGGCATTTCATTTGAATAACTTCTTCTGATCTGTCATGTCTAGTGAGAGATTGCATCCTTCCTGGTCTTCATGATAGTTTACATCAATGAAATCTTAAGCTATGATTCTCAGCTGGATCTCAAGTACTTCATTTGCTCCATTGCATTTATCACAGATTATGAAATAATATGTATGTTATTTATATGATCATCATTATATGTCTTTCCCTCTAGATTACATGTCCCATCATGCAGTGAGCATGTATTTTTGTCTTTCCCTAGATATCAGCATAACATTTTCGAATGAGTTATAAAACGTATTTCTAGACTTTTGAAGGGCAGTGATGGACACAAAAATTAAACCATACATTTTTTCAAATTATTTTTGTAACAGGGTCAGAGAATTTGATAGACTGTTTCAATAACTTTTATTTAAGTAAATATTGTCAGATTAGTTTTGAATGCCATGGTATTAAAAAAGCAGTTACCCTTCATTTGTTTTGAGTCACATTAAAATTTTTAAAATATACTTTTAAAAAGACTTATTTATTTTTATTTTGTAAGCAATTGTTTGCATGGGCATTTATATGCCATGTGCATATAAATGTCCCTTGTAACCACGGAGACCGAAAGATATTGTCATATCCCCTGGAACCAGAGTTATGGATGGGTGTGAGCCACCATGCGGAAACCAGGAAACCAATCCTGGGTCCTCTGAAAGAACAGCAAATGCTCTTAACCACAGATCCATCTCTCCAGACCCTTAATATAATTTTAGGTAATTTTTGAGAATGTCACACATGTATAAAATGTATTTTGATCATATTCATTCCCATTACTGCTCCACCTCCTTCCAGATCTGCCTCCATTACAGACCCCTCCCAACTTTGGTCCTCATTTTAAAAAATAACTCACAGATTCCACTTCGTGTTGCTCATATACTCACAGGTATGGGGATCGTACTCTGGATAGGGTTGACCTACTATTAGGGCTCGTGCCCTTAAAGAAAAACCGAGTTTCCCTCCTCCGGAAGTCATCAACTGTCAATCACTCCTCGGCTCAGAGTCACATTTTGAAACGCATACATTTCAAATACTTCTTGTCAGTATAACCAGCTTTCTTTAACCAGTTGCTCATAACAAGTGATATTTGGACATTGGATGACTAAGTGGATCTGGTGTCCAAATTCAGTAGTCGGTTCCTTCTAAGGTAATAGAAACACACACTGACAAAATTATAAGCCATGTGCCCGAAACCAGTTAACATAAACTTCTTGTCATTTTGTGTTTAATCGTAGATAACTCAAGATTATCTGGGATTTTTCCACATAACAGTTCTTAAACATTTTTTTTTCTAGCTTATGACTTCTCAGACCCGCATCATGGAATTCTCCACCTGCCTTAGCTTGGCAGAAGGCCAGCTTATTGACCCTTAGAGCAGACTGCAAATTCGTCTTCTAAATTATGTATATTTCCTGACTGCTTGCTTGGTACTTGTGCCCTGAGAAAGTTAAATCATGAAGAGACAGTCTATAAATCCAAACATGTCACAGATGAGTGTGGCTCCAAGACCTGAGGAATTTGGACAGGATATAACAGAAGAAACGGTTGCTACATTTGGCACTGGCCTCTCACTTTTAAAATTACCCACTCGGGCTTATCTCACTTAGGAGGCAAAAGCACAGAGGAAATCTACGCGTGTCTTTGCTGAAAGGCACTGTAATCTGTTCTTTATGGAATATTGTATATGGTCTTTGTGTCTGTAGAACACGGATGACCTGATGGTGCTACATGTTTTCCAAATGCAGGAACCATTAGATATTGCATTTTCATCGAGCACAATTTCTGATTGTGATACAGAATGATACCAGCCAGATCCCACACTTCATTCATATTCACAAAAACTTCATCTGGGAGCTCCTCACATTTAGGAATACTTTGGCAAGACCCCTGAAACCTGGAAGTAACCCCGAGTCGCCAATGTGGGACACAGAATGGAATAGGAAATACAAGAAAGTGGCAAGAGAAACTATTTCTTTTTGATGGGATTACTGGTCAGTTTCCAAGTTGGCTTGAAGTTATGGAGAAAATACTTCCCTAGGGACTGCAGTTTCTATGGGGAGGAGGGCCAGGGTGGGGCAGAGAGAGAACCGCAGGTGCGTACATATCCACCTTCTCCCGTGTCCTGAGATACTTTGTAGAAGCTCATAATACCCTCATTTCATGGTGAAGGGGATGTGGCATTGGTTAGACCTCCTGGGTTAAGTATATGAAAGCACAGAGAAAGAACCCACAAGACCGGAAAGAACAGAAGATCTTGATGGTGGCTGTCTGCGTTGATACGCCAGCACTGGGGTGCAATCAGAGGTACTAGCTCACAACACTTGCAAAGCTGGAATGTCTTGTTCAGAAGCGTTGTGAAATTCTTTATGGTTTGAATCTCTGGTTGCCCGTCTCCAGGTCTAACTCTAGAACCCTACCTGGAATAATGTTAAAGATAGGAGACGATCGCGGTAGTGTATTTTAGGAAAAGAGAAAGGACCAGCCATGTCACAGCAGAAGTATCCACATCAATTATTCAGTTCAAAGCCCACTCTCCCTAGCTGAGACAGTTTTTTTTTACTATTTTATTTTTGAGTATTTATATATTATTGAGGTTTTTTTTTTTTAGTATTTATTATTTGGATTTTCATCACGTTTGATCTTCCCTTTCCCTTCCAGCTCATCCCATGTTCCTCCTACGTCCTCTGTCTTGGTCAGTGTTCTATTGCTGTGACAAGGTATCATGACCAAGTCAAAGAAAGCATTTAATTGGGGCTGGCTTACAGTTTCAGGGTTTAGTCTGTTTTTCTTTTTATCATGGCAGGAAGCATGGCAGCACACAGGTGGATATGGTGTTGGACAAATAGTTGAGAGTTCTACATCTGGATCTATAGGTAGTCAGAAGAGCAAGCCTGTTGTGGTCTGGTGCCAGCCTGGACCATAAATTATTTCTCTGGACCAGAGGGGAGGCATGGGAATAATTAAGACAACTTGCATGGCTTTATTTGGAGGGAGATTCTCAGTGAACCTCCTATGTGGCAGGTGCAAACTATGGCCTGGAAGTCTGGCTGCCATTCCATGTAGAAATATGGGCCTACACAAGCCACTGGGCCTAGACTGACTTTTGAAAACTGCAAATCCCAGCCCTAGTAACAGACTTTCTCCAACTAGGCCACACCTACTCCAACAAGGTTACAACTTCTTTTTTTAAATTTAATTTTGTTTATTGTTTTTAACTGAGCTATACATTTCCCTCTCTCCCCTTCCACCCTCCCTCCCTGCCCACCATGCTCCCAATTTACTAAAGAGATCTTGTCTTTTTCTCTTTCCTAGGTGGATCCATGTATGTCTTTCTTAGAGTCTTTGTTGTCTAGGTTCTCTGGGTTTGTGGACTGTAGGCTGGTTATACTTTGCTTGATGTCTAAAAGTCACTTATGAATGAGTAAATACTATGTTTGTCTTTCTGGGCCTTGGTTTCCCCACGAAGGATGCTTTTTTTTTTCTAGTGCCATCCATGTGACTGCAAATTTCAATATGTCATATTTTACTGCTGAGTAATACTCCATTGTGTAAATGTACCACATTTTTCTTACCCATTCTTCACCCGAGGGGCATCTAGTTGCTTCCAGGTTATGGCTTTTACAAATAATGCTACTATGATCGTAGTTGAGCAGGTGTTCATGATTTTGTGGCCTTTCTGCTATTACTGTTGTTGAAGCCATAGTGATCTGATAAGACAGGGGGTTATTCCATTTTTTTGGTATCTGTTGAGATTCTCTTTGTTATTGAGTATGTGGTTAGTTTTGGAGAATGATCCATGAGGTGCTGGCAAGAAGGTATATTCTTTTGTGTTTGGGTGAAATGTTCTGTAGATGTTTGCTAAGTCCATTTGATTCAGAATATTTGTTAGTTCTCTTATTTCTCTGTTAAGTTTCTGATGTGAGATTCCCCTCTGCATGCTGTGATTGTCATTAATGAACAAAGAAACTGCTTTGAACCTATAGCATGGTAGAACTTAGCTAGACAGGGAAAACTAAGCTGAATGCTAGGAGGAAGAAGGGCAGAGTCAGAGAGAAGCCATGGAGCCACCAGAGATAGACGCTGCAAATTTTACCCACATGGCAATACACAAATTACTAGCAATTAGTTAAATTAATATAAGAGTTAGTCAATAAGAAGCTAGAGCTAATGGGACAAGCAGTGATTTAATTCATACAGTTTCCGTGCGATTATTTTGGGTCTAAGCTAGTCAGGTAGCCGGGAACCAACAAGTGACCCCCTCCAAATTTCTGTCTGGTTGATCTGTTCATTGTGGAAAGTGGGATGTTGAAGTCTCCTACTATTAGTGTGTGGGATTTAATGTAAGATTGAAGCTTTAGTAATGTTTCTTTTACAAATGAGGGTGCCTTGTATTTGGGGCATAGGTGTTCAGAACTGAGACTTCATCTTGATGGATTTTTCCTGTGAAGAATATGAAATGATCTTCTTCATCTCTTTTGAATGATTTTAGTTTGAAGTCTATTTTGTTAGACAATAGGATAGTTACACCAACTTGTTTCTTGGTCTATTTGATTGGAAAATCTTTTTCCAACCCTTTACTCTGAAGTAATGTCTGTCTTGGAGATTGAGGTGTGTTTATTATTATTATTATTTTAAAGAAAACAAACTATTTTTTTTCATAATACATACCAATCTAAGTTCCCACTCCCTTCCCTCCTCCCATTCCCTCCACATACCCTTCTATTCCACCTCAATCCAATCCTCAGAGAGGGTAAGGCACATTGCTTGGAGGAAGGTCCCTTACTATATATAGGCTGAGCAAGGTATCATCCAAAGAGAATAGGTTCCCAAAAAGCCAGTACATTAAGTAGGGATAAATCCTGGTGCCACTGCCAGTGGCCTCCCTAGTCTGCTCTAGCCATGCAACCACATTGAGAGGGACTAATTTATTCCTGTGCTTGTTCCTGGAGTTGGTGAGCTTCCATTAGCTCAGGTATACTGTTTCAGTGAGTGTACCCATCATGGTTTTGACCTCTTTGCTCATATTCTCATTCTTCCCACTCTTCAACTGAACTTTGAGAGCTCAGACCAGTGCTTCAATGCAGGTCTCTGCCTCTGTCTCCATCAGTTGCTGGAAGAAGGTTCTATGGTGATATTTAAGATATTCATCAGTCTGACTACAGGGTAAGTCAAGATTGGGTCCCCTCTCCTCTATTGCTTAGGGTCTTAGCTGGGGTCATCCTTGTGGATTCCTGGGAATTTCTCTAAAGCTAGGTTTATTGTTAACTGTATAATGGCTCCCTCAATCAAGATATTTCTTTCCTTACTGTTTTTGATATTAGCCATTCTGACTGGTACAAGATGGTATCTCAGAGCTGTTTTGATTTGCACTTCCCTGATGACTAAGGATGTTGAATTTGTCCTTAAATATCTTTTGGCCATTTGAGATTCTTCTGTTGAGAATTCTCTGTTTAGTTCTGTACACCATTTTTCAATCAGGTTATTTAGACTTTTGATGTCTAATTTCTTGTGTTCTTTATCTATTTTGGAGATCAGTCCTTTGTCTGATGTGGGGTTGGTGAAGATCTTTTCTCATTCAGTAGGCTGCCTTTTTGTCTTATTGACTGTGTCCTTTGCTTTACAGAAGCTTCTCAGCTTCAGGAGGTTCCATTTATTTATTGTGCTAAATTCTTTTTCTTCAAAGACAACAAGGACTGTTGAAATAACAAATAACAAATAAACAAATAACAAAACCTTTGCCATTTGAGACAAGTTCCAACCTTTACTAAAAGCCCTCTTAGCTAACTGGCGGGGCTGCCACGCAATCTAGTACTGAGAAGCTTCCTTCCTGCCCCTTCCTTCTCTCCAAAAGAAGAGGTGCACACATGACACAGGTCACATGGAAGAAGAGCCGTCTTCTGGTCTGCAGCACCTGCTCCGTCTTTAAACGTTCAGTGGCCCAGTGAGGTTTTCTCAGCTGGCCCTCCTGCCCTCTCTTCTATAGCATGTCGACAAAGTCAGTTAGGAACAGACTCGCCATAAACGCAAACACAATTGCAGCAATTTCAGATGAGGTCCCAGCATGGGTAGAAACAAAAATGATAGACGTCAACAGAAACACGCGCCCTGTTCCCAGGGTGACGTAAAAATCCGACGACTTGACGTTTCCAGCATCCACTCTGCCATGCACTCCTGTGCAGTACACGATCAGCAGGAGCAGGCTCAGGAGAAAGGCGCTGCGGCTCACAAACTCAAAGAAGCGCAAGCCTCCACATAATGACACAGCCTCTTCACAGATGAAGGCCAGCAAAGACTGCAGCAGCTGCAAGCCTTTGAGAATGTGCTGAGACCACGGGAACCGGCTCAGGAATGGAGTAGGCGGCCAGACTGCTGCGCACACCACCGCCTCAGTGGTGGGGCTAAACCGCTGGGTTCTCCATCGTTGCTCGGGAGATTATTCTCAATGGTGGATTTTTAGTGAGCATAGTGGCCAATGTCATCCGTTCTGGTCAGCAACTCCACCTAACCTCAGGGTCATTCTTGAAAACCTCACCTGGTGAACTCAGATAGGTGTACCAGGTGACCAGGCACACACCCTAGAGTTTAACCTGATTTCAGGTGACTGCTGTATCTATTTAGTAGCAAAACTTGGATGCAGACTAAGTCAGTAGTCTTACAAGGCAGCAGAGCCCAGCCAGCTGTCCCATCTGAAGTCAGAGCAGAGGCACTAAGTATTCCAGCCATCTAGATAAATAAAAAGAAGGTTCCACCTGCCCATGGTTCTTACCAGTTAGGCCCTTCAGAACCACAGGCTTGAGCCAGCAGTGAGGGTCTATCCCTTCTCTGCTGAAGAGAAACCAACACAAGGACTAAGGGATTACAGAACTCAGGGAATCATGACACTTCCCAAAGCAGCTAACAAAGGTCCAACAACAGACACCAAACTACGGGAGATCTATGAAATGGGAAAGAATTCACAAGAATTCCCTCAAAGGAGTTTAGGGGGCTACAAGAACATGAAAGAAATGAGAAGCCTGGCAAAGAGAGGCAGTGAATGCTCAGGAGAAGCCCGTCGGTCTGCTGGAAGCAATGTCTCCAGGTGGCGGTGGGCCAGCACTAGAACTCATGTCTTCAGCCAGTCGGGAAGTCCAGTGCTCCTGCTTTGACTCCGCTGTCTCTGACAGATACCTTGTGTCTCAGGCTCCTACGAGAAGGCCAAATACAACCGACAAAACCCTTTCCTATTTAGAGACAGGTGGGTCCTATAAGTACTATTTGCTTTCAGCTTGTCTTTGAAGCATAGTAGATCATCTCTGGCAGGAGTAAGGTTCTTGAGATCTCTCTCTCTCTTTCTCTCTCTCTCTCTCTCTCTCTCTCTCTCTCTCTCTCTCTCTCTCTCTCTCTTTCTCTCTCTGTTCATGTTCATGAACATATGGGTGGGGGCCAGAAAGTGATCTCAAGTATGATCCCGCCCCATGTCCCATCTACCTTGTTTTTCTCCGGAAGCTATTACAGGGTCTCTCACTATTTGGGGACTCATGATTAAGGTTAGCTTGGTCATGGCCAGCATGCCTCCAGGGAGTCTGCAAGTCTCCCCCTCCTCAGTTTTAGAATTACAGGTGCAGAATTCTTCAGCACCCCCAACTTGTTCATGCAAACACTTGTTTGTGTTTGAACTTCAATCAAACATAGGTCTCTAGTATCACTCAACTCCCAGGTTTTAAATGCGGGTTCTGGGGATCCAGCTCAGGTATTCGTGATTCTGCAGCTAGCACTCCACCGTTTGTCTGTGTTACCTCCCCAGCCCAAGACAGTCTCTTTTTATCAACTTAATGGAGGTGGAATTTATGTAAAATAAAATGCATTAGTTTAAAAGTGGCAATTTTAACAAATGTTTGCGTTCCCTTAGCTAAGATATGAAGCATGGTTGTCACTCCATAAAGCTTCATAAAGCTTGCTCTTGTTTCTTGTCAGTCAACCTCGCCTCCTCCATCATTGCCAGCTCAGGAAACCATTGATCTGGTTTCTGTCACTACAGATTCATTTTGCTTAAATTGGAAACTTATATGAAAAGAGTCACATAACGTGAGCTAATGGTAAAGTGTAGCAGAGTTTGTTTTTTATTTTTATTCTTATTTTTTTTTTAGGGAGGGCTATTTCATTTACTGCATCCGCGAAATGCCAACTAACTGTTTTACTTTGCAAATAGTTTGAAAGCTGTCTCTAGTTGGCCTTCCCTAAGCCAGCTCTGACATGGTCCCTGCTGCTCCCTGCTGCTGTGCTGTAGGTTGTTACTGGAGTGAGAAGTCTAGAGGTTAAGGTCAACGCAGGACTTAAAAGGGTACTCTCTCCAGAGAACATCCCTACCCTTCTCATACGTGATGACGTCACAACTCCTGCAGCTCCAACTCTCTGAACAGCTAACATCCCATCCTTTTGTGCCTACTGGTCGCACTGAAATTTCCCAGGATGCCTTTGTCAACTTTGATGCTTTCGGTATGCCTAAAGTGGTCTCCCTAGGGAGATTCAAAACTGAAAAGTTGAGAAAATAGGTTTCAGCACTTCTCAATATTCTTGTTGGCTTACTTCCTTTTTATGATATCCATGTGGGCCCCTCAGTTGCCAGCAATCTCTTATTGTCACTTCTGACCAAGTGTGTCCTCTTTATCCTCTCTTGTTGATAAGATCCTTGTAATGTATTTATATTCCAGACAAGGCTGATAGCCCACTCCCATTTTTGACATGATCATTAGATCTTATCCATCTTAAGTTGTCCAGGCAGCGTTGTGTGGAGCACCATGCTAGGTTCTGAGGGTAAATAGCCTGCAGCCAAATCCCCAGTGAGTTCACAGCGGGTAGAGGATGTCCAGGTGACAACTCTAATCCAAAAATTCTCCTTTCTCTTCCGATGAGGGAGACCCTGTGTGTATTTGGGAACGAGAGGAAATGCAGGACACCATGTTTGAACTATTGTCTCAGTTATTTCCCTATATCACCTGCTCTGGAATGCATGGCCATGAGTCAGCGTTCACTGCACCGGTAGCTGTGATATGGCACTTGGCGTGGGACCTTTCCACAGTCATTGTTTCTGTGCTTCCTGAAAGGGGGTAGTGTTAAAATCAATATGGGGGGGGGACAGATCCCAATTCTTCTGGCAGACCTCAGCATCCATGTCTCAGAGTGGCAGTACAGAAGGGAGAGCTTAAAAACCGTCCCCTGGTTACAAGGTATCTTACTACCCAAGAAAATGTAACTAGGAGGTTAAATAAATAGTAAGGGTATACTTTTAATTGTCTAAAGAGTATTGCTAACTGAAGCTGTTATTCCTTAGGACCGCTTGTTAATATACATGGCTTGCTCAGAAGGTCTTTGAAGACCACGGGTCACCGTGTTCTGCTATCAATTGAACCCAAAGTGGTTTTCCACAAACTTAACTTTAAAACCAGCTTTCATAGACAGTTGTTTTAAAGGTAGCTTTCTGAAATTATAAAAGGTTTATTAGACAGCAAAACCAAAACCAAACTCAAGACAGTAACTTTTATTTCCAAGTTCTGAAAATTAATATAAGACTGCTAT
Organism: Myodes glareolus; assembly: GCF_982192425.1. Lineage (NCBI taxonomy): Eukaryota > Metazoa > Chordata > Mammalia > Rodentia > Cricetidae > Myodes > Myodes glareolus. The sequence continues at coordinate 32,207,213 of NC_142048.1, read as the reverse complement.
TGCCAATCAAAATCGGAGCAGGCGAAAGGCTATGGGCTAGAGCCAGAGTTCAAGTGATCTGAAATTACCTTGATATGATTTTAAGCTCACAGGATAGGAAGAGAGATTTGGAACTTAAGGATATATAGGGATATATTAACCTTTCCTCAGAGGTTACACAGCAGACGAGGAGTGTGTTGAAGAAGCCTCTGCCTTCAAAGCAGCGCGCAGACAAATCCCACCTCCGACAAAAGGTACCTGAGCAAATAGATAGGCCAGGAAATTAAGGCTGAAAATGAACAGCGCTGGAAATGATGGATTTGGAAAATGAATGTGTTTTCACAGAGATGTGAAGTGGGGTGGGGGAGGAGAAGGGAATGTGATTTATGAAGATTTAGTGGCCTAGTTCTAAGCAGTGTGGCCTGGTACCAGCGATTCAGCCTCTGGATAGATACTGTCGTATCATGATTTACCGCCCGGGATCTGGGAGGGGATGAAGGATGCTATTTGCATTGATCATGCAGTCTTATTTCATCAGAGTTTAGAGCTCCAGAATAAATGGGAGGCACTTGATAATATTTGTATAGTAAATGGCTGAGAATTGATTGTCAGTGATAAATAAAACGGGCTTGAAAACAAACGGACTGAAAAAAGACTTAAAAATTATAATTGCCTATGAATGTAAAATTGGTTTACTCAGCTCTGGATCCAGGCTCTATTTTCTTATGGGTTGACAGGCAATTTAAACCACAAAATTAAACAGTAAAGGATATGGTTTTAAAATAAATGAATCTGGAGTCTAGTCCTTTTTTATTTTTTATTTTTAATCTCAGAAGAAATCGAAACTTTCTGTGAAGTGCACTCTCTTGTCCCATCTTCCCTTTTCCTTAAACAAAGCTCCTGTTTGCAGCGGCTCTGTGGATTTATGGTCAGGGGCTGCCCCTGTAGGACAGCTTTCGTGAGATAGCTCATTATTTTAGTTTCAGATTTTTCCATCAGAAAGTTGTTCAACAGATTCCCTTGCAAAACCCACTTTAGGATTTGCATGTGTGGTATTAGATTTTTATTTGTGCGTTTGGAAAGAGCCACCGATTTTTTTCTCACCCGTGCCCAGTCTCCCAGAAGCAAACGAAAGGTGGATGGCCAGAATGTTTTCTTAATGATCACGAGAAGATTCCCTGGTGAGAAAGGTAAGATATACTTTTTTTTTTTTGTCACCAACCTGAGAGGCAGGATTGGTTTAGTTTTGTGGCTAGGACCTGGGGACTCACTCAGAACTAAGTACTTAGATGGGCCCCCTCAACTTGACTTAAAGTTCTGCAGTTGTGGCTGTATCTTCATCTTGTTTGGGGTCTCACACATGATCTAGTCTTTGACAGCTAAGTCCGTATCTGACATTTATTGTGTTCTTATTGTGTACCAGACATTGTTTTAAGCATGCCACCATAATTAATATTTGCACTAGTTACAGAGTTAGTTGTTTTGGGGTCCCACTTCACAGATGAGAAACTGAGCCAGACAGAGCCATCAGGCAACATCAGAAACTGATGGAACAGATCCGACCTGTATCCCTGGCGTCTGGAGCTCTAGCTCCCCGTCTGTAACTCTGCGATCCCTGCCTCCTTCCGTTACTTCCCTTGCTAGGCCTCATTCCGATTTCTTATTGGTTGTTAGTGGTATGGTCAATGGGAAAAACTTATGAACAGCTGTAACAGGCCTGCTTACTGAGAATGTGCTTGACAAACGCAAACATACGACCGGAAGTTGAGACGAAGTGCCTTAATTTCATTTAAATTAACTCACCGTGACTTCAGGCAACATTTTGACGCAATGGAAGAAAGAAGGGAAAGTGGTCCAGGAAACTGGACGCAGGATTCGCAGCCACAGGGGGTCCTGGATGCCAGCCTGTGTGGAGGGAAAAGACATGTTGGTCAGCTGGGCAGTCTGACAGATGAACGCAGAAAGGAGTACAAGCCTTGTCGCAATTTGATTGTGGCAGATGCTGGGGAACCAAATGTCTGAGGTTTAATTTGGTTTAGGGGAACTGAGTGGGAACAACTTCTTTTCTGATTTGCAGGTGGCGGAGATGATGGCTGGGGGGGAAGGGAGGGGGAGGGTGTGTGTGGCAGGAGACGGCTAACGCAGGACAAATGTTGAGCGGTGCTGCAAGACACTTGCGTGCAGGTGGGCAGGGTGAGGGGTTTACAAACTAATTGGTTTCAGACTCCTCAGGGAGGCCTTTGGGCTGCCACCTCCCTCAATTATCTAGCATACGGTGTATGCTGGACACTTGGTATTTGTGAGTAAAGAAGGAATCAAGCCATCGTCTACTCTATTTCAGTCAGGCTCAGTTGCTAAGACCTCTTTGTCTGCTTAGCAAATTTTAAGACACATTCAGTGCTACCCTTACAGCTTTTGATACCCAGAGCAGGGCTAAGACCCTGTGTCTTAGAATACTGTGAATTAGAATACTTAGAATACTTAGAATACTGTGTCTTAGATGGTGTTTCATCTCCAGTGCTCAACATAATGAATAAATGATTGAATGTTGTTAGCATGGGATAAAAGTCATACCCAATTCTTCAGGTCCTCATGTCCTTACTTGCCCTCATAAGCTAAATATGGAGTCTCTGTTCATTAAATTTTGATATCCTGATGCACTGTGCTCATTACTGATGGACTCAGTTGATGGCCTCTTACCTTCAATTCGCTGTAGTGCTGAATATTGATGTGATATGTGACATAAAAGTAAATATGTATTTGGTCTTCAGTTGTGTTTCCTAACATGGATATAAAACCCTTGTAATTTCTTGACTGATGGAATGAGAGGAACATCTTTATTTGTGATAAATCATTCTGAGCTGCACCTGCATCTAGGCTTAGATGTCTGTTTTGAACCCCTAGACGTCTTCATGGTAGCAGCCGACTGACAAGAGGAACTAACCATGTCATTACAAGGTAGAGACTCCTGTCTCCAGTCCATGATGTTTCCAGGAGGAGAGTGGCTAGAAGTTGAGCTAAACACCATTGCTTAATAGTTAAGTCAATCATGCTTATGCAAAACCCATAAACTATGGGGTTTTAAGACCATCCAGCTTGATTAATGCAGTCATGTGTGGGAAAAAAAACATCAATGCCATAGGGACACGCTTGTGCTCTGGATGCTTCTAGACCTTGCTCTATGTGTCTCTCATCTTATTGTTCATTTTTGTCTGTTGTTTTATCATTTATAATAAATCAGAAAAGTCAACCAACTGTTGTCCTGAGGTCTGCCAAATGAGTTTGTGAGAATTCTTGCTTTATAACTGTTTAGTTAGAAGTACGGGGAAACAGATTTGCAGTGGATGTCTGAAACAGAAGGCAGCCTTGTGGGACTGAACTGTTAGTCTGAGAATTTCTATTCAAATTTTGGGTAGTTAGTAGCAGAACTGATTGAACTGTCAGATATCTTGTTGATGTCTAGAGAGCCAGAATACTCGTTATTGGTGTGGGAAAAGCCATATACTTGGTATTGTAAGTGTTTAGCATACACATTAGGGTAGTAGCTGGTAATCTAGATGAGCAAACTTGCTCTGAAAAGGAATCAGCTAAGAGGATGATGGGAAGTAGCTACTTTACAGATAATGCCCTTCTTTGATGAGCAGCCCAGCTCCTGCCTCCATGTCATCAAATGCACAACTGAAAGAACTGGTGACCCTGATATTATTGTCAGCTCTAGGAAATTTCATTGATATCCCCAACATTTATATCATTGTTCTGGCCTCATGAAACACAGCACAGCATATTCAAGCCTGGCTGCTTCTGGGTTTGTGCACCATGTGCATGTCTGATGCCTGCAGAGGCTGGAAATAGACATCCGACCCCCTGGGACTGGAGCTACTGATGTCACCATGTGGGCCCTCCAGAAGAGCAGCCAGTGCTTTCATCTGCTGAGCCATCTCTCCAGCTCCTCTGAGTCTGTCATGGAGCAGTCTAGACATTTGCCTTCTCTCTGGAGATTTTACCTTTTTAAAAATATCAGATCTGTATTTATCAGCAGAGAGATACAGGACTATTGCCTCATTGGTGTGGTTGAAATGGGCCTTTTTCTACTCACCTCAATCATTTATAGCTGATGTAAGGGGAGTTTTATCATGTGTAAGAGATGTCACCCCTCATCTCTGTTTGGAAATGTTCTCAGAATTTTGGCACTAAGTTAAAAAGCATTACACACTAAATATGCAAGACAATGTCATTACATATTAAGCATTTTTGTTCTAAATTACACAAAATGACAGAATCGTTAGGTGGCTTAATTTAACATTATCTTGACAAGTCCTGTGTGCAGAGGTACTACAAACATCTGTTGGTAGCCCCATACACGCTGCTCATGACAGTGCCCAGCAAACAGGAAGAACTCAGGATTTGTTGACTGACTTCCTAGCAGGCTGGGCGTAGCCTTCTTCACCTTAGGTTTTGAAGGAAATCCTAACAACTGGTAGTGGAAAGTCATACATTATAACTCACACCTTCTCTTGAGCAATTGAAGGAGAGATAGTTTAATCTTGTAGATGGAAGATCAGAGGATGTGAGAGGGTTAACAACCATCACCGTCCTTGTTCTCTCTGTCCCCTGCTCAGTAAGTTCTAGTGGGAGGCCCAGGAAGGGGCATTTCCACCGGGAATCTCTAAGAAGAAAGAGGGCAGGCACCGTGCGGAGTTGCACACGGCTTGTCTTCTCTAGCTCCTTATCAGCTTTGCCTAATTAAGCATCAGAGGTCAGCACGTGTGTGAAAGCAGCCTAGGAACACCGTGCAAATAAAAGATGTAGGTCTGCCATCCACGAAGGAGTTTGGCAGGGGAGTGCTCCAGGCAGGAAAAGACTCTTTATTCCTCTGATAATGCTTCCTCTAAGAAGACTCAACAGGCTCTGCCCTCATCTGTTCAGCTGTTAGCCAGTCGCGTAGTCTTAGAAGGCAGTAAACCATTTATTAGTGGCCAGGTGCACAGATGTCCATGTTAGGGTGTTAGGGCACTGGGAGGCAAAGCCCTGCAGCCCATCCCAGGTCTAAGGATCTGCTGTCCCTGTAGGTCGCCAAGAATGTTACAAGTGATCCTTCACTTCCGCAGGCATGCTAGCAATGGAGAAACCCTTCCGAGAGATTCCAGACTCGGTATGTGTTTGAAATTGCCTTCTAAGTTACTTCTTCTAAACTCATGTTGCCTGTAAGCCACAGGCTTTGAAATGAAACACATTTTACAAATGCTGCTTTCCCAGCACCTCTTTCAGAGAAGCAGCTGTCCTATTTCCTCCAATAAGGTAATAAACCAGAAAACGCAATGTAAGCCTTTAGGGTATATGATTAGAGAGACTTGCCCACACAGACCAAACGAGTGTCCCAGAGCAATGCGGGGACCTGCCCTCCAATCCACACAGTTCTTTCCCTAGAAGTGTGGAAGGGGCGTTGGTGAACTCCCTTGTTTGGTTTATGCTGATAAAAAGAAACAGGGAGATGAGGTGCGGCATATGTTGACTTCCTAGCAGAAAACCAGACTTCGTGGTACCGTCTTAGGCATGTGACACTTGCGTCTGAACAAACAGCAAATTCTAGGATGGAACTGTAGAAACAGCGCTAAACTTCTGAACAGAATGGGCTCACCGATTCTGTCTATCTATGGATGGGAGGGGCGAAGAAATTCTCCGAGAGAGAGAGGGAGAGAGAGAGAGAGAGAGAGAGAGAGAGAGAGAGAGAGAAAGTACAAAGAGTCAGTATGAGGAAGGGTAGAAGAGAAGCGGGCTCTGAAGGAAGGCTCATTTCTCTGAGCCCCAACTTCTGCTATTATTCAGAAAAAATACAGCATAGAGTAGGATATTCTACCAACTACAGGATTTTGCACTTGTATCCTGCTTGGTTTGATTCATAGTTACCCATGGAAGATCTTTTGTGACAAGCTTTATTTTTGGTGATTGGGTGTGGTGAAAACAATTAACATGAGAACCACAACATTTAATTAGTAAGGGTTTTAGTTAGCGCGTATCCTATGTGCTCTTATCCTGTCCTCATCACTTTCATCTGAAATATGAAAAAGAGGAGGCGGAGGGGAGGCAGAGCACCTGGTCTAAGATTATACAGCTAGTAAGTGACAGAGCCATGGTCCAAACTTTGGTCAGTCAGCTCGCAAGCTTGATCTCATAACCACTGACTTCCAATATAAAATATAAAATAAAGATGGGAAAGCCTTACATAATATCAGGTTTATATCAAGGGAAAATATCCCTCAGTGACTGATTTTTCTCTCCCTCTTCTCCTCTATGACCCATTTAGAATTACTGATATTGTACCCAAGACATTAAAAAAGAGTTTCATGTCTACTGTCTAACTTCTCCCAGCAACTCTATCCCTGATAGCTGTTTTATTTCCTTCAATAATGGAGTTAGTTCTCGAATGAACCATAAATCATCAAGAAATATAATTAAGGTAAGATTGCTAAAAAGAATTCAGGACATCAATTAAATTTGAATTTCAGGCAAACGACAAATAATTTTCACACATATAAGTATGTACCACATACCAACTAGTGTATGTAGCATGTTTATACTAAAACGTTATTTATTGTTTTTTGAAGTCCAAATTTAACTAGGTATTCTATTTTTTATTTGCTAAGTTTGGCAAACGTAAGTTAAAACAACAACAACAAAAACCCCTTAGGTCTACGTATAGACTGAAACTTGGATTTATTGTTTCTTGCCTTTTCCCAGAAGGTGAAAAAAACCTCATAAAACGAGGAAATGACATAAAATTCTTGGATCTTCTTGGGTTTTATGGCTAGTCTTCTCATAAAATCTGGTTATCATTGTATGTTGCTGTTAGCCATTGGTATCTTATGTAATTCTTTGACAATCTGAACTATCACAGAGGAGACCTCACGTTTACAAATGCTCTAGGGAAGCTTGCTCAAGGCAAGCCGCTGACTTCAGACCTTGTTTTAATATTTTCATCTCTTAACTTTTCATCTGAATGAAGCATGGGGCCTTTGAGGTCGTGTGGAAAACACGCTGTCCCATCAGCAGTAACAGGAACTTGTTTAATTCAGATCACGAGGTTTGCCTTCAGAAGCTGCCCCATGGAGAGCCAAGGTTGGTCCCTTATGCACTGATCCCGGGTGGTTGACTGGACACAGCTATTTCTCTTACGAGCATTGATACCAAACTGGGTATGCTGCCTTTTAAAAAAAATGGAATAAAACCATTAGTGCTCCAGGGATGTCTGGCTTTCAGGGCAAGGGAAGCTTCTTAGCTGATGCTATTTATCAGAATTCACTGTGGTGGTAGTCATGGTGGGAGCCAGGTATTAGTATGTGTGTGCAGGGGTGGGGTATGGGAGAAGGGATGTGTTACGCTGGTTGAACGGTTTTTGACAAAAGAAACTACTTGGTCCTAGGGAGTTGCTTGCATATTTTTGCAATATATCTGTTTGTTGAGGACTGCGTGTTTTAAGCAACAAATCAGCCCACAGAACTGCACCGCAGCAGCCTCTATTAAGAGCAAGACGCACATGGTATGCAGTGAAACATTAGTGGGACTCCGTGAGATGAAAGAAATAAAAACGTTTCAGTTTCGGACAGTATTTATAGGTTTGTGAGGCAGGCCCGATTGCCAGTTGCTTTCGGGTTGCTTTTTCTCTGACTGATGATATGTCCCAGATATGGTGACCCTCCATGTTAATTTCAGATGCTTTTCAGTGGGTGAATATGGATTGATAATATGCAGCAAAGTAAGAACACACAGGAGAATTTTAATATATGGCGAGACGGTCTCAGCTGTAAGTGATCCGAGAGCACAGACCCGTTACTCGCTGTTTTATTTAACAACTCCCGGTCTATTAAGGGTTCGCTTCACTCAACGATTTCATGTTAATCATCTTTTGTTTTATAGCCCTTTATTTTCTTGCTGGAATCAATATCCCATCAACTTCACCCGCCATCTACCCCGTGATCTATGAGAAGGTTCTGGTACAGGGCTGAATTTATACCTCGGCAATTTGCTGTGAATGTTGCCGTTCTTTATCCAAAACATTGCTTCCACTTTATTCTCAGAATTTTACTACTTCTTGCCCAGCCGGCTCCCCGTTTCTTAGAGAATAAAGGGTGACATGTAAAATGGAAAATGTCTATATCGAGGGTATAAAAGTTTGGACTCAAGTGTGCAGAAGCTAAATCCGTGCAGTGACATTGGTTAATAGGAGAAGAACTGGCCGTTCCACACCATGTGGCTTCTGCAAGACAGGCTTGATGAATTTGTCTCCACCTTACTGGAAAACTGGATCATTTCAGGAAGACCATATTTTCAGGCAGCTTTGGATCTTGATGGTGTGTTTAGATTGCCTTGACTCAAGAAAAATCCATCACATTTGGGGTCCTGGTAGTCTCGGGCCCTATTCCTTCTCTGCATTTCGCCCTCGTTTGACTGGGTGGCAGCTGTCCTCCCGATCATTAGTATAAATCCAAGTTGCAGACCACAGGGGGCTCTGAGTTGTTTGCAAAGATTAATTTAGAAATTAAAAGTGCATTATCCCCCTCTAAAAATAAATTATCCAGATTGTGGTGCCAGCGTTTGTAATAAAATGAATGATTAAGTTACCTCCCTTAATCTTATCACACAGATGTAATTGTTTGGGGTCTCTTGGAAGTGATTGGTAAATTTGTGTTTGATGCCTGCCTGTTGTGAAAGATCTGAGAGCTCCGTCCTCTGACCGCCTTTTTATTATTTTTTTAAAATTTAACAGTTCCCATCTGGTAAGTCTACAAAAGCGTTGTATCTCACAAAGGAATTTTTTTGGTAATGATGCTGTACTTTTTGACAAATATATTTGTTTAGTCACTTGTGAGTGTGTATGTGTGTGTGTGTGTGAGTGTGTATGTGTGTCTGTGTGTGTAGATCGGAGAACAACTTGAAGGAATCATCCAGTTCTCTCCTTTTATCCTGTGTGGTTGTCAGGCTTGATGGAGGTGCTTTTACCTGCAGAGATACCTTGTAGACAATCATATTTGTTTTTAGAAGCTATTATCTTGGAGGCTGGGGAGATGGCTTAATAGGTGAAAGTGTTTGCCATGAAAGCCTTATGATCTGAGTTTGGATCCGTGGACCTCATGTAAAACTTGCATGCAGTCACCCAGGTGTCGATAATCCCAAGGCTTGCCTACAGGAAATGGGAAGCAAGGACAGGAGACCCTCCTGGAGTTCAGGCCAGTATAGATGAATTTTTCTTTGGGATGCCAGCTCACAAATAATGGCACAGAGACTTCTTATTAATTATGAAAGCTTGGCTTTAGCTTAGGACTTTTCCCAACTAGCTCTTAAAATTTAATTAACCCACATTTTTAAATCTACATTTTGCCATGTGGCTTGGTTATATCGGATCTGTACCGTATGTCCAACTTCTTTATGGTCTCATTGACGTCCTGCCTTTCTTCTTCCTAGAGTGCTCTCTGTCCCCGGGAATCCTGCCTAACCTCTCCTTGCCTAGCTATCGGCCATTCAGCCCTTTATTAAACCAATTACACCAATGTATCTTCACACAATGTACAAATATTCCACAACAGTTAGGGGGCATGGACAGACACTGTCTCATAGAAGGAAAGGTGAGTACTAACACCTGTAGATTGTCTTCTGGCCTCCGCTCATGCTCTGTGACCCATGTGTACCTGCACACATGAACACACACACACACTGTTCTATTTCTCCTTGAAAGTGTTCTTCAGAGAGGAACACACCTCTTTGTTATCTAATACCACATGGTCAGCCCTAAAAACATATACATATGAAGAACATTATATCGAATGAGCAGTTTGTCTTTAGGAATGCATACGTGCGTGCATGTGTGTGTGTGTGTGTGTGTGTGTGTGTGTAAAAGCAATTAATAAAAAAAGAAGTCACGTATCCCCAAAAGGCTAAATGAAGTTTCTAGATCACTTACTGCCGGCCTTCACTAATTCATATAGATTTCATTGAGGTGAACATGATATAGGAACTGGTTAACAGTAATGGCCCATGCTTGCGTGTCTCCACCAGTTGAGGCCCGTGACTAGTGTGACTCCAGGTGACAGGTGACAGGTGACAGGTGAAATCAGAATGACTGTACTACACAACTGAGAGAAGGGCAGGGGAACTGTGCCAAGAAGCTGCTGAGCCCCGTGTGTTACACGTGGGAAAAGTAAAGTGAGGAAGTGGTTGAAATGAATGAAAAATAGCTAATATGTTGATTACATAAGAAAATAATAATAGTTTGGATTTAACAGAGTAAATATATTGTCAAGCCCTTTAAAAAAAATCAAAGAAAAAAGAGGCCATGAATTTGAAAAAGAGCGGGGAGAGGTAGATGGGAGGTTTAGAGGAAGGAAAGGGAGTGGAGAAACGTTGTAATTATAATCCCCAAAACAGAAGAAAAAATAATTTCATCATGGGAAGGTGTCCACCTGCCTGCCAAATATTTTCATTTTTTCCAACATGTCTTTCTGCATTGCGTCTTTAGTCCTGTTTAAATGATAAAGCAAAGTAGAAAGGCAAACTCCGAACGTGTGCAAATTTACCTTGCTTCTGCAATTGCTGAAGTTTGGTTTAGAAGACGCCTCCGCTAGCTGGTTTTTTTTTTTTTTTTATGCCATCTTGACAAAAGATGAAGTCGTTTGGGAGGAAACCTTCAACTGAGAAAATGCCCCCACCAGCCTGGCTTGTATGCAAGTCTGTGGTGCAGCGTTTTCTTGGTTGATGATTGCTGTGGGTGGTGCTGCACCTGGGCTGGAGGTCCTCAGTGTTGTTAGAAAGCAGGCTGAGCAAGCCATTGGGAGCAGCCCAGTTGGCAGCACTACTCTGTGGCCTCTGTATCAGCTCCCGCCTGCAGGTTCCTTCCCCCAGTTTCTGTTTTGGCTTCCCAGAGTGGCAGAGAATGACCTGACAGTTTGAAGCTGGAATAAGCCTGTTCTTCCCCAAGTTGTTCTTGGTCATCATGGTTTGTTTGTTTGTTTATTCATTCATTATTTATTTATTTATTTGTTTATTTTTATTGAGCTCTACATTTTTCTCTGCTCCATTCCCTGCCTCTCTCCTCCCCTTCAACCCTCTTCCGAGGTCCCCATGCTTTTACTTTTACTTACTCAGGAGATCTTGTCTTTTTCTACTTCTCAGGTAGATTAGATTTATGTATGTCTATCTTAGGGTCCTCATTGTTGTCTAGGTTCTCTGGGATTGTGATTTGTAGGCTGGTTTTCTTTGCTTTATGTTTAATAACCATTTATGAGTACATGTGATAATTGTCTTTCTGTATCTGGGTTACTTCACTCAAAATGATGTTTTCTAGCTCCATCTATTTGCCTGCAAAATTTAAGATGTTGTTATTTTTTCTGCTGTGCAGTACTCCACTATGTAAATGTACCACATTTTCCTCATCCATTCTTTGGTTGAGGGGTATTTAGGTTGTTTCCAGGTTCCTGCTATGACAAACAATGCTGCTATGAACATAGTTGAGCACATGTCCTTGGTGGCACGATTGAGCATCCTTTGGATATATACCAAAAAGTGGTATTGCTGGGTCTTGAGAAAGGTTATTTCCTAATTTTCTGAGAAATCGCCACATTGACATCCAAAGGGGCTCAACCAGCTTGCTTGCCCACCAGCAATGCAGGAGTGTTCCCTTTTCCCCAATCATGATGTTTTATCAAAGCAATAGAAACACTAAGGCAGTGGTGCCTCAATGACAAATAGATCCAGAGGCTGAAATCCACGATTTATGGTTTTAGCTTTCTTTTTGAAATAAGAAAAGTAATTTTTGTTCTGGGGCTCTTTCAAAGCTGTATGGGGAATATATAAAGTTAGTATTAAAAGTCCCGAGGATCACATGGAACAGAATACATGACAACGTATGAGGAGGCCAGTTACGTTGTAAAGATTACATGATCGTTAATCACACTTTTACTAATATAATGGAACTTCAATCCTATCTTTTTATTTTACCTGTAGCTCTTTATTTTTGTGGTGATCTCTTTATTTTTTTTTTTAAAGTCTGTCACTCTCTTAACTTCAGAATTTGAAGCAGTCATTTCCAGCTTGTTATGCCTGACTGCCACAAAGGTATTGCTGGGGGAGTAGGGGACTCCAAACTTTTATAAGCCCCTTAGTTCTCTTGGTGATGGTCGTGACCACATCCAGGATAATCCCTTCCTGGGGACAAGGAAGACAAGCTACTTCATATGAAGGAAGCTTTCCCATGGAGCATCCCTGGAGTTAGAGCAGGCTCAGACGGCAGATTCTTTGCTAAAATTAATTCAGCTTTGGCGTTTTTACCCGACAAAGCCTTCACAAAAGTATCCCGAGAATGGAAACTACATTCAAAATGAATCTGTTTGGCAAGAGTTTTGTATCTTCACTAATACAGAATAGAAACTGGAAGTTATAACTACTTATGGGGTAGCAAAGATCCAAGGGTAGTGTCATGCGTTTAGAGGAAATTTCTTGTAAATCTAAAGGAAATAGATTTACTTGCATCTAGAACAAATTTATCATTAATTAGAAATACTTTCTTCCATTCCTATTATCTCTGTTTGTAGTAAAGAATTGAACACACCAATGAGATATTATTAGGAGGTGTTTTATCTTGACTAGTAAGAAGATATTTAAGGCATGTGATAAAATGATATCATTTAATAATGTCTGTCTTTGACATTATTAAATGTCAATGAGAATGTATTTCTCTCATTGAAGGCAAAAATTTTATTATGGATGTGATCTACCGCATAAATGTGATTTTTTCCTATGAAATGCGTATGCACATGTGGACCATGTTAGCTACTTTTCTCATTGTTGTGATACTGTATCCAACAGAAAGAATTTAAGAGAGGTAATGGTTATTTTGGTTCAGAATTTTAGTACATCGTGGCAGGGAAGTTATAAAGGAACCATTCGGTTCATGGCTGTGGGAGTGTGTGGTTGAGGCTGTTTATATCATTGTGTGCCAAAAAGAAGTGAGGGAAGGAAAAAGGGAGGGGAGGAGATAGATAGATAGATAGAGAGAAAGAGAGTAAAAAAAAGACAACTTAAGCTGGTCTTGTGACATCGTTAACCAACAAAATATATACAAATTGATAGTGTAGGATTTCTAGGCTAGGCATTAAGAGGGCTTCACTTCCTGTCTGTTGCAATGCTTGCTCTTGCGACTCATTCTTGGAAAAGAGTTGTTATATTGTGAGATGCCCAAGTCACTGGAAGATAACTGAAACACTTTTGGAAATTCATCAGATGACAGCTAGCACCAATGCCAACCTTGTAAATGAACCACTTTGGATATTCTGCTCCTGTTGAGCTCCAGATGCCTTCAGTCTCAGCTGTTGTCACACGGAGTTGACAAGCCACCCAACAACATCATGGCAACCATGGAAGATTCTGGAGAATTGCTTCTATCAAAGGGAACCCTTTTTCATTCCCTGAGAGCCCTTGTACACTGTGGCTGACCGTAGGTGTCTGAATGGATTATATTAGAAATGATCTCATTGGGTGCAGAATGTTTGTTGCCCTGTTCTTTATTGTAATAGACCAGCATTTTAAGTGATGGAGACCATGATGTATTAGAGAGGATGCCAGTGAGGCTATGATGGATAAAGTCAGAAGGTTTGAAAGTTGCCAATTGGAGAGAGGTATCTCCTCAACTCCTTGGAGGATGATGTTGGTTGTGGAACACTTTTATGTAAAAGCCATTATAGAGTTCTAAGGCAGCCTTGATCATTGGCTAAGCAGGACTGTAGTGCTTTCAAGAGCTAACCCACATTTCGTTTTTTTTTTTTTAAAGTAAATTTTATTAAATTATAAAAGTTTCCATTTCCGCCCCTCTTCCCAACCCCCTCCCACTCCCCCCACTCCTTCTCCTCCTCCCTCTTCGACCCTTAGGGCAGTCAGGGTTTCCTGCCCTGTGGGAAGATCAAGTTCCTCCCCCCTCCCTCCAGGTCCAGTAGGTGAGTGTCCAAACTGACTTGATCCCCAAAATCCAGTATATGTAGAGGAAACAGGTCCCAGTGTCATAGTCAATGGCTTTTCAGAAAGACTTCAGGCCAGCCACATTCAGAGAATCCGGTCAAATTCCGAGAATCTGGTAAGATCACTTCCTCGTTCAGTCCCAGTCCAACTGGCCTTGGTAAACTCTCATTAGATCCGTTCCATTGTATCAGTGGGTGATAGCATCCCTCGCAGTACTGATTTCGTTTTTCATGTTCTTCCTCCTTCTGTTCCTCATTTGGACCTCGGGGGGCTCAGTCTGGTGCTCCAATGTGGGTCTCCGACTTTATCCCCGTCCTTCGCCAGATGAAGGATCTATGGTGACAAGCAAAATATACATCAGTATGGTTATGGGCCACGGCCGATTCAGGCACCCTCTCCTCTGTCCAGAGAACAATCTGGGGGATCTCTCCTTGGACCTGGGATCCCATATATAATCAAGTCTCCTGTAAACCCTAAAATGACTCCCTTAACCACATTTCGTTTTTTAAATTTTTTAATTAATTAATTTATTTATTAAAAATTTCCACCTCCTCCCCGCTTCCCTTTTCCCTCCCCTTCCATACCTCTCCCTCCCTCTCTAGTTCTGAGAGCAGTCAGGTTCCCTGCCCTGTGGGAAGTCCAAGGTCCTCCCCTCTTTCATCCAGGTCTATGAAGGTGAGCATCCAAACAAACCAGGCTACCACAAAGTCAGTCCATGCAGTAGAATCTAAACCCAATGCTGTTGTCCTTGGCTTCTCAGTCAGCCTTCATTGCCAGCCACATTCAAAGTGTCCAGTTTGATCACATGCTCCATCACTCCCAGTTCTGCTGGCCTTGGTGAGCTCCCATTAGAACAGTCCCACTGTCTCAGTGAGTGGACACACCCCTTGTGGTCCTGACTTCCTTGCTCATGTTCTCCCTCCTTCTACTCCTCATTTGGACTTTGGGAGCTAAGTCCAGTACTCCAATGTGCTAACCCACATTTATAAGGAACATAGCTTTGACCAATAGCTACTTACACATTCATACTTTGTGTTAGTTTTATGGTTTAGCTTTTAAAACATTATGATTTATTCTTGTTTTCTAAGGGACAATGCATTTGTCCGGTGTCTTTTGGGAAATGACCTCACCGTAGCCCACAGGAAATGTGGACTATGTTGTCCTGTCACAATGTTACGTTACAAGAACTCCCTTCCCTCACATAGTCACCCATCACTTTTAATTCCTGAGATTGTATCATAACAGTTTCATTAAATTGAAGTGAATATTCTTGTTAACACATGAGATTTACTGTAGTAAGACATCTTTATTAAAATAGTAAATTCAACAAATATATAAAAATGAAAAATGTCAAACTCTTCTTTTGAAAACTCACACCCACAGGTAACCTGGATAAAGGCGGGGGAAAATCTCACCAACATTTGAGTGTGAGAGGTATTTTAAACTCCTGAAGCGGCGTTCTAAAATTTTATAGGGCTGAGAATGGAGAGTTATTTTCTTTTCTATTTAGAGCAAACCATGGTACTCATGACTAGAAATAAATGTCTGGTCTTGTTTACACTAACAACCATCATAATCCTATGAAGAAAGAGGTTTGGCCCTATTTTGATAACTAGTTTTCCAGCAATGCTAGTGAACTTAAATTACTTTAGTACAAAGAGAACTTTTTCTATTATTACACTCTATGTGCGTAACTCTGTTCATGGAATATTTGAGATTAGTTGGACATGTAGGTCCTGTCTATAATCTATTACTTAAAAAGTGAAGTCAGGAGGATAGTCATGGGTTTGAGAGCAGCCTCATACATTGTGAGATCCAAGCTAATTTGGTCCATGGAATAAGTCTCGGTTTTGTTTTTTTATTCAACTGAAAAGATGGCTTAGTAATTAAGGCAGTGGTTCTCAACCTTCCTAATGCTGTGACCCTTCAATATAGTTAGATTGTGGTGACCTCCAACCATAAAATTATTTTCATTGCTACTCCATAACCATAATTTTGCTATTGTTACAAACTATAATGTAAACACCTGTGTCTTTCAATGGTGGACCTCCAAAGGGTCGAGACAAACAGGTTGAGAACTGCTGGGTTAATGGCACTAATGCACGAGTGTCTTTTGCAGAGAACCTGGGTTCAGTTCCCAGCACACACATGGCATCGTACAACCATCTGTAGCTCCAGTTCCAGGGGAATCTGAAACCCTCTTCGGGCCCTCATGGGCACAGCATGTACACACATACATGTAGACAAAACACCCATGAACACAACACTACAAAACAACAAAACAGAACCACATTTTGCCTTTTTAAATGACACATTTAAATATTCATAATTTTACTAGTTTTTTTCCTCTGATCAAATTAAGGCTTACTCTTTCAAGTAGAAATCTGTGGTCTGTCTTTCAAATGCCCCATTACCACTTTAGCTCCCAGTTCTTCTTGTTAGTAATTATCTGAAAGCATCATGACACTTATCTTATTGGTTGGCAGTCTAATTTTTTTCCAAGAAAGCATAAGTCTTAATAAATCCATCAAGTTGTTCAACATATCCAAGGGAAGAAAGAGAAATTAAAAAATTAAATCTATTAATAGTTTCATCCTTAGAAGTCCTGTAAATAAGAACAATACTCAGGACACCTGTATACTCTGCTTAGATGAACCTACTATTAACATTTTCTTTGCCCGGCTACCTTCCTCTTTTCAAATTTAAATTTATTTCCTAACTGATATATAAGACATAAAACTTGTGTGTGTTTATGTGGTACTATTTGATATTTCAAGAACATATACATGGCACAATTAATCAAGGCCAATGTATCTTCTCCTCAAACAGTCTCTATTCCTTCATGGTAAAAGATCTGAAAATTCTTTTTCTTAGCTTTTGGAAATACAGAGCAGATAGCCGTTTTCAGCCGTCTGTAGTCATCTCCTGTGTAATGTGTATCAGGATGTCTTAATCCTGTGATAACTTAGTAACCATTGATCAGCTTTTCCATGCCTCCCTTTTTCTTGATTCTCTCTCCTCAGCCTCCAGTAACCAATTTATGTTCAGTTTCTAGACGTCAGCTCTTTAATGTCCTTTACACCAGTCAGATCACATGGTGCTTGTTAAATCTGGTTTTCAAAACTTATCCCAGTGACCTTTAACTTCACCCAAGTTGTCACACGTGACAGGGCTTCATCTCTTTCAATGACCAACTGTGTGTAGTTGCTGCTTTTTCTCTACCCATTCACCAGCTGCTAGAAGCTTAGGTTGTTTCTATGTTTGACTATTGTGGGTGATGCTATAAGGAACAGTGGGGGGTAGGGCAGTTTTCCAGCTGATTTTCCTTTCAGTCAGATTTCCTTTCCTTTTGATATGTACCCAGCGGTAGAATTCCTAGATCAAATGATAATTCACTTTTCTGAATCCTTTGAGGAGCCTCCATATTATTTTCTCTGCTATATTAATTTACATTTCACCAACAGTGTTTTAAGATTCCATTTTCTTCATAGTCTTACTCTCATTTGTTATCTCTAGTCTTTGTTTGTTTTTAGTTTTTAAAAATAGATTCTCATGTGTCCTGGGATGGTCTCCAGCATACTGTGTAGCTAAGGACACCTTGAACTTTTGTTTATTCTGTTTCAACTGCCCAAGTGCTGCAATTGTAAACATACAAACCATGCTTAGTTTATGTGTTTCTGGAGATTGTACCCAGAGCCTTGCACACAACACACTAGGCAAATATTCTATCAACTAAGCTACATGTCCAGTCATAATAGCCATTTTTTTCTGTAGTGAGGTAATATCTCCTTGTGATCTTGGACTCTGTAATGATTAATGATGTTAAACATTATTTTTTTTATTGCCTAAGGCTGGAGTGTTGCCTTCAGGGATCCAGTTTTTCTCTGAAGGGCAGGGTCAGTGCAGAGTTTTAGTGACTCATGATCAAAGGAGCTATCTCTTACGTAATATTAATTTAAGATATGTTACATTTGTTTATGCTGTGGAATATTTGTTTAAGGATGCAAAGATGTGCTACATTATTTTATGCTGCTTTTGTTTAACACTGTGAGGCTGTGTTGCTGCGCTTGTCTAAAACACCTGATTGGTCTAATAAAAAGCTGAATGGTCAATAGTAAAACAGCAGAAAGGACAGGAGGGGCTGGCAGGCAGAGAGAATAAATAGGAAGAGAAATCTGGTAAGAAAAAACCAAGTAGAGAGAAAAGAGGGGGCCAGCCACTTAGCCATATAGCTAGACACAGAATAAGAAGGAAAGATAAGATATACAGAAGTAGAGAAAGGTAAAGCCTAGATAGATGCTTTACCTAGAAAGGTAGAGCAAAAGGTAGATGGGACAATTTTAGTTAAGGAACACTGACTAAGGCTGGGAATTTATAATTTGGGAGCTAGGTGGCAGGCCCCGAAAAGTCAAAGAGTTAAACAAACCAACCAAAAAACAAACAGACAAAGAAACCAAAACCACCACCACCACCACCAGAAGCAACAATAACAACAACAAAAATCCCAACTTCTGGTGCTACTCTTAGCTGTTGCATTGGGGACCCCTGATGCAATCGAGCATCCTGGTCTTTCAATAGAGGGAGAGATTAAAAAGAGACTGCACCTACTTTGTGAGCAATGCTTGCACTATCAGAAAACTGCTCAGTGGAAGAGTGAAAGCTCAACAGAAGGGCTAATGAAATTTCCTAAACACAGCAAAGGGGGATTCTAACCGTAACTTGGCTGCAAGGATCTTATTAGCTGGGCTGGGATGGACTAAGAGTAGGGAGGACCAGGCTACCAAGAGCCTATTGTCATGATGGAAGCCAGGGATCAACCCATGACATGTTCATAGACACTGTTGTTGAATACTCTGCTGTAACCATGACAGTAACTTCCCTGTCAATCTGAATTGCTACCATAGTAGGAGCCACAGCAGCTAAGACTAACTCTGTTGGCAGCCTCACTCGTGCCAGATAGGAGTTCATGAAGACTTGTGAGTTCCGTTTCCCACCCTTTTTGACGGCCCCTTTGGACAGAGACTTGTTGGTGAATCTGGGATGACAAAATAACCTTTACTACTAGAGGAACAGCAAGCCTCACCTTGGGTAATTAAAGGGGCACTTTAATTATAACTGTGCCTGTCATTAGCCAGAGAAGAGGAATGTCTCCTATATCTCCCAGGAGAAAAGTAAATTGATATAACACATTTGCTAAGAAGTTTCCCATTGTCTGGGCTGAAAAGGGGCCCAGGGGCTTGGCCTGAAATCATGCACCTCTTATAGTATACATGAAAATAGTGCTCTTCCTGTGTGTCAGAGACAATATCCAGTGCCCTGAGAAGTACATTCGAGGGTTTGGGACAACATTCAGTGACTGCTGCTGGGTACAGGGGATCTGGTAGGATGTCAATCGCCTTAGAACAGTCCTTTCCTCCAAGTCAAAATGTGTCAATTGGTCCAGGACTTCGGGGTTATCAACAATGCTATAGTTACCAATCATCTTGTGGTCCGGCATCCTTTATTTTCTTAAGTCTTTTGCCTGTACAGGTGAGCTGGCTTACCTGCCCTGAGTTCAAGGATTCTCTCCTGTACCCCTGACTGTCTTCAACAAGCCATTTACTATTTGCTTTCCACTACTTGTGGGAGTACCCACACGTGGGAAGGAAAAAACACTGTTAACCTGCACCAGGTTTCTACAAAGAGTTTAAGAATTTTCCTAACTTACCCACTGAGGCATTGGCTAGGGACTTTCTGACCATTCCCAGAGAGATTTTAAATGATACCCTCCTAACTCTTCCTGAGAGGATTGTTGGAATGGGACAAAAGTCTTTCTGGCTTTGCTGTCTATCAGACACTACAAGGTATCCTGGAGGAAGGATCAAATTAGCAGGGAAAAAGTCAAGTACCGTAGCTTTGTCATCTCTAAAGGACACAGGACACTTGGACATGAAGGAAAACAAGATATCTATGTAACACTCTGGCCAAACACCAAGACAGAGGCCAAGAATTTCTTGGGGCTGCAGAATTTGTGGAATATTTTAAGAATAGTTGAGTTCTTATATGTAACCACATCAGGGCCAGCAAAGTTTCCCCTGGACTAGGGGTCTGAACAAGGAAAGTCTTCAGAGAATAAAGCGACATTCACCAGTTCCCTGGTGCCAGGGCTGCTTGGCGTCAGCCAAGACTTCAAACTTTGTTGGTGAAAAGCAGCGAGTTGTTGTAAAGTTGTCTGAAATGCTAGATCCAGTAGCAGCCGGATGCCTACCATGCTCCTGAGCCCTGGCAGCCACAGTGACTTTGATCAGGAAGTAGACAAGATTACACTTGCAAGAAAAATTGTCCCTCATGCTGTTGTCACACACTTGAATAGTCAAGGACATAAATGGACGACTGATATTAGGATGACACACTGTCTACGATTCTGTGAAAACCCGCAGCTCTGCCTTGAGACTGTGTGTATGTTAAATTCAGCCACATTCCTGCCTGCTCAAGTAGGACCTGTTGGCCGTGACCGTGAAGGGACTAAAGATGAGGTAAAGTCAAGCAGACTAGCCCTGGCGGACATGCCTCTCTAAAACACTGGGTTAGAACTGTTTACTGATGAAAGCAGCAGATAAGCAATAACCGCTTGAGACAAGGTGGTAGCATAGCCCCTGCCGTAAGGTTGGTCAGCCAACAGACAGAACTCTGGATGCTCAGTCAAATCTTAAAGCAGTCAATATTACACAGACTCAAAGCAAGCCTTTGGCACCTCGTGTGTCTCTGAGGCCCTTTATAAGAAAAGGGAGATATTCACAGCAGGGAGAAAAGAAATTAAAAAAAAAATTCTAATCGCTAAAGATGGAATTGGAAGCCATGCCAGGGAGCAGTGATGGACTGAAAAGATTACAAGAAGGGAATTGACTTGGTTTGTAAGGGAAACTTGTTGGCTGATCAGCCAGCAATAGAAGCTGCCAGTGGGACAGGTTTCTAAGCTTTTCTGGCACTAGAATTATCCTTTCCCCCTGACTCTGCCAAGGAGGAGGATGAATGGGCCGCACATGAAGGTGGAATTGAGGAAAATGGAAGTTGATAAAATCTGGCAGACCAGTTTCTAAGGTGACATTGGCTTATCTTATGACCCAGGGTCATAAGATGACACATTTGAGAAAGACTGCCATAGGAAATTGCTAAGTTAATATCGTTTCATATCCAAGCTTTCCACTTGTAAGCCCAAATGAGTGCTAGATGTGCAACTTAGGCATCAAAGAATGCCAACCAAGGACCCTAGCCCAATCCTAGGGTTCAGACAACAGGAACCTCTGTCTGTTCTTCTGTAATAACCCCACCACCCCACACAGCAAGCCAAGCGCTAGGAGGTTGACAAGATTTTCCCTTGTTACAGAGATAGAAAGGGATACTGGTTGAAAGAAATAAAGGCTAAATAATAACTGAGTTTTCTGGACCAGATTTGTCCAATCTGTTGGAATAAAGACAACCCAGAAGACTGGAACACACCTAGGCCTAAACCAGTCCAAGCTCATGAATTACACACCTACTGGTACCAGGTTCCAAATGAAACTCACTGTCTTCTTAATGACACCAATCCCTAACTAGCAAGAGGTTGCAGTTCTGTATATTCCTAGGTTGCCTTTGGCACTTAGCTATACCAGTGTCAATCTAGGACATGACTACAGTGGATATGTCACCATGCTGCACGACAGGAAGGTTTAGTATAAAGAAACTTGAGTTATCTTGGAAGACTCCACTATGGATTGCTAAAATGAGAGAATCCAGTCCCCTAGGAGATCCACTTGGCAATCAAAGTAACTGAATCCATTAAGGTTCATGGCCCAAGCAAAGATAACATGGTACCATTCCCACCTGGGATTTTTCTTCATACGTGGTTTATGCTGACCATAAGATTGAACAGGAACAAGTCCTCTGGTCTTTTTCAGGTCTTAAATAGACATAGTTACCAATAATTCTAATTGGTTTTTTTGTGTGCATATACCTGACCAAGGGGGGCTATCCAAATTATAACTTTATTGATTAGACTAGGGATCATTGCTCAAATAGGTACAGGTAGAGAAATTGTCTCATTAAACAATTATCATCAAGTGTCTAAAGATCTAACAGAAGATATAGAAACAGTTTCAAAATCAGTTGTGGTCATATAAGAGCAACTGGATTCCTTGGATGAAATGGTTTTACAAACTAGAAGAGATTTCAACTTGAGTATTACAGAGAAGGGTGACATTTGTCTCTTTTGGATGAGAATTGTTTTTTAATGTTCATCAATCAAGGATAGTCAGAGAGAAGGCCCAGTAACTCAAAAGGTGAATCACGAAGCAAAGGCAAGAACTAGCTGATTCTTGGGATTTTTGGTGTAACCTTCGAAGCTGGGCATCCTTGTTTCTCCCATTCTCTGGTCCCCTACCCATACTGTTCACACCATTTTTCTTTAATCACGTACCTTCAATCTTCATGTCCAATTTGTTTTGTCCCAAGAATATAAATATGCCCCACCGTGCCTAGATAAGTTGATATCCACAATAAGATTTTTAGGTGTACTTTAAGCCCCAATTGTTAGTGTTTGGAGAAACAGATGCATTTTCAAAATTTTGTTAGGGATCATTAGCAAATCTGTGACCCGATTTGATGACAGAGTTTTATTCTAAGCCAATGGCAGAAAGAAGAGACAAATATGACATTAGAAAAACCCACGCTTGTAGATGTCGAGAGCCTTTGCTTCATGATTGGTGGATCACAGCATGTTAAGGGAGAGAGAGGTAGGCAAAACAGAGGTAAGAGACACAAAACAGAGGTAACTCCGCTCTGGGCTGACTCCCATAGGAGTCGTTCATTAACTCTGCCTTGCTTTCCTTTCTGACTTTGGTAGGGAGACCAAAGTACAGGGCAGTGCTTAGATAACATGGGAATGATGTCAGTGTAAAGGTAGTATAGTTTGGTACAAGGCAGTCTGACTTAGCGCTGGGTCCCTAAATGCCATCTCAGAAAAATCAATGGTCACTATTTTCATTAGTACTTCAATTAGTACTTTCAAAGTATCAATCTATACTTTCATTAGTATCGAAGACTGAGCTTTTAGTGGCCATCACGGTAAATGGCAGTGACCTTACTATTCATGCCATAGAGTAACTAGTGTTCCAGAAGACATACGGTGGCCATGGAAGAAACTAGAGGGTGTGTGTGGTAGGTCAAAGGTCAATGGCTACATCAAGCACTGAGAAAAGATAACACATCCCAGGTCCATCAGACAGGTGTTAGTAGAAATGACAAGGTTTCTGTGAACCCGGACTGCTGATGGTTTTATGATAGAAACAGTAAAGATTCAAGGGACCGCTGCAGACCCAAAGTTCTTTCCTTACCATCATTCTTTGTAGGCCACCACCACAGGCAGCCAAAAAACTGAAGTTATCTCAGAGACGTAGTCAGGACATATTCGATCCACAAATCAGAGAGACTGTCAAATGCAAAGTTGAAAGTGTGTGGCCTCAACTCCTCTGGAGTAGTATGGCTGGGATTTGTGAGAAAAGTTCAGCTAGCCATGGAAAATGAGGAGACTCAATTTTATCAGCTTGCCTGAAAGTGTAGATGGCTTTTTATTCCATTACAGACTCTGGCAGAAGGAGAGCAGAGACTTCCAGAATCCTGGCAGGCAGATTTTCTCGCTGCGTGCTCTCCCCACCTTCTACTCTTGGGGCTGGCTGCTGCGACGAATTTTCGCAAGCTTGAACATTGGATCTTTATGCCTGTTGCCCACACTGTGCTATGCGGCTCCTTGGAAAGACCTATGTGTATATTTTGAGCTTTCTTGGCTAAGTTGTCCAGAGTATTCAGCTATGTGAAATAGACTTAGTCCCAAACCATTTGAACTCTGGGGAAATTAACTGTGATTGGTCTGGGAGATAAAATTTGTTTCCTTAGGAGCTTATGATTTTTGAAAGAACACTTTATGTTTTCATTCTGGAGCAGATAGGCACGCGAAAATAGGTAAACGGCGTGGTATCTTTGCTGCTGACAATAGAACGCAGATGTCGGATCTGGCTAATAGTTCCAGGTTTCTGGCCAGTCTCGTGGGGTTAATGATGACCATGGACATTTGGATGGGGCTTTAAAGTCTTCCTCGCACCTCCACGTGCCTTCATCACATTAGATAGTGGTGCTGGTCACGAATGATCTGTGACTTCCCCCGCTGACCCGAACACCCTGCCAACGGGATTCTGTTTCTTCCTTGGGATTTCCTCATGAGGCTGATTTAGCTACTCAAAGCTTGTTAAAAATAAGGTAAAAGTGAATAAAAGGAGAGACTTTGGCTTTTCCTAGCCTGGAAGTCCTGAGTTCGTTGTGTTTGATGGCAGAAGATAAGCTTCAGGGGGCATTAAGAAGCGTTTTCCCTCTGGCCCTATTATCTTGACAACGGCTCCTTTTTGGGATATGCAAAAGGCAAATACTGTTGCCTCAGTAAATATAAACATATCCCTAAGCACGGAAAAGATTAGACAGAGCTAAGGTCACTTCTTAAGATTAAACAATTGGGACAATGTTTTGGGCTCACCTTTCCAAATTCGCTGGCTGGCGCTCGTTTAGAAGACAGTCGTGGAAAGGATTGACTCAGGCGATGGCCTCTGCTTTCAGAGTTGGCTAAAATTGGTCAGTGTTTGGAAGGAGACATATCAATCAAATCTATTTTTAGAATTAAATTAGCTTAAGGTTTTATAAACTCCCATTTTCATTCCTATAAAAACCACTGAGCGCTGTCATAAAAATATGGCCAGGATTTACTGTCTCTCCACAAGATCTAGCATTAAGCCAGAAGGATACCCGGTTCCTTAAACCTAACTCAGATGCTGCTGCCTCTGAAACTTGACTCTGTAATTTGGTAAGTGTTTTAAAAAATACAACTAAATGGCTACCACATGGTAGAAAATTAGCAATCTGGGACTGAACCTTTTGTGTGGGCATTAAACCCACATATGGAAAAAATTAAATATCATCCTCAATGCCCTCCATGTGTTCAGTTGTATTAAATGAAATGCTTATAAAGTGTGACATTATTTAACTTTTATAGTGTTTGTCACATCTAGTAAAACTTATTATTGTTCTTTTGAAAAACTTCATACAGGTACCGCTGAGTTCACATCAGTCTGGAAACTCTATACTGTAATATAATTATATATACATATAATATATAATATGTATACATATATAATTATAATATAATATAACATACTCTATAAGGTACATATAATTTGTTCCTGGGTATAGTACTAGGAAATCAGCAGAATTCAAAACAGGATGACTTATGGCAACACCAACCCCAGTAACTGGCAATAAGCAATACTATTTATAACAATACTTCCATTTTCATAATATCAATTTTATAAAACCTGCAGGTAAAGTGTGAATAATCAGTTGTTTGGGCAACAGTCACCTCTTTGAAATAAATACCTCTGAGTATCTTATATTTCCCGAAGTTGAACATCAGACCACGTGGCCACCACAGTGTACATCTGCGAATGTGGCTGTTGAGGAAATTCTGTAATTAAGTTCATAGCTCTGAAGTCAATAGAAATTCTCCGGGAATTTGTCAGCCTGACTGGTCTACACTGACAGAGAAAGTTACCTGTTCTGAAAGTCTCCTCCAGTCCTGCTTGCTAGGCAGTGATAAGAAGGCTAGATGCTTTGGCCTGAGCTGTTCCAAGGAACCCGGGACATCATCTCTCTCTGTCTCAACAAGTACAGTGTGTCATCCACTGGTTTCAGTATTGCCTGCAACACTGTGAGGTGAGAGACTTGGTGTCCTTTATAGACCATTGCATCTGCTCACTCTGAAGTTCACTAGACAAGATGCATCCTTTCTGAGGTGGAGCCACTCGGACACGCCAAAGCCCAGAGTTTATTCATTTAATTTTATTTTATGTGCACTGGTGTTTTGTCTGTGTGAGGGTTTCAGGTCCTCGGAACTGGAGCTATAGACAATTGTGAGCTGCCATGTGGGTGATGGGACTAGAACCCAGTTCCTCCGGAAGAGCAGCCAGTGCTCTTGACTGCTTAGCCATCTCGCCAGTCCCTAGACTTTATGGCAACACTAAATAAAGTCTGGGAATTTGAGTGCATGATTACCTGTACATAGATCCAGAATGTAACATTATGGATTTCCCTGCTAGTTCCCAAGGTTCTAAACTGTGGATGGCATAGAATTTCAGTCACTTGATTGGGTGGGACAAGGGGAATTGCTAATCCATTGGAAAACCTGTTGTCACTGGCATTTTGTGTGGGGATGAACAACCTCCATGCAGTTGTCCTGTGGACCGTGGACCCGGAGACTTGGCTTTGCTGAGATTTGATCCACACAGGTCTCAAATTCACCATAAAATTTATGAAGTGCCCTGATATTACCTGAATATAGACATTTGAATCGCAGTTTGGGACTTAAAAAAAAAACCAAAAAACAAAAAACCAACACTATAGACAAAAGAAGTGTGATAGATCAAATTTCCGGGCAGTTTAAAAGGTGTGCATAGTTTCATGCAGAGCATAGCAAAATTTACCAAACTCAGTTCTTCCCTGTAAAGACAGGGCCTGAAGTCCGCTTTATTACCACACACTGTGAGACAGTGTCCGCAGGGCAAACGTTTCAGGTTCTGGTGGAGTGATTTTGCTTCACAAGAAGCGCCTGGGCTAACGTTTCACCTTGAGAAGAGCTGGACAGAGGCAATGGCTTGTCTACAGGAAGACAAATGACGCCGTGGTAAGGATCATTCTGTGTACCTCAGGCACAATTATCCCATCACCCCGCGCTGCCGTATTCTGGGGATAACGCCACAGTGGCTTATGTTATCGCGTCTGTGGTTCTCTGGGCCGAGGTTTTCTCATGGTCTCCCAGACTGCTGGAGGCAGCTGGTCGATGATCGAAGGCTCTCAGGGCTGCTAAAAACGAGCCGTAAACGTCAGTTGTTTTCACGTAATTGTTTCTGTCCCTCAGATACCCATTTCATGCCACGCATTAATGTTCCTTGGGAGCTGGCGAAATAGGGTGTGAGGAGAGCTCTCCTGCCGTTACGGAGTCCTTATTCTATGGGATTTCTTTTCCATAGCGTCTGTGAGGGGCGATTTCAACCCACACTTCGTCTCTTTATTGTTACCGTCTGTAATATTTCTTCCGGTCATCTCATGAGGAGTGACTGCTAACTGCTCGCGTCTCACTCTCTTAGAAGTTTCTACAGAATCACCAGGATTGGGAAGCAAACCTTTTTTCCCCCCTTTTTTTCAGCAGCGTGGGCAGTTTTACAGCATATAAATATTGCTAGTCACTTTCTGCTGCTATTGACAACATATGAACACTTACCCGGCAGCAGCCAAAAGTCAATAGTTTTCAAAGGGATTTACAAAATACATGATTCCTTTGTTTATTTATATTTCTGGTTGAGAGTGCAGATGGGAAACTCGGATTCTGGAGCCAGCTACATTTGCTAATGAAATGTGCAGCTCCCATTGCCAGGAATGAAAGTGTCAAACATCTAGTTTGGAGTGTTGCAGCTGGCCCTTGATAGCGTGGAGTCAGCGAAGGGGAAGTTAGAGGCATTTGGTTCCACTGGAGCGGGCTAGGGCACCTTGCAATCGGGATCCGGGCATGCTTAGCCTTGGTTCTCCTATACAAGCACAGAGTGAATGCCGAGCATGGGAAGCTGTTGCATTCTCTGCTTTCTGACTGCCTCAGGCACCCAAGGAGCCACACTCCCTGTCCCCCTGGCTCCAATGAAGGCTAAAGAATGAGTATACCGAGAAAGAACCTCATCCCATAGCTGGGGTAAGATCTCCGAGGGTCACTGACCATTTGTGGCACTTGAATGGAAGCAAAGTCAGAAACTATACACCTAGTCTTCCCCTGGTAATCTGAATACTAATTAGGAAATTAACAAAGTGGCATTACTAATTAGAAAATAATGAAACATTTAAGAAGTTAATCAGAACATAACCGTTTGAGATTTAAAATGCATATGGGTTTCTGTGAGCGTATATGTATACATACATACATACATATATATAAATGTATGTTACACACACATGTATTATTTGAACCTAAAATGTACACATCTTTTTGTTTCATAGTAATTTTTTGATTACCAGTCCAAAGTCTTTCTGTTTTTGTGGTGATGCCATCCAACCCAGGGCCTTACACACACCAGAGAAGAGACATATCACTGAGTTACATCCTAGCCACGGAGGCCTTTTAAAAATTGTGAGTTGTCTGATTATAATCTTAATGATCTTTCTTCCAGAAAGGACCACCGGGATGAACCATTCCTTCCTTTCAAATGGAGTGAGAGCTCAAACATCCTCACAGAGCATCTTGAAGGCAGAGTCCTCATGGAATTTAACACAACTCTACTGAACTGTTTGAAAACAACCATTTGGGTTTTTAGAAATAGGAACAATAATTCTCTTTTTTGCATTCTTCACTGATTTCAATAATAGTTCTTTAATTTAGGTAATTACAATCTTAGCTTACATAAACGGGCTTGGGTTCAAACTCGATGAACTTTTGGTCCCCTAACAGCTCCTGGGATGGGAGGAGAGGAAGGCAGGCATGCTAACGTTCTGCACCCAGAAGTGGATTATTTTTCATCATGTCGGATGGGAGAAATGGAAAACAGTGCTAAATCCAGGGCACTGAACTAAGCAAATGCTAGCTCCGAGAGCTTGTGTTGTATTAAGTGGCGGACACTGGTTTCTATTATCTGTCTCTTAGCCACAGACCCGCAACGTAGAACGTGTTGAGCCAAAGCAGGGGCGTAGGTACCTATGTGCTGTGATATCTGATTCTGCTGTGACTCCTGTCTTAGGCAGCCCTGGGAATGATTCTAGTGATAATTTACTCTGTGCGTCAACCCTGAGCACACAACCTGTTGTTCTTCCTCTGACTAGCATAGGTGGCCAGTTCTAAGAACACTAGGGTGTGGCTGAGTCAGGGCTAATATTTTCAGACTTTATCCTTCCACATCTTAGAGTACATACAGTATACCATTGCCTTTCTATAAGTGGAAAAAAAAACAAAACAAAACAGGAGACATGAGAGCCATATTAAAAAAAGAGATTGTAGTTGCAAAAGAGAGCTGGTCTACATCTGGATTTGGTAAAACTTGGCCTCTGTGTTCAATTTTACAACTCAGCTAGCTGAAGTATTACAGGGTCATGACTTACCTAGGGTCAGTTCGTCAGTCAATAGCTGGTTGCTATATGATCCCCAACCCTTGTAACTTTTAGCTCTATATTTTAATCATTAAGCCATGTGACCCACTTCGGGACATGCCACAAAGCATCCCAGATGTGCGCCAGGAGAACTCCTTCCATGACCATGCTAGCATCCAGCCCCCTTAGGATTTGGCGTTTATTAAATATTCCCGTACAGTGTAAGCGCATTAACCTGAGTGTTATGAGGATTTCCTCACATGACAACGTTATAAGATTTTCTTATGAGGTCACTTCCTAGGGAGGCAGGGATTTAAAAGCCGACAGGCAATGGAGCAGGCAACATGTGGCTTTGCTTCCAGTCTGTCATGTTAAGTCCTGGAGAATTTACACGAATCCAGTTTCGGACACAGCTGATGTAGCTCCTTTGTTTGTTCATGTGGCTTAGCTTCACCTTGAAAGCATCTCTGGATACCCAGTGTGCTCTTTATCCCTGAACCGTGTATTAACTCGCGGTATTTCTGACTTCTGGTCATGAGGATTTCAAAACCAATTGCATACAGCAGCCAGGCTTAGCAGCCAGGCTTTTCACTTTTTAATGCGTCCTGGAGAAGGTCGGCTTTCTCTCTCTTTTTTTTTTGTGTGTGTGTGATCTTTATCCTATCAACCATTGCTAGCCCTGATGGAAACCATCCCTGCTGAAAAAAGAAACAATGTCCTAAGTCACTTCTTCCTGCTTCAAGAACGCGCTCACATTGTGAAGGTAAACCCTGCAGAGTCAAAATAGGATGGCAGATGGCAGATAGTTCCCTCAAACTATTACTCAAGCCAGGATTTTATTCTTTTGGAGGTTAGTTTATGACGCTAGCTTTGCGTTCCAATGATGTGACTCAGTCCAAGGATTTCTTTAGCCTTATCATAGAACTTTATGGATGTTCTTTTGTTAAATCTAATAAACCCAGCACCTACTTTGTTAATTTTTTTCAGTGATGTTTATGAATAGATTTTGAGTCCTCTTTCCCCCCAATAAAGCTCATAAACTATTGGAGTTTTTTTTTTCCTGGAAGCAGCTTCACACTCCCCAAACCCTCCAACCCTGTAAACGATCCTGTGAAACATATTTTTACTGAGTTTGTTTATCAAAGGGCTACAACCTAAATCGAATTGCCCTGCCTGTTTTCTTTTCCACATGTGTTTGCTAAATCTGTGTAATTTGGTAGTTTGTCCCTGTGAGCCCACTGGTAGTAAGCAGTAAGCAGCTACTGAAGCCCTAGCTGGTATGCAGAGGCGAGCAAGGCCACAAGGAAGGCAGGAAGCCAGGCAACAGACTGGGATGGGCCACATGGACCAGAGACCTCAGAACTGGCAGTTCCGGCATGGGCTCGCCTACTCCCAAAGTGGTTCTGAGCAATTCGGGATGCCAAAGGCAACGTCCTTTCCAAATAGGATTTTTCATGGTGGTGTTTTGGGTAATCTGCCCAGCTTCCTGTTACTATTCTGGTTTGGGACTTTGGGAACCACTTCAGTGTCTGTGTCTGTCCTGTTCTGGAAAGCTCACACGTGCTGACATGGTAGAAGTCAAGTAAGTTTTATAGAAGTAGTTTGAGCCAGCCCAACTTGATGATATCACATTCACTGGTCCTTCATCCTTTCCTTAAAACACTGTCAACTGATTGACTGCATGGGAGGCATCGGGTACAGAGGAAACAAGACAGCAACTGTCTTTTAAACAAGATTTACTTTTAAGTGTTTCTGTGGCATGTTAAATGTATGTGGGTATCAATGGACTCCAGAAGAAGACATTGGAGTCTCTGGAACTGAAATCACAGAGAGCTGTGAGCTGCTGTGTGTGGGTAATGGAACTAAATTTAGGTCTTCTGCAAGAGCAAGAAGTGCTTTTCATCCCTAGCTGCCTCTGACAACCCTCAGGTGTCATTTTACACATTGTGTAATATGAATCTTTAAATGGCGAGTGCATTAATTAATCAGAGGAACTCATCTGGTAGCCATATTTGATTAAACAGTGCACCAAAATATACAATTTAAGGTTTCTATTTCAATCAACCTTAGGTAACAAAAGAACCAGATATGATGGTATATAGCTATAGTCGTGTGGTTGGGAGACTGGGGAAGGAAAACTATGAGGTCGAGGCTTAGACTATATAGTAATATAGTAAGTCACAGCCTTTCAAAAAGCCCTCTACATATGTGTGACAGTTGTGTAGTGTGGTCTCTCCTAACCATGGGAGCAGGGGCTGTCCTTCATGCTTTGGCTGGCTCTTGAGAACCTATTCCTCATATTGGATTGCCTTGACCAGCCTAAAAATGGGGAGAAGCTTAGTCCTATCTCAACTTGATATGCCATGCTTTGCAGATACCCATTGGATGCCTGCCCCTTTCTGAACAGAAACAGAGGAGGAGTGAATTGGGGGGCAGGTAAAACTGTGGTCAGGATGTAAAATAAATAAATAAATAAATAAATAAATAAATAAATAAATAAATAAATAAATAAGATAAAAAACCTAGTAAGAAATAGTAAAGGATACTTTCAAGTGTTGGTCCAACTTAGTCCTCAAAATGTGTTTATTGAATTAAAGGGATAGCCATGGAATCGAGAAGAATTTATTGGAGAGTCTTTAAAAGGGAATGTCACACAAGAATTTCCTTCTTATATGACTACTTAGAAATCATGGAAGAATAAAAGGATTTTGTAAAATACAGAAAGGACAATCACACTACCCTTGTTATTCTCCCCTCCTGCCCCCTAGGCAGTCCACAACTCATAGCAATTCTACTTACACTACTTTTTGAGCATGGTGAAAAAGCAATATGCCATCTACTTTTAGTATTAGTCTGTTGAATTAGTATGTTGAATTTCAGTGTCTTTCCAGGCTAGTGATATTTAGTATCATAGGCTCTCACAATGTCACGGTGAAGCACCGCCCCTTCTAGTCAGCCTAAGATCACAAGGATCAGCAACTTCCACTACAGGGCACAGTGTTGTCAAAGTGTGAGGTTTGGTAGGTTAGGTTGATTACATATATTTTTTTCACAATATTTTTATTTTTCAGCATATTTGAGAAGGAATTTCATCATCATAGCTCAAGGAGCATTATTTTTCCTGGTACATGTGTGTGTAAAAAGGAAAAGGTAGAAGAAATATCTATATTGATTTCTCTATTAATATGTATCTATACAATCTAAAGCAAAGTTGGGATCATCCAATGTAATAGATTTTAAGTCTCTTCTAACAATTGAACATACCATGAGAATTTCCCTCTGTGAATGAAGTTTTACAGACATCATTTTTAATGGGTTGCAGAGTACCATATTATATGGGTAATCATGATCTAATGTTTTAATTTTAAACCTTAAGGTTATTTTGAAATTCTAACAACCACAAATAGCTTCCAATTGAGTTTTTGTATATGCACATTCTTTGCATATGCTTTTGCTTAGTACTAGGAAAAGGTCAGACAGAATGAACTCTGAAGTTACCGAGCCAAAAGAGATTATTTTTGAAGGCTCCTAATTTCCCATCACAATTTTTAAATTAGCAGTGGATGAGAATAATTGCATCCTACATCTTTTTAAATTGGTTATCAAAGTTTAAAATGACTGCTTTGGGTTAAAAAAAAAAGACCTTTAAGGCAAAAACTGTATTCAGACCATGAAAATATTATCTGTGTTCTCAGAGAATTTATATAGACTGGGATTACTCACTTAAATCTTGAAATATTCAGTTAGGTTTACCAAGTGTTACCCACTTTATTAGTTACAGTAGTGGTCACACAAACTTGCCACCGAGATATGAAGACTAGCTTTGAAAGTCAAAGATGATGCAGGTTGATGTAACAAAATAAAAACTCCCTGCTGCAACAATTCCTGGGAAAGGTTGTTTGGCTTCTGTTTGAAGCCTTCCAGGTACTAGACACTGCAACCCCACCAGGCAACTTGAGAGCTCACTTCTGTAGGTGAAGTTTGGGCAGCTAGCCTACCTTTCTGTCCTGGAGGGCCAACTAGAGAGACTTAGCAGCACATGTACCTCAAAGTTGACTTGTATTTCTTACAATTTGTGTGTGGCACACATTATCTTTGTTCCCTATTTTAAAATTTGCAACGAACTAGGAGTAATCCTAAAAGAATTCAACAAAATATCGGCTGTAGCCATAAGTCAGTGCCAAGCTACCTAATTATGGTTTTATACATATGCATACCGTGCTAGACTAATTGTGTTGTGACTGCTTAGAAGCAGGAACTTCTTATTAAAGGGGTGTATTCCTTTACCATGGCATTCCCTGCAACACAAACCTGCAACAGAAACATTGGGGGTTGCATACACAGCTTTCTAGTATGTGTAAAACCTCAAGGCCTACCCGGAATGACCCACTTCCTTCAGTCAGGGTTTCCTTGTTAAAGGTTCTACAATCTCCCCAAATAGTCACACCAGCTGGGGACCAAGTGCTCAAACACATGAACCTATGGGGGCTTGGTTTCCTTTTCAAATCCCAGGTTTTAGTCAGGTTCTCCAGAGGAGAAACACCAACTTGAAGGATAAACAGGTTAAATGTTTTGGCTACAGTTACTCAGTTAATCAACTGCAACTGATATCTATATTTCTAATTTTAAATTTTAGGCTCTTTTACCTCATAATTTAATAGAGTATGTTACAGGGTCCATTGTTTTAAAATGAGTGCTTATTGATTTTACTTGATGCTTTGAGGCAAACATTTGAGAGTTTTTAAAAAAACTACACATGTATATGTGAGTGTATGTGCATGCGCACGCACACGTGTGCATGATATGAGTGTGTGGGTTCATGTGTGGAGGTCAGAGAACAGATCTGTGAAGGAGTCCTTTCTCTTTCCAGCTTTGCGTGGATCTGTGGATTGCTTGTGGATTGCTTTACTTATGAACCATCTCAGTAGCCTCCAAGAGTATTGTGGGTTTCTTCTAGTTCAAAGGCTGAGTTAAAACATCCTGTAGACTTGACTTAGAATGCTTTTAAAAGAAAAGGAGTCTGCACTGTGCTGTGGAATGATCTTTTTGTACATTGTAAAGATTTGTCTCTGTGATTGGTTGAATAACGAAGCTGACTGGCCAATAGCTGGGCCAGATAAGGCAAGGTGGAAGAACCAGACTAAGGACACTGGGAAGAAGTAGGGTGCAGTCAGAAGGGTAACCAGGAAACAAGACATGCTCAGGGCAGGTAAAGTCACAAACTATGTGGCAATACAGAGATTAATAGAAATGGGTTAGTTTAGCCAGGCGGTGGTGGTGCACGTTTTTAATTCCAGCACTTGGGAGGCAGAGGCAGGTAGATCTCTGTGAGTTTGAGGAGTGTGGTCTACAGAGTGAGTTCCCGGACAGGCTCCAAAGCCACAGAGAAACCTTGTCTCAATAAATGAAAAGAAAAAGAGAGAAAAAGAAATGGGTTAATTTAAGGTATAAGAGCTAGTTAGTAATAAGTTAATAAGTCTGAGGTATCGACCGAGCATTTGTAATTAACAAGTTTCCATGTGGTTATTTCTGTAACATGACGGCCGGCTTGTTGGGGTTTCTGCCCTGCCCAGTACCCCACAACTGGCAAGCCCAAAGAAAATCACACACAGGACTCCATAAGGTTATAAACTGATTGGCCCATCAGGTCAGGCTCCTTATTAGTCCTTGTAACTTACATTAATCCATTATCCTTATCTATGTTAGCACATGGCTCCATACCTTTCTCAGCAGGGCAAGTTACATGCTGCCTCTTCGATGGTCTGCACAGGAGTGGCAGAGGAACTTCTCTGCTTCCCAGAATTCTCCTGTTCTCATTGCATCACCTCTACTTCCTGTCTGGTTTTCCTGCCTATACTGCCTGCCTGGCCAATCAGCGTTTTATTAAAATATGATTGACAGAATACTGACAATTCTCCCGCATCATTTCTCTCTTTTTTTTTTAAACAAAAGAAAATACCCATAGTCCATTTGTTGGGAATGTGGGCGTAGTATTTCAGGCTACTTCCTGCTGGTTGGGGGCGCTGATTATCTTATGGGGACCTAAAGAAAATTTAGAGTTATAATCAAGTCCTGACTGAAGTATCCTGTGAGTCCTGATCATCTCAGGCAGCAATCCTGAATCAGTTCTGGATGTAGAACTCTGTCATCTGGGCCATCTGTTACTGTCAGAGATTACGTTGGGCGCCATATGTAGCTTGAGGGCTGGCTTGTTGGGGTTTCTGTCCCACCCAGTACCCCAACAAGTCAGCAAGTCCCAAGGAAAATCACACGGAGTCTACATTAGGTTATAAACTGATTGGCCCATTAGGTCAGGCTTCTTGTTAACTCTTATAATTTATATTAACCCATTATTTTTATCTATGTTAGCCATAATGGCTCTGTACCTTTCTCAGCTGGGCAAGTTACATGTTGCCTCTTCAGTGGTCTGCGCAGGAGTGGCTAGGGAGTTTCCTGCTTCCCAGAATACTCTCAGTCTCTTTGCTCCACCCCTATTTCCTGTCTAGCTTTCCCGCCTATACTGCCTGCCTGGTCAATCAGTGTTTTATTAAAATATGATTGACAGAATACATACAATACTCCCACATCATATTTCAGAGTGAACGCCGACAGAAAATCTCTGCCTACAGCACTGCACACATATCTACATGACCCAAATTTCTTTTCATGTTTTTAAAGCAATTTCATCAGCAGAAGAGTATAAAGGCCAAAATCTTTCTTATTGAATTCATCAGTTTATTGCACTTACCAGAGCAGGAACCCCGGACTTCAGAAGCTAAAGACGGGTGAGTGTGTGGTGATACCGTGTCCCTTCTCTTTTGATAAAGAAGGAATAGATCAAGTTGAAAAGATCAAAGATTACCCTGTTTGTATCTGATTTGTGTTATTTATAACTACCTGCTGTGTGACCATAAATGTTGACATCTCCTGGGTAGAAGAAATAATATAAGATGTTGAATCCTGCAGCAACCTCTAACCCTGTTAATGAGAACTCCAGAGTGAAGAGAAAGGTCACAGTGGACGTGCCAAGACTTTCATTAGCCCACAAATTGGAAATTTATTTGACCCTAACTTCTCATGCTGGCACCCAAGGGTGCTATGAAACTGAGTTTTAATCAAAACAGAATAATGAAACATAATTTAAAAGGGAATCAGTATATAGATCAGCTTTCAAAACACAACTATTTTGTATTTTAAGAACAGAATTCTTCAATAGACAACTTTCTTTTGTAGTTGAATATGATCTATAATATATATGTATACACCCCCCCAACACATTTTCCTCACAGAGCTTCAAGCAATACTAGAGTAAGACACTCAGCTGTCACATAAACAGAACGAAAATTGGTCTCCAACAGTTTTCCAGAGTAGAATCAGTGTAGGGTGGGACCAGTATTAACTTTCTTAAATACCTACATACATTTCATTTCTATGTGGATGAACTAATTAAGTTTGATTTGTTTAATCATATAATGAGCAAATACTTAGTGCCAGCCAAGTATCAACAACATTATTATTATTATTTTTGGAATGAAACCAGGTGGTCTGAAGGAGTAACCTGTATTTTATTTTTTTTAATTTTTTTCTTATTAATTTATAAAAAATTTCCACTTTCGCCCTATCAACAACATTATTATGTCTTATACCTTCTGCAGTTGGGACGTGAAAATAATTGTGAACTGAAAAACAAATGCCTCTTATGATTGTGTTAGAATATTTGAACAATGTTATTGCTATGTTCTTAAGTGCCACCCCCAACATTTCCATTTACGCTTCAGTTTTGGAGATTGTTTTTAACATTTATTTACTTAATGTATGTTTGTGTGTGTAACTAGACGTTTCTCTCCTACCTGCCAGTTCCCGAATAAACACTCAGAGGCTTCTATTAATTATAAATTTTGGTCGATGGCTCAGGCTTATTACTAACTAGCTCTTACAACCAAATTAACCCATTTCCTTTAGTCTATATTTTACCACAATACTCATTGCTTGTTACCTAATATCTTGCTTTCCTGGTGACTGCTGGTGTCTCTCCAACTGTGCTCTTTTTCTCCCTGTATCTCTGTTTGAATTTTCTGCCTTGCCCTATTGTGCCTGACTATTAGTCAAACCAGCTTCTTTATTAACCAATGGTAATAAAACATATTCAAAGCATACAGAGGGGTATCCCACATCATGTGTGCGTGCATGTGTGTGCTCCAAGGTCCATGTATGGAGGTCAGAGAACAACTTTTGGGAATCAGTTCTCTCTTTTCACCTTTAGTCTCCTCCTGATTGTCAACAGTAAACTCCCTTACCTAATGAAACACCTTGCTTGCCCCAATTTTGTAGACAAGGAAACTGAAGCCCAGGGATTAAGTAACTTGTTGAGGCTGCACAGTTGCTGCGAGTGCAGGAGAGAAAGGAATAGTTTGAGTCTACAACCT
Organism: Myodes glareolus; assembly: GCF_982192425.1. Taxonomy (NCBI): domain Eukaryota; kingdom Metazoa; phylum Chordata; class Mammalia; order Rodentia; family Cricetidae; genus Myodes; species Myodes glareolus. The sequence continues at coordinate 32,169,627 of NC_142048.1, read as the reverse complement.
GGAGGAGTCCTTGCTGCTCTGTTAGAGAAGGAGGAGGTACAGGGAGAAACAGAGAATCTCAAAATGTCACCCACTGTGTGAGTTCAGGGCCAGGCATATGATAGATGTATAATTACTGTATTTTAATAAATAAAGGAAAGCCTTTCTTATACCACTTAATCTCTCTGTTACCTGAGTTTTATATTATTATAATTCAGACCTGATTTTTGATTTTAAGTTTTTTTATTTTAAAAAATTAAGACGATCTTTAGAGGATATGGAATAATTCCCTGAACAGGTACCAGAAAATTCCTGGGTTTGCTTGTGAAAGCACTGTGCCCAGTCTGCCCTGTGTCACAGAACTCTTTGTCACTGACGGAATTAATCAGCTGAGTTCTCATTTATAACAGCTCTTTCTCCCTTGAATTATTGTGCACACAATGGCCCTGGATATTCCCGTTGAGTTTTGCTCAGTGATGGCAGGCACTCCAAAAGTCTACTTAGCTCTGTGTACAGCATCCATATATCCTGTCTGAAGCAAGTGTTCTGGGATCTGTCTTTACCCTCCCGAGCTGATGTATCAGAGAGTCTGCTTTCGGAGAGAAGTCAGAAAACGTAGTGTTCCACGGCTGTGATGAGAGGCAGATCTCCCATTAAAAGAAAGACGGAGTAGGTTGGTACATAAAAGGGAATTCCAGCTGGTTAATTTAGGGCGCGGGGGAAAAAAAAAGATGTAGCCTAAGAATGCTTTCTGGCTGTGGGCCCACAGCGTTTTCAACTGATTGTGAAACGGAGAGATTTTCATCACGTCGGGGACTTGGCTTTTTCGTATCGCGCTGTTCTGATGGAGGAAAACAAGTGAGATTACACAGGTTGGCTCCGTTATCACAGCCATGCCCGTACCCATGGTCAGAGGAAGACAACCTCCTGCTTGTTGATACACTGAAAGTAAAAACTGAGCGAGGGCTTATAAATATTTCCCCTCTCAAGCTTTTGCTGAGTTCTACCGTGGCACCTAATTTTCTTTCCCTTTGTGTTACTCTGGAAACACTGAAAGTGCTCTAGGTGGAAGAAAACTGTCGAAGGTTGTTTATGTCTTTTGTTAATTGTTTCCCCAATGACTTAATATATATATATATATGTATATATATATATATATATATATATATATATATATATATATATATATATATATATATATATATATGAGTTCTTCCTGGATCTAGATAACCTGCCACTGCCAGCGTCCTCTATGTCATGAGTCAGGGACTCAGAATATATTAATCCTGTCTGCCTAAGAACTCCATGTAAGAACCATGTTCTTGACAGAGCGAACTCTTCTTGGCCTCAGGCTAAGAGTGACATATGTCACATTTGCTGAAGCTATCACACAGCTTTGCCTAGCTGATGGAGCCAGAAATTAATCTTCCCCTTGACTTAGAAAAAGGTGGATATTGTTGGGTAATAATAGCGTGGTTAGGCTTATCACACATCAACACAATTCAAGTAACACAGAGTCCAAATAAACACGTAAAGCCTTCAAGTTCACAGCCACCTACATGAGCTCCAGAGTGAAACACCTCCTCTTGTGAAGTCCATCTCTTGTGTCTGTGAGCCTGGTTAGAACCTATTAAGAACCTGTTAAGTTTCTCTCAAAGAGTTGCCCTTCTCATAGGATTTTTTGTTCTCGTGTTGTGTTTAAGCAAAGCAAGCTTAAATCTGTAGGCAGAATCTGGATTCCTAGCCGTTTGAACAGATGCCTTCAGATTTGAATTGCTTCAGTTTGGAACATACTGTACAGTGCTGGTCAAAGGCATTTGGAACTGCGAGATGCAGCTGGCCTCACTGTGTTAGCTCATATTCTCTTGGTTCTTTGAACTCGTTATGTTCTTATCCATTTCCCTCAGACCACTCAAGGGCTAGCTATCTCGTGTCCAAAAGGAAATGCCAGCTTGAGGGATGACTGGGCAGGTATTGGTACCTCTGTGCTCCAGTATTCATTTATTTTATTCTAATGCTTTTCTAGGTTTTGTGTAATTCCAATTTTGTCTGCTATCATATTCCTTCTCCCTGGATACCTTTCTTGGATTTTTCTTAAAGCTGGGAATACATTCTTTCAGTTGTTATTTGTCTGAGCAAGTCTTTATTTCTACTTTATTGTTTTGAATTATAGACCCATAGCATATATAATATTGCAGGAAGCAGAACACTGGGTTGAATTTTTTTTCCTTCAGCAGTTTTATGACATTAACCTCTGTTTTCTGTGTTATGTGATTTCTAACGAGAAATCTGCTGTTAAATTTCTTTCCCCCCTGTTATACTTAATGAAAGAGAAATAGTCTGTAATTTTATCATGTTGGCAAGCCAAAAATTTTGTCTGTCACAGTTTCACGCAGGCTGGCAATAGACAGGAGACACTAGAGTCAGAAAGAGTAGCTGTTTCTCATGGCCTGGCAAGTAAGAACACCTGCCACGTTGGCTTCAGCCACGCCTCCTCCAGCTCTTGGAAGGCTGATGTCCATGGGCCTACGCGAAGCAAGTTATAGGATGATGGCCTTAAAGAATTTAGATTTTTATAACAAACAGCGTGTGTCAGCCCTTGCTGTCAAGACACTGTATCTTACAAGGCTGTAAGCAAACCCGCTGTTTGCTCTGAAGAGAATTACTATTTCTACCGTTGGATGTCATCTCACCATAAACATATTTGAAAAAAGATTGTAAAACAAGAGAGACCAGCGCTTGACTTTGTGGACAGTTCTCTTAGCAGAAATGCGCTTCGCTTTTCTCTCTTTTTCTTTTATTCATATATATATAATATACATATTATATATATACATATTATACATATATATGTATATGTATATATATATATATATACACATTCTTTTTAATTGTACTGCCTTCAGGATATCCCAGTTTAAAAGAAAAAATTGTCTTTTACGTTAGAGTACAAAGTATTGTGCTTTACCATGGAGTCATCATATGTACTTGTCATTACACCCCGTTCCCATTCCCAATCACCCTCCCTCTTTTTCTTTGGCCTCCAGCTGGTTCTCTCTGATTTTTGTTGGGCCCTTTTGTTCTGCTTTTCTATTACATGAATTTTGTTTTGATAGCTCAAATGTGCAGTGTGTAGGTGTGTGTCTGCTTGAGTGTTTTCTGCTCTATTTGGATTTGAGTTTAGGTGTTTGTTGTTCATTTTGAGACATTCTTGGCCGCTATTTCTGCAGCTATTTCTTAGAGGTTTTATTCTTCTGCTATTCCAGTTACACATATACGACACCATATAGTTTTATCTCACCCACCGTTACTGGGTGCTATTTTTTCCCTTTGTGTTTTATCCTACAGAATTTCTATTGACTCCATTGAAGTCACTGATTCCTTCCTGGGTTGTATTGAGTAGGACGAAGCAGTTTCTAATGGTTTGGGTGTCCTCTGTTGAATGCTCAGTCCTTTTGACAGCAGTATTCAGAGATGGGGGCCAATAGCAGGTGGATGGATCATAAGGATTAAGATCTCGTTAATGAATGAATCTGCTGAAGGGTTTATCAACCCTTCATAATGAGCCACTCAGAGGTGAGACCTAGCTAGGGAAATAGGTCACTGAGGGAGACGCCCTTGAAGGGGTAGCTTTTCCTGGGATCCTTCCTTCTTGTGGTTTTGCTTCCCAGAAGCCACAGTGAGGAGCTTCCTGTGCCCCACACTCCCATGACTGATGTTCACTTCACTGAGGCCCAGAAGCCAGGGAACCTAGTGATGATGGATTAAAATCTCTGAACCCACAAGATGAACTCTCCTCTTTTAATTTGTTCGCTCCAAGTATTTATCTCACCGTGACAAGAAGCTGACTGACAGTTCAGAATGTTTTCTTGATCTCTGATGTGTTTTTTCCCCTCCGGGATGTGAACTTGCTTCCATCTCATGCTGAGATTGCACATCTGACCTTGTACATGGCCTGACACTTCTACTAAGGACTTTAGCACACGATTATAGCTGCTCTAAATTCTCCACCAGATACTTTTAAAATCTGTATCATAGTTGAGTCTCGTCACACAAGTTGTTTAAGTCTTGGGAGTGTATTTTTTTTCTCAGTTCTTCACGTGCCTTGTAATTTTTTGCTTGGGAATCAGACATTTGGTGGAGGGCAGTAAAGACTGAGCTGGGAAGGGTTTCAGTTTGGGAGTGAGTATCCTCTGCTTTTAGGCCTTTAGTGTGCATATTTCTGTTCATCTAGTGAGGAATCGGATGGGGTTTAAAATTGGTAGTTGCTATGGTTACCCTCTGTGCTCCCATTCATTAAATTCCTTAAATTACCTGTGTGTAAGTGTGTGAGGTTTTCCAGGATTTTTTTTGAAGTCTGCTCTACCCCAGCTTTCAGTCTTTCTTTCATGCTCCTTCCCAATGTCCCTTGTAACTCCTCGAGCAGCATTACATGGTGACTTGTTAATTACATCGGAGCTTGTGGAACTGTAGTACTGTGTTTGTGCTAGGTTTATTTTCTGATGTTCTGATTAAATACATGGTACTAGGACACATAAGGGCATTTTTAAAAAATTGTTTCTATTGAGCTACATATTTTTTTTTGCTCCCCCCCGCCTCTCCCCTCCACTTCTACGCTCTTTAATGGTCCCCGTGCTCCCAATTTATTCAGGAGATTTTGTCTTTTTTTACTTCCCAAGTACATCAGATCCATGTATGCCTCTCTTAGGGTCCTCTTTGTTGTCTAGATTCTCTGGGATTGTGAATTGCAAGTTTTTTTATTTTTTGGTTTATGTCTAAAAGGCTCTTATGAATGAGTACATATGATATATGCCTTTCTGGGTCTGGGTTACCTCACTCAATATGATATTTTCTAGAGCCATCTATTTGCCCACAAATTTCAAGATGTCATTATTTTTTTCTGCTGTGTAGTACTCCATTGTGTAAATATATCACATTTTCCTTATCTATTCTTTGGTCAAGGGGAATTTAAGTTGTTTCCAGGTTCTGGCTATGACAAAAAAGTGCTGCTAAGAACATAGTTGAGCACATGTCCTTGTGGTATGATTGAGCATCCTTTGAGTATATACCCAAATATGGTATTGCTGGGTCTTGAGGTACATTATTTCCTAATTTTCTGAGAAATCACCATACCGAAATCCAAAGCGACTGTACCAGCTTGCGCTCCCACCAGCAATGCAGAAGTGTTCCCTTTTCCCCACAACCTCTCCGGCATAAGTTGTCATCAGTGTTTTTGATCTTGACCATTCTGACAGGTATAAGATGGAATCTCAGAGTTTCTTTGATTTGCATTCCTCTGATGTCTAAGGATGTCAAGCATTTCCTTAAGTGTCCTTCAGCCATTTTAGATTCCTCTGTTGAGAGTTCTCTGCTTAGGTCTGTACTCCATCATAAGAACACATTTATACAAGTATAATGTATATGCTCTGAGCATCTCCTTACCACCTCTGACTCCCTCCTCCATTTGTCCTCCCTCTCCTTTCCTATTAGTGCCTTTTGTTTCATGGGGCATTTTGCTTCTACTTTCATGTCTCTCTCTCTCTCTCTCTCTCTCTCTCTCTCTCTCTCTCTCACATACACACACACACACACACACACACACACACACAGGATTTTTTGTTCTTACACAGAATGTAGGAATCATTTGTCATGACTCCTTCAGACAAAGCCTGTGTGTATCCCAGGTTGACTTCAAATTCATGATTTTCCTTCCTCTGCCATTCAAAGTGTGGGCCCCAAACCCAGCTCAAGCTCCAGTCTTGATCTGTGTTCCAGGTTCTCAGCAGTGTGCCTTTAATAAGTATTACCCCTGCCTGTGCTGTAGTTTTGACCCCTGTGTGATTTTCCTGCCTCTGTTTTCTCTGTTCTAGACTTCCAGGGGCAAGGGAACTTCACCAATGTCCTAAGAGTGACACTTTTATTACTTTCCTGGACTGCTAGTTCCCTAAGGTGCTTTGGCAGAGGCCTGTGGCTGGACTCTCCCATTCCCCCTGCAGTGGCCGCTGCTGACTCCTTTTAGATCTGAAACACACGAGAACCTCCCACCCTCATTCCAGTGGGAGCACATGGTGGGGTGTGGAGAAAGCAAACGCTTCCCATCTTCATCTGCAAAGATGAAGTAGTTGTAGTCCCACCAACCTTTGCTTGGCTTTGGCTAATAGTCAATTCTTGTAGCTTAATTCTCAGTGGTATTTGGATGCAAAGCCCCAGTCAAGCATGTGACTTTGTCTCGTTTCTCTCTGTAGGCACCTTCTCTCTCCACGTGTCTGGTTATCTGATGACTTTGTGACTTCAGCTCTTCTGCAGGTTTTCTGGTACCAATGTTCTTGCACGCAGGGGTGTGCTAGTGCCACTATTTCTGGTAAATCAGAAAGAACAAACTTTTGGGATGGGACAGGGAAAGACTGGTCCACTCTAGCAGGCCAGGGCAGCCTGCAAGGGACTAAAACTTTTGTCGGTTGTGATTCAAATGTTTTTGACATCGTAGTGATTTGTTGGCCTCTCCGAGGGTCAGCCATTCTGAGGAATGGTGAAAGTGATGCCCACAAACGTGCCTTTTGCTTCAAACCAAACAACCCAGGGGCCTTGAGACTGAGTCACCATTCTGCATTCTTTTTTTTCTTTTTCTTGAGACAGGGTTTCTCTTTGTAGCACTGGGTATCCTGGAACTTTCTCTGTAGATCAGGCAGTCCTCAAACCCAGAGTTCCAAATGCCTCTGCCTGCCAAGTGTTGGGGTTAAAGGTGTGCACCACCACCCATTTGTTCTGCAGTCTTAGTCACACCAAAGCCAGGAACTGCAGAGCTAGGGAGTTCACACTGGCTTAGTTCTCACTGAAATTACTTGTGATTCTATCCTGCCTCTTTTGTAGTAACCCTAACAAAGACACTTTCCGGGTTTTCCACTTGTTCTCTCGACTGCCCTAAGTGACCCTGGTTCATCTCAATGTAATCTCTTTTTCTCACAGCTTGAGAGATCTGAGTAGCTTTCTTTCTTATTTGGTGGGTCGGGACTATGAGCACGCTTCATTCAGTGATTAAGTAAAGGTAGAATTGCATTATATGACTCAGCCTGAAAGACATCCAGATCCACGGTGCATTGATGTAAGCAGTCACACGTGGTCCAGATTTAGAGATGCAGGACAGTGGTCAAAGTGTAGTAACCCACATCAAACTTTAGAGCAATGTGGGCAATGTTTAAAACACTTCCCCAGTTGCTCAAAGTTATTTGCTTGAGGGAGTAGGCATACTTAACCCAAAACCATTATCTCTCAGTAAAAGTTTTTGCAATCTCTGATATATACAGGGCGCATGGTGGAGGGGGTTGAGATCAGACAGATTATACAATATCTAAAACTATATGTGATTAGGTAATAAAATAAAGATTAGGCTAGCTTTGTAGAGATTATGTATAAAGTACAATGAATGGGAGTTTAAATTTCCCCTTGGAGAAGATCAAATATACCCAACCAAGCTACTCTCTGAAAGTAGTAATGTGGGAAGATTATAATTTGATGTGTACAAGTTTCATAATCGGCTGGTTATCTGTCTGTCTGTCTGTCTGTCTATTCACTTTGTGTGTTTGAGACACAGCCTCATTGTGTAGCTCTTTATAGCCTGGAACTCACTATCTAATCCTTTTGGACCTTACACTTGTGATTCTCCTGCCTCAGCCTTCAAGGACTCTGGGATTAAAGAAATGTGTTACCAGGTCTGGCTGCTGTTAATAACCAAGGCTAAAACACAGGAATGCCTGGTAAGGAACTAAAGGCTTGACCTGGACCTAGATCACTGCTCTTCTAAAGCAGGAGCTCCTCTCACCAATACTGCATTGATAAAAATGTTAATTTTCTTTAAAAATATCCATCAGTTTGATTCATGGCTTTAAATTCTTTAGATGTTTGGATATATTATATCATTATTGTGTGTATGTGTGGGTGCTTGTGCCATGATAGACATGTGGAGGCCAAAGAATAATTTTGTAGAGTTGTTTCTTGCCTTTTACCTTCATGTGATTTCTGGGAATAGAGTCCAAGTCATCAGGTTTTTGCAGTAATTTCCTTTACCAACTGAGCCATCTTGACAGTCGATTGACAGCTTGAAAGCTTAAATCGAGCTTTCGATTTTAGTGGATAGGAGGGGGCAGATCTCTTTTGGTTGGTCCTTTCTCCAAAGCTGGAGTATACTGATTTTGAATGAGTTTAGCAGGAAGTTTCTGATCTTCAGAGAAAGGGTTTCCAGGTATTCTAGAAACCTCCTCTCATGGTGCATGTATTCATTTCTGCCATGGCTTCGATTCTAGTTCTGTTGAAACCATGCCGTTTGTCCCGGCTGCAGCTGAACATCCTCGTCACTTGTGCCCATTCTGTGTTGAGGTATGGGATAGCAGATGGAGGTTATGCTTCCTTCTCCCCCGACTTGGCAGTGGAACCCTGTGTTGGAATATTGGGCATGTTGTTACTTGACTTCCTGAATAACTCAGGGGTGCAGACATCAGGGGTGACTGAAAAATGCATTGCAATTGTCTTAAGTTTTGAAATTGTAGGGTTTAGTTTGTATCACAGAGAAAGAAAGTTTCTAATGGCAAATATATTGAGGTAGTCTATGAAGGATCTGGGAAAGTGAAACTATTAGTTTAAAGGAAGGGAAGTGCCAATTTTAGTAAAATAAAACTCAAGTTATAAGTTATTGCTAGATAATAAAAATTATAAGTAGTCAATAACTAGCCTATAAGATATTCTACTTTTCTAACCAAGACCTTAGATTTTTGTTGACCAATCTTAGGAACATGTCCAGTTCTCAGGCTTCAGATTTCTCCGTTTCCCTCTTGAACAGAGAGTTGGAGGCCATTGCTGTAAACTATACTGAGATTTGCAGCTGGCATTAGCCTTCTGATTGTGCCACTAGTGGAAGAGAAATTTCCCCATTCAATCTCTGGAGCATGTTTAGTAGGTCAGTATTTTTTTTTTTTTAAAAGCGGGGATGGGAATTAATACTTGTTTGGTGAGCAGGTTAAAAAGACTCATCCATTCTACTTCTTAGAGTCAGTCATCCTGTCAAACTCTTATTTCTGTTGCAAATTCAAAGCTTGATGGATTTGAAAATAAGAAAAGGCAAAATAAAAAGATAGCTTTCTTTCCCAGCGAAGCCACCCAGAAGTTTCTTTTCAGGATTCTTTTATTATGGAGAAATGATTCAGAATGTAAATGTATCCTTATTTTGCAAATTGGCTCTTCTGTGAAATTTCATAGTTTCATAATCCTCCCTGGGAGTACCCCAAAGTGGTCAGTGGTGGTTTGATTAGAAGGACCTCTTTTGGGTGCAGGGGATGTTTGATTTCCATTCAAGAGTCACAAACAAAACAAAAGAAAATATAGAAGAACTTTTTTCCCTCAAAAGTGTTCCTGTGTGTGTGTGTGTGTGTGTGTGTGTGTGTGTGTATGTGTACTTTAGCCAAGATTTTATGTGGATGCTCTCACGTTCTGTAAATAGCTTAATACAACGTTACCGTCTGGTTCTCATGCCTCTACCTCTCTGACCTTGGTATTATAGGTTCGCTATTTACGTGGGACTGGAGATCAAACCCCATGCCTTGTCCGTGCAATGCAGGCACTCTACCAGCTGCTCTAAGGAGACCTTTTGAATTGGTTTTGGGTCGAGTGGGCCATTGTCACTGTCTTCTGAGAAACCTTCATTAACAATGTCTGTATTTTCCTACGTTGAAGGCATAACAAATGTTGGAAAACCAAGTCTTGGTTGAATGTCGACCAATATCCAAATGTATATGTAGTGTAAGTCATGTGGGAAGATGGCCTGACCATATATTATTTATATATAAATATCTCTTATTCTGAAATTCTCTAGCAGGAGTGCTTTCTGCTTTACAGTGTAAGAAGACAATATGCCTAATGCATGTGAGCTCAGGTGGATAAAAGGAAACTCTGGCATAGTGCTTTTGTATTGTCCTCGGCAGTGATATTTCTTCTTGACATGTGTTTAGTTAGCATTTGAATGTGCTGGGGTTGTATAGTGCGACGGCGAGAAGTCATCATTTCTAAAAAAGGGCAATGTATTATGTTAGTATTTTTTTTTCAGAAGGCACATGGACACAAGATCTTACAAAATATTCTCAGAATTCTTTGGGCAACATATCTTCATCCATACTTGTGCACACGCGCATGTTTGACACCAAAGATATGATGATAATAATATTTTTTTTCCTTTGCAAAAGATTGGCGCTGCTACTGTGGCACTGGGGAGTAAATAAATCAACGCGGCTGGATCCAGAAATCATTCTCCAGGCAGGGATTCTGCTAAACTAATCACCCAGGAGGACAAACAAACACGCCACCAGGAGTAATTAGGAAACAGAAGGTGTGTGGGTGTGCGGGGGTTCCTTGTAGGAAAGTAGATAAGGAAGAAACAATTCATGACAGGTCACCCGTGATTAAGTCTGGGCGACAGCCCAAAGCTCCATCCCGTTCTAATTAGATCAAACAAGGTGCTATTTGTATTCATTTCTGAGAGACAACGAAGTTTATAGTGAAATATCTTTGTAATATATTCTGGGCAATGGGATCCCAAGGATGCTGGATGCCTGTAAGGACTAAATTGTAGTAATATTACATTATGGATCCTAGCAGGACTTTAAATAGTAATATAAATTCAGAAGAGAATAAAATGAGGTAGATAGCAACGTATAATATGAATGGGTCGCAATATTTCAGAACCCCCCCCCCCCATGCAGGGAAAGGTAGAGCCAAGGGTGCCAGGAGACAGACGATTGCTGTGGTTAAACAGACCTGCCAAAGGCGGCTCTCTTTTTTAGACGTCGTGGTCTAATTTATTTAGCTTGTTTTACACTAACGCGCTCAGCTGCAACTTCTGATAATATATTTCTAGTCTCAATGCAAAACATGAATCCTGCAGAATTTTAAGACTACACTGAACACTGCGGGTTTGTCTTCACTCAGATAACACGCGACCCCTCTCGTGATGAAGAGAGAAGGTGATATCTCTGATTGGCATCCTCTTTGGGGGATCTGGGGAATGATATAGCCTACAAATCCTGTGGAAGGAGATCTCTAGGAGGAACACAGCTATGAGTAGGTCTGCACACCTTATTATGTCGTCCAGAGCTTCCTGGACTGGGGTCCTGGGCTCTGCTGTTGGGTGAATCTGCTGGGCAAGGTTTGTTTCTGAAGGAAGGGGATGGAACACGACTTTTCAGCTGCTATAATGGTGATGGGCACACACAGCAGACTCTTACTCCGTTTTCTCTATCTCCCGAACACTTTGAAAAGTCCGTGGAAACATTTTCCAAGGATAGGACTTGAGAGATCTTAGAAGGAAGTCAATTCCTCTTCCTAGCCGGATTTCAGTCCTGTAGTACTTGAAGAATACATGAGGTTTCACGGTAGTTGAGGAAAGAGTAATGAACATTTATGAAGGATGCACTCTAAAGAAGACGAACATAGAGCTCAGAATAACAGGAATTTAGGCCTGGACTTGCACAGGGCTGTGCAGATGATACTGTTTCTGGAGTCGCCCAGGGGTGTGCAGGTGGTCCCACCTGGAATTGGAGCTCTATCCTGTAAAACACTAATTGAGAAAACACTAATCTGACTATTTTATTTTTACCACCAAGAATATGCAAATATACACAATGTATTTGAATGCCTGTGAAGCAATCCCAGTTAGACTAATATGATTCTCATTTTACGGATGTCCTCTCTGAAGAGAAGTGAAAGGTCATGATTTGTCCCAGGTCATGGATATGTCAGTGGCCGTGTCCAGGGTGAAGCTGAAAATGTTTTCTCTTTAGCTTTCTTTACTCTATCAAGAATTATGTTGAAACCTTGGAACAGTTTAGGTCACAATTCTATATCTTGAACCACTGGTGTGTGTGTGTGTGTGTGTGTGTCTGTGTGTGTGTGTGTGTGTGTGTGTGTGTGTGTTTGTGGGTGTGTGCCCGAGGAGAGAGAGAGAAAGCGAGAGAGAGAGAGAGAGAGAGAGAGAGAGAGAGAGAGAGAGAGAGAGCGCCAGCATGGACAGTCTTTTCTACATGTGAATGCTGAGGCTTGCCTTAGTGCAGAAAACTGTACACTGTACACATTGTGTATGTGAGTGCTGGGAGGGTATGTAAAAAATGCTGGGGTGCTCAGAGGTGTTCAGGAAGTGCGCCTCTCATCTGACTTTGGGTGAAGCTGGTGATTATCAGTGGCCATTATGACTGGAAATTGCCCACAACGGTTCAATTTTTACTGCTTTTGAATGCAGGAGGCCATTCTTGGCAAGAATGCAGATTATGTGTGCGGGCAGTTGGCACTGTGTAGGAATGGTCACAAATACAAATTGATTTGTAGATTAATCCACCTACAATGCAATTTATACTTAGAGTGCACATTTAAAGCACTATTGACTTCAGAACCAAATTTATAAATAAAATACCTAAGTGCTGGTTTCTGTAACGTGGCTGACCTATCCAAAGCAGGGATTGCTCTTCTGGTGTCTTAATGTCTATATTGTGAGTCAACATTAATACACATTTTGCACAATGATAATTTTTTATTGAATATCTAAAGCTTACTTAAAAAAATAAACAAAGTTTTTAAATTGCCTTTTTACTTAAATGATAATTTCCTTGAAAGAAGCTTAAATTGAGAACTGAATTGTCCAAAATGCCACAAGAGTTAGGCAAGTCCACGTGCTGTGGTCCTAGCATTGGGTACACAAAAGTACACAGTGCGATAGAGCTGCCCAGCTCCATATGTACATAGTTTATCTCAAAACGCTCCCAGAACTCAGAGCTTCGCCATTTATCCAGCAGAGGGCAGTAGAATCCCACGTTCGTGTATTCTGCAGCCTGCCTTTCACAGGAGGGCAGTTTGCTTGGTGTTCTGAAACTTTCAGGCCTGACACATAATTGTGAACATTAAACATTCTGAGCAGGGACATAAAATGTATTGTGAGGTCACTGAAATCCTTTGTCAAGACTTCTCCAGAGATCTGACCCCTTGTTACGACAATGCAAAACGCTGAAGAATGCCTGTCATTCACGGGCTTCTATTATCATGTGCTGTGGGAATTTCATTGGCCATATGTTTTTGCATATGTATCTTTTTATTGTTGTTTAAGTATAATGGTATTCTGGGACTATATCAGGATGAATTTTTTTCCTGATTGTCAATAAATGAGTTATGCTTTTCATTTTATTTTCTACTGGGCCTTACACATGCCAGTAAGTGGACCACTGAGTTGCATCCCAAGTCCTTTGCTATCAAATTTTATTTCAACATCATTTGACACTTCACATTCTCTTGAGCAACATGGTATTGGTCTGTTACAAGATGGAGGGAAATTTACATTCTGTCTCGTTAATTCTCTACCCTCTTTCCAGATTTCCTTGGGAGTTGCTGGCAGTGGGAAATGTATACAGTTTATTTTCTTGCAGAAGAAAGGAATTTTCACCAGGCAGAATGGAAAATAGGGGGCCCTGGTGAAAGTCATTGTGGAACCCGGCTTGTGGTCTGGGTGTTCTGCCTTGATTCCTGAATGGAAATGCTATGTGACTTATCAAAGAGCTTGCTGGTGAGGATGGAGCCACGGCCACCTCATTATGTACCAGGATTGGAATAAAAGATGATGGGCCATAGTGGTGAACTCTAAAGCTCACATTTCTCAGCAAAACTCATGAAACACATTGGGCACTAATGGCAGGGTGTGGAGAGGCACATGTCAGTGGTCCTATCTACAGATCTCTCTTGTCTGTTGCTCTGTCAAAGCTGAGCAGTGGACATTGCATTGCATCTCATGCCAAAGGCTTCATAGGCAAAAGAGAGAAGCTATAAATGATGAAATAGATATTATTTGGTTAAAAATTCCTATAATGACATGCTATGGATCATATTCAGGGGTTCCAGTACACCAGAGAACCCTTGAAGGACATAGTCAAGGATTTTGTCACCCTGGAAGAATTCTTCAGAATAGAAGTTCTTTTAGGAATGTGTTTTGTTCACCTTGGGAAGAAAATACCAGAGCCTTAGACCATAACAGGTCCCCTGCATGCCATTGTTAAGTGAGCAAAGGAAGCAGATTACTTAAACAAAACAATACCAAATCTAAGGAGTCTTTTTACTAGAGGCATGATCGTGTTTTAGAGCTCAGAATTTAAAGCTGAAGTCTTTGCCTCTAAAGATCTCATTTAATTCACTATTACCTTTCCAGACTTTCAGAAATGACAGGAAGCTGATATACGAGCATTTATACTATAAATAAACGTGATGTACTATAGATAAACGTGACACCTATGGCAGTTACCCACTATGCCACCCTACAGTGAGGTACGCAAGGAGACTGCCGCCTTGCCCTTCATGTACACAGTATGATTCAGGAACGTGCCTGGACGTACCAAGAATAACACAGTGCTGTGTATCATTCAGGCATTTCTGTATTGCAGATTATCCATATGCTGTAAATTAAGGGCAGAAAAGGATGAGTTGGAGACAGACCTGGTTTGTTATGGATAAGGTGATACTAGAATAAGATATTCAAAGTGGATGCCATGGGTTAAAGAAGAAGGCAAAGGGTTCTTAAAGCGTTAAACTCAGTTTGGACACTATACCAGGCTTACATCTGTTATTTTTTGAGGACTTTTATATTCTGGGAAGTATTTATCTGCATGTTCCAGTTTGATTACTAAAGGTATAAGCTATTGAGAGCCGAAATCTTGCCTCAAATGTTCAGGAGTCCTTCACATTGCCTGACCAATAGCAAAGAGTTTAATGGCTTTGGCGTTGACTAAAGGAGCTGTATCTGAAAGCGGGTGCGAGGTGGTGCAGTGTGAAGCAAAGATACAGCCCAGCAGACATCTTGCTGACTGTAGCAGTGAGTTTGAGTTGAGGATAGATTCAAGGCGTTTGATAGATATTATCATCAAGGCAATAAGGAGGAATTTAGATGAGCTATGGTGACAATAGGGAACTATTTAGGGAGGGATGTTACATAAAGGCAGAGTTATAGGAAATTAATCTGGCTCTGATACATGAAATGAGTTTCAAAAAGTGTAAGAAATTATCAGCAAAATTGCCAAGCAATAGAATTTGATGACACAAATGCCTCCCAATCAGCAATTCTTTCTATACAGCTTAAAGTGATGGCTATCCATGAATAAGTTATCGGTCAACATATTTCCATGGAGATTTCCTTTCCTATAAGGAAGAAAAGAGCTTCCTAGGACAGCACCATGCAGCACAATGAGATCAGAAGAGAGGCCTTGAAAGAAAACAAAATTTAGTTCTTTATCATATTTGAGGCAGATTCTTGCCATTGTACTCACCATGTTTCCAGTAGTAGCTGGGGGAGATAATAAGTGTTAGCCATTAATCAATCTCCGCAGGATTCTACAGAATGTGGGAAATGCCCATTTGAAGCTAGAGAGCATTACTCTATAACGGTGATGCTGGGGTTCATAAGGTACTCCTGCCTACAGCAGCTCGTAGGGAGGCATGCCTTCACAGGGATGAGGGGCGAGCAGGAAGCGTCAGACAAAGGCATTACCAAATTAACTGATGTGTGGGCATGGTGCAGCTCAAAGTGAGCAGAGCAAAGATGAGAGGGTTTGGTCCCCAAAACAAGCCTCCAGCTGGGCTAATCTGGAAGTCAACAGCCTGGGACTTTGCGGAAAGATGTGTTGGTTGGCAAGGGTTTTCCTACATAGCTTTTCCCCCTCACACATGAATATGGGAGACAATTTTCGTCCAAGGTATACTTGAAGCCCATCCATTCATTAAAGTTGATTTCAATATTGTATTCTACCTGTAGTTTGCTCTCTCTTCCCTTGTCTGTTCCTTTTCTTATTGTAAGACTGTTGCAGATTGTAATACATATTTTATTTTTGTGGCACTTATTTTTTCATTTTTTACTGAGTTTATTGAGCTCTACATTTTTCTTTGCTTCCCTCCTCTTCTCTCCCCTCCCCTTCTACCCTTTCCCATGATCCCCATGCTCCCAATTTACTCAAAAGATTTTGTCTTTTTCTACTTCCCATGTACATTGGATCCATGTATGTCTCTCTTAGAGTACTCATTATTGTCTAGGTTCTCTGGGATTGTGAGTTGTAGGCTGATTTTCTTTGCTTTATGTCTAAAAACCACTTATTAGTGAGTGCATATGATGTTTGTCTCTCTGGGTCTGAGTTACCTCACTCAGTATGATGTTTTCTAGATTCATCCATTTGCCTGTAAATCTCAAGATGTCATTATTTTTTCTGTTGTGTAGTACTTCATTGTGTAAATGTATCACATTTTTCTGGTGTGGGAGGTCCTTCTGTCTATGTGTTGCTTTCATTGGTTAATGAATAAAGAAATTGCCTTGGCCTGTTGGTAGGGCAGAACTTAGGTAGCCAGGGAAAACTAAATGGCATGCTGGGAGAAAGGAGGCAGAGTTAGGAAGAAGCCATGGAGCCACAGGAGACAGATGCTGGGAATTTTACTCAGTAAGCCACAGCCTCATGGCAATATACAAATTAATAGAAATGGGCTAAATTAATATAAGAGTTAGCCAATAAGAAGTTAGAGTTAATGGGCCAAGCAGTGTTTTAATGACTACAATTTCTGTGTGGTTATTTTGGGTTAAGCTAGCCAGCCACCTGGGATGAAAATGTTTTAGTTAGCATACAAAATAATGGGCTCCATATGGAATTTCATATATATGTGTGTTTATACTTACCAGCCCTATATCCTTCCTACCATTTCATATTCACTACCATCTATACCCTTCCCACCCACGTTCTGCACTTTCACTGGTCCTCATCAGGCACCCAAATAATCCCTGTTAGTTTGTTCATTGGTCAGTCTGTCTGTCTGTCTGTCTGTCTATCTATCTATCTATCTATCTATCTAGCTATCTTGATATAAGCAATTTGTACTTCATACAGTTATTGATATATTAGGACTTCAGTATGTCATTTAATTCTTGATTAGTCTTTGTAATTCTCCCTTTACTGTTTATTTTTCCTGACTTTCTGGGGGCTACTTGAACTAGAAAGTGTTTTGACTTGTCTATAGTATTTTTTTTAATTGATTTTTATTCAGCTCTACATTTTTCTCTGTTCCCCTCCCTGCCTCTCCTGTTCCCTTCAACCCTCTCCCAAGGTCCCCAAGCTCCAAATTTACTCAGGAGATCTTATCGTTTTCTACTTCCCATGTAGATTAGATCTACACTATTTTGTACACATATTTTTGTTGGTTGCCTAAGCACTACATTACCTGCACATCTTACACAATCCACGATGCTGTAGTTTTTCTGATATTTCCATTCTTTTTTAAAATGAACATACAAAGTAGTAGGCTTAATTATGGCATTTTCATACATACTTTGGTCTTATTAGCCCACCTCCCACTTCTCTTCCTTGTCCGCCTGTATCTCCTTGTCAGTTCCTGTCCATCATCCTTTTCTACTTTCAGGTCAAAAATACTCTCTAGCACCCCCATAGTCTCTTCTCCCTTTTCTCTTTTTGTGGTGATCCCTTTTTAGTTTTAGATCTACACATACACACACCCCCTCCACACCCCACATGCACACTCGCTCACACACATATACATTAAAGTGTGGTATTTGTCTTTCTGAGTCTGCTTATTTTGATTAGTATAATGATTTCCAGGTCCATCCATTTTCTTGCAAAATCAATGACTTCACTTTTCTTTGTGGCTGAAGAGAATTCCATTGTCTCCGCACATGGCCTTTCTTTATCCACTCATCTGTTGGTGGGTGCCTAGGCTCACTCGCTTTCTTAGCAGGTTTTCTTAGTGGTTAGTACAACAATAAACATGGATGTGCAAGTATTTCTCCTGTAGGATTTAGAATCTTTTGTGTATACCTCAGAGTAGGCTGCGCTGCTACCTGGTAGCCAACTTTTAGCTTTCTGAGATGCTTCAGTATGTAATATTAATGTTCTAACAAGCAGTGAATAAGGATTAAACTCAGATTGTTAGGCTTGGTGACAAGAGTCTTTATTACCTGAGTTGTTTCACCAGTCCTCCAATGTATATTTTTTATATGTTTGTCACAAATTCATCAGGTATAGCTATATGAGTTTATTTCTGACTCTTCTGTTCTATTCTATTGGTCTCCATGTCTGTTTCTGTGTCAATACCATGGCATCTTTGCCCATACAGCTCTAGAGTATAATTTGAGACCAAGTATTATGATTTCTCTAGAGCTGTTCTTTCTGCTTAGGATTGCTCTGTCTATTCAAGGTTGTATTAGTTCTTTCAGTGCTTTGTTTGGCAAAAACAATGTGAGGAAGAAAAGATTCATTGCAGCAGATTTACATAGAGAGCCCATCCCACCATGGCAGGGACAGCATGAGGTAGTTAGTCCTCTTGAGTCTGGATTCAGGAATCTCCTCAGCTTTCTTTCTTCCTTTCATTCAACCAGGTACTTTGGCCCATGGAATGATGTCACCCACATTTAAGGTAGGTTTTCCTACCTCGATTAATCTACTCTAGAATATCCCTCACAGATGAGCCCCGAGATTTGCTTCTGTTGTTTTTATAAATCCCATCTAGTTGTTAATCAAGAGTAGCTACCGTAACTCTCCCATTTGTCAACTTGACACCCAAACATATCACTTTTAAGTATGACCTTCCAATCTTTATCCCTGTAGGCTGATGGCCATTCAATAGTGCAAAATGCATTAAGTCCAACTTCAATAGTCCCATAGTTCTAACAGTTTTAACTGTTCAAAAGTCCAAGACTCATTTGAGACCTAAGGCAATATCTTAACTGTGAAAGATGTAATAAGATGTAATAAATATATTATATATAATACAATAAATTAAATGTATATATACATAATAAAAACATACTTCCAAAGGACAATGTCATAGAATGGAAATTCTCATTTCAAAAAGGAAGAATGGAAACATATTAAGTAATAGTCAATCAAGGCAAGACTGAAACTCAACAGGGAAAATACCAAATCCTTCATCCCTACTTCTGGGGTCTAGGGATTGTAGTGGAATTATCTGGGTTCCAAAAGGTTTGGGTAGCCCCTTATTTCTAGCTTTGTCACCATTATCACACATGGCCTCTTACTCCTTTCTTGCTTCTTGCTTCAGCAGACATCCCCTTATCCTGTCATCTCTCCAGCCAGGACTCTCCATTGTAGCTTAGTTTTCACTTTCATAGCGTTGTGTTCTGGCCTCTCGTGGCCTTCTTGCAGGACTTTGACCCTTCCACATATTGCCTGGTCTCAATGACTCCCTAAAACCATGGTTCAAGATTCTGTGACTCCCTCAATCCTGCATCTTCCTTATCTGCAGAACTGGGTGAAGGTCCCAAATTTTGCTGCTAGCTTGGGATGGAGCTTGGACCCTCTGGGATCACAGTTACATCACCTTCAGCATGTTTGCCTTCAGTATGCCCCCAGACCTAACTCAGGAGAAATCTCCAACTGATAACTTCTTGCAAATGAAAATTTAGTTTTCTCAAGGGAGTCACTGGGGAAATGAGCTCCTCTTAAGGGTAGGCTGCATGCCCAGCAGTAGATGGTCAACAGAGACCAAACTCAATGGCGTCCGTGTCAGGACTTTTTTTAATCTTAAAAAACCCATTTATCTATCTATCTATCTATCTATCTATCTATCTATCTATCTATCTATCTATCTATTTATTTATAGTGTGTGTGCTCTCCCTCTCTCTCTTTTTAATCCTTTGGGTCCTTTGTGTATGTATGACGGCTTCTGGTTTTGTGTTTTCCTGGGATTCCTGAGCGTGAAAATAAGTGGGGTTCTGCATCCGTGTTTCTCGTACCTTCCCCTTCTCTTTGTTTATTTTGTCCTATTCCGAGGTGTTAGTTTTGTTTTATCTTATATTTTATTTCTATATTAGTATCTCTTAGAGGCCCGTTTATTTTCTAATGAGAGACAGAGAGGGGATGGATCTGGATGGTTGGGGAGGTAGGGAGGAACGGGGTGGAGTAGTGGGAGAGGAATCCATTATTAGGATATATTATATGAGGGAAAAATCTATTTTTAATAAAAGATAAAAATTAAAACCCAATTGGAAAAAAATGAAAGAGCTGTGTTTTGGCATCAAGTTGACAAGCGGTGGTATTTTGGTAGTTAAAGTTCCCCAGCCATTGGCTTTCCAGAGACTGGGAACAGTACTAGCCATCTGCTCAGTTGAAGTTGTCTCCTTTCAAATTTATTTGCATTTTTTCCAGATAGAGAGCCTTCAATGGATGGGGTCTTGCCTTTAGGACTTCTCCTCTGTTTTTGCAAAGCAAATATATCAGGTTTCTTTTCCGTGGTGCTAATCTCTTTAATGATTACAGCTGCTTTCAAACCTGTCTTGTCTGTTAGCTCAACACACTCTTTCCTCACCAAACAATACATTTTTCACATCTTTCTGCTCTGTGTTTCCATCGTGATTCTAAATTCTATCAAGCTGACAGCTGAGATTAACTATCTCTGGGGTCTTCTGTGTTTTCATACAAATTTTAGGACTGCTTTTTTTTCCAGTTCTGTGGTGAATGCATTAGAATGTAGTTGGAGATAAAACACATCACATTTTAGCAGACGCTTGTATATTCATTTCCTTCCATTGGCTGAGGTTCTTGAGAAAGGGAACTGCAGTTCCTTGTCAGTTTTGCAGTAGTAGAGCAGGGTCTCTGGGAAGAGTTTGATGTTAATCCTTTAAAGACAGCATCATGTGGGCAGCTGGAGCAAAAGCTCTAGACTTAGACAGACAGATATCTTTATGTTGACCCAGAGAAGTTGTGAGAAATTATTTAAAATTCCAAACCCTACTTTTTTCCTTTTTTTTTGGATGAGTGAATTCATTCAGTGTAGCACAAATAATAAAAACCCAGAGACAGATAGTGGGATTCAACCTGAAGATCAGAAAAGCAAAAGCAGCCACACCATTAGAGAGCTCTTACCTCTTTGAAATCTTCAGATAAAAAACAGAGCAAGTTATTGACGCATCCTGTTTTATATTCCTCTCTAGTGTTGGGATTAAAGGCATGCACCACCCCCTCAGCCTGTAGGGTTGACTAGTGTGGTTGCTGGGATTAAAGGTGTGTGTCACAGCTGCCTGGCCTATATTGCTGACTTCTTTGGCTGGTTTCCATTCTGTTCTTCAGGCAAGCTTTATTTATTAAAATACAAATGAAATAACATTACAGTTTATTAATTTTATTTGAAAATTTTTCATACACCATTTTGATTATATTCTTTGGGTTGTGACAGTCCTCACAAGACCTGCACAGGTTCAAACCAGACCAAAATCTCAGCACTGAAGGGAGAAACTGACCACAAAGTCCTGTCAGTCTGTCTTCTTCTCTGTAGGGGGTTGGAAGACAGAAGTGAAAAGTCACTCTGTTGGCAAACTGGGTGGTGAGGACAGAGGGATTTTCTGTAGTCATGTTGCAGAGTCTGGCTGCTCTCTTTGGTGGGTATTGGTGGCAATTGTCTCCTGACTCCCTCCCTACCTGATAGGATCTCTGCCATTGGATGACTCAGTCCAAGTTGGCCCCTTCCATCTCCTTAGCTACACTATCAGTATTTGTTGTCTTGTGTCTAGTAATATACTAGCAGCTTGCTTCTGTAATCTTGCTGATGCTGAATACTCTCTTGTTTGTAACTCACAGATGTGAAAACTTCCATGATCATTCATTGTTCATCACATCATCCTTCTACGTAAACTGAGTCTCCTTTATAACCTTGTGTCTCCTTACTTCATCTCTTTTAGATGTTAAGAAGTACCTCCTCTAGTGATCACCATCCACACCATTCCCTGGAGGAGGGAACTATTGTTCATCTTTAACAGCACCATGAACAATCCGGGAGAAGGCATGCCCTAATAGTTGGTTGAAAGAAAGAAGAAGCAAAGAGACCAGCAGAGCTACTGGAAGCCAGCAGACGTTTTCACTGTGCTGCTTTGTCTTTCACATATTCTTTCTTTTTTTCCCCCCAGTCCCTACCCCTTTCTTCTTCTGGTTACCATAGTTATTGGTTGTAACTGCTGTTCTTATTGCTATCACCACCACCACCACCACCACCATCATCACCATCCAACATCAGCAGCATCAGCAACACTGTAATTATAATTATCACCTAATATCACCTCCATAATAGCAGGAAGTTGTTAGAACAGCCAGGATCTGGGTGGGATGCCTGCGGAAAAGACTGCAGGGACACTGGTGGCAATTCAGATGAGTAGCAGATGCTTTTCTCGGGGTGATATACCTGAGGTATCAGCCTACCTGTTTCTAATAGAAATAGACGTGTTAAGGGTGAATCTAGTGCCTGAGTCAGCGAACTCTATTGAGAGCATTCACTAGACCAAAAATATGGATGAATCAAATAAACTTTGATCTTCCTTCGTGTATTTTTTCTCTTTTATTGAAAATATTAGAACACTTATTTTAACAAATTGAAAAGCTTCCTTATTAAAAACTTACAAATAAAAGTAAATATAGCTTTTTTAATAAAAGCGCAATTTTTGTTTGAATCTCCTCCAGTCATCTTCCTTTTGTTTGTAGGAGGCAAGTTCTTCCTTATTCAGAAGCCCATCATTTTTCAGTATAGAGACTGAACAAAGGAAATTTATACAGCTTTCTGAAAGCCACATCTAGTTAGTCACTTATACCCTGAGGACTAGAATTTGTGTTTGCTGGATTCCAGGTTAGATGCTTTCCCATAATTAATTTTCACAGTGGAGACTCATTGGCAGAAGTGAGTTTGGAAGGAAGAAAAATGTGATTGTGTGTGGGTGGGTGTGAGAATGTGTGTGAGCTGGGCTTCAAAGTGAACAAGAGTCTCTCATTGCTCAAGCCTTCTACTACCATGCTTTCTTCATACTTCATCTCTTCTACTGTTCTCTGATTTATTTTCCTGACGGGGTGCATATGGAGCTCATAGGACAACACACGGAATTCGTTCGCTCTACCATGAGTCCCATGGGTTGAGCTCATGTTGTCAGGGTTAGTGACAAGTGACCTTACCCATTTAATTTCACTTAAAAACTTCTCCAATGAATTATGTTTTCACTGCAGTTCCCCCTCCCTCTCCTTCCCCCATCTCTCTTCTCCCATTTCCCCTCTCAACCAGATCTATCCCCACCCTCCAACTCCCCGCAGAAAAGAGCAGGCCTCCCAGGAGCAACAACCAAACGTGACATAATATGCTACATACAGTAAGACCGGGTGTTGTATGGAGGCCACTTGTTGGTTCTCGGCTGCTCAGCCCCTAAATAATCACACAGAAACCATATTATTTAAATCACTGCTTGGCCCATTAGCTCTAGCTTCTTATTGGCTAACTCTTACATCTTAATTTAAGCCATTTCTAGTAATCTGTGTATTGCATCATGGCCATGGCTTACTGGGTAAAGTTCTGATGTCTGTATCCAGCAGGACTACATGGCTTCTCTCTAACTTTTCCTCCAGTCTCCCAGCATTTAGTTTAGTTTCCCCACCTACCTCTATTCCTTGCACATGCCCAAGTCAGTTTCTTTATTAACCAATGGTATTCACAGCATACAGAGGGGAATCCCACATCAACCAGGCGCAAACCATCACATCAAAGCTAAATAAGGCAACCTAATAGGAGGAAAAGGGTCCTACGAACAGCCAAACGACTGAGAGATTGCCCCTGCTCCTCCTGTTAGGAATAACACAAGAGCACCAAGCTACTCAGTCACATATATATTTGGGACCCTTCATAAGAGATATTTCCATCTTTTGCTGTCTTCTTCAATTTTCTCCTTTAAAGATTTTAAGCTTTTATTATAAAGGTATTTAACTTCCTTGGTCAGAGTTACCTCAAGATATATTATGTTAGTTGTGGCTCTTGTGAAGGATGTTGTTTCCATGGTTTCTTAATCAGTCCATTTGCCATTTGTACATAGGAGAGATACTAATTTCTCAAGTTAGTCATGTATCCAGTCACGTTGCTGAAGGTGTTTATCAGCTATAGGGTTGTTTATGTATAGTTATCATATCATCTACAAATAGAGAAACTAATTTTTTCCTTTCCAGTTTGAATCCCCTTGACTACTTTAGTTCTTTTTTTCTAACTAGAACTTCAAGTACTATATTGAACAGATATAGTGAGAGTGGACAACCTTGACTTGTTCCTGATTTCAGTGGGATTGCTTTGAATTTCTCTCCATTTAATTTGATGTTGGCTGTCGGCTTTCTGTAAACCTCCTTTATTATGTTTAAATATGTCCTTCATATCCCTACTCTTTCCAAGATTTTTGTCATGAAGAGGTGTTGGATTTTGTTAAAGGCTTTATCAGCATTGAATGAGAAGATCATGTTTTTTTTTCTTTCAGTTTGTTTAAATGATGGATTACATTGACAGATTTTCTTATAATGAACCATTCCCACATCTCTGGGATAAAGCCTACTTGATTTTAGTGGATGATTTTTTTTATGTAGTCTTGGATTCAGTTTGTGAATATTTTTTTGAGTGTTTTTGCATCAAAGTTCAAGATGAAAATTGGTCTGTAATTTTCTTTCTTTGTTGAATCTTTATGTGGTTTTCGTATCAGGGTAACTATGGTCTCATAAATTAATTTGGCAATGTTCATTCTGTTTATATTTTATAGAATAATTTGTGGAGGATTGACTTTAGGTTCTCTTTGAAAATCTGGTAGTAGTCTGCACTAAAACTGTCTGTGTCTGACCCTTTTTCTGGGGCGGGGGCTGGCAGACTTTTAATGACTGCTTCTACTTCCTTAGAGGCTAAAGGTCTGTTTACTTTGTTTGTATGTTATCTTTATTTAGCTTTGGTAAGTGGTATATATCAAGAAAGCTGTCCATTTCTTTTAGATTTTCTAATTTTGTGGAGTACAGGTTTTTGAAGTATGACCTAATGATTCTTTGGATTTCCTCTGTGTCTGTTGTTATGTCCCCCTTCTTGTTTCTGATTTTATTAATTTGGGTGTTCTCTCTATCTTTTAGTTAGTTTGGATAAGAGTTTGTGCATCTTGTTGATTTTTTTTCCAAAAAAAAAACAACTGTAGTTTCATGGGCTCTTGAATTGTTCTCTTTGTCTTTATTTTTGTTGATTTCAGCCCTGAGTTTGATTATTTCTTGCCATCTGCTCCTCTAGAGTATGTTTGCTTATTTTTGTTCTAGAGCTTTTAAGTGTGGTGTTAAGTTGCTAGTATGAGATTTCAACGATTTCTTTATGAAAGCACTTAGTGCTATGAACTTTTCTCTTAGCACCACTTTCATTGTGTCCCCTAAGTTTGGATAGGTTGTGCATTATTTTCAATGAATTCTAAGAAGGTTTTCTTTATTTCCAACTTGACACAGTGGTTGTTCAGTTTCCATGAGTTTGTAGGCTTTCTATTGTTTCTGTTTTTGTTGATGTCTATCCTTAATCTCTGGTGGTCTGATATGATACAAGGGGTTATTTCAATTTTCTTGGATCTGTTGAGACTTGTTTTGTGACTTAGTATATAATACATTTTGGAGAAGGTTTAGTGAGGTTCTGAGAATAAAGTGTATTTTGTGTTTGGGTGAAATGTTCTGTAGATAGCTGTCATGTCTGTTTGATTCATGACACCTGTTAGTTCAATTATTTATTACTCTGTTTAGTTTTTGTCTGGATGACCTGTTCATTGTATGAGTTAAGAGTATGGTATTGAAGTCTTCCACTATTAATGTATGAGGTTTGATGTGTGATTTAAAATTTAGTAATGCTTCTTTTGCAAATGTGGTCGCCCTTGCTTTTGGGATTAGATGTTAAGACTGGAAATGCCATCTTAATGGAATTTAACTTTTTATTGATCCTTTGAGGGTTTCATATCATGCATCTTGATCCTACTCATCTTCCTGTTCTTTCCCATTTATCCTTCACTCTTGTAACAACCCCCTCCCCAGGATAAACAAGATTAAATTAAAAAAATGAGAAAAGAAAAATTTCATTGTGGAAGATGTAATGTGACTCAGAGAGTCCCATAGTCCTTTAGTCTCTATATTGTTACTTTCAAGTGTTGATTGCAGTGTGTCATTGGTCTGGGTTAAGGTTTGTTCTTGCTACATCATCAATGCTGGGCCCTAACTAGGGCTTGAGAGGGGACTTACTTTTCTGGTTCAATCTATTGCTGTTCTGCAAGTGTCTTATACCTTTATAGACATGTCTTTCTTTAGGTTAGAAAATTTTCTTCTATGATTTTGTTAAATTTTTTATCTGGGTTTTTGATTTGGGATTCTTCTTCTGTTTTCACTATTCCTAGGTTTGGTCTTTTCATAGTGTCCCAGATTTCCTAAATGTTTTATTAAAAATTCTTTTAGATGACTTAAATTTTCTTTAGCTGATGAATCTATTTCTTCTGTTAGATCTTCAACACCTGAGCTTCTCCCTTCCTTCTCTTGTATTCTGTTGGTGATTCTTGCATATGTAGTTCCTGTTCACTTACCCAGATTTTTCATTTTCAGAATTCCCTAGTTTGTGTTTTCTTTATTGCTTCCATTTCTATTTTCTGTTTGTCTTTTTCTTGTTTTCTGTAAGAGAAGTTTTTCATTTCCTCTTTAAGGACCTCTATCATCTTCTTAAAGTTGTTTTTAAGTTGTTTTCTTGTATTTCAGTAGCATTGGAGGTCTTGGTGTCATAGGGTAGCTGGGCTCTCGTGATGACATTGTCCTGGCTCTTGTTGATTGTAGTCTTACACTGACATATAGGCACCTGGATTTGGAATGGTTATAGGTCTGGGTGCTAATTTCTGAGTTTGTCTTTTTTGAATGAGTGTTTTGTTCTTTGGTTTCTGTTTCTCTTTTACCTTCTGGTATTTGTAGCCTGAATTTCTGGCAGCTAGTAAGAGTCTCTATCTAAGTTGGGGGCTGGACTTCTGGTGGTTAGCTTGGCCTTCAGCAGGGGTGTGGTCTCTGTTCTACTGAGAACTGAACAGTAGAAGTCTGCTGGAATGTTCTGTAATTTTTTTTCACACGTTTTGCTCCCTGCTTTCTACTCTCCTTATGAAGTTTTCTTTTTAAAAAATATCACTTTGACTCCTCCAAGGCTGGACACACTTTATCATTATCACCTATTTTTTTATTCCGTTTTACCTGCTCCACTCGGAAGGTTCAATAGACACCTAAAAATACAAAGCACTGCGTTTGAAAGGATATTAAAACATGTAATTTTGATTAATTTATACCATAGCCAGTTTTATATGGACTATTTGATGTCCAATGAGCCTTTGAAAGTCTTTGGATTTTCCTTCTGAACAGTAACAATATGTATATGTATATAGCTAACTCAAACACTTAAAGGATTTAAAGGCAATCTTTTTCTTGAGAACTTTGTTTCTTCAGTATAGACGATATGTATGTTGGGGTTTTTTTTTTAAGTTGTAGAATTTTCAACAAGTGAACTCTGAAATAATATGCTGTCTTGAGGAGCAGTGACAACCCAGAACTTGAGTATTGGTTAACAGGATGGTCTTAAGGTAGAGTCTGAGAAAAGCAGAATTTAGTTGATCTCCCTCCATAGAGGGATAAGCAAGATTTTTGGATAGAGAGTATTTTGAAGCATGGGCCATAGGCATAGGAATTTTTTTTTTGACTTCAGGCATGGAGATCAA
Organism: Myodes glareolus; assembly: GCF_982192425.1. Classification (NCBI taxonomy): domain Eukaryota; kingdom Metazoa; phylum Chordata; class Mammalia; order Rodentia; family Cricetidae; genus Myodes; species Myodes glareolus. The sequence goes on along the minus strand of NC_142048.1, from coordinate 32,142,044 downwards.
GATTAGTGTTCCTGTGGAGCAGGCTCTGGCTGCTAAGAATCAGCCGAGGGTAAGGACTATTTCTTTGTTGGAATAATGGAGCTTCTGCAGCACCCCCCCCACTACTGTGAGAAGTCCATATCTTCTCTGCATTTCTATTTCTTAATATAGTGATAGAACTGGGTCTTTTTATTCCTTCCTGATTGTGTGGCCTGGGACATACTATTTTACTACGTTCTTAGTTAACTTTAAAAGGATATATAATAATATAAGGGTACGCACATGTTAGCATGGGCTGTTGTATTTATTTTGGTTTTAATTCAGTGTCTAGGATGGCTTAACTCTGGAAGTATTTGTGGAGTGTCACTACATATAGAAGCTGTTGAGAATGAGATGCTTTTAAGCATACATGGGTAATTAGGTTATAAATGACCCAAGCTGTGTTAGACCGTCAAACCACCTGTTTTCTTCTTTGGTACCTTTTTGTATTATAGAAGAAACAAAGCTTCCATTTACAGTTCTTGATATGCTTCTGCTTGTAGTTGTGGATGTAAGTACAGCTGATCAATTATTTCTCTTATCTGATGCTTGGAAATCAGAAATGAGATGTTTACCCTCTAGGCCAGTCCAGTGGTGGAAGATGGCACTCTCTGTAGCCGCGTCTCAGAGCCTAGGTACTGCTTTCAGTGATAGTTAATGGTAGTTTCTTTCTGGCTCCATCTTTCTACTCTATTAGGTGTCCAGTTACGTAGGGGAGACCTATAAAACACGATGTGATATTATATAGCACGGCATTTCATGTATCACATCCTTTCTGCTGTTGTATTTTCTGCTTCCTATAACTAAGCTTTGACAGTTTCACAGATGATCATTTTAAACCAAGAAAGATAAAGGGAAAGGCAATCTTATCTGATTTTACAAGGATGAAAGAGCACAGCTATGAATTGTCCTATCTCACGTAACTCTCCAGCACTTTCCTAGAATTTCTCATTTATCAGGTTGGACTATGAAGACTTTCTTAGCAGTTCTAAGGTCTATTTAAAGTTTTTCTGCATCTGGTTGACTTTAAGAAGGAATTCTGGCTACTAATAGTGGCATTGACAAGACTGATTTTATTACAGCACTGGGTACTATGGAATGAGTCACTTCAATGATGGGCAATTTCTGGTCCAATTTTTCATAGGACACAATATCTGCTATCCTGCCTAATCATCTATGGTTACTACATTCAGTGCATTAGATTAATCTGTAGTGTAGCAAAGGAGGAATTAATTTAGATTGCACCCCTTTTATCTATATACCATCTATCTATCTTTTATTTATTTATTTAATTTTGTTTTTAGACAAGGTTTTTCTGAGTGGCTCAGACTGTCCTGAAACTCACTCTGTAGACCAGGATGGCCATTTGCCTCTGCCTCCCGAGTGCTGGGATTAAAGGCACATGCCACCACTGCCTGGCAGCATCTGTGTTTTTTTGGTCTTCATATTTTTGTAGAGTAAAACGTAAATCTGGAGGGGCTGGGAGGAGTTGTGCTAGAAGGTTAAATCTGTTGAGATCCAGGATTGAAATCTGGCTGGGAAACCAATGGCAGCAGAGGAAGAGACTCATAGTCAAACATTAGGCAGAGCTTGGAGACCCAAGCAGAAGGAGGAGCGGGGGTTGTCGGAGTCAGAGTGGCCAAGGACACTTGGAGAACATGGTTCAAAGAATCAAGTCAGCAAGGCTCATAGCGGCTCAAGAACCTGAAGCACCAATCAGAGCCTGCATGGCTCTGCACTAGATCCTTGGCATATATGTTATATTTGTGTAGCTTGGTGTTTTTGTGAGACTTCTAACAGTGAGAGTTGGGGGCTCTCTGACTCTTTTGCCTGCTCTTGGATCTCTGGGTTGTCTCTCCCACCCTTGATGTGAGGGTTTGTGCCTATTCTTTTGTAACTTGTTATGCAGTTTTTGGTTGACAACCCTAGGAGGCCCGCTCCTTTCTGAATGGAAACAAAGAAGGGGTGGATCTGGACAGAACTTGGAGGGAAGGGAAACTGTAGTCAGGATGAGAGAAGGATAAAAAGAAGGAAAAGAAAAATATCTTTCTGGAAGTGAAATTGCTAGATGAAATGTGAGCGGCAACACCATGTGGAACTGTAATTGTCAGATGATAGAACAAGGTAGGCACAGCTATGGATTCCCTGTGATTATCCACACTGCCACTTAGGACAGTTCCTTCTTTACAGCATATGTCAGTCGTAGACGTAGTAGCATCTTTGTACAAATTAATCAGTAGCTTATATACTTAAAATTATTTTCGAACTTTTTTGATTATTTAGCTTCTGTTTCTCAATGAACAAAATTTAGGCTCAGTAGAAGTAATTTCCCCAAAATAATTTCATTATAAAATGTTAAAAGCTTACCACAGGCCCATGAGGAAGGAGTGGGTCGAAGGTGGAGAGCTTCAGTGTGAGCTTCCAGGAACTTCACCATAAACGACTAGAATAGCATGGGTATCTAATTGGAGGGTTTAGATGTCTACAATTGAATAGAGAATTACGTGTCCTGAAATTTGTCATTGTACACTGCTGTGATTTGACTATAGTTTGTCATTCACAGTCTGGGCTCTGGTGTGGTGTTTTGTGGTGATGGGACTTTTAAGACATAGGCCTAAGAGAATGTGATTTGGTCATGGGGTTATGACTTCTATGTATGTCTCAGGTATAGGAACAAGTTAGGGTTGCCGACTGGGAATTCTCAAGACAAAAGGAAAAGCCATATGAAGGAAGTTGAGACAGAATGCAGGATAGAATCAGGAGGTCTGTCTGGCAACTGATTGGTCAAACCAAGCAGCCAAACACTCCAGGGTTTGTTTCAAAATTTGCTTATATACAAAAGCAGAACAAAGCACAGCACAGATGGTCAGTAAGTATCTAACCACAAGACCATTCCTGTCTTTGAGTGACCAACCTCCTCAATAACATGTGCTCGGTGCTCCAGAGCAGCCTCAACTTTCTATCTTGATGTTCTTGAGGCTTGGCATCAGAAGCATTCTTTCTACTAGATAGAGTGTTCTTTTCTCATCGACTAAAGCAGAAGTTTCTCACAGCCCTCATGGTTATTGGAAAAAGCAGAGCAAGCAAGCTTGAACTCAAATGACTTATAAGTCTGAATGGACTCCAGGTGGAAACTGAGTCCCAGATGGGCTCCCACACTCAGGAATTCTAGCTCTCATCCAAATAATTTGTATCATGAGAACAAGATCGCCATTGAGTGAAGATACTACACATACTTGGTCTTTCCCTTTGTGTTTTTCTGTTGGATGATGACACAGCTACCTAGACACATACATTTTGTTTCAGCAATGCAGAATGGATTAATCCTTCCACTGGGGTTGGGTATCTAGTCTAGGAGTAATTTGATCACTATGGATTTCTGAAAACCAACACTTTAAGTCTGCTCAGCTGGTCAGAGAATTTTAGTAGACAGAGACCAGCAAAAGGAAGTATCAGGTAAGCAATGATGTGATGACTAATCTTGATTACCAATTTGATGGGTGTTAGAATAACTGTGAAAACAAATCCCACGGCATGCCTATGAGGGAAAATGTCCACATTGGGTTAATTGAGGTGAAACGAATTACTCCAATGTGGATAGTACTGTTTTATGGGTTGGAGCCCCAGATTGAATCAAAAGAAGCAAGCAAGCTAAGTACGAGTGCATTCATCATTCTCTGCTTCCTGAGAGGGGATGTCATGTGACCAGTTATCTTTGTCTCCTATTGCCATGCCTGCCATGACGGACTATGTACCCTAGAATTATAAGATGAAACAAACTCTTTGTTCCTTTGGCTGTTTTGTTAGGTATCTTGTCATAGCAGTAAGATTAATAATGAATACAGAAATAAAACTAGACTCTTGATACCAGTGGCCAAAGGAGTGCCAAGTAAAGTATATTTTCTGTGACCTGCCATTTTTATTTTAGGAATATGATTTTCTTTTTCATTTTATTTGAGACAGGGTTTCTCTGTAGCTTTGGAGCCCATTCTGAAAGTAGTTCTTGTATACCAGACTGGCCTCGAACTCACAGAGATCTGCCTGTCTCTGCGTTTCGATTGCTGGGATTAAAGGTATGCATCACTACTGCCTGGCTCGAAGTTTCCTGTTCCGACCACCCTGTCCCAAATAACTACCCCGAGGTTTATATTAATTATAAATGCTCAGCCAATAGCTCAGGCTTATAGCTAACTCTTATATTTTAAATTAACCCATTTTTCCTATCTACCCTCTCCCACATGGCAGTACCTTTTCTCAGTATGGCAGGCTTGTCTCCTGTTCCCTCTATCTCTGATGGCAACTCCTCTGACTCCACCCTTCCTCCTCCTATCATTCTCAGTTTGGTTTTCCAGCCTAACTTTACTTTGTTCAACTATTGACCAGTCAGATTGTTTATTTTTTTTCTTTTTTTTCTTTTTTTTTTGTAATTTTATTAAATTATAAAAAGTTTCCATTTACGCCCCTCCTCCCAACGCCCTCCCACTCCACCCTCCCTCTCCTCCTCCCTCTTTGTCCCCTAGGGAAGTCAGGGTCTCCTGCCCTGTGGGAAGTCCAAGTTCCTCCTCCCTCACTCCAGGTCCAGGAAGGTGAGCATCCAAACAGACTGGATCCCAAAAATCCAGTATATGCAGAGGAAACCAGTCCCAGTGTCATTGTCAATGGCTTCTCGGAAAGACTGCAGGCCAGCCACATTCAGAAAATCCGGCCACATTCAGAGAATCTGGTTGGATCACATGCTCGTTCAGTCACGGTCCATCTGGCCTTGGTAAACTCTCATTAGATCCGACCCCTTGTATCAGTGGGTGATAGTATCCCTCGCAGTCCTTCGTCATTTTCTTCCTCCTTTTGCTCCTCGTTTGGATCTTGGGGGGCTCAGTTCGGTGCTCCAAAGCGGGCCTCCATCTGTATCGTCATCCAACGCCAGATGAGGGATCTATGGTGATAAGCAAAATATTCATCAGTATGGTCACGGGCCAAGGCCGGTTCAGGCACCCCCTCCTCTGTCCAGAGAACAATCTGGGGATCTCTCCTTGGACCTGGGATCCCATATATAATCAAGTTTCCTGTAAACTCTAATATGACTCCCTTAGTTGAAATATATTCTTCCCTGATCCCACATTCATCCTTCCTCCCTTCCCCCCATCCCGGTCAACCGAGCTTTCTCCATTCCTCCCCTACTCCCTTCTCTCTAACCCTCTCCCCTTCCATCAACCCTCCGACCCACCCCCCATGCACCCAAGGTTACCTGGGACTCTTGACTATTTCCTGCCTCCTGGCGGATAGGTAAATAATCTTCATCAGGTTCGTCTTCTTATTTAGCTTCTCTAGGATCACGAATAATAGGCTCAAAGACCTTTAATTATGGTTAGAATCCACTTATGAGTGAATACATACCGTGTTCCTCTTTTTGGGTCTGGCTTACCTCACTCAGTAAAGCGTTTTCTATGTCCATCCATTTGCATGCAAAATTCAAGATGTCATTATTTTTTACCGCTGAGTAAAACTCTAATGTGTATATGTTTATTAAATGAATCATAACAACAGATATTCACACAGTGTGCAGAAAGTCATTCCACAGCAAATTTCTTTTCGGCTCCTTCCCTTCTTTGTTTTCTATGCTCCTTCCTTACTCTCTTCTTATCTTTCTCCTACTTTTCACTTTTCTAAACAAAGTTATGAGGAGTTGGAAGAATTAAAAATTCTATAAAGGGTATTATAAAAGACAACGTTTTGCTATCTTCATCATCCTTTTACCTAGAAATGCATCCTTTAAAACTTTATTGCTGTGGGACAATGGTTTTATACTCTGGAAAGATTTGTCACTTGTATTGGTTTAATGAAATGCTGATTAGCCAGTTGCCAGGCCGAAAGTATAGACATGACAACCAGAGTAGGAGAATTCTGGGAAGAGAAAAGGCTCAGTCTGCATTCACCAGCCAGATGCAAAGGAAGCAAGATGAGAATGCCTCACTGAGAAAAAGTACCATGCCACGTGGCTAACAGATAAGAATTATGGATTTATTTAAGTTGTCAAAGCTAGTTAACAACAAGTCTGAGCTAATACGTCAAACAGTCTATAATTAATATAAGCCTCTGTGTGTTTCTTTGGGACTGAACCTCTTTGAGACCAGGTGAATCAGAAACTCCCTTTTCTATTTTGTCACCTTTTGGGGGGTGAGGGTATTTGATACTGTATTTCAAAATAGCAAGCATACTTCCATTGCTGATTCTTAAGCAATCAATTTTAGACATTATACTTTTTCTAAATAATTTTGACTTATATGAATTTGCTTTCAAGTTTTATCTTAAATATTTATATATCTTTTATTATTCTTTGAAAGTTTTATAGGTGTATATAATGCTTCTAAATTATATCCATCCTAGTTTTCTCACTCCATCTCTCTTGATTCTCTTTCCCATCACTTCTAGCTTCGAGTCTTCTTATTTTATGATTTAAAGTAACTTACTGAATCCAATAATGGTGCTCATATGTGCATGGCTGTGGGGTCATCCACTAGGGCATGGGCAACCTGCCAGTAGCCACCCCTCAAAGAAATGTGGCTTTCTGTCCACTAGCAGTAATCGCTGTTAGATATTATTTATGGGAGTTAATGTTTTTTTCTCTTCTTTTCCTAGCCACTCTTCTGAAGCATTCTCCCCATTATGTTATACTTTTAGTTAGATCAGTATTCACTGCTTTCATTATGATGACTTATGTAACTGCCATCCAGTGCTAAGCCTATGGCAAATTATGATTGCTTTTTCTACATGATTTGTCTTTTCTAGAGTAATAACTCTTATTAGCTGTTTACTACTATGTAGTTTTTCTACCAGTTCTAATCTAAACTCCCTGGGAGTTGTCCAGAGCTTTCTCAAAATTCCTATACATTAGGATTTCTCAGATCTTCATCTTGAATAAACTTGTTTCCAGGACCTTTGTTATCATACCCTGACTTTATGGTCACATTTCTTATTTAACTGAAATATCTGCCAATAATTCTGGTGTCTATGATGTGAGATAAGAGATCCCTAGTCAAGCAGGTTAGCTAGAACAGCTGAACTGGCAAGCTTTGGATTTAAACAAGAGACTCTTTTCAATATCGAAGGTGAAGAGAGAACAAGGAAGACACCAGCCATCAGCCTTGGGTATGAACTCTTACATGTATACCCCCAAAGACGTGGTCTCTCTCTCTCTCTCTCTCTCTCTCTCTCTCTCTCTCTCACACACACACACACACACACACACACACACACACACACACACACACACAGCTTCTTGGAAGTCATGGGTTGCTGATATGGGCTCTAGTGTAGAGTCATGTGATTGAGCACTGGGAAAAACTTGACTTCAGCTACTTGTTAGCTCTTGTGGGAACAAGTCAGAGTAATTAGAGAAGAGTTCTCCAGTCTTCTGAAGAGGTGAAAGTCAATGATCTGTGAACTAAGGGGGCAGGGACAATTGCCAGTCTTAGAATTCAGGGTGCAGAGTTTTTCTTCTTGCTGTGCTTTCTGTCATGGCCTCCTACATTTCCTTGTTGAAGGCTCCTTGAATATTGCATTTAGTTACCTCACAAGAACAAACCATCATTCCTTCTAGAGCAGCTCTCTGGAAACCCTTATGTTGTTTAAATAGGCTTTCAAGTACCATTCAACCTATATCTGGCTTCCCTGCCGAGCTTTTAAGTTTCTCTAGTTTAGATCATATTGCTTCTTAGCCTTCCTTAGGATTGGCTGTGGAGCTGTAATTTTTCTTTGCTCTATCAAGTCAGTTCTCAGAAGCAATGGCTTCCTAGCTCTGGCTTCTTTCAACCTCTCATCTTTGTCAGTCTAGTCCCTAAAACCCCTTTATAATGCTTTACTAGACTCACATGAAGAGTGAAACCAGATGTCGAAGTGTTAGTCTCTCTCCTAAGAGAGTTTCTCACGCTTGAAAGGGAAAGGGCTACTCCTTCCTGTAGTTTGTAATTTCATCTACGCCTTTCATTGTCTCAGGGCTAGTGAATAATTCGATTTCTATTCTTGGTTCTGTCCTTATTCTGAAACTCAAATTACTTTTTAAGGATAAGACAAAGGACTCAGTACTGGGGCTCATGTCCCGCACCTTGGTCCTTCCTTCCATTTTTATCCTATAACCCATACTTCCTTTCGTTGACTGTATTCTGTTCCACGCAGCCCTCTATTGTTATCTAAGTGCAGTCTTCAGCTCCTAGAGGTCAACTGGATGTGTTTCCTGGGCCCGAGACTCCTTGAACTTTTCTTCTGCCTTATCAAGTATTTCTGCATTTAGACCTCTTCGGCTATGAGACTCCACTGCTAAATGTATTCAGAGACTAATAATGGCCCAATGAACTATAGCCTACAATGTTTTGCTTCCAGGAAGTAGGTGTTTTTATGCCTTTTGTCTGAGGAGGAGAAAGGGGGCAATACTTACTTTCTTTTTAACTGGGAGATTTACTTTGTTTATATAAAACGACTCCAAGGACAACATCTTTGTGACTTTGTTCCCCTCTGGGAACTAAGCTGACACTTGACTGAAGGTGAAGTAAGGTAAAGCCTCTAAGTATAGCGGTTCTGTGGCCAAAAGATAAAGCGCTGCCTCAGAAATTGTCTCTACAGGGTTTCGATGTGCTGATATTCCAATCTCGCAGAAACTGAATGGATTTCACGGAATTCGAAGTCAATTGTAAGACTGTCTGTTGGAATCATTTCATGAATTCAAGGCATTTAGAGAAAAGTGTGTGCTCAGGCACGGTGATTGAGGAATTGAAGGTGGCGAGGGCACTAGGCCATGCTTGGTTATGCTGCCCTAACGTCAGTTTGGAGGAGAAGCAGAGTCGGTTGGTTGAAAGCCACTGTGGAGAGTAGATAAATTGGTTGTAAAGTATTGGGTGCTGGGACACTACCTACTTAGAAATAAAATCGCCCTTGCCTCAATGGTTTGGAAGATCACCACAACCGTTCGTTCCTATTGTCACAGAGTCCTGTTGCCATCTTTATTTTTAATTTCAAAAGAACAAATAGTAAAGCAGCTAAGACAGAAATTATTGCCTGTTTCCCTCTGCACACCCAGGTCTGGGAGTTTAAGAAGAAACTGAAACAGAATCCACACACGAAGAGAGAATATTGTCAAAATTACATGTAATCCTTTAAAATTAAGGACATTAGACTCACTGATTTATAGTTGGTCAGACTGAGCAAACTTTTCTCAATAAAGCTGTTTTAAGATGAAAAATATGAATTTTCTTAAGTCCTGTGATTGGAGCACAGTACTTATTTATGGTCCCCTAGGCAGCACACAATAAAAACAGTTAAAGCCTTTGGTCCTTTTGGTAGTTCACAATTTTATTGCCAAAGTTATTTTGTAGATTTTATGCTTAAAGCAAGGTCAGTGTATTGCACTGTATAAATTATTCTAAGTAATTGCCCAGTTATTTTATAGCTTAGTCACAGGATTTTTTCATTATTAAATGTAACTTCTCCTTTAAAGTTAGGATGAGAAGGGCATCATAAATCACAGGGTAGCTTGCCATTGGGGTTTCAGCTTTACCTGCGATAAGCGTTTAATAACAATCTGGCCCAGACACCAGGTTCCCTCTCAATTACCTTTCCACCTGGGCCTCAGTTCACACTGTTTATTAAAAACTCCCCTTGTAGTTTTTAAATGGAGTGTTTCAGATTAATGGCCCCCATGGAGTTTAACTTCATTGCACTTCATTAAAGCAAGATTGTACAAAAGGTTGCTTCAATTAAATCCAGAATGCGACCTTAAATCTGTATAGATTTTTTTTTCTTTAGAAAACGTGATAAAATTGCTCTGTCGATCCTTTGAGATTAACAAGGCCACATCTCTTCAGTTACTGAAGTGCAGAACCTTATATGCCTGCTCTGAATTTTCTCATGGCTTCAGGTTTGGATTTTGGAGAATTAGGAGGCAATGCTTGGAAGGAGTCTGGAGTTGTGTGTGCATGGGTCACATTAGCAGAGAACAGACCCACCACACGAGGCCAGACAGCTTATGAAACATTTTGTTTCACTCCAGTGGATGCTCTAAATTTGATTATTTTCGTAAAAAAAATACTTTGTTTCCTATGTAATAAAAATATTTTTTAAAATAGATTAGTTTGCTTTTTCTAAGCAAGAAAGCAACATAAAGTTTCCAGAGAGATTTCACTCTTGGGTCCTCCAATCTGTAAAGCATAGCTTGTGGCAGTCAACCAGTTTCCACTGGAAATTCTTGATAATTGGTCACATTAATTACCCACCATACACCATAACAACGTGGCCTCATTATCTTGAGGCAATGTACAAATTGATGCTCATTAGCACCATAACTCAGTTGCTTAATTTTATCTTTTGCTGCTTCCAAACAACTCAGTGAAAACAGCTCTGATCCATTTCCTGTTTTTCTTTCTTTCTTCCTTCTTTCTTTCATTCATTCATTCATTCTTTCTTTCTCCCTTTTTTGATGGGTTAGATGCTTAGATTGTGTGATCTCTTGAACAAAATAGAGATTTTGATAGAATTTTCTTAAAGGTTTTAAAATGTGATTGAGTCTTTACTCCTAAACACAATCCAGGTTAAAAACTGTTAAGGTTTTTTTTTTTTCTTTTTTTGTCGAACTGGGGCTAATTACTCCCCCTTGAATCTCAATCATGTGGCAGAACTTCCCATATCTGAATTTACATTTTTTTTGTTTTCTGCTTTTCTTATGTTTCTTTTGCTTTTTTGCCTAATTTGTTTTGACTCTGTCATTGAAAGCAAGACATAGTAAGGAACGCAAAGTAATTGAAGCTCCCCCCCACCACAGAGTTTAAAAATGATTTTGTTGTTGTTGTTGTTCCTGAGAGGTATTTTCTGGACCATTCAAATCTAGTTAGGTCTGGGAAGGTAGTTTGGGCAAAATGCGCTGAGCAGATGAGTAAGCACGTATCAAATACCTCCCTTGCCGATATGCTACATACGTGTGCACAGGATCTATATGAGGCAGAGAGAAGAAATGATATATCTGGAGGAAAGTGACATAAAGTACTTCCTACTGGGCATAGTCACATGCTGTACAAATCCCTTATTTTGTGATGACATTGAAAACCGTTTAAAAACAATAGTGTATAGAAGGGGGATGAGTCATCAAATGATTACTGACAGTTAACAACCCAGGTCATTAAAATTCTGGGTTATGTATTTGACCCTCCAGGAATTATTGGAGGATGAATACATTTTGATTTGCAATGAACGGAGAGCAAGTTGGTGTCAGGGACAGTTACTACCATAGCTTTCAGGGCTTTGATGAAACCAATCCATGCATTTATGTTCTTGGGGTGTCCATGTGTCTCTCCAGAACTTGTGGTTTCCTGTGATTTTGCTGTGGTTGAACCAAGAAAGAAGTCATAACAGGTTTTCACATAAAATGTAAGTCTATGAAAGCATTTGGGGAGACAAGGATGACTGGTGCCTTGTCCAATGTCAAGCCATTTTGGAATGTGAAGCATTTCTTTTAGATTGGGGAGGGGTTGCAGAAAGTCATCACCCACCTGTGTTCCTGGACTATGTAACATGAATATGTGTGCTAAAGAATAGTTTCTCTTGATAATTAAGGGATGGATAACATCATCAATATAAAAAAATAGATATTTGGCATGCCAAAGAAAAGGGTATAAATTAAAAGTAAAACAAAGGCAAATGTAATCATTTGAGTTGTGGTTGTTCCTGCAAAGTACTGGGATTACTAGTAGATGTTTCATATATTTTTATAAACATGTATATATATATATATATTTGCTTAAGAATGGGTGAGTAGGATATAGTGAGACACGTTATTAATTCCAACAGACAGTATTAGTTACGCACACCTGGGATGTGAGCTTTCAGTCTTCTCTCTCAAGCTACGGGAAGAATTTCCGTTTCATGGTTTGAAAAAAATGAGTGCCATTTTTCTTCTGGTTGTCAATTACAGATGACTGGGGTGGTTTGAGTCATAGTCACATGGGTGAGAATTTTAGAAGACGTAAGATGGAAAGCATGTGATCCGAATCTGCATTTGAGCTTGTGATAGTAGAATGAAAGTCAGGACCCTGGATAGATCCTGGAGCGCCCAGGTCTAAACCTGAGAACAGTTTCTTCCAGGTAATTTACACTGTGGCTTTACTGAATGGCCTCTCCCCCAGGCAGAATTCTCTGATTTTGTCATTGAAGACCTCTGAATATGCAGGAAGATTTTTTTTTATCAGCGATGTACTTAGTTGTAAATAATAGATGTCGAATCTATTTAATTTAAGTAGGTAACTCGGAGGAAGTTATATCCATTATAATTATACTTAGAAGATTTAGCCCCCAAACTAGACAATCATAGTAAAAAACATATGTGGGCTCTAAGGGAAATCTAGCAGCTGAAAATACGGGCATTGATGCTGTTGTTCATGACACTGCTGAACACTAACTTTATTGTGGCAGAGACGTCACATGATCTCCACCCTAGATCTGGTCAGCACTCTGGGTGGCCTAGTCTATGTGATTTGCATCCGTGCTGACTCCTGGAAGGAGAGAGATCACATATTCGTTGCTCATTTGGCTTCTTTTACATCCTAATTTACCAAAGGTGGGTACTTTAAAAAATAAAATAAAAGCTAAGTTTTTACCCGAACCTTCATGGGGTCTTCTGGAATGGCCTTGATCTTCATTTCTCCCTGTGTGCCCATTGTGTTGTAAAGCTTATAATAAAATTCACTGAGCTTGGCAGATGCCCAATGGTGACAAACTGATTTCAGTGCTTTCTTTTCTGATCCAGGTTACTGGTTTAACTTAGATTTAAAATTATTATCGTTTTCTTGTTTTGCCATTTTTATTAAAAATCTCATCAATATATTTTTATAACATTTAAAAACATATCCAATAATCCCCTAAGAGTCCTTCTTCTTACCCTGATAATCACACATGTAGAAAAAGGGGTTAAGACTAGTCCTTTCTAGCAGAGGGTTATTAATAAAGCTTCAGAAGACAGAACAAAATATAAGCTTATGTTATAATTTGTTTGTAATATTTATCATGAGTCTAATGTTTATTCAGTTTAAGTGCTTCATTTAATAATAATAATAATCAGACACAGACTAGTCAAATAAACAAACCAGATGGATAGAATCTGAATATAACAACCATAGCAAACCAATAATACACACTAGAATTTGTACCATTTTTATGATTAAATTCTGGTTTAATTCTGACCATGCATTTGAACTCTGTATTTTGAGAACATTCCCTATGGAATATGCATATGATGAGAGCCATGCTTGGGTCAAGATGGAAGTTATGAAGTTAACTTTCATAATAACAACTAAAGATCAATAGGTAGAGATGCTTTCCATTGATAAGGGTTAGAATCAAATCTTGTTACCTCTAAGTTAAGAACTCTTGTTAGTAGAATATTTATGTGAAAAGTCATAATTCAGAATGAAGTCAAAATTTTCAGGGCCTGTCCTGTTGGTTTCCAAGAGATCTGTAACACAATTTCTGCTTCTAGAATCTTCCAAATGGATGTCTTCATGTATGCATAGTCTCCCTTGAAAGCTAGACCTGCAGTTCACCTTCCTTATTTCTCTCACACTAGATTTTGGAATATCCATGTATTATCATTAAAAGATTCATAAAATTTCATGCTTTGTACATAAGTGTATTGATGCTAAATGATACAATAAATTAATACAGTATAGGATATAAGATAAAGTTTTCAAAATTCTGCCATTTTCTTTTCCTTCATAGATCAGCCTGAATAACGTGAAAAATAGAGTGTTATATTGCACTGCTGAAACTGCCCAAATCCAAATAAAAGCCTCTTCTCTAATAACGTGTGCAATAATGGTCCGTTTAGCCAGTAATAGCGTGGACTTGGCTATTTCATATAAATGTTTTTTTTTTTCAGGCAAATGAAAGTTACCCTTAAACACCTTTACCATTTTAAAATTTTAACTATTCGGGATGGAAAGCATTAGAGAGCATACTGACTACCTCCTGGGTTCAGAAATAAGAGAACATAAAAACCATAAAAGGACTAATTAAACACATGTTTCTACCCCACAGCATTTCCACCCTTTTAGATAAATGACATTGGATACAGTTTAACATTTATAAAATAATTCTTGTGAGTGTTTTGTGAGCACTCTTATTAGGCCACACTGAAAGAAGAAATATATGACATATATGACATACGGTATGAGAACGGCTCACAGTTTCAAGGTTATTTTACATGTGTGAGTGCTTGCCTGAATGTACACATGTGCACTGTGTGCCTGTTTGGCCATGCTCCCCCTGACACTTAGAGAAATTAATCCCTTGCTTTTTCCTGGCTTATGGTCCTTTTCCTGGAAATCCCTGATCTGAACGGCTTGAGATAACTCGTTTGAATCATCCATCTTCATATTGCGTTCCCCGTATGTGCGTCTCTCTGCCTGCATCCTTCTTACAGAGGCCGAGTTTTTCGGTATCACAGCCCATCCTAATGGCCTTGTTTTAATTTGAGCATCTGCTTAAAAATCTCATTTCCGGAAACCAGGCTTTGGAACTACAACATATGTAGTCAGGGTGAGGGGTAAAATTAAACCCACAACAGTTCTTCAATCTCATTTCTTTATCTGCAGACCTCATAGAAATCAACGACTAAAGAGATATAGAGGTTCTATTTGTGTATACACTGTATGATTACCCGATTTGAGTTTCCTAGTTTATTCATTTCCAGACTTATGGATGTGGCTGAAAGATGCTAGCCTGCTTCTCACCATCTTCACAGGGGCAGCCCATTGAATGCTGCTGAGCACTGCCCAGATGGACCTCCTGCGAGGACAAACGGAATACACCTGCCCTCGATACTCACCTCCGAAACAAGGACATTGGCAAGGAGCATTGCTGTTTGAACAGATGTGGGAGGAAGGTAATCCAATAGATTGGTTCTTGCTTCTGAGACCCAGTGACCAGTAAAATGGAGCTGACTTCTCTTATGTGCCATTTTTCTCTCTTGTCAAGGAATGAGTAAAGACCCATTGAAACAGAGAGAGGAACTCATTCTCTCGGAGTTCTTTCTCTTTTTTCTCTGTAGTTTTCCCACTGCAGCTCTTGCTTCTGAGACAGGGTGGAGGAGAATGATGTCTGGATATGGAGAAAAGGGCTGTCTTGTTTTTATAGCTCTCAAGGTCCTTGTTCATAGTCCTTTTTCTTTAACATCAGTCTGTTTGCTGGCACTTATTTCTAACATCTCTCTCAGTTGTCTATTCTCTGTTCTGTGCAGGAGCCAATAGTCCAAAAATAATTGAGCTCAATATATATTGAAGGTAATTCTGTGGCCCCACGTCAAGGTTTTAGAGAGCTCCTTTTAAAAAAGTATCATATTGTTGACTTTTAGGTTGGTGCACAGAGTTTCTGAAGAGTTAATTGACAGGTGAGGTAGAGCCTTCCTTACCTCGATGTCTTTCTTTCTGTGTTTTTTTTTTTCTCATTTCATATATAGTGAATGTTCTATACTATTTACCTCTGATTTAAAAATGAGAACACAAGACTGCTTGTTGATAAACAAAATATGAATGGACAACTGTTTCCTCCTAGGGCAAAAGGCCAACCACTGTTAAACAAAAACAGAATAAATTTTTCAGTGACTGCAGGAAATCGGGGATGGAAGAAATTATCAGGGGAATGATGGTGAAATTCCTGGCATTTTTGTAGAAATGGACCAAATTCACAATTTCATGATGACAGCCAGGACAAGGATTGTGTAGCAGCTTTTAAGAGCCCCTGACCCAACACTCGTTCTCTTTGGTCTATTCTCGGGTTTCTCAATTTGCCAGTTAGTTTCTTTGGTGGAAATATTAAAGGGAAGTGCTGTACCCAACATATTCTGGTAACTTTCCATACTTATTTCACCATCTTTGTGAGAACTAAACATGGAAAGACTGCTAAGCATTGAGGTTTCTCTCCACTCTTTCTACCTTCATTTATTTTGGTTTTCTTCTACAGCATGAGTCTGAGAAACAAGCAACTCATGAGCCAAGGTCTCCACCATGAGTGCATCTGTTCCAGACCAGTGGTTCTCAACCTTTCTAATGGTGTGACCCTTTAATATGGTTCTTCATGTTGTGGTGACCCCTAAGCATAAAATAATTTCATTGCTATTCAACATTGCAATTTTGCTACTGCTACGAATCCTAATGTAAATATTTTTGGAGAGAGAGGTATGCTAAAGAAGTTTTGTCCCACAGGTTTGAGAGCTGCTGGTTTTAGAAGGAAATATCTGAAGGGCATTCTTAGGAGAATATCTTCTTTCTTGGGAGAACATCTTTTCAGTCCTCTGTCTGTTTAAACCAGAATTTCAGACTTTCAGGTAGAGTTCTATAATACGAACAGAACAGAAAATACAGTAACTAATTTTTTCAGCAATTTTTTGTAGCTGTATGACAATTTTTCAGTAATTCTCTTTTTCCTTGTGTTAAAAATTGCTAGGAATATTAGCAGGGTCAGCAATCAAGCAGGTCGTTTGCTATCAGAGAGTGTCACCCATATTATAATTCAGGAACCTGGTGAGGAGGGTGCCAGGACCTCTTTGGAGGAAGGTTATGGCACTCATTTTGCAGACTTCTGCAGTCACCCAGTCATGCGGCCCACAATGCCTTGCTTTCTCTTAACAGTCTTCATTTGTTTGCCTCTTTAGCCAAGGAGGCCTCAACCTTTGCTGTTTGATTGCTGCAAAAAGGCTCAGGTGCTCTGGCTTTCGCTTGCTTGGTTCTTCTCATCGTTGATGGAGCTGTACCCAGAGACTCATACTAAAGCCTAAACCATTTTCCACTTAAATTTTTTTGACACTATTTTCCTTCCAGAAAAAGTCAGAATTTTCATTAAGTATGCAAGGCTTTCCGTGCTCTGACTTGTGGCAACACATTAAGGCTCATTTTTTAAAGACAAATAATAGGTGGACTTGACACAGTGACTTCAAGTGACTACTAAAAGCAGGTCTGTTCCTGTACTATGTCCTTAATGTTAACACCACAATAGAAATTGTTTCTATCTATTGTGTTTTTGAGTAGGAATTCTCACGTTTTTGCTTTTGCAGTTAAAAATGATAAAACAGTCTTAAGAGCACTTGTTTGTGCTGACCTGCATTTTCTGTATTAACAATTAAATTTGGAAATTAAAAAAAAAGAGTTAAGTATTGTGTCTTATGCCTAAAGCCCCAGAATTGGAAAGGCTGAAGCAGAAAGATTTCCTAGAGTTAGCTTGTCTGGGTTACATAGTGAGTTAGTTCCAGGTTAGACTGGATTATAAAGTGAGGCCCTGTTTAAAAAAAAAAAACCAACTCAGAAACAGAAAACAGTGACAACAAAAGATAAAAAAAGGAAAATTGAAAATATTATTAACTTAACTAATGAGGATATTAAATGTATCACATTTTCCTTATCTATTCTTCTGTCGAAGGGCATTTAAGTAGTTTCCAGGCTCTGGCTATGACAAACAAAGCTGCTATGAACATAGTTGAGCACATGTCCTTGTGGCACGATTGCGCATCCTCTGGATATATACCCAAAAGTGGTGTTACTGCGTCTTGAGGAAGGTTGTTTCCTAAGTTTCTGAGAAATCGCCGTACTGAAGTTTTGGTTGTTGTCTAGAACATTCTTTGGATAGCCTTCTGTTGCTCCTCTAGCAAACATTAATCAGACTCCTTGCCTGTGACACCGGACCTTGTGCTACACATTCCTTCTTGGCCTTCGCCTCTGCTCTGCAGGCACAAAACTGAACAAAAGCATCTTTCCCCCGAGGAGTTGATTTGTTTTTCCTTTAAAGCAATGAGTTGGATTTTTTTTTCTTTTTAAATTCTGTCTCTGCTGTGTGCATTTCGGTACTTTCACTGGAGCAATGCATGTTGGCTGTTCTCATGGAAGAAACGACTCGCTGCTTTTCCTTCCATTCCCCCATAGTAGCGCTGTTTTGAACTGGTCCAGCACAGCCCCCAGCAGCTCTTTGTTTCTTTGTTTTGTTCACAGATCTCTTGAGGCATGGATTACAAGCAGCAGTGTGTTCCTTGTATTTCTACTTTTTGGCAACAAAAAGGGAGTTTAAAAACATGCCAATAGGGTATTTCCTGTACCCCAATAATAAAAAAATAGTAAAAGAAAGTGCTACTCACTAGAGACCAACGAAACCTTCCATCCACAG
The DNA here is from genome assembly GCF_982192425.1 of Myodes glareolus. Taxonomy (NCBI): domain Eukaryota; kingdom Metazoa; phylum Chordata; class Mammalia; order Rodentia; family Cricetidae; genus Myodes; species Myodes glareolus. The sequence continues at coordinate 32,123,843 of NC_142048.1, read as the reverse complement.
CTAAATTTTGGCTTTGGAAGCTTCTTGGAAACCAAGGAGTGTGCCTTCTTCCTTATTGATTTCTCTTTGTAAGCATTCCAGATGCTTCTCTACGGTAGAAAGTAAGGCTTGCATTAGAGAGTGTGTGCAGTTACAGTGCCACGTTAAAAAGCCTCAGGATGTGGATACACTGGCTGTATGTGCATGCTGTGCCCATTATTAAGTTAATTCTTACACAATTCATTGGAATTATTAGCTCAAACCAAAGCAAAGTGATGTGCTTAACAAGACAATTTATGTAAGGATGTGAGGCAGTCAGAGACAGACTGAGGATGAAGACCCAAGTCTGTGTGACGTCACAAATCATAGTCTCACTCCTTCCATTGTCTAGCCTGACAACATTTGTAAACCTGTGGAATCATATCACATTAGCTCAGTGGTCAAGAGTTCCAGCTTCAGATCAAAATGGCTTCTGATCAGGTCTTTGCTTCTGTAGTTATTAAAAGTTACTTGATTTCTGTGTCTCAACTTCCTCCTTTTTTATTGATTTTTATTGAACTCTACATTTTTCTCTGCTCCCTTCCCTGCCTCTCCCCTCCCCTCCAACCCTCTCTCAAGCTCTCCATTCTCCCAATTTACTCAGATCTTGTCTTTTTCTACTTTCTACTTCCCATGCAGATTAGATCTATGTAAGCCTCTCTTAGTGTCCTCATTGTTGTCTAGGTTCTCTGAGATTGTGATTTGTGGGCTGGTTTTCTTTGCTTTATGTTTTAAAACCACTTATGAGTGAGTACAAGTGATAATTGTCTTTCTGTGTCTGGGTTACCACACTCAGTATGATGTTTTCTAGCTCCATCTATTTGCCTGCAAAATTCAAGATGTCGTTACTTTTTTTCCTACGGTGTAGTACTCCATTGTGTAAATGTACCACATTTTCCTTATCCATTCTTTGGTTGAGGGGCATGTAGGTTACTTTCAGGTTCTGGCTATGACAAATAATGCTGCTATGATTATAGTTGAGGACGTGTCCTTGTGGCATGATTGAGCATCCTTTGGATATATACCACAACTTCCTCCTTTTAAAGGTGAATATATTATTGTTTCCCCCTTCCTGGTGTCTTTCAGGATCAAATGAGAAAGCAATAAGGTATCCCACCGTCCCTTTCCTATGTACTCACTAAATGTTTGTTGTTTCTCTTGTCAAAGTGTATGATGAGTTTCCATCAAAACGTCAAGATTTTGATGTCCTTTACAGCTAACTCAATACTCATACGCTTAGTTGTTAATGACATTTAGATTAAGGTTGTGTCTGTGTGATGCCAGAAGACAAAAAGTCGATTTGGGAAAAGGTGAAGCCGGTGCCCAGTTCAGTTCAAGTGTTAGTCATGGTCGTCAAGTGGCATCCTGGGGGACAGAAGCACCAACTGTGAGTGACGGAGAATCTGAATGGCCTTTCAGTGACTGTGTAGCTATGTTAATGGTTATTTTTATCACGCAGAAAAAGAAAGGGAGACAAACGAAAATCCAACCGTTTTCCAGTGCAGTTCTGCGTCTCACTCTTACTGCTCTCACAGAGGGGAATGGAAGGACTCGGAGGAACTGTGGATATTCCGGGACGCTGTTGCCAGGAGCGCTGTGGGGACTGCAGACATCTTAGGAAAATCTTCAGTCATTCAAAAATGTTTTTTCTTGCAGTAATTAGTGAATCCAAGTTCCGTATTTGTCACCTGAAGACTCTCACAGCCCTTGCGATGTGAGTCCTTTTTATCCAGAGTGCCAACCATGGTGCCAGCTGGGACCTTTTGAGGGTCTATTACATAATTATAAATCTTTGATACTATTAAACGTTTGTACTTCCATAAGGTTGCTACAATTTTAAAATCAAACTTTATTGATTTGTAAAGAGGTGAGAAAATACAGAAAGACATGAAAAGAAACCTAATGTTAGGTAGAACTAGGTAATTAATTGCCAATAAAATGTATCATTAATGTACTTGTGTGAATTCAGAAGATGTAAGGTGAAATGAAATTTTAATTATTCAATAATAAAGTTAGCTGCTACTTGATACAATTTTATTTTTAGCTTTTGAAGAGTTTGTTCACATGAAATATAATGAACCCAAAATTATATTCACCAGAAAGATGTCTCTGAGAATTTCAAGTCATCACAAACTAGTAATATTATAAAAATTTAATAATAACATAAGAACTAATTGTAATTATATGTGCAAAACCAGGATTGTGTTACTTTTGGTCAGGCAGTTCCTTGTTTGGAATGAGCCATGAGAAGTGCCTGACTTTATTTTATTTACTTTTATTTGTATGTATGTATGTGTGTGCATGCACGCACGTGTGTGTATGTGTGTGTGTTTGTGTGTGTGTGTATGTGTGGTAAAAGCATAGTTGTGTGTATGGAGGTGTGCATTTTGCATACATGAGTTAAGTGGAGGAGGATGTTGAGTGTCCATCTGTATCACTATCTACTTTATTCCTTTGAGACAGGAACTCGCTAAGTGCAAGTACGTTGGTGTTCAGAAAACCCATAAGACCTTCCGTCACTATCCTCCAGAGTGCATGGGGGCTGGTATATGTATGGCTATGTCTGACTTTTTACATTAGTTTTGGGGATCCAAACTCAGGTCCACATCAAATGCCCCTACTCAGTCGGCCACCTCCCCAGCTCTCAGACATTGTGTTCTGAAGACTAATAACCTGTGAAAAGACAGACTATGAAGCTCCAAGATAGAGCTCAGAAGTTGGGTCTTCTGCAGCTCTCAGGAAAATGTCTAACCTGCTTTGAGGTACAGACCAACGTCTCATATGATAAATGAAATACCTTTTCTACTTATGAAAAGTAGAAGTGGCTGCAGAAGTGGAAATGGTGGTGAAGTCACAGTTCTTTTGTGAAGCCATACCTATCTTGCTCCCAGCCCCTGACTGATTCCATGAGGTAGGTGAGGCAGCACAGGTTCTGCCCGCCTGCCCAGACCCAGCCAAGTCCTTCAGCTTTAATAATCATAACAAACCAACCTATCTGTCCTTTCTCTACGATAGCTTGGGAGTTGAAGTCCATTGAATCCACAAGTACTAAATTGCAAAATGTCTGTGATTTAGGATGGCTGACACACACTAAGAGCATCAATTGTGGTGGTAAGCTAATGGTCTGTACCCGAGGTGACTGGGTGAAGGTCATCTGACAGGTGTGGCCTGCTATTGAAATCGGTGGCTTATGCTTCTTTACCTAGCACCCCCATTTCTGAACAATACAAGACAGTACGTAGCTCTTTGGTGGAGAAAAGTAGACCATGAACACATTTTACCTATAGGTTTCCAATTCTCCCAACGAAGCTGATGCATAGGATGAAGAGAGGATGATAAGTCTATCGGCTGAGATGAGTTTGGCCAACTGTCCTGCTGGCAGCAGCATTTTCTGCATCTTCCGTGTGGTTTTCTATCTGGTGGATGAAGTACAGAGTCCTAGGAGGCATGGGGTAGCAAGCTTAAAGCAAAGAGCTTAATAGTTTCTAGTTAACCACCTGGTCACAAATATGGTGGAGAGATTCTTACTGTCCCCTCATCTCAGAAGCTATGGACATTCTGGCCAAAGAATTACGTCTATGGATTTCTCTCACACTAGGCTTTCTATTATTTTATCCCTCATTTCTGGAATTCTGAACACAAACCCATAAAATGTTGATTTGGATCCATCTCCACATTCAATATTCAGATCTTGAACCTTAAGAGGTGTTTATAGTTAATCATTTTTCATACAAGGTAATTGTGGTGGATGAGAACTGTGGTCCGTAGACTTTTGTATCCGAATGCTTGATTTCCTGTTAATATTGTTTGGAGAGGCGCAGCCTTGAGAGAGGAAGTATGCTACTAGAGGGCAGCTTTGAGAGCTTTTGGTCTTGGCCACATCCAGTTCCGCTTTCTGCTCTGTGTTTGCAGCCGAAGATGTGAATTCTCAGCTTCTTGCTCCAGTCACCTGCCACAACGACTCCCCTGTCATGATCGACTCTCCCTCTGGGACTGTAAACCAAGCAAACATTCTTTTCACTTTTGGCTGTGGTGTTTTATCCTAGCAACAGAAAAGAATTGTTAATAGAGTAAGCAGGTGGACTAGAAAAACTCGAAAGCTTCACAGCCATCAGACACATTCATGGAGATATTTATTGACAGAATCATTTCATAATGAGTCAAAGGAATCTAGAATACCCTGGCATTTGTCTGCTCCATGGAGACAGATTTTATAGGACATAATTATGTATAGATTTTATCAGTTTAGTGACCATTTTCACAGACAAATTTGCAGAGGGCACAGTAAAATTCCTCTACCTGATGCTATGAGATGTAATAGGTTTAAAAACATGGAGGTTAACGTGCACATCTTTCCAGAGAACAGATTTTTATATTTGTTTGGAATATTTCTAAAGTGGAAACACAAGCACTGGTTTTCTGAAGTGTTTCTTAAATCAACCTTTTCTTTTTTTTTATTTTCTGCTAGAGCAATACTTTGAGATGGAGCCTTGCCTGTGTTCCTTAAGCTGTCCTTGAATTTCAAATTCTCCCATGTCAACTTCCCAAGTATCTGAGGTTAGAAGCATGTAGCACCATGTCTGATTCACAAGGGTTCTTCATTTTAATACTCACACTACTTTATTTTTCATCTGTATCAGGCGGTAGTGAGCCACAAGATAAATAACCCTTATAACTCACTGAGCTTGGCTTTTCTGGCAAATCACTTCTGGATAGAGAATAAATCAGTGACATGATGTCTCTTCCTCAAATCATGCAATGAACGGATTCACTGTTGGGGATGGTGGGGGCAGCAACCGTGGGTACAGAGGAACATATGTTTCAAATGTCAACAAGAAAAGAAGAGCGGAAAGGGGAAAAAAAGGGAAAGGAAAACAGCTACCAATCTCTTGAGTTCACTTTCTGGGAAAAGTTAGCAGCTGAGTAGGTTTTACAGACCTTGTCCACGCACTTGGTGTTCCTGCCACTTCCACTGTTCACGAGATTTGCACACCCATGGATCAATTGAGCTGTATGTTTTTGTCATTCACAGCAAACGTGGAAAAGATTCCCGTCTGCTGAAATGGGCTTTGGTATTTAGACTCATAAGGTATACAGACAATAATTTCTGCAAAGGATGCATATTTAATGTGTTGACTGGAGGGCTGAAAGGTGGAGCTGTCTGCAGCAGTCTCAGACCCAGAATTATGGGAGGTGTTGAGTGTCAGCTCAACGGTATCCTCAGAGGTACTTTTCATTCATTGCTCTGTAACACACGGTATATTTGTTTTCTCTTGCTAAGGAATCTGGGGCGATTTGAAGAACAAATATTAGAGGCAGTGACAACCCACACATGTGGAATTTTGAAGGCTTTTGCAGATTGTGTCGGTCTGGGGCTGCTCCACAGCTGAGTGTAAGATTATTATAGCAGACCGCAAAACTGTAAGAGTTAAAACACAGAGTATCTGAATTATGGGGCCTCGCTAAGCTCGTAAGGATCAGCAGAGTCACCACCATGCACATCTCTATCATTTAGCATTCAAATGGGTCATTTCGTTAAATTTATTTTTTATCATCTCATTGCTATAATGATTCCTTGAAATAGTCTGATAATTTTGTTTTCACAGTGGGTGATTATATATGGATCAAAGAAATGGAAGAGAATTTAAGATTTCTATTTGTAAGACAAAGAGTTTAGCATAATCTGTTTGCTCTACTTTATTAATTATGTTAACCTTATTCTGCTTAATTTTAGTTTTTAACACAAGACCTACAGTTTATATATATATATATGTGTGTGTGTGTGTGTGTGTGTGTGTGTGTGTGTGTGTGTGTGTGATTTAAAATGTGCCACTTTCAGCCATCTGTCTATATGTTTTTGTTTTGTACATTTTGAAGCTATTTAAGTTGGGATATTAAAATTTAATTGTGGTATATTTTTATTATTAGTGAACCAATTCAGCATAATACAGTGCTCTTTTAACTTAATAAAGAGCTTTGAATACGATGTTGCCTGAACAATGTTGCTGGGTTGCTTCTTTTATGCGTGTTTGATTAGGCTAAAATACTTACAGCCTTTAGTGGATGGCTTCCTATCTCAGCTTTCAGCTGTAGTCTCAACAAGCGGTAGCTCTTGCATTGTTGCTGGCTTTTATGTAAGTCAGCTAAGGCATGGCAAGCACGCAAAGAGGAATTAGACTGTTACCGTCCAACCGAAGTCTATTTAAAACTGTCTAAATGCATGATTCTCTAACATCTTTCCTTTTAGGGGTCTTACGTTTGGAGAAACTGGAACAGCACTAAAAGGCTAAGGGATGTGCATCCTGCATGATGGGATCTCAGGCCATGAAAAGAGCAGAAATAAAATGTGGCCCTAGATCACAGAGAGATGGTGAGTCTCCTCTACCTGGGCTCCGACCTTAGCTGGCTGACCAGACTGAGTCAGAGAGACACTGCAGTGAAGGAAGAGACTAAGCCTCTGTTGCCTTAAGGACAGGACCAGCAGTCATTTATGGCTTTTCTGGGGGTCAGTTAAAGTTTGGTAGCTGTTCCCTTCTTGTGTGCAAGCATGGGGACCTTGGGGTTTTCAGGGCAACATTTGGCCACTTAAGATGGTTATTGCTGAGATGCTTGTCATTTTGCATGAATGTCTTGGTCATGCGATTTTGTCTGGGCCTTAAGATAAGCATAAGGGATTGTAGGGGCTTGAACTACAGAGAAAACGCAGAGGTGATGCAGGTGAAACATACCTGCTTCAGCGGACAATAGTTCAAATCAAATAGTTCTTTGTTATGGTATTAAATAAAACATTTCAGTGACCAACGTGTCTATGTTGTAGTGCTAAGTAGAATCTGACCGAAGAGTTCAGACAGCAAAGGAGGCAGGCAGAGGCGACACCATTTTCCCTGTTTTGGTCAAGTTTTATCTTTAGCAGTCTAGGGGGATGAGGGTACGATCAGCCATATGGCCTCCAAAATTAGTGATTTTCTTCAGCCTACTAAGTAAAATTCTGTGATTTCACTCAAAAAATTGTCGTACACCTGGGTTCACTTGGGAGAAGTTCCTGAGGGCCTTTTGCAGGCAGAGGCATTTCCTCAGTGAAAAGCACCCCTTGTTTGATTTGTCTTTTGCACAGCCATATTAAACTCCGCTCGTTTAAGCTTGGCTTTGGCACAGGGTGCTGTCACTTTGCAAAGGTTCTGGCCTGGCCTAATCGGGTGTTTGATGACAAATCTGCCGAAAGCATGCTTTCAGTGTGCAACAGGCTCAGGGCTCAGAGTCTGTTTGGGTTTTGTCCCCTGTGATAGTTCCTGCCTGTCTCTGAGTCAGAGTAGTTCCGGCTTGGGCATTGAGGCCTTGGCGGGGATGAGAGAGTGGCATTGTTTGGTCAGTGAGATCACCACATACGCTTTATATTCTCGATGCCCATACTCTTGTACTTTTGTTACACACTCATTTCATACCATCACATCAAATCTTCACAGTTTTGGGTTCTTGTGTTTACAACTGAGATACTTTAAGCAGACATGCTGAGCACTGTTGAGAGAAAATAAGAGATAAAAGATTCCAACTCCAGAGAGACTTGGTGAGTGGTTTCAGGGCCGATGTCTTGGAGAACAGTATGTACATCTGAAGCTTTTCTCTGGGCACCTGGCAGGTAGAGGCAGCAACGCCTTGCTGGGGGAGCCCTTCTGATTTCTCTCCTCACTGAGGTAACTAGCACACAGAACTTTCTCATTATCAGAACCCCCCCACCCCAGATTCAAAATTTCATTTCTGTTTACCACCTCAAACGACATACTTTTAAGAATATGCTCAACTTAAAAATGACTTTCTTGTTTCAAAGGGGTGCTTGTCTATATCTATTACTTTTTATACCAGAGGTAGTAGCTGCTGAGCTGTTTTTCTATGTCCAATGTTCCTATATGCTTATGTCACATTGTCATAAGCCCATTCAGTGTGGCACAGTCATTGTTTGTAGTAGACAGATGGGGAAAGTGAGGTTCATATAGCTTATGAGCGTTAGAGCATATAGTTGACATACTTTTGTGCTCTGATGTCCTCAGTCATTATGGTTCAGAGATGGTCCCTTCAGTGAAACTGCCAGAGATGACCATGGTAACCAATCATCCTTTCTGGGGAAAACAAAATCTCAGGAAAACAGGGAGGAAGGAAGACAAACATTTCCCATGCACTCATTCTCCCATGGCGAAGGGATGAAGGCTGTGTCACTTTGAGGAGCAGTCGCGTGGATTGGTATTCTATTTGGACACTTGGCTCTTATAATCCAGTAAGCCCAAGAGTAAATTTACGGATGTTTAACCAGACCGTGTTAGCACCAAGTAATCTGGATGTGGGAGTCAGTTGTTTATGAAAATTTACTTGGAACCCTGACTTCTGTAAGATGTTGCTGTGGGGGATTAGGGATGGCAGCCATAAGTCCTGCGGAAGCTGGGCTTGTAGATACCATCCCTTACTCCAGGGACAAAGTGCCGAGGAGAGTGGTCTCAGAGGGAACATTCTCGGACACATTAGGGTGCTTTGCTTATTGTCTCATACCCATTTTATAGCACAGAACTATTTTCTTGCTGTTTGGAAAGTTTCCTTTTTAATAACTCAGCAGGAGAATGCACATCTCATGGAAGACATGATCAACTGCATCACAACCTCCATTTGTACTAAAATCTTTGCCAGGTTTGAGGTAATAGGCCTCCAAGGAAGAACCACTTAAAATAGACTTGGACACACTGCTAAATGATCTACTGCCCAGCATAATCTATTGCTCATAAGGGAGAGGACGGAATGTTTCGGTGTGAGTTTTCCCATCTTCAATATCAACAACCCAATGTCAAGATGAAGCTGCGGAACTTGCTGACTGCCTTAATATGCCCTGTGCATCCAGCCTTCCTTTCCCATGTCCTCCTCTGTTCCTCTGGTGTTCTCCCCAAGAACTGTAAAGGGCGTAGACATCAAAGTCCTTTTAATAATATTGGTGATGGGCAAAAAGGTAGAAATGCTTCGCCGAAATGAAATGGAATGTGGACCACAAAGACAACACCATCAGCTGTTAGTCTTTCTTCAACTAGGATGTTTTTACAGATTTATGACACATCAGATGAATTAGCATTGTGTCTGTGGGGGTAGGAAGAGGAAAGGCTTCAGCGAGATTTTTAGTTCAATATTCTAGTTGGTTTACATGCTATCTCTATGGGAACTGCTCACTTGCATTTTTCCTCCTTATGAAGATTGGTGTAACTACACTTGAATATTGCCAGGCTAGAAACAGTATCACTGGGAATTTCCTCAGTGATGAGACTTAGATGTTTTCAAATGTTCAGTTGAGGCAGTCCTTGGTATATGCTCCTTGTTTTCTCTAAGGAGTTTTGAAGGAGAATTGTCACGCCACCTCCTGCGGAGTCTGCGTGGTCTCTCACGTAGGTTGTGGCACAAGCTTCAAGGAAGCGTGCCTGCAGAGAAGGTGTGTGTGCTGTGCTTCCTGCATTGGAGCCCTTGCACTTTTGGCATTACCTGCTTATGTTCCAAGGTATACAGTCTGGTTTCTTCTGGAAAGGAAGATAGTATGTTTAAATTTTTAGAGTCTTTTGATGAACCATTGCCATACACAGGAGTATATGATGCTGAGGAGGGGGGAGGTGGGTTAACAGTCAAGGCAAAAAGGTTTCCAGGTGTAATCTGGTGCTTAGTAAATAAAGAACAAAAGGCAAACTTAAGTAAGCAATTAAGACAGATTCAGCAAAAACGGGATAAGGATAGAAGAGAGAGATCAATGCCTGTAATGTCTTGAGATTGGTTTGGGAGAAGGTTTGGAAAGTTGTTAGAAATATGGATAAGGAGAAGGAAAGAAGTTCTTCTGCATAGATGGCAGAAATATAAAAAGACTGGAGGCTGTGTGACTATTAACCACAACTGCTTGCCCTTAACTCAAAATGCCGTGAACTCATAGCCTAGATAAAGATTTATATCAAAACTAATGCCAAGTCATGTCTAGCATGACCAACCACAGACTCACACGGGGGCAGCTTACTGATGAAAATCTATTCTCATGTATCTCATATAATAATTCTAAGAATAACCTGTACCGTATGAAGAAATAATACATGCTGTTAAGCAATCTTTTCTGTATAAAAGATGAGCCTCATGCCAAGTGAAGATGCATTCAGATGCAATTCCTTTGAGTCTTGTGCCTGTTTGTCATTCGCTGACTCCTTACCCACCTATTCCTGAGACCCTGACCTCTTGGTCCCGGTGCCCCAGCTGAGCTGGTCCATTACAGAAAATGTTTACTACTTAACACCTCAGCTATGGGAAGATGGAGAAGTTCCTTTAGGTAAAATTGTCTTCACTTTGCTACTGTTAGATTTGGGGCTTGGTAAATCAGCCTCACTGATGGTCAGCAGATTCTTGAGACTTCATATTTGATGCCAGTGCTATCCACAGGACTTGCCCCAAACAAGACATTTTTCTATCATCTGTCAGTTATCTCTCAGGGGAGGTGAAGCTTTCTTGTCAACAATTAAACTGCTTGATGACTGGTAACTTAGGTAGAGTAGGTAATAACAATTTACTTTTGGAACAATATAAAACTTGGATGTAAGCAGAAACTTGGGATATATGCTTTCTTATTTGAAACATGAGGGGCCGGCTTGTTGGTGTATTTGTCCTGCCTGGTACCCTACAGCCAGCATACCCCAAAGAAAAATCAAAGTCTACATTAGGTTATAAACTGATTGGCGCATTAGCTCAGTCTTCTTATTAACTAATTTTTACATCTTATGGTAACCCATAATTCTTGTCTGTGTTAGCCATGTGTACCTTTCCAGTGTGGCAGGTTACATCTTGCTTCTCTGTGGTCTGGGCAGGAATGGAGGAATGGGCTTCCTCCTTCTTAGCCTTCTCCTGTTCTCATCGCCCTGCCTTTACTTCCTGTCTGGCTGACCCACCTCTACTTCCTGCCTGGCCAATCAGCATTTTATTAAAATACATGATTGACAGAATACAGATAATTCTCCCACACCACTTCCACCCTTTTTTTTTAAAAAAAGAAAACAAAGGAAAATATCCATAATCCATTTGTTGGGAATGTGGGTATAGTATTCCAGGCTACTTCCAGCTGGCTAGGGGCACTGATAATCTTATGGGAACCTAAAGAAAATTTAGAGTTATAATCAAGTCCCGACTGGAGTATCCTGTGAGACCTGATCATCTCAGGCAGCATCTTGAATCTGTTCTGGATGTAGAACTCAGACATCTGGGCCATCTGTTCCTACCAGAGATTTCTCAGGTGGTCTTCCTTGATCAAACTGGATTTTTATTAACTCAGAATGAATCCACAGCCTCTCATTTTCTGTGGAAACAAAAGCAAAATCTCTTCTCCAGAGTAACATACCTTTTGACTTCAGTTTTGAAGCCAAGGTATTTTCAAAATACCTATCTTGGGTTAGTTCAGCAGCATTTATAAACAAAAGTCTTTTAGCAGCTGTTGCTCCTTCCTTAGCATTTAAACAATTCAAAGAGAGCAAAAAATTAAAATTTCATTTTAAAGTTGACACAAAATGAAAGAAAAATGGTTCAACCAAAAAAGAGTCACAAAACAGAATTGGTATCCTCTAAGGCTTAAGTTTCTTTTTGATGAAGTGAAACAATGAACTCACACAGTGAAAAGTTCTTCCTGGGAGAATCTTTTTGATTTTTTTTGCTATAGAATCATAGAATTTAAAGTCTGTATTAGCCAGGTTTTATTGATATGAAATGACAACATGACCATGGCAACTCTAATAAAGGGAACATTGAATTGTGGCTGGCTTAAAGTTCAGAGATTTAGTCTATTATCAGCATAGTGGCATGCAGGCAGACGTGTGCTGTAGAGGAGCTGAGAGTTCTACATCTGGATCTGCAGACAGCAGTCAGTGACAGCCACATGGGTATGGTTCAAGCTTCCAAGCACAAGGGCTAGTGTCACACTTCCTTCAACAAAGTCACACTTATTCCAACAAGATGCTGCTTCCTATGGACCTATGTGGGCCTTTCTTATTCAAACTACAGCAAAACCTGTAGGGTCCACAGTCATAAGCATGTAAGTGCTAGGGAAAGAAGGATGGACATTGCTGTTGGGTTCCTGCTCCTTCCTAATTCATCCTATGAGCTTGAACATTGAGATATATATGGCTTCATTATAGAAAGTCCACAGTGAATTATAGCATAGGTGTAATCTGGGAATTGCATACAATGATGCACAGAAGGTAACTCTAACTGTTGTCTTTACAAAGCAGGACCTCTTGGAGAAATGCTTGATTTTGAATTAGAGTAGCAAAAATACACAGTGAACCTAGATGATCTTAGGGTACCAAAAGAAAGGAAAGTAAAAGGCAGATAGAACATGTCAAGACCAAGATAAAACAATGACAATCTATGTGAGCCAACATAAAAGAGCTACCAATGGTCAGAGTTCCAACAATGTGAGAAAAAAGGTTCTGTGGCTGCCTGAAAAACAGTATGGAGTCACCTCTAGAAATTAGAAATGGAATTATCACATTCTTTAGCAACTCTTTCTGGGTACGTATCCAAGAGAATGAAAAGAAAGGACTCTGGGAGATTTGTACACTGTGTCCACAGTAGAATTGTTAGTAATTGATCTGCCATGAAAATGAATGAAGAGTTTATATGTGGGTGAAAAGATAAAACACAATGACATATACAAGAAATAGAGTATTTCCCTGATACTTTTTTAAAAACATAGATGAATCTCAGAGACACTATGTGGCTAATAGAAGTAAGTCAGTCACAAAATACAAACACTCTGTGGTCACAGTTACATAAGGTACTTGGATTAATCAGTTCCTAGAGATACAAAGGGGAATGATAGTTTCCAGAGGATTGGGAAGGAGGGAAGGTAGACTTAGGTTTAAGAGGTAAAAAGCATCAGTACAGAAGGATCAAAAGATCCTGGTGATGGTAGTTGAGCAGCGTGAATGTATTTGATGCTATTGGACCGTGTGTTTGCAATGATTAAAACAACACATATGCATATTTCACCACAATAAAATCAGATAAGATAATCTTTTCATAGGGCAAACATACATACCTATTTTATTTAAAACTCTGTCCTGGTAAGTTTTTTGTAAACTTGACACAAACTAGAGTTATTTGGGAAGAGGAACCTCAATTGAGAAAAATGCCTCTATCAAATTGATCTGTAAGCAAATATATAGGGAATTTTCTTGACCAATGACACTGGAGGGCCCTATTTTCTGATGATGATGCCATCAGCCCTGAGTTGAAGGAGAAAATCATGGGAAGGGAAAGCCAGTAAGCAGTGCTCCCCCATGGTCTCTGGTTCAGTTCCTGCCTCCAGATTCCTGCAAAAGTTATTGCCCTCACTTCCTTCCTTGGTGACAGATTTGGCATGGGAGTATAAACCAAACAAACCCTTTCCTCCCCAAGTTGCTTTGGTCATGGTCTTTAATATAGCAACAGAAAACAAACCGCAGCAAACACACAGTGTGCTTAACTGAACAGAAGCTCCTCAGATACTGCTTTGTGAAACATTCTGGACTAGGTTGGAGCCCAGTCTATGATGGGCTGATGGTGGATGGAACAACAGCTTAATGGTTTTACTCAGAAGTGCACATAAATGGTTTTCTATTTGCTATATGATAATGCTCTTGTACACTGTAATGATTTGTTATTCATATTGGTTTAATAACACTGATTGGCTAGAAGTCAGGGTGGAAGTATAGGTGGGGCAACCAGACTAGCAGAATTCTGGGAAGAGGAAAGACAGAGCTGCAGTTATCATCCAGAAGCAGAGGAAGCAAGATGAGAATGCCTTACTGAGAAAATGTCCTAAGTCACATGACTGAACATAGATAAGAATTATGGGCTAATTTAAGTTGTAAGAGCTAGTTAGTAATAAACCTGAGCAATAGGCCAAACAATTTATACTTAATATATACCTATGCGGGTTTATTTGGGACTATATGGCTGCAAGACCAGCATGACAGAAGTTTCCATCTACATCTATTTGAACTTTGATCTCATTTCAGGACCTGAACGATGGTTCCAGTGGTCTTCTTTGCTCCTCCTCCTAATGTGATTACATTAAACAATGGGAGATTTGGGCTATTATCCATCACTCAAGGAAACTCTGTCTAAAAACTTCATCTTGGCATGGACAAGATTTAGCAGTATGGACACAAAATGAGCATAAATGAGAGTATTACTCGCTCTGGATTGGGTGCTCAGATCAATAGTCCCAATGAAGGGGGCAATATATTGCTAGCTATCACAGTTCTGCAGTTGTCTTGGAAGGGACTTTTCTCTTCATACATTCCTGTTGTCACATGATTTTGGGAACTTATTCAAAGTGCACAACATGCTGTCATTCAAAGCAAGACTGAAATCATAATGATAGCTCTCTCCCATCAACTCTACACATAAGGTTGGCCCACCATACAAGGGGCATTTCCTCAGTTATAAATAAAACAGTCATTAGAACTGACAGGAAATTGTAACAAAAGTGTCAATCATTTCCTATCATGATCTGTAGTTTAATTTTTCTAAATGACTAAAGGTGAAAGGGTCCTCAGCTGGGTTTTTTTTTCTTCTTTCAATTCAAAATTCTCTAAAATGAAATCCATTTTGGTCTTAGCTCCTAGTACCAAGTAAGAGCACATAGCCTGTCTCACGGAAGCCTTACTAAATGCAGTAGGATGGGCCTGACCATGAGGTTGAGGGCTCTAATGACCTTCCTATGGATGTGTTTCTCAAGAGATGTAGAATAAAGAAGTGATCTGAAGTTCGACAGCTCTCCGGAAACATTCAATTCCATCTGAGTCTCAAGCATTTCAGTGATTAAATATGCATAATTCAATAGAGCAGCTATCTATCCAATGTGGGTGTTGGTTAGTGGCTACCAGTGTTGAAGTATAAAACACACCCTGAAGTTCCAAGACAATACAAAGGCTGTACTATGTGTATACACATACACACACACACACACACACACACAAACACACAGAGAGATGGCATTTTGGATAGATTGAGCTAACCAAAATATTATTAACATTACCTTTACCTATTGCTTGCTTTTATTAAATTGTAACTACTCAGAAATTAAATTTTAAATGCTTCCTTTGCTTATATATATATTCCACAGAACAGAAAACAGAGTATAGAAGATGTATTTGTACATTCATGCTCATAGCAACATCATTCAAAAGAGAAAATTAGGGACTGGAGAGATGGCTGAGAAGTTAAGAGCACTGGATGCTCCTTCAGGGGACCTGAGTTCAGTTGCCAGCACCCACATCAAGTGTCTCACAACTGCCTGTACCTACATTTTCACAGAACCCAATCCCTTCTTCTAGCCTCCAAGATACCTGTTTAAACATGCTCAAAACCACACATAGACACATAATTAAAAGTAAAAATTTGAAAAGTAGAGTACCATCCAAATGTTCTTCAACTGATATATAGATAAAAAGAATGAAATATTTATGTAATAGAGTTTTACTCTGCCATTTAAAGAATGAAATGTTACCACTGAGTAATGTAAGCCACAACAATGTTAGATGTCAACAACATCGTACTGAGTGGAAGAGATCACTCAAAACAGACTACAAATTATCCTCTGTGTAAAAGTCCAGAATAGAAAAATCCACCAAAATAGTAAATATATTGGGGGTGTAGGAACAGAGAAGAAAGATATGATAACAAAAGACATACTGCTGTGTTTTGAGGCATTCCAAATATTCTAAAAGCGTCTATGATAACCATGAATATCTGTAAATATATTGAATGACACATTTTAAGTATGTGAGTTGTATAGGTGTATGTGAATATCTTAGTCAGTATTCTAGTTCTGTGAAGAAACACCATGACTAGGGCAACTCATGAAAGAAAGCATTTAATTGGGGTTGGCTTACAATTTCGGAGGTTTATGCCATTGTCATGGTGGGAAACATGGCAGCACATAGCAGTCAAGTTGCTGGAAAAGGAGCTGAGAGTTCTACATCAACATTCACAGGCAACAGGAGAAGGAAGAGCCCCTGGACCTTGCTTGAGTTTCTGAAACCCCAAAGCCATTCCTAGGGATACACTTTCTCTCATCAACAAGGCCATACCTTCTAATCCTTCTATATAGTGCCTCTCCTTGATGACTAAACATTCAAATATATGAGCCTTTGAGGATGGGGCATTCTTATTCAAACCATTACAGTGAATTATATTTCACTAAAGCGTCTCTTTTATAAGTGGGGCGGGGGCTTGAGAGATTGCTCAGTAGTTAAGAACATGTCTGTTCTTGCAAAGCACACAGGGTTTGATTCCCAACACCTTCATGGTAGCCTACAACCATTTTTAACTTCAGTTCCTGAGGATTGGATCCTATCTTCTGACTTCCACGGGGTAACAGGCGTCCATGTGGTACACAAAAATAAATATAGTAAAAACACCCATACACATAAGATAGTGTGAGAGAAGCCCTCAAAAATAGAAAATAAGTTGAAAGAGAAAACTGCGGAGGTGGGATGGACAAGACAGTCACATAGACAAAGCTGTGCAAGGGCAGATTCTTCTATCCCCTTAGACAGATGCTCACAAAAGCATGCCCAGTCCTGTAAACAGAAGTTTCTGTCCTGCTCAGTTCCACACCATCCAGTCCCAAATAAATACATAGAGACTTATATTAATTATAAACTGTATGATCTATTAGCTATGGCTTATTATTAACTAGCTCTTACAATTTAAGTTAACCATAATTCTTATCTATGCTTAGTCACATGGCTTGGTACCTTTTCTCAGTGAGGCATTCTCATCTTGCTTCCTCTGTGTCTGACTGGTGACTGCATCTCTACCTTTCTTCTTCCCAGAATTTTCCTATTCTGGTTGCCCCGCCTATACTTCCTGCCTGGCTACTGGCCAATCCGTGTTTCATTAAACTAATATGAGTGACAAATCTTTACAGCATACAAGAACATTATCCCACAGCACAGTCTTTAAGACCAAATTAAGATTTTCACTGCTGCCACAGTTCAGGAGCTCAGTTGTTGCCAGGTGAAGGCCCTTTGAGTTTGCTTTGTCCACAGAACTGTGGACTACTCCACATGAGCATCAGCATGCAATTTCGCTAAGAAGCAGGATATCTGTAAGAAGTGGTTAGAGGAAGAAAGTGCACATTGGAAAAAGAAAGTTAAAAGTCCTTTGTTCTAGTGTGCTTTTGTTGGTGTGATAAAACACCGACCAAAAGCAACTCAGAGAGGAAAGGCTTTATTTGGCTTTGGGTCACAGTCACAACGCATCATAGAGGGAAGTCAAAGCAGGAACTCAAGGCAGGAGCTTGGTGTGGAGACTCTGGAGGAACACTGCCTACTGTTTACTCCCTGTGCCTTTCTCAGTCCAAGCTTACTGGCTTATAAAAGGCACCATACACATGGGTTGGATTCTCCAATATCAATCGACAGACAAGGAAATGCCCCACAAATATGCCCACAGGCCAATTAGATGGAGGCAACTCTACAACTGAGATTCCCTCTTCATAGGTGTGCCTAGGTTTGTGACATGTTGTCATAGAATACAATAGCTTGTTATTAAAAAATTATAACACCATCAGACAAAAAGAACGTAGCTGATCACAGTAACAGAACAAATGCAGGTAGTTGCTGAATGAAGGTTGTGATGAGTCATTTTTCTTCTTGAATTGCATTGAACATGCTGTACCTGAAATGGGAAGATGTTTCTCCTGAAGCAAGATTTTCAGAAAGCCAGGAATATGACTCATGCCATGACAGCAGAGATGCTTCTTGGTATTCGCTTTCTACCCTGCTCCACTCTCTACTCAGACAACAGAATAAAAAGGAATGCTCAGCTGCTACAGGGAAATGGAAGTTGTGACCCGGTTCTTACAACTTGCAGGATGATGGAAAGGCTGATATGCTTGTCCCAGGGGTGATTGATAGTAATCCAAGCCCTTGGCAAAAAGCAAAGCCATGTGGCTATGTGACCCATCGGCTCTGCGTGCTTCCGTGAAATACACACACACACACACACACACACACACACACACACACACACACTCAAACCAGGGAAGTGCTATGGCACCTACCACAGGACGCTCAAAAACCTTTCTTGAGTTGTTTAAGCACTTCCGTGCTCACCATGTTCTAAAGGTTTGGCCACATATTTCAGGGTCTCTGAGGTGACACAATAAGGGTAGCATGTAATTAGAGTGTGTTCTAAATCACAATCTGAGGCATGAGCTGTGATATTTAGAACCTAAGCAAGACAGAATTTGTTTATCCTTTATATCTCCTTCTAGAACTGGGCAAGGGACTCGAGGTGGACAAGTGACCCTATCCCATGAAATTATCTTGGGATTTGACTCCTTCTGTCTTTAGTGGTGAGTCCTGAAGAGAAACAAGAACACAAATGAGACTATGTTAGAAAAGTTTCAGGAATCCCCAAGTATGTCCCCAGCTAAGACTTTAAGCAACAGTGGAGAGGACGCCTAACCTGGCCTTCTCCTGTGATCAGATTGATGACAACCTTATCGTTGTAATCATTGAACCTTTAACCAGCAACTGATGGAAGCAGATACAGCGATCTACAGTGAAGCATGGGCCGAACTACCAGAGACCAGTGCAAGAGAAGGAGGAGTGATAATATGAGCAAAGGGGTCAAGACCGTGATGGGGATACCCAGAGAAACAGCTGACCTCAGCTAGTGGGAGCTCACTGATTCTGGATTGATAACAGGGAAACCTGCCTAGGATCAAACTAGGCCCACTGAATGTGGGGACATTTGTGAGACTTGGGCAGCCTGTGGAGCCACTGGCAGTGGAGCCAGGATTTATCCCTAGTGCTTGAAGTGGCATCTAGGAGCACATTCTCTTTCGAGATATACCTTGCTCAGCCTAGATATGGGGGGGGGGCTTGGCCTTGTCTCAAAGTGAAGTGTCAGACTTTGTTGACTCCTCATGGGAAGCCTTACCCTCTCTGAGGAGTAGATAGGGGGTGGGGTACAGGTAGAGGGCAGGCAGAGGGGAAGGAGTATTAATGGGGATAGCTATGCAAAATGAGAAAAGATTGCATTAAAACATTCTCAATAAAAATAAAAGGAAAAAAGAAAAAAGGTTCTTATTTATATAAAGAAAACCCTATGGCAAACCATTCTCAAGTAGGATTATACAATTTAAACACTTAATAAACTACTTTGATTAGTGCATATTTTTAATCCACATAAATCCCTGGGTGAATTAGGGAAGCCATTCCCAACAGAAGTTTCTGTTACTTTATATCACACACCACTTATCCAATGGACCAGAAGCAGAAAAGCCCGTCAAACCTGAGACGATTATCCACCTCTGTCTTCCCTTGGTCCTGCACATTTCTGGGCATATCAAAAGCATTCAATCATCATTTAGTCACTTGATCTTTTTATTCTCATATTTCAAGTCAACCCAGGTCCAGGTTGGTAGGGAATCAAATACAGGAGATCATCTGTCAACTTTGAGACAGACAGGAAAATCCCAGGGAAGAAACTGTGTCTGAAAAAAACTTATTAAGTGATAAGAACCACAGAGCTATGGAGTGGTTGGGATGGTGCAGGTCCACAGACTAATTACCTTATCTTGGGCCAGTCCTCAAGATATCATTGCCCACCTCTGCGTCAGAACTGACATCCTGTGACTAACAGGAAAAAAACCAAACACACTGGAGCTTCCGTCACCTTAGCAAACCACTAGTTTCCGCCGACTCACAGGCTAAGAACTCATCAGATAGTATCTGAAATCTATAGGGAAACTTCCCCCATCTTGATGGAAACTATTCTCTGAGGTTTCCACCAATGTGTTTGAAAAGTGTCTTATTTTATGGCTTTGTTTGGTTACTATAAAAGGTTAATGAAACTGCTTCTTTATTGAATATGGAGTTTGTGGTGACCTAAATCTGTGCTTTCAAGTCATGGCCATTCAAACTTGGCTCTAGAATAAACGATGTCTTCATTTCCTTTCAGGTAACAGCTGTGTTTTTTAGGGATCACCATGAGTCTGGAGTTGAGGGACTTCCAGACCCATGCCTCAGAATGTATCTGAACTATTCAAGTTGAATTCTTTGTGGGAATGTGGGCCCTTCATCTTCTAGAAAGGGATAATGCTTGGTTGGTTCTGTGTAGATTCAGATGGCAATGTGGGCGGGAGATACAGCTCAATGTTGAGACGGTTTACCTAGCATGAATAAGGCCCTAGGTTCAGTATCCAGTATTACAAAAATTAAACTACATAAAACAAAATAAAATAATAAAATAAAATGTGTGGAAGATCTGGCAAAGCTGTGGATCTGCAGAATGGTCTGGAAACCCGAGAATGATCCAACAGTGGTCTTATTCCCATTCTGCAGGTGTTCACACAGACAATGCTCAAGGCACATTTATTCCCGAGTAGAATAATTCCAGAACTCATTCTAGTATTCGAAAGATGTATTTTTTTTTTATCTCCAAATGAGGCAGTACAAGGCTGGAGAGCCTGAGCCATCTCAGGTTCTGAGCTTCTGATAGAAACCAGCTGATGGGATAGACACAGAAGTGGGGCCAGAGGAGGACACATTGCAGATAGGTTTTACAAAAGCTCCAGACCAGAAAAAAAAACTGTTCTGTTAGCATTCTCAAATGACAGTGTGAAAGTGCAGTATGGAGCCAGGGGTTATACTTAAAGGCTATCATTTTTTACACCAGTTTGTCTTTTTCCTCCCGTATATAGGATATTTCTCTTAACCCATGACTCAAGCCAAAAATCTAAGCATCTTTCCTGACTCTATTTTCCTTCACAATCTAAACCCAATCCGTCATAAAATTCTGCAGACCCTATTTCAAAGTCTAACTAGTATCTGGCTTTTCTTATCACCTCCAATGTCACAGGGTGGGCACAGTCACCTTTAAGTCTCATAGGGATGAAACATAAGAAGCACTTCTAAATGGAACCATGGTTGTTACTGTTGAATGCTATAGTCTATTCTGGGCACAACAGACAGAAGTCACCTTTTAAGATTTTTGTGTCACACCAGGGGTGACTCTCCAAGACTCAGAGTCCTAAGGATGAATTTGGTATCAACCTATAATCAGACCCTGAGGACAGTCCTTCTGCCCCGGCTTCAAGTCTACCCTTAGTTCCTGCTATAACCACAAAGGACTCACTTGTTCAGAAACCAAAGGACCAGCTTTGTCCTGGCAGGCAGTCTTTGTTCATGTGACAATCCCTTGCCTTTTCCCTCAACTTCTTCAAGTCTTTGCTCCGGTGTGACTTCAGTGAGGACGGGGACAGTTCTGCTGTCCTGAACACACTAATTAATACGAAAGTCTCTAAACCTCCATCAATGCATACAGGTTTGTGCTCACACATCCATGCTGGACCCTCCCTCTCCACTCCCCAATTCTGATCTCTACTTCTTTTTCTCACGATTATTATCATCTACTACCATTCTATTCAGTACTTCATATGTATTTCTCTCTCCTTGACCCTCCCTGCTGAAAGCAAGTGACTTGCCAACAGAGATCTTTGTTATTTTCTTCCTTGACTTACCAAAAACGCCTAAAATTTACTCTGCAACAGTGCTTGGCCCAGAGTCCATACTGAGTAAACACCGCACCAAGAAAGATAAACTAAGAAAACGCAGTGCCTCACTCTTAGTGGAAATGTGCCTGTTGTGTAGAAGACAAGAGAATCTCCATATATGCAAAAGCTGGGTTTGTGCCACCTGGAAGTCACCACCTCAGCTTCCACCTGCGAGCATTAGGAGGGTGCAGCAAGGATTTAGCAGGGACTGTAATCATCTGAGTTCGTACAGCAGAAGAGCCAAAGACAATCTCCTTATGTGCATAGTGAGGCATTGATCCTAATTGTCCAAGAGTTTAGACAAAATTAATAGGAGGCTGAAAAATGGCAAAAATAGCAATTAGTCAATATAACATATTTTTCCTATTTAGAAAATGAACATAGCAAAACTTTTCATTTTTGTTATAGAAGTCATTACTATGATGCCTATGTTTTTATATCCTCTATCTCTATCACTAAATTGTACTTTGGTAATCTGTTATTATTTCCATTTATTTTACTCATGTGTCTAATAAGTTGCTAATATATTTCTGCTTAAATTCACCCATAATCTAAAAGCTTTTTTTCTAGATAGCCATCTCCTTAAAGATTAAACAAAAGGAACCAGCTAAAGACAAGGTTATTAGAAACTGAAAACCACATTCCAAAGGTGAAGCTGGGCCCGTTTCTTTTTCATAAAGACAATTGAAACAGCTTTGTCTATTCATCGAGCTCTTGCCTATGGCTGTTTTTGCACCTCATCAGCAGAGCCGAATAGCTGTGACAAAGACCATATGACCTCAGAACCAAAAATATTTACTCTCAGGCTGACTGTGTATTAGGTCATCTAGCTTTCTATTGACTTTTCACAAGCTGCTGCTGAATGCTGCATAGGGTCATTTATTGAGCACCAACTATGTGCCAAGCCTCTATAAATGGTACATTAAGGTAACTTTCTCAAACATCAATGATATTTACCAAAGGTCACCGTGAACAATTATCACCCCCTTCCTTTCATTTCAGAGAGAAAATAGAAAAAGACTGTGAGATGAAATTGCTGAGTAGCTGGTGAGCCAGTGTCCTTCACCGAGAGAACATTGCTCAGCACTTAACAATCAACAAAACAATCAAGATAAATGGAGAACACATGAAACAGGGAGAAGTAATAGTTTCTTACCCTTAGCAAATTTGTGATAATACATGTGGCCAGAGTTGGGCAGCATCACTTCTGCATCACAGCAATGCATGGGACCATTTCCTTAGGCTTATCAAGAGGCAGTGTGATTCCAATTACAACTCTCTGCCTGTGGCACTCAGCAAATTACTGAGAGGAATACAGACCCTGTTACCAGTACTGTCTCATCCAGCACTGGTGAGACATGACCTGTTGAGTCTGAATGGTGAGCATGACCAAGCCTTCAGGCTGCACTGTCAGATACCTCCTCAAATCTACCCTTGTCCCTTCAAGGTTGCCATTCTCTTGCCAAACTTGCAGCATCACAACATGTGCCCCAAGTTAGGTGTGGCCATTGGTCCTCAATAAACCTCTTAAAAAGGGACAAACTGAAAGTAGAGAGCAGAAGGAGGTTTGTTCAATGTCGTCACATTAGGAAGAGGAGCAAAGAAGTCCATTGGAACCCTCTTTCAGGTCCTGAAATGAGATCAAAGTTTAAATAGATGTAGATGGAAGTTTCTGTCCCACTGATCTTGCAGTCATACAGTCCCAAATAAACACACATTGGTCTATTTTAATTATAAACTGTTTGGCCTATTGCTTGGGTTTATTACTAACTAGCTCTTACAACTTAAGTTAGCCCATAATTCTCATCTATGTTTAGTTTTGTGACTTGGGACCTTTTCTCAGTAAGGCATTCTCATCTTGCTTCCTCTGCTTCTGGATGATAACGGCAGCTCTGTCTTTCCTCTTCCCAGAATTCCCCTGGGAATCTGAGCACCCAGGCAAGAGGGGATAATACTCTCATTTATGTCCATTCTGTGCCCATGTTGATAAATCTTGTCCATGCCAATGAATGTTTTAAACACAGTTTCTTTGAGTGATGGATGATAGCCCAGATTTCTCGTTGCTTTTGGATTTGGCAAATTTGATCCATTCTATGGTCTTCACCTTCTCATCTGCCACAAAATGGGCTGAAGCGAGGCTTGAAAGTCAAGGAAAATCCTCCATAGTGATTGCCAGAGCAGATCCACACAGTTTGCTTTCCCCAAAGCATTCATTTTTGTACAAGCTTCCTCGTCTCTCGCAAGTGGGGCCATGTGATAGTTAGCTTCAATTGTCAAGTGACAGAACCTAGAATAACTCAGGAAGGGAGTCTCCATGAGGTATTATTGACATAAGATTGACCTGTGGGCATGCCTGTCAGAGATTTTTCTTCTTCTGGTTAATTAAAGTAGGAAAACCTATCCTGAATGTGGGTGGCATCGTTTGATGGACTAGTTCCTGGACTGAATGAGCAGCCACATTTAGAGCAAACAGGCCACGAACTGGCATGCTTGCATTCATTGGCCACTGCTCCTGATCATGGGTGTGTTATGACCAACTCCCACAAGCTTATACCACAGCGACTTGCCTGCTGTGATGCAATGTAACCTGAACTGTTAGGTAATATAAACCATTTCTCCCTTAAGTTGGCTTTGTCAGGGTCTTTTTCCACAACAGGAATCAGAGTCTTAGAATCCCAGGTTGCATCATTAGGGATGGCAAAAGAAAGGTTAGGAAGATGAGGGCAGGCAGCCAGCGAGAATACTTTTTATGTTTATACATACCATGTGTCATCCAGATTTAAAACTCACCGGCCAAAATTTTGTGAGCTATCTTAATTCTCTTGACATTAGAAAGCATGTGCTGATGTCTGCCAGACATCTGAGTAATTAGATCTGTGGATGTGGGTGCCTTCTAGCTTACAGTTTTGTGAGTATTTAATTATAGAAGGCTTATTACCCATTGCCATTCTGCCCCAACTAAGACTGTTCTAAAGGAGAACAGGATGGGACAAAGTGGCTTTGAGTTTGAACTTCTGTAAAAACAACTTTTATATGTTTAGCTGTGTTGAATTTTATTTGTGTGGTGAACTTTATTCTGCGGTTTAAAAAGGGGCAAATAACAAGGCAATTATATGTAGCAGATGAAAAGAGACATATGAAAATGATAAATTTAGCTGTGGGTCTCTGACCTAACGGAATAATCATCTTGCTTTTGAAATCCTAATTATTTTACAGAGAAACTTTTTCCTTTACCCTCACAACTCATTTAAAGAAAACTTACATAGTTCCCTGGTTACACTTAAGATACAATCAACATATTTAACCCCTGCACAGTCATTGAGTTTTAGGTTAGGAGTTGAGAATGGTAGAACACACCTGTAATCCCAGAACATGGGAGGTTAAGGCAGGAGGATCGTTGTGGATTTGAGGCCAGCCTGGGCTATATAATGAGTTCTGGGCTTGCCTGTACTCTGGAGTGAGATTCTGTCTCAATAAAAGATTGTGGGAGTAGAGAGACAGCTCAGTCAGTAAAGTGCTCGGGGGACCTGAGTTCTAAATCCAGAACCCATGAAAATGCCTGGCACTGTGGTAGGTGTTTGTAATAACTATCTGGGCAAGTGAAGTCAGAAGGGCTAATTAACCAGCCAGTCCAGCTTCACTAGTGAACTCCAGGTCAGTCGGAGACTTTGTCTCAAAGGGAATGAGTGGAATTTCTGAGCATAATACTTTTGGTTGTCTTCTGCTATTCACATGCACAAGTTACATACACACACACAAATACACACACACACACACACACGAACACTAACACACACACACTAACACACATGCATGCATACTCACATGTGCTCTCTCTCATACACACATACATGAACACTAACACACATGCTTGCATATTCACACAAGACACTCGCACATTTTTGTGTACTCTCAAAACACACTTGCATAAGTGCATAGAAGAATGTCTTCATTTTTAAAAACAATTCACGTAAAATAGATCATAACTTTCATTACAAGTCAATTAAATTTTCTGTATAAGTTTTGTGACCTTTTGTGCATCAGGTAAATTTTCTGGAGTTATTAAATGTCTTTAAACATACCTTCTTTTTTGTTTTTTGAGACAGGGTTTCCCTGTGTAACAGCCCTGGCTGTCCTGGAACTCACTCTGTAGACCAGTCTGGTCTTGAATTCACAGAAATCTGCCTATTTCTGCCTCCCGAGTGCTGGAACTAAAGGTGTGCACCAGCACTGCACAGCATGACTTGTTTCTTTTGAATTTATTAATTTATTTCTCTAAAAGATATTGCTGGAAAATGAGAATACTCTATGTATCATTTAGGAATATGTAAAAATAGTGACTGTTAAGTGTTTGGTTCGTAAATATGAAATTGGCACAATGCATCAGTTGCCCTTTAGTTTATTAGGTCATTACTTGTGATTTTCAAAATTATAAAATTATGATGACTGACAGTTTTCTTTAAAAATATCTATATAAGGATAACATATATTATAAATCATGATACATATGACACATTCCAGAGTATTTTGTAAGTAAATGCACAAAATATTTTTAAAATCCCAATTTTCTGGTGGAATACCACTTTTTAATTGAAATTTTATATAAAAGCTTCCTTTTAGCTTTTAAGAAATGACAAACCCTTTGGAAAAACAAATCAGAGCAAACACAGTTTTTCCTTCTGTTTTCCATTGGGTTGACCTAGTTATAAACAGTTCTTCTTCACACCAACATAGTTAGTTACTTTAGAGGGGATTTTGATGCCAATGAATCTAAATTTACGGGTTTGTTCTTTACTTTGGGGTGGGACTTAGGCTCAACAATGACCTTATTTTTAGTTGTCGAATCAAATGTGTCAGCAAGAATGAGAAACAGGGATCATACTTGGGAGCAGGCTCAGTAAACTATAATATCACTCTCCAGGGAAAGTTGGATGGGTGTAGCTGCAATAGACCAGAGCCAGGGTCACATTCAGGAATACCTGACCACGAGTTCCAGTGTCAGCTGAATTATGGAAGCAGCACCAGTGTCGTGCAGAACGTCCTCTGCACCTCCTTGACAGGTCCCTCTCTGGAACATGCTGGCTTGCTACTCCAGCTTGAGCAATTATCAGCATGTGTCTTGCATGCTTGCTTCCCTGGCATTGGCACATCTTACAGGGCTTGTCTAAGAGCCTCCTCTGCATACGAAACTGTCTGGTGACATCCCCAGACTGTTCTCCACTTGCCTCCGTGGCCCAATATTTTTGATTCTTGCTACCCAGACCTCTCAGCATCTAGATTAATACTGGAGCAGATGAGAATATAGACTTTGGCAAACATAACATATTTGAGCAAGTTACTTCGTTTCTCTCTGTCTCTCCCCTTTTTTGCTTCTGAAACAGATATAGGAAGGTTTAAAGACCATTTTGCAAAGGATGGAGAAAAAAGGGAGAGAGGGGAGAGAGAGACAGAGAGAGAGAGAGAGAGAGAGAGAGAGAGAGAGAGAGAACTTAAAGGCAATTAAATGAGCTAACAGGACTTGTTTAGATGACAATTATGTTGTTGGCTTAGAAATAGCTAGTTTTATTCCCTCATTCATTTTAAAAACTTTATTTAGTTGTGGCTATTTTTTCCGGTCATCGTGCTTGACTTTAGACTTGCTAAAATAGAAAATTCAGCTCTAGAGGTCTCTATGCAGATGAGGAAGAAATTGCACTAGCACATGGACAAATACATCCAGCAAGGTTATTAACTAAACTGTTACAGGCTACTTGCCAGGCAAGAGGGAGGCACTAGGAATGGCATACCTTTACCTTCTGTCTTCATCACAGTGTAGGATGGGAGGAGACATCTACTTCTGTACATTGTAAAAACTCATCAGGTTGGCCCTTGGGTAGCGCTTCTGGGTAGAGCAAACAGCATGTGCACAGCAGAAGAGTCTTGAGTGAGGTCTACTTCTTAGGATTCAACAAGGTGGACTTTCTGTTTTTTTTTTTTTTGTATAGTTGGAAAGCAACATGTGCTATGAAGACATTAAAGACTGAGTGATGGACAAGTAGGACAAGACAAGGACCTTAAGAGCCAGGTCGAGGCATTCAGATTTTGTTCCCCACGTGTCAATGATCAAAACAAGGATGTGCAAAAACCTCAGGCTCCAGCAGAAAACATGGACTTTTAAAAATCTGTGCCATCATTGCTTTTGACTG
The DNA here is from genome assembly GCF_982192425.1 of Myodes glareolus. Classification (NCBI taxonomy): domain Eukaryota; kingdom Metazoa; phylum Chordata; class Mammalia; order Rodentia; family Cricetidae; genus Myodes; species Myodes glareolus. The sequence goes on along the minus strand of NC_142048.1, from coordinate 32,096,039 downwards.
GCAGATTGTAATTATTTACATTTCTAGGGTGCAATGTGATGTTTTGGCATATTTATGCAACATGGAATGATTAAATCAAGCTGAGTATCATATCCATCATTGCTTACCTATGATATTGTTTATAGGACGACATTTGGAATTTCTCTTATTTATCTTGAAATCTGTAATATATATGCAATTTATCTCTAAACTTTCTTATCTGAAACTCTGTACCCATTGATGGACCTTTCCTTGGCTTTCAGCTCCCACTCCCAGCCTTTTCATTTTTCCAGACTCTGGCAAGCATCGTTCTTCTTTCTGCTCCTGTGATCTTAGCTTTGATTTCACATTTCAGTGAGATCAGAGGTATTTTGTCTTCTGTTTCTGGATAATTAGACTTATCGCAATGGCCCTGCCCCAATTTATCCGTGTTGTCACAAATCACACAATTTCCCGATTTTTATAGCTGGTCAGTATATCCTACTATGTACACATGCCATTTTCTGTATCAGTTTATCCATGGATAGACATTTTGTCTAATTTCCCATGTTGTAAATAGCCCTGCACTGAACATGGGATGCATATACTCCTTCAACACATTGAATATATATCTAGTAATGTGATTACTGGGTTATATAGAAGTACTGTTTTGAGTTTTTAGGAGACTTTTCTCACCACTTTCCAGAATGTCTATATTGATTTATGTTTTCAGCAACTGTATAGGGGAATTTCTGTTTCCCCAGCCTCTCAAATACTTGCTATGGTTTTTCTTTTTGATAAAGATTTTCTAATAGTTACAGGCTTATATCTCATCATACTTTAACTTGTATTACTCTAATGACTAGTGATGCCGAGATTTTTTTCATGGTCTATTTGCCATTTATATGTCTTCTTTTGAGAAATACATGTTCAGTTCCTTGGCTCATGGTTAAATTGGATTTTTCCTTTGCTATAGAGTTTATTTCTCTATATTTTAAGACATGAACACTTTATTAGAATGCACTTTGAAACTATTTCTTCTATGGGGTTGTGTGTTCACTTTAATCATTTATTTTACTTTGAAGAGCATTTTGGTTTGATGTGAGACCATTTATTTTTGCTTTTGCCTCCCATGTTTTTAGGGTCATATCTAAAAATTAATTGCCTAAACCAATGTTGTGACCAGGGTGTGGTAGCAAACACCTTTAGTCCCAGTACCTGAAAGGCAGAGACAGGTGGAATCTCTGTGAGTTTGAGGTCAGCTAGGGTTGCATAGTGAAACTCTGTCTGAAAACAACCACCACCACTGCAGCAGCAGCAGCAGCAGCAGCAGCAGCAGCAGCAGCAGCAGCAGCAGCAGCAGCAGCAGCAACAACAACAACAAAACCCAACCAGTCAATTGAGGACACCATCATTTTATCTTTGTCTGTTGTTAGTTGTTTGGTTAAAATAAACTTCTGTAGGGAGAGTTCACTTGTTCATTCCTGGCTTCCCAGAACAGAAATAATCACATAGAAACTATGTCATTTGTAGTACTGTTTGGCAATAGCTTAAGAGTATTCCTGGTTTACTCTTATATCTTAAATTAACCCATTTTATCAATCTGTGTATTGCCACGTGCCTGTGGATTACTGGGTAAAGTTCCATCCTGGTGTCTGTCTCTTGAGGGACGACATGGCTTCTCCCTGACTCTGCCTTCTTCCTTCCAGCATTGAGTTCAGTCCTCCACATTTAGACCTATTCTGCCCTATCATAGGCCAAAGCAGCTTCTTTATTCATTAATCAATAAAAGCAACACATATAAAGAAGAACTTCTCACATCAAACTGCTGGTAATTTCTGTATTTATTTTCCTTTCCAACCTGTTCAATTGACTGGTATGTCTATTTTTATGCTGGTATCATGGCATTTAAATTAAATTCATGGTATTAAATATCATAGAGTCAGTTAATTTTATGCCTATCCCCCACTTTGTATTTTGTTCAGGATTGTTAAGACGACTTGTGTCTTTTATGGCTCCTTATACACGTAAAGGGCAGATTTTTGGATTTAGAGAAAATGATTTTGGAATTTCTATACAGTCTGCATTCTCTCTGTAGATTACTTTGGCTAGCGTTTTCACGCTGTTATTTTGATCTATAAACACGAGAAATATATCTGTGTTTTCATAAATTTCCCCATCAGTCATCAGTGTGTTATAATTTTTATTAAAAAGGTCATTATCTCCTTGGTTAAGTTCATGTCTAAGTATCTAATTTTATTGTTTATATCATAAATTATGATTATTTCCTTAATATCCTTTGGGGACAATTCATTATTATTATGTAGCATACTATGATTTTGTAATTAAAAATACAAAATTTATTGACCTGTTCTAATAATTTTGGAGGTGTTCATATTCTCTGTATTAGATTGTGTCAGTAATACTTAGTAACAATTTTGCTTCTTTCCTAAGGTCTTTTGCATGTCTTTGCCTCATTGTCCTGGTAAAGAAATCAAGAGCTGTGGGGAACAGAGGTAGTGAGATAGTTCTTTTCCTGTGTCTGGTCTTAGGAAAGGTTTTTTTTTTTTTAAACTGTCATTGAGAATGATGTTGCGATGGTTTGTCACAGGGGCCCTTAATTACACTGAGGTAATTATCTCCATATATAATCCATTGGGAATTTGTCCTGAAAGGCTGTTTAAATTTTGTGAAATGATCTTTACCAGTCCTTTATTATGTTAGCATAATGTGTCACATTCACTGCGTTTGTAAATGTGTTTTCATCTTTGCAAACCAGGAAAAGTTTCATTTAATGTGGTGAATGAATTTTTTTTTTTTACTATCTTCTTGAGTTCTAGTATTTGGTTAAAATATTTTTAAAATCTATGCTCATTGAGGGTGTCAGAATCTATTCTTATGGCTTTGATTGGTGAAATATTAGCTTTGTAAAAGGGCTCTTGTTGTTGTTATTGTTTGTTTGTTTGGCTAGTTTTTATTTATTTTTTTTTAGTCAGATTCTCTTTGTGTAGCTTGGCTGTCCTGGAACTCATTGTGTAGTCCAGTCTCGCTTGAACTCACAGATATCTGCCTGCCTCTGCTTCTCGAGTGCTGGGATTAAAGGCTTCCACCATCACTGCCGTGTACAATGACTATAAAAATTATGCCTTCTCAACTTTTTGGAAGTGTCAAGATGGATTGGTTTGTTTATTTGATTTTTTTATTTATTGTTTGTGAGATTCTGCCAAAGTGTATGTGGAAGTCAGACGACAACTTGAAGGAGGTGGTTCTCTCCTTCCGCTATGTGGTTTCCTGGGACTGAACTCACATTCTCAGGCTTGGAGGCACACTATCTCGTCAGCCCCACTTCCCTAAATGTTTCATAGAAACCAGTAGCAAAGCCATCTAGTTATGAGCTTGCTTGTCTTTGATGGTAGACTTTTCATTTTCGATTCAAACTCTTTACTCATCTATTTATAATCTAGCCTAAATTGGTTGTATGTAGCAAAAATTTATTATTTTTCTCTCAGTTTATCTATTTGGGTATATTGTTCATAATCTTGGAGGCATGTATGATGATAATTTCAGTTATGTCTCATTTTTTATTTCTAATTTTATTTGATTTTTCTAGATAAACTGCTAAAAGTTTATTATCTTTAATTTTTTCTAAATTAAGATCCTAGTTTCAATGACTTTCTTCCTCTTACTTAAAAAGATATATTGACCATAAGCATCTATGACAATAAATTTCTTTCTTAGTACTCTTTTTGCCACATCACAAAATCTAGGAGTACTATGTCTTGTTTTTTATTTGCATCAGCTATTTTTAACTTCCAGTTTGACTTCTCTGGTGACTCATTGGCTTTCTGGGTATAGTGTTAATTTTCACAGAAATGGGTTTCCTCAATATTTCCTTTGCCATTGGTTTCTAGTTTGTGTCCTTGTGATCTTGTGCACGTGGCCGCTGATGGCTTAAACACTCTATATGTGCCTGTTATGTGCATTTGATTGTCTAAGGGAGAATTCAAGTCCGATCTTTCCTTATAGATTTTCTGTCCATTGTTGAATGTAGGCTGGTGAGGTCTCTTGCTGTTATGATGGTGTTGCAGTCCCCCTCTTCAGGTCACTTCACAATGGTTTTATGTCTTTAGATGCTTCAATGTGGGTTGCATTATCTATTTATGATTGTTATACCTTCTTGGGGAATTTGCATATTTATAATTACATATTGATCCCTTTTCTCACTTTTTGTAGTTTTCCACTTAAAATCTATTTTGCCTGACAGAGAAATAGCAGCTTCTGTTTTCTTTCACTTTCCATTTGAGCGAAATGTCATTTTCTTTCTCTTCATTTTCAGTCAGTATGTGCCCTTTCTAGTAAAGTGTCTTGTGGGGATTGGATTATTGGTTTCTAGAAAGCTCAGCCACTCTCTGACCTTTTATTAGATAATTTGATCCATTTGTATTTATGACAATTACAGATAGATAAGGATTTGCCCTGGTCATTTTATATTTTGTCTTAAGAATGTTTTGTGAGGTCTTTGTTTTTCTTCCTCTTTGTCTTTCTTTGTTGTTTGATGGTTAATGTGGTGACCTGCTTTGAATGACTTTTCAACATATTTTGCACTCCTGATAAACATTCCTCTCTCCTGGTTACCACAGGGTTTACATAAACTACATCATCATTAAGGTTACTTTAAACTGATAGCAACTTCTCTTTAGTAGAGCAACTACACTTTCATTCCCCCTCTCCTCCACCTTCTATGATTTTGATCTCAAAATTTGTATTTGCGTTTGTAGTGTGATATAGCTATAGTTATTTTAAAACAGCTTTTTAAAACAGGACTTACTTATTTATTTGAATATGTTTACATCTTTGTGGGCTTATACATGTGCCAGAGTTAAGATAACAACTTGTAGGATTCATACCTCTTCTTTACCATGTAAGTCCTAGGTATCAAATTCAGGTTGTCAGGTTTGGAGGCAAGAACCTTTTCCTGCTGAGCCGTCTTGTCAGTCTCAACAGCTCTGTTTTTAAAATTCTCTTAGTAAGAATAAGTTTGTTTTATATAATGCCAAATACAATTTTTAAAGATTTTTTCTCTCTCTCCATATTTCTTTAAGGGGATTATTTTTTAAATCTTTTCAGTCATTTTATATATCTCAATTTATTTTGACCTATTAGTTGAACTCTTTAATATTTCTTTGTTTTGTTTTTTCTTTTTAAAATTGATTTTATTGAGCTATACATTTCTTTCTCTGCTCCCCTCCCTTACTTTCCTCTCCCCTTCAGTCCTCTCCTATGCTCCCCAATGCTCCCAATTTACTCAGGAGATTGTGTATTTTTCTACTTCCCATGTAGATTAGATCCATGTATACCTCTCTTCTGATGGTATCATATTTACCTGAAGTTTTGTAGTACTTATGTCCTTGTATCAATGCATACTTACTTGAATAGATGAGAACCTTGACCCACTTTGCAGACATTCTTTGTTATGGTTACCATTTGGTGTAGTCTGGGATTCTGGATAGTATTGGCTGATAGCAAGGTTAGATTGGCAGATGACTAACTGTTGGGTTGTCTAGTTGGATTGTATTTCTTTCTATCCTCTGAGCTTAAACAGTACTGTTGATTGTCTTCCATGGACTGGTGAAACCACTGAGTGGACTCTGCCATTGCTTGGGCTCTGCAATTGTCTCTGAATAGATAGAGGCGGATGTAATTTCTCCTCATTGGTCATGCTTATTGGGTGGAATCTATAGTTGAATATGACTGTTAGGCTCTAATACAATATGACCATATTTACTGAAGTGTGCTGCTGTTGGCTAGTTTCTCTCACATGGCACCTTCATTGGCCAGAAAGCAGAGCATTTTCCAAGATCCAAACAAATTAAACAACTTAGTAAATGCAGTGTGAATTACAATGGCAAAAGGGGTGATTATATTTTCCTTTAACCAGAAGACATGGAAGACTTTTAGAATCAAGTTTAAAATTTACTCCTGCTTTTATGAATAGCAAATTTCTTTTTTCATTCATTTTTGTTTGTGCATAGAATGATAAGAAAGAAGTATTTGTGTGTTTTTGAGAAAGAAGAGATTATTTCTTAATCCAATATTTATATTTTTCTTAATGTACAGAGTAAAGGAAGTATTGATTATATTTGGAGACTAATCATTAATAATTCTTATAGTATTTCATTAGGTTAACTAGATTTACCTCTAATACTTCATTTTGAGCACTTGATTTTAGAAAAATTTTCTCTGTAAATGACCCAGATTTGTTTTATATTTTATAATGTGTAGAAATTTTAGAAGAAGATATTTTTGCAAGAAAGAGCTTTCCATTTTCTCCTTTAGCTTTAAATGATGCTTCTGTATGGGCAGTAGCTGTATTCCTACTGAATAGTTATTTTGTATGGGAAGTGAGGGATGATGCCTTGTTAAGGGTTAATAAAAATCACTAAATAGCTTGCATCTGGGAGATACTGATTTAACAGATAATTGGTTATCCATGTTTTGACCTGGCAGTGGCTGAACATGTGAAGTTGCTGTGCCACAAAATGAAAACAGATGAGCGAATCAGAGACCTGAGTTACCCAGCTGATGTGTGCTAAAAGCAGCGTCAATAAAACCCAGGGGTCACAATGTCAAGAGATGGAATCCTTCTATTAATGGGAATTGCTAATGAAAGGATGCAGCACGCCTGTAATAGAGAGATCTCAGTTTGCAAATAGCAAAATCGAGGAAAGCTCATTTTAAGTAATGGAAATCTAAGAAACCAAATAATCAAAAGACACATAAAGTGGTTATAGAGAAAGATTTCCGCAGTAGGAGACACATGCAGAACGTTTTGTTTTGCTCTGGATAAAAATCTCATTTAAGCAGGAAGGTCATCCACGGTTCTCAACCCACTTTTTCTCTCTTATGTACTTAACTGACAACCACTGTTTACATGGAAATGCAAGATTTTTGCAGATTTCAGCCCACATATGTCTTTAAACTAAATCCCAAATAGTTTAATTATTTTATTCATACCTGCTTTTGACACACTCCCCTCCCTGATTTCATTTCTTGGCCTGATTTTCCATTGTATTAAGACCAGTTTTTCTGAATTTATATATCTAATTTTGTATCTCCCATAGAGTATTTACAATACACTGCATTCTTTTAGAGATACCGTGTACCTAACGGGATAAGATGATTATCTTAAACTCTTTTTTATCTAGAAATATTCACCTGGGACTGTTTTCCAAGCCCCATGTTTGCCATTTATCATTTTCCACTTTCTTTTTCCATTTATTTATTTAATTTTTGAGATTATATATAATTATATATATTATACTATCTATATCTATATCTATATATAATTATACTTCTCCCTTTCCTTTTCTCTCTCCAAATCCTCCATCTATTCCCTTCCATTAATTGTAGATACATACATATGTGTATAAACATATATATATATTCCTAAATATAACCTGTCAGACTGTATAATGTTTCCTGTATGTTTTCAGGGTTGACATTTGGGCACTGGACAACCAGCTGGTGTGCTGTTTCCTAAGGAAGACAATCTTTTCCATTCCCAGCTTTCCTCAGTCCTCAGTTGCCTACAGTTGTGTAGGGTTGAGACCACTTCCTTTCAATTCACCCGCTTTGGATATTCTTCCCCTTCCTTCCTCTTTTCCTCTCTCCTTTTGCCTCTTCTTCCCTCACATCTTCTTTTCCACCCTCTTTTCATTTCAATAATATTTATTGAACAATCATTAAAAGTAAGATTTTGAAATCTTATCCTTATACCCACACTTAAATGCGGTTACGACCCCTCATCAAAGAAACTTCTCTTTTCAACAAATGGAAGACAACCACAGAAAACGCCAAATGGCCACGATGCAGAAATAGAGGGGGAGCCCAGCCCCAATAGCTACATCTACATCAAAGCTCCTGCATCTATGACCTGTTGAAGAAGTAAGGCAAATAATAAGAGGCGGAACACTAGGCAGTCTGCTGTGAAACAGCTTCTCTTAGAACCAGTTCCATAAACAAGACAATAGTAATGATACTATCAATAGAGATGCTGATGCAGAAGAGGGAGCATTTCATGGGGTCCCACCTTTAGACAATAACTACAGGCTATTAATGACTGCTAGGAGAAGGAGAATTAGCCTTCACATTAGAATACCAGTTCAAAGTGGTGAGCTCTGAAACCATATACAATAGAGCAACAAGAATGGGCATTACTGGATGGTGGTGGCCCTGGCCTTTCTTTAATCCCAACAGTTTGGGAGGCAGAGGCAGGACAATCTCTTTGAGTTTGAGGCTAGCCTGGTTTACAGAGCTAGTTCCAGGACAGCCAGGGATGTTACACAGAGAAACCCTGTCTAGAAAAACCAAACCAACCAACTAATCAACCATCCAAACAAAGAAAACCTAAAAAATAAAAAAAGAAATTAGGAAAAAAAAGGGCATAGAGGTCTTACTTATATATCTGTGCATACACACACACACAGACACACACACACACACACACACACACACCCAAGACTTAACAAAAATGAACTTGGAAACAGAGTTCAGAACTCTGAAGAGGAAATCACCTTGGGGCCTGCAGTTAGAACAGCTTGTGTGGTGTCCTCCTCTGCTCTCTCCAGGATCAAGTTTCTGGGCCTGAGCAAGAGTCCCTGACTGTGAGGGACTGGTCACACTTCCATCTGAGGAATCATTGAGACTGGAAGGAAAATATTGGTGTTTTTTTTTCATTGTAAAGTAAGTCCATCCAAGTTTAATTCTCAACAATCGTCTGCAGTTTAAGCTCATCCCTATCAGATCTTTATTTATTTAATTTTGTTTCAAAGTTTATTAAATTATGAAAGTTTCCATTTCCGCCCCTCCTCCCAACACCCTCCCACTCCCCCCATCCCCCTCCTCCTCCCTCTCCATCCCTAAGAGCAGTCAGGGCTTCCTGCCCTGTGGGAAGTTCAAGTTCCTCCCCCCTCCCTCCAGGTCCAGGAAGGTGAGTGTCCAAACAGACTGCATCCCAAAAATCCAGTATATGCAGAGGAAACAAGTCCCAGTGTCATTGTCAATGGCTTTTCAGAAAGACTCCGGGCCAGCCACATTCAGAGAATCTGGCCACATTCAGAAAATCTGGTTGGATCACGTGCTCGTTCAGTCCCAGTTCAACTGGCCTTGGTGAACTCTCATTAGATCAGTCCCCTTGTATCAGTGGGTGATCGCACCCCTCGCGGTCCTGAGTTTTTTTTTTTCATGTTCTTCCTCCTTCTGCACCTCATTTGGACCATGGGGGGCTCAGTCCGGTGCTCCAATGTGGGTCTCCGTCTGTATCGCCATCCATCGTCGGATGAAGGATCTATGGTGATAATCAAAATCTTCATCAGTATGGTTATAGGCCAAGGCCGGTTCAGGGACCCTCTCCTCTGTCCAGAGAACAATCTGGGGATCTCTTCTTAGACCTGGGATCCCATTTATAATCAAGTCTCTTGTAAACCCTAAAATGACTCCCTTAGTTGATATATATTCTTCCCTGATCCCATATCCATCCTTCCTCCCTCCCCCCATCTCAGTCCCCCGAGTTTTCCCCATTCCTCCCCTACTCCCTTCTCTCTAACCCTCTCCCCTTTCAACAACCCTCCGACCCACCCCCCCATGCACCCGAGGTTACCTGGGACTCTTGTCTATTTCCAATCTCCAGGAGGATAAGTACATGATTTTCAACAGGTTCACCTTCTTATTTAGCTTCTCTAGGATCTTGAATAATAGGCTCAAAGACCTTTAATTATGGCTAGAATCCACTTATGAGTGAATACATACCATATTCCTCTTTTTGGGTCTGGCTTACCTCACTCAGTAAAGCGTTTTCTATGTCCATCCATTTGCATGCAAAATTCAAGATGTCATTGTTTTTTACCGCTAAGTAAAACTCAAGTGTATATATGTTCCACACCTTCTTTAACCATTCTTCTATTGAGCGGCACCTAAGTTGTTTCCAGGTTCTGGCTATTACAAATAGTGCTGCTATGAACATAGTTGAACAAATGCTTTTGTGGTATGATAGGGCAGCTCTTGGGTATATTCCCAAGAGTGGAATTGCTGGGTCTTGAGGGAGGTTGACTCCCAGTTTCCTGAGAAACCGCCACACTGATTTCCACAGTGGCTGCACAAGTTTGCATTCCCACCAACGATGGATGAGAGTTCCCCTCTCTCCACATCCTCTCCAGCATAGGCTATCATTGGTGTTTTTGACTTTAGCTAATCTGACCGGTGTAAAATGGTATCTCATAGTTGTTTTGATTTGGATTTCCCTGATCACTAAGAATGTTGAGCATGACCTTAAGTGTCTTTTGGCCATTCGGAGTTCTTCTGTTGAGAATTTTCTGTTCAGATCAGCACCTCATTTTTTAATTGGGTTAATTAGAGTTTTATTGTCTAGTTTCTTGAGTTCTTTGTATATTTTGGAGATCAGGCCTTTATCTGATGAGGGGTTGGTGAAGATCTTCTCCCAGTCAGAAGGTAGCCTTTTTGTCTTACTGACGGTGTCCTTTGCTTTACAGAAGCTTCTCAGTTTCAGGAGGTCCCATTTATTCATTGACTCTTATTGTCTGTGCTACTGGGGTTCTACCTAGGAAGTGGTCTTCTGTGCCTATGTCTTGTAGACTACTTCCCACTTTCTCTTCTATCTGGTTCAAAGTGGTCCAATTAATGTTGAGGTCTTTAATCCATTTGGACTTGATTTTTGTGCATGGTGATAGATATGGATCTACTTTTATTCTTCTACAGGTTGACATCCAGTTATGCCAGCACCATTTGTTAAAGATGCTTTCCTTTTTCCATTGCATACCTTTAGCCCCCTTGTCGAAAATCAAGTGTTCATAGGTTTGTGGGTTAATATCTGGGTCTTCTTTTCGATTCCATAGGTTGACTTCTCTGTTCTTATGCCAGTACCAAGCTGTTTTCAATACTGTAGCTGTGTAATAGAGTTTGAAGTCAGGGATGGTTATACCTCCAGTCGTTCCGTTATTATATAAGATTGTTTTGGCTATCCTGGGTTTTTTGTTTTTCCATATAAAATTAATTATTATTCTCTCAAGGTCTGTGAAGAAGTTTGATGGGATTTTGATGGGGATTGCATTGAATCTATAGATTGCTCTTGGTAGAATTGCCATTTTTACTATGTTGATCCTCCCAATCCAAGAGCAAGGGAGGTCTTTCCATTTTCTGGTATCCTCCTCAATTTCTTTCTTCAAAGACTTAAAGTTCTTGTCAAATAGATCTTTCACTTCCTTGGTCAGAGTTATCCCAAGATATTTTATGCTATTTGTGGCTATCGTGAAAGGTGAAGTTTCTCTGATTTCCCTCTCTGCTTCTTTATCCTTTGTGTATAGGAGGGCAACTGATTTTTTTGGAGTTGATCTTGTATCCTGCCATATTACTAAAGGTGTTTATCAGCTGTAGGAGTTCTTTGGTAGAGTTTTTGGGGTCGCTGATGTACACTATCATATCGTCTGCAAATAATGAGAGTTTAACTTCTTCCTTTCCAATTCGAATCCCTTTGATCCCCTTATGTTGTCGTATTGCTATTGCTAGAACTTCTAGCACTATATTGAAGAGGTATGGGGAGAGTGGACAGTCTTGTCTTGTTCCTGATTTCAATGGAATGGCTTTGAGTTCTCTCCATTCAGTTTGATGTTAGCTGTCAGCTTACTGTAAATAGCTTTTATTATATTTAGGTATGATCCTTGTATCCCCAATCTCTCCAACACCTTTATCATAAAGGGATGTGGATTTTGTCAAATGCTTATTCAGCATCTAATGAGATGATCATATGGTTTTTTTCTTTCAGTTTATTTATATGATGGATTACATTGATGGATTTGCGTATGTTGAACCAGCCCTGCATCTCTGGAATGAAGCCTACTTGATCATAATGGATAATTTTTCTAATGTGTTCTTGGAATCGGTTTGCCAGGATTTTGTTGAGAATTTTTGCGTCGATGTTCATGAGTGAGATTGGCCTGGAATTCTCTTTCTTGGTTGTGTCTTTATGTGGTTTTGGTATCAGGGTAACTGTAGCTTCATAAAAAGAGTTTGGCAATGACTCTTCTGTTTCTATATTGTGAAATACCTTAAGGAGTATAGGTATCAGCTCTTCTTGAAAGTTCTGGTAGAATTCTGCATTAGAACCATCTGGCCCTGGGCTTTTTTTGGTCAGGAGGTTTTTGATAACCGCTTGTAATTCTTCGCGACTAACAGGTCTATTTAGATTGTTCACCTGGTCTTGATTTAACTTTGGTAAATGGTATTTATCTAAATACCAATCTATTTCTCGTACATTTTCCAACTTTGTGGCATATAAACTTTCGTAGTAAGATCTAATGATTCTCTGAATTTCCTCTATGTCTGTTGTTATGTCCCCCTTTTCATTTCTGATCTTATTAATTTGAGTGTTCTCTCTCTGCCGTTTGATTAGTTTGGCTAGGGGTTTATTAATCTTATTGATTTTCTCCAAGAATCAACTTTTTGTTTTGTTGATTTTTGGGATTGTTTACTGTGTTTCTGTTTTGTTGATTTCAGCCCTCAGTTTGATTATTTCCAATCTTCTACTCCTCCTGGGAGAGTCTGCTTCTTTTTTTTTCCAGAGCTTTCAGGTGTGCTGATAAGTCTCCAATATGTGCTTTCTCCATTTTCTTTAATTGGGCACTTAGTGCTATGAACTTTCCTCTTAGCACTGCTTTCAGTGTGTCCCATAGATTTGAGTATGTTGTGTCTTTATTTTCATTAAATTCAAGGAAGACTTTAACTTCTTTCTTTATTTCTTCCTTGACCCAAGGATGATTCAGTAATTGACTGTTCAACTTCCACACGTTTGTAGGCTTTCTGGTGTTAGAATTGTTATTGAGTTCTAACTTTATTCCGTGGTGATCCGACAAGACACAGGTGGTTACTAATATTTTTTTGTATCTATGGAAGTTTGCTTTGTTACCGAGTATGTGGTCAATTTTTGAGAAGGTTCCATGAGCTGCAGAGAAGAAGGTATATTCTTTCCTTTTTTGGTGGAATGTTCTTAGATATCTGTTAAGTCCATTTGATTCATTACCTCTAGTAATTCTCTTATTTCTCTGTTGAGTTTCTGTTTGATTGACCTGTCCATTGGTGAGAGAGGTGTGTTGAAGTCTCCTACTATTAGTGTGTGTGGTTTGATGACTGCCTTGAGTTCTAAAAGTTTTTCTTTTACATAAGTGGTTGCTTTTATATTAGGGACATAGATATTCAGGATTGAGACTTCCTCCTGATGAATTGTTCCTGTTATGAGTATAAAATGTCCATCTCCATCTCTTCTGATTGATTTTAGTTTGAAGTCAGATTTGTTAGATATTAGAATGGCCACGCCCGCTTGTTTCTTAGGTCCATTTGCTTGGAAAACCTTTTCCCAACCCTTTACTCTGAGTAGATGTCTATCCTTGTGGTTGAGGTGTGTTTCTTGTAAACAGCAGAATGTTGGATCCTGTTTTCGTATCCAATCTCTTAGTCTGTGCCTTTTTATAGGTGAATTGAGTTCATTGATATTAAGTGATATTGACCAGTGGTTGTTGATTCCGGTTATTTTTCTTTTGTGTGTGTGTGTAGTAGAGTTTGTGTGTTTCTCTTCTTTGAGTTCTGGTTGTGAAGGGTCGCTAAATGTCTGGGTTATTGTAGGCAGTGATGGCAATGTTGGATTCCTTGGGTTGCGATTTTCCTTCTATTACTTTCTGTAAGGCTGGATTTGTGGCTACGAATTGTTTAAATTTATTTTTATCCTAGAATATTTTGTTTTCTCCGTTGATAGTGAACGATAGCTTGGCTGGGTATAGCAGTCTGGGTTTGCATCCATGGTCTCTTAGTTTCTACAGTACCTCTATCTAGGATCTTCTGGCTTTCATGGTTTCCATAGAGAAGTCTGGTGTAAGCCTGATAGGTTTACCTTTATAAGTTACTTGACCTTTTTCCTTTGCAGCTCTTAATATTCTTTCTTTAATCTGTATGTTTTGTGTTTTGATTATTATATGGCGAGGGGATTTTTTTTTTGATACAGTCTATTCGGTGTTCTGTATGCATCTTGAACCTTCATAGGAATATTGTTCTTTAGATTGGGAAAGTTTTCTTCTATAATTTTGTTGAATATATTTTCTAGGCCTTTGATCTGCAGTTCTTCTCCTTCTTCAATCCCTATTATTCTTAGATTTGGTTTTTTTTATTGTGTCCCAGATTTCCTGAATGTTTTGTGAAGAGAATTTGTTGGATTTGCTGTTTTCTTTGACCAGAGCATTTATTTTCTCTATGGTGTCTTCAGAATCTGAGATTCGTTCTTCTATCTCTTGTATTCTATTGGTTATGCTTGATTCTGTAGTCTCCGTTCGTTTACCTAGGTTTTCCATATCCAGCCAGTTCTCGGTTTGTGTTTTCTTCATTGCCTCCATTTCAGTTTTCAATTCTTGAACTGTTTCCTTTACCTGTTTGATTGTTTTTTCTTGATTTCTCAGGGTATCATTCACAGATTTACTTATTTCTTCAAACTTTTTGTTATATTTCTCATCCATTTCTATACTCATTTCTTCAAACTTTTTGTTATATTTCTCATCCAGTTCTTTAAGGGAGTTATTCATATCCTGTTTAAGGGACTCTATTGCTTTCATAATGGCACTTTTTTCCACTTCTTCTGGGTTAAGGTGTTCAAGTCCTTCTATTGTAGGGTCCTTGGGATCTGGTGTTTTCATGTTGTTTTTCAGATTGTTGGATGAGTTCTTGCCTTGGCGTCTGCCCATCTCTTACTTCAAATGCTCTCTATTGGAACTTCTGGTACCGGGTCAGGTTCCCTTCTTGGGCAGGAACTTCACTGACAGAATGCCCACCTTTCCTCAGGCAGGCTATTGAAGCACAGGCACTCCCTCTTTCTGGGATGCGCTTACTATGCAGGCCCAGCTAGCAAGGCAGCTGGGCTGGGAAAATTTTATGGCCCCAAGGGGAAGGGAGAAATATAGGAATTCGTACCTGGATGGGAGCTGAGATGGCAGGAGGGAGCGGGGAGCCAGCACTGCAGGGTGACCTGGGAGTCTATGGGGTTGGGGAAAGCCCGAGCTCCTCCTCACTGGGACCCTGCTATGGGCCCAAAGCCAAATATTGGTGTTTTACATGCTTTTAAAGACAGGATCTTGCTATATAGTACAGGCTGGCTACAAATGCATGATCCCCCTGCTTCAGTCTTCCAATTGCCAGAATTATAATCATGCACCATCAAGCCCAGCTTGAAGAACCATTTTTTTAAAAGTATTTATTATATATACAGTATTCAGCCTGCATGTATGCCCTCAGGCCAGAAGAGGGCACCAGATCTCATTACAGATGGTTGTGAGTCACCATGTGGTTGCTGGGAATTGAACTCAGGACCTCTGGAAGAGCAGCCAGTGCTCTTAACCACTGAGCCATCTCTCCAGCCCCTTGGAGAACCATTTTTAATTCTAGTGTGAAACAGTTTTCTGCGCTGATCTTTCAAGCATCATAAAGGAGGGGATGCAAATCAGATCAGTATTAAAGAAAAGTAACTAAACCAAAACTACCCCGACCTAGAACATAACCCAAACCAAATATGAGACAAATATTCACCATGATTAGTATGAACTTACAAGAGAGCTAAGTTGATATATGATCATGATTTCAATTTAGCCTTTTATTTCAACTGTATGTACTTCAGAAAGGACTTGAGCGATTTACTCTAGACAGAAACAAACTCTATCAGGCACAGAGAACTAAGGATCAAATATAGGCCTGGCAGAGTCAGGAGGATCTTTCCTTTTTTCTAACAAGTTTATATCAGCAGGACCTAGAACTGAGCTGGGTATAGATGATCAATAAATTCCCGCTAAGTGTCAGAGCGTGGGGGATGTTGACAATGTTTACATAATTAGCTTCTATTTTGTTCAGTGCTCTGAGGTGGGCGTTGGGTGAAGGGGCTGAAAAGCAAGAGTCCTGGTTGGAGATGGATATGGGAGTTGGCAGGGAGGGACAGCATTAGTGAGTCCTGAGATTTCAGAGTTTCAGGCTGAGGTTCTAAACAAGGAAGACTTGCTTGGTCAACCTTAACTTGCATGTTGAGCAACACTCAGTCTGTGGTTGACAATGTCTCAGTTTCTGCCTTGGAAAGCTTAGAATGCCAATTTTTCACTCACGACAAGATTATAAAAATCAGACGAGACAGAAAATCTCACAACACTTTGAAGATTTTGAGATAAAATATTGGTAATAACAAAATGGTGACTTTGGTGCCTAATTTTGCTTCTTAAAAATACTGTGATAGCAGAGATGAACCCTCTTACAAAATTTAAGCTCATGCTCTCTCCTTATAAACGAAAGGAAGCTGTGAATTTTGGTTAAATCATGGTCTGTGACATGTAACATTTATTTTATGTAGGTCCGTTGGAATTAATTTTCACAAAAAGTTTCTTAAGCGAAAAGATTGGCTAAATTAATTAGCACAAAGTAAGTTGTTTACAGAGAGAGTCACAAGGAAGCTGACAAATTGATTTACAGCTTAAGTGAAAAAATTCAATTACTTATTAAACACATATTCTATGGCCCAATGAACAAATACAATTTCCCTTGACAAGCATCTGTTCCAAAGTTTATGGTCATCATGGAGCCTAGGTACAGGGTCCTGATACTTAGCTTTTTACAGTGCTTGCTTTCTTGCCTGGGAGGTGACAAAAAGAAAAAAAAAGAAAAAAAAACAAGAAAAAAAGAACAAGACATAAAAGCAAGAATAAATAATAACAGCAATAAAGTAAGCAACATTTGTCTCTCCTTAAATGTAAATAAACATAAGAGAGAACTGTAATTAAGTTTAAAAATAGAACATGTACAGGTTTAAGCTTAAATGAGTCTTCTGCATTGCTGATTTTCAGTAGTTGGTTGTCCTCTATCACCAGAATATAAATAGGCTCACCCTTCTTTCCTTTTATCTCGCTGAGAACTACGACCCTGATAGCACTTGAAATCTCGAAGTAATTATAGGCAATGTAATTATTTTGTTTCAAGTGCTCTCATCAGGCATCATGGCAACATGTAGTTTTCTTTTCATTTAAGTCAAAGAATATTCAAAATATGGAAAGCGATAGTTTGAATGACACATTTGTTACGTCTCTCTTGCAACTTTTTCATGAAAAATCTTGCTCTGTTGTAATCATCCTTTTGATGCCTCGTCTCTAACATTGTTCAGTAGGAGGGTTGAATGGAATGTGGAATTGAACAAATGATGAAATAAGAAAACTCAAGAAGCTTTTGTTTTGTAGTTTTAAGAATTGAACTCAGGCTAGGCACACGACAGGCAAACATTCTACCACTGAGATGTATCCCCAGGTTGATCTTGAACTGACTCTGTCAGTTCAAGTAACTCAGGCAGGCTTTGAACTTGTGATCTTCCTTATCCTAGAAAGTAGGTGCAGATACAGGTGCTCACCACTAGGCCCTGTTTCCGGCTCGTCATCCCTATTAATTTGCTATGTGTTTTAGAAAAGCTCCTTTCAGTCCTCATCAATTTAATGATTCGCTTCAAGCGGGGAGTGTCTGTGTGTTACCGAGAGCAGTAACGTGGATCAAGGCTCAGCTCAGGTGGCTTCAGACCCATTCGTGAAAAGATAATTAATGATGGCACTTGGTACAGGTGATGAAGTCGCTGGAATCTTGGTGGGGAGACAATTTAAAATCTATGACAGCGGTTTGTACATATTTTCCTAAACTTTTTGACCCCCTGCTAGAATTTTTGAAAAGACTCCATTAACTGAGGTGATAATTAAGGGCAACAGTAAATTTTCCTCAGTAGATACAATGAAATTTAAAGTAACCTTGAGAAATATTTTTAAAAAGGTTATGCAGCCACATCTACATAATAGGAGTTCCAGATCATCAGGGACAAACAAGGACAGATCCATGTTCTAAGTTACTCACATTTACCTTCCTTGGTAGTATAACTTTTCTCAATTAAACTTCTGTTATATTTAGAATGAAATTACGTATGTATCTGCAAGTGTAGATAGTATGTCACACGTCCTTCATGCTCCTTCTCCATACATGTTTGGAGGATGCTCTAGCTTCATTCAGGTACTCTCTCCCTAGTTGTCTCAGGGCTTCCTGATGTCTTGGTCTCTAAATCCTGGTGGGTCCTTCCTGGTACTCACATACACTTACATCCAAAGTGTAAGAACTTTACCATCTCAGACAACTTCTCAAGGATGATGCAACATTAAAATCCCCAAGGTATGATTGAACTGTACATCCTTCTTGATCCCACTGCAGATATTCTAGTTGAACTGATTTGCTTTGCAGCCTGAATTAGTTCTTTTTAAAGCTTCCAAGATGACTCTAAAGTGCAGCCAAGCTTGAGTATTGCTGCAAGGCTGGGTCTTTGGCCAATGCTAAATAGATACATCTCTAAGTTGGAAAACGATCAAGTCTCGTTTACCCAACTCTTCAGAGTATTCCAGTGGGATTAATTTCAACCCCCAGGCACACTGATCTCTTAGGTAACGCACGTGTGGATTTTCCCCATATAGTCATCTCATTTTTCTAAGACTCACTCCTATGCCCAGGGTTAATTGCAAAATAAAAGAAAAAGAACAACAGACAACCAAACAGAACCATCATCCATCTGCTTACCAAACCTCCCCTTTCGAGAATACACATAGGCTAACGCAGGAAGAAAAGCATAAAGCTAATATCTGTAGGGTAATTTGCTTTCTGACCCTCTTGGGTCATGCAGGGAATCATGTTTGTTTTTCATACTAAAACTATACAAAGGGCTCTCCTAGCCTCAGCTCATGGTGTATTTTTCAGCTTTCATTATGCCTTAGTTGCATTTTTTATTGCGGTGACAAAACACCATGACAAGGGAACTTATACAAGAAAGCATTTAGTTTGAAGATCATAGTTCCAGAGAGTTAAGAGCTCATGACTGTCATGGAGGGATCATGGAAACCAGTAGACAGGTGTGGCTCAGGCTCAGTAGCTAAGGATTTGCTTCGAATCCACAATCATGAGACAGACAGAGAAGCACACAGAGAGCTAACTCTGAGTGGCCTGGGATTTTGAAACCTTAAAGCCCCTGACCCCAGTGATATACCCCATCTAACAGGGCCACATCTCCTAATCCTTCCCAAACAGTTCCACCTTCTGGGAACTAAGCACTCAAATATATGAGCCTATAATTTTCATTCTTATTCAAACTCCCACAATTTAAACACCGCAAAGGCAGATACTCTGAGACAATAATATTATTACCTCTTCTGTATTTTAAATTTCCTTTTCTCTTTAGAATTCTCATCATTTTATGTAACCTAGAGTGTTCTCTCAAGTATTTCCTCCACTGGTGGAGGATTCAATGTATTTAAACTTCAAAATTGTTATTGAAGAATGAATTGGTGCCAATTTTGACCTGTGTTGTTCAATAGCGTGTTTTGTTTCCTGTGTTCTGTC
Organism: Myodes glareolus; assembly: GCF_982192425.1. NCBI lineage: Eukaryota > Metazoa > Chordata > Mammalia > Rodentia > Cricetidae > Myodes > Myodes glareolus. Next base: position 32,076,587 of record NC_142048.1, on the reverse strand, counting down.
TTTATCCAGGCTTCAGGCTACTAAAGCACAATGGCATAGACTAACTGACTTGTAAACAGTAGAAATTTAAGTTCTTACAGTTCTAGAGTATAGAAATTCCAAGATCAAGGCACTGACAGGTTCAGCGAGTGGGAATAGCCCTCTTTCCAGCTTATAGACTGCCATGCTTATAGACTTAAAACAGTGGGTCAGAGAGATGTTCTTTTTCTGATAATTTTGCTGGTTTTGAGATAGGGTCTCACGCTATGTCCCACACATGATTGGAACTTGTTAGATAGTGCAGGCTAGTCTCAAAATCACAACAATTCTCCCACCTCAGCCTCTCAAACCCTGAGATTACAGGACAAACTTTTTATTGTACGTTAAAGGACATTTATATTATGAATTAGGGCAAGGGATCTTAAGAACTACTAACTTCCTTTTAAAATTTCTTTTTCTTGTTTGAGAATTTCATATATGTATATAATATGTTTTGATCAAATTCACCTCATTCTCTGTTCTCTTAATTCCCCTCTTATTCCCCTTTTCACTACCTCTCCAACTTTTAAAAAAGTCATTGATCTATGTATAATTAGTGTGATCTGTATATAAATGACAGTAGTATCATCTCTTAAGGGCTATATCTCTAAAGAGAACCAATTCTCCTTTCCCCAGCAATTGAGTCTTGATTATCAATTGCCAATAGCTCCTCAGCTAGGGATAGAACTTCATGAGACCCTCTCCTAGCCATGCTGGGAATTTGGCTCCTTGAGCATGAATCTTGTGCATGCAGTCACAGCTACTATGAGTTCATATATACAAAGGGTTTTTGAGAAGAAACAAGAATGATAGAACAGGAAGGATTAAGAGCAGCGGGCAGATGGAAGGACGGGGAAGAGGAGACAATGAACACTAAAGACTATTGAAAATGCCATATGGGATCCTACTACCCTAAAATATGCACATATACATATAGTGAAAGGAGGTCCAAGTAGAGTTGCTTTATAACAGGGTGTGCTAGTTACCTTTTTATTGTCAATTTATCACTAAGGATGATGGCACCTCAGCTAAAGAATTGCATAGATCAGATTGCCCTGCGGCCATGTCCGTGAGAGTTTTTCTTGATTGATCTGGGAGGACCCAGTTCACTGTGGATGGCACAGATAGTTCTGGGTTGTATAAGAAAGCCAGCTGAACTAGTGAGCCAGTAAACACCCCTACTCTATGATTTCTGTTTCCAGGTTTCTGCCTTGAATTCTTGCTCTGACCTCCCTCAATGATGGATTGTAACCTTAAGTGTAAACCAAAAGACCAACTCTTTGCTCTCCAAGTTGCTTTTGGTCATGGTGTTTATCACTGCAAGAGAAAGCAAAACTAGAATGTGGTAGGGTACGCCTCTTCTAGATTCCATAGGTGCCAATAACAAGCCCAGTGCCAGGTATGAGTTACTTCTTTTCTAGTTGTTGGCCACAAACATTGCAGGATACTGCCACTGTTCTTGTTTACTCTCTAAAGCTTGATAGTAAGACCCTATTGCTGCAGACACCTGACTCATAAGATATGGAGAAATCAATTTGGTACTGATCTGGAAACTAGTTGCTTTTTAACGACCTTACACATAATTGTGAAACCTTGGCTATTTAGGGCTTCAACACATGCATCTGGGATGGGACGGGGTGATAAATGTTCAGCCCATAACAACTCACAATATGGATTTTAAATTCAATCATCTTGTGAGGTGCATTAGTAGCTTGAGTTCATCTCACTTTTTTCACCTACTCTTTTCTTCCTGTTATTACTGAGTGGCAGATACATGCAGAGTCCCTGGGTGGTAGTCATTTGGATTGTTTTCAGTTGCTAGCTAGTATAGACGCAGCTGACCTAGACGTCCTCAGACATCTGTGTACACGTTTTCCTTTTCTTAGGCAAATATCTAAGAGTGAAACAATTTTGTGAGACAACATCATATTATTTTCCACAGAAGTCCTACCATCTTTTCAGTGCCACCATTCAAGTTTGAGATTACCAGTTTCTCTAACCATTACCAGCATTTGGTATTTTTATTTCTTAAACTACTATAGCAGGTATAAAGTAACTTCTCAGTCTATATACAAATTTCTGTTGTAATTAGCAATGTACAGCATCTTTCTGGGTAGCTTTTGGGCATTCGGAGATCTTTTGCTCTTATTTTATTTGTGTGTCTTTCAGGGTATTTCTCTATGTCATCTAAGGTGTTGATTCATTGACACAGAATTTTTCCCAGCACCCCTTGCTCATTCATTAAAGTTAATGGTACCTTCAATGCCCTTTTCTTTATTGTTGATTTGACAATTGATGTTTCCTTCCTTTTATATTCCTTCGACTAGTCTGACTAAAATCTTATTGATTTTTTGAAAAATTTGATTTTTGTTTTGTAGATTTTTCTGGTATTGTTTCTAGACCATTAATTTCCTCTTTATGACTACTTTACACTTATTTTGAGTTTAATTTGTTCTTTTTTCTGTTTAAAAGTAGTATATCAAATAATTTCTTTTAATATTTTTTCTTTTTTAGCAATATTTTTATCGTTTTTATTGCACTATGCATTTTTCTCTCTTCCCTTCTCTTTCTTCCCTCTGCCTTTCTACCTTCTCCTGTTACCTCCATGCTTCCAATTTACTCAGAAGATCTTGTTTTTCCAATGTCCCATGTAGATTAGATCCATGTATGTCTCTTTTAGGGTCCTCTTTGCTCTTCAGGTTCTCTGGGATTGTGGATTGTAGGCTGATTTTTCTTTGCTTCATGTCTAAAATTCACTTATGAGTGAGTATATATTATATTTGTCTTTCTGGGTCTGGGTTACCTCACTAAGGATAGTTTTTTCCTAGATCCATCAATTTGCCTGCAAATTTCAAGATGTCATTATTTTTAATCAATGAGTAGAACTCCATTGTGTAAATGTACCACATTTTCCTTATCCATTCTTCAGTTGAGCAGCATCTAGGTTGTTTCCTGGTTCTGGCTATTGCAAATAATGCTGCTATGAACATAGTTGAGCACATGTCTTTGTGGTATGAGTGAACATCCTTTGGGTATATACCCAAAAGTGGTATTTCTGGGTTTTGAGGTAGATTGTATCTTAATTTTCTGAGAAATCACCATACTCATTTCCAAAGCATCTGTACAAGTTAGCACTCCCACCAGCAATGGAGGAGTATTCCTCTTATCCCACACCTTCTCTGGCATAAGCTGTCATCAGTGTTTTTGATCATGGTCATTCTGAAAGGTGTAAAATGAAATCTCAGAGTTGTTTTGATTTGCATTTCTCTGATGGTTAAGGATGCTGAGCATTTCCTTAGGTGTCTTTCAGTCATTTAGGATTCATCTCTTGAGTCTTCTTTGTTTAGGTCTGTACCCTATTTTTTTGTGGGATCACGTTGAGTTTCTCTACATTTAGTTTGATGCTGACTGTTGACTTACTATAAAATGTCTTTATTATGTTTAGGTATAGTCCTTGTGTCTCTGCCCTCTCTCAGACTTTCATCATAGATGGATGTTGAATTTTGTTTAAGGCTTTTTCAGCATCTAATGAGATGATCATATGTTTTTTTCTTTCAGTTTGTTTTTATGGTGGATTACATGTACAGAGTTTTGTATGTTGAACCATTCCTGCATCTCTGGGATGAAGCTTACTTGGTCATGGTGGATGATTTTTCTGATGTGTTCTTGGATTCAGTTTGTCAGTATTTTATTTAGTATTTTTACATCAATGTTCATGAGTGAGATTGGTCTGTAATTATCTTTCTTTTTTATTATTTTATTATTTTTTAAAAACAAACTATCTTTTTTCATTATACATAAAATAATGGTAAAAGTAAAATGCTGAGATCCTCAAGTGGCTGCAGCAGGCAGCAGGCCATTAGACCATGCTGTAGGTCCCCAAAGTGGCAGCAGACAGCAGGCAGCGGGTCCTGAGACCATGGAAAGCCATGAAGGTAGCTGGGTCCCAGGCAGGAATTCACATGGCAGGTGAGAGACTAAGATGGATAGATACTTCATGCAGAGTGAAGTTGGATATTTATTTAGTGGCTTATGAAAGGGAAGGGGAGAAGTGGGAAGAGCAGAGAGAAAGGCAGAGAAAGAGAGAGAGAGAGAGAGAGAGAGAGAGAAACAGAAGGGGGAAGGAGAGAAGTGGGAAGGAAAGACAGAAGCTGCCTCTTCAAGAGGGCAGAAAAGGAAAGGACTCAGGCTGGAAGCTGAAAATTGGCTTGCCTAGGCAACGGGGGATGGAGTGGGTGTGACTTGTCTCTTTTTTTTTTTTTTAGTAAATTTTATTAAATTATAAAGTTTCCATTTCCGCCCCCCCTCCCAACACCCTCCCACTCTCCCCACTCCCCCCCTCCTTCCCCTCCGTCCCCCAGGGCAGTCAGGGTTTCCTGCCCTGTGGGAAGCTCCAGCTCCCTCCCCCTCCCTCCAGGTCCAAGAAGGCAAGCGTCCAAACAGACTGGATCCCCAAAATCCAGCATATGCAGAGGAAACAGGTCCCAGTGTCATAGTCAATGGCTTTTCAGAAAGACCCCGGGCCAGCCACAGTCAGAGAATCTGGCTAGATCACGTCCTCGTTCAGTCCCAGTCCGACTGGCCCTGGTAAACTCTCATCAGATCCGTTCCCTTGTATCAGTGGGTGATAGCATCCCTCGCAGTACTGATTTCGTCTTTCATGTTCCTCCTCCTTCCGCTCCCCCTCCAGACCTCGGGGGGCTCAATCCGGTGCTCCAATGTGGGCCTCCGACTGCATAGCCGTCCTTCGCCAGACGAAGGATCTATGGTGATAAGCAAAATATACATCAGTATGGTCATGGGCCACGGCCGATTCAGGCACCCTCTCCTCTGTCCAGAGAGCAATCTGGGGGATTTCTCCTTGGACCTGGGATCCCATATATAATCAAGTCTCCTGTAAACCCTAAAATGGCTCCCTTAGTTGAAATATATTGTTCCCTGATCCCATATTCATCCTACCTCCCTCCCCCCCCCATCCCCGGCCACCAAGCTTTCCCCGTTCCTCCCCTACTCCCTTCTCTCTAGCCCTCTCCCCCTCCATCGACCCTCCCACCCCCCCATGCACCCGAGGTTACCTGGGACTCTTGTCTATTTCCTACCTCCTGGTGGATAGCTAAATAATCTTCATCAGGTTCATCTTCTTATTTAGCTTCTCTAGGATCACGAATAATAGGCTCAAAGACCTTTAATTATGGTTAGAATCCACTTATGAGTGAATACATACCGTGTTCCTCTTTTTGGGTCTGGCTTACCTCACTCAGTAAAGCGTTTTCTATTTCCATCCATTTGCATGCAAAATTCAAGATGTCATTGTTTTTTACCGCCGAGTAAAACTCTAATGTATATATGTACCACACCTTTTTTAACCATTCTTCTATTGAGGGGCACCTAGGTTGTTTCCATGTTCTGGCTATTACAAATAGTGCAGCTATGAACATAGTTGAACAAATGCTTTTGTAGTATGTTAGGGAATCTTTAGGGTATATTCCCAAGAGTGGTATTGCTGGGTCCTGAGGGAGGTTGACTCCCAGTTTCCTGAGAAACCGCCACACTGATTTCCACAGTGGCTGCACGAGTTTGCATTCCCACCAACAATGGATGAGTGTTCCCCTCACCCCACATCCTCTCCAGCATAGGCTATCGTTGGTGTTTTTGACTTTAGCTATTCTGACAGGTGTAAGATGGTATCTCAAAGTGGTTTTGATTTGCATTTCCCTGATCGCTAAGGAGGTTGAGCATGACCTTAAGTGTCTTCTGGCCATTCGAAGTTCATCTGTTGTGAATTCTCTGTTAAGTTCAGTACCCCATTTTAATTGGATTAATTAGAGTTTTAGTGCCTAGTTTCTTGAGTTCTTTGTATATTTTGGAGATCGGACCTTTGTCTGATGAGGGGTTGGTGAAGATCTTCTCCCAGTCAGAAGGCAGCCTTTTTGTCCTACTGACAGTGTCCTTTGCTTTACAGAAGCTTCCCAGTTTCAGTAGATCCCATTTATTCATTGTTTCTCTTATTGTCTGTGCTGCTGGGGTCCTACTTAGGAAGAGGCCTCCTGTGCCTAAATCTTGTAGACTACTTCCCACTTTCTCTTCTATCAGGTTCAAAGTGGACGGATTAATGTTGATGTCTTTAATCCACTTGGACTTGATTTTTGTGCATGGTGATAGATATGGATCTACTTTCATTTTTTTACAGGTTGACATCCAGTTATGCCAGCACCATTTGTTAAAGATGCTTTCCTTCTTCCATTGTATACCTTTAGCTCCCTTGTCGAAAATTAGGTGTTCATAAGTTTGTGGGTTAATATCTGGGTCTTCTATTCGATTCCATAGGTCGACTTCTCTGTTCTTATGCCAATACCAAGCTGTTTTCAATACTGTAGCTCTATAATAGAGTTTGAAGTCAGGGATGGTAATGCCTCCAGAAGTTCTTTTATTGTATAAGATTGTTTTGGCTATCCTGGGTTTTTTGTTTTGCCATATAAACTTGATTATTGTTCTCTCAAGGTCTGTGAAGAAGTTTGATGGGATTTTGATGGGGATTGCATTGAATCTATAGATTGCTTTTGGTAGAATTGCCATTTTTACTATGTTGATCCTCCCAATCCAAGAGCAGGGGAGGTCTTTCCAATTTCTGGTATCCTATTTGACTTAAAGTTTTTGTCAAATAGGTCTTTCACTTCCTTGGTTAGAGTAACCCCAAGATATTTTATGCTATTTGTGGCTATCATGAAAGGTGATGCTTCTCTGATTTCCCTCTCTGCTTCTTTATCCTTTGTGTATAGGAGGGCCACTGATTTTTTGGAGTTGATCTTGTATCCTGCCACATTACTAAAGGTGTTTATCAGCTGTAGGAGTTCTTTGGTAGAGTTTTTGGGGTCGCTTATGTACACTATCATATCGTCAGCAAATAACGAAAGTTTAACTTCATCCTTTCCAATTCGAATCCCCGTGATCCCCTTATGTTGTCTTATTGCTATTGCTAGAACTTCAAGCACTATATTGAAGAGGTGTGGAGAGAGTGGACAGCCTTGTCGCGTTCCTGATTTTAGTGGAAAGGCTTTGAGTTTCTCTCCATTCAGTTTGATGTTAGCTGTCGGCTTGCTGTATATTGCTTTTATTATATTTAGGTATGATCCTTGTATCCCCAGTCTCTCCAACACCTTTATCATAAAAGGGTGTTGAATTTTGTCAAATGCTTTTTCAGCATCTACTGAGATGATCATATGGTTTTTTTTTCAGTTTATTTATATGATGGATTACATTGATAGATTTGCGTATGTTGAACCAGCCCTGCATCTCTGGAATGAAGCCGACTTGATCATAATGGATAATTTTTCTAATGTGCTCTTGGATTCGGTTTGCCAGTATTTTATTGAGAATTTTCACGTCGATGTTCATGAGTGAGATTGGCCTGTAATTCTCTTTCTTGGTTGTGTCTTTGTGTGGTTTTGGTATTAGGGTAACTGTAGCTTCATAAAAGGAGTTAGGCAGTCACTCTTCTGTTTCTATATTGTGGAATACGTTAAGGAGTATAGGTATTAGCTCTTCCTGGAAGTTCTGGTAGAATTCTGCATTGAAACCATCTGGTCCTGGGCTTTTTTTGGTAGGGAGATTTTTGATAACAGCTTCTAACTCTTCGCGACTAACAGGTCTATTTAGATTGTTCACCTGTTCTTGGTTCAACTCTGGTATATGGTATTTATCTAAAAAAATGTCCATTTCTTTTACATTTTCCAACTTTGTGGCATATAAACTTTCATAGTAAGATCTAATGATTCTCTGAATTTCCTCTGTGTCTGTGGTTATGTCCCCCTTTTCATTTCTGATCTTATTAATTTGCATGTTCTCTCTCTGCCGTTTGATTAACTTGGATAGGGGTTTGTCAATCTTGTTGATTTTCTCCAAGAACCAGCTTTTTGATTCATTGATTCTTTGGATTGTTTTCTCTGTTTCTATTTTGTTGATTTCAGCCCTCAGTTTGATTATTTCCAGTCTTCTAGACCTCCTGGGTGAATCAGCTTCTTTTTTTCTAGATCTTTCAAGTGTGCTGTTAAGTCTCCAATGTGTGCTTTCTCCGCTTTCTTTAATTGGGCACTTAGTGCTATGAACTTTCCTCTTAGCACTGCTTTCATAGTGTCCCATAGGTTTGAGTATGTTGTGTCTTTGTTTTCATTAAATTCAAGGAAGAGATTAATTTCTTTCTTTATTTCTTCCTTGACCCAGGGGTGATTTAGTAGTTGACTGTTCAGTTTCCATGAGTTTGTTGGCTTCCTGGGGGGAGCATTGTTGTTGAATTCTAATTTTAGTCCATGGTGATCTGACAAGACACAGGTAGTTACTAATATTTTTTTGTATCTGTGGAAGTTTGCTTTGTTACCGAGTATGTGGTCAATTTTCGAGAAGGTTCCATGAGCTGCAGAGAAAAAGGTATATTCTTTCCTATTTGGGTGGAGTGTTCTATAGATGTCTGTTAAGTCCATTTGATTCAATACCTCCAATAGGTCTCTCAATTCTCTGTTTGGTTTCTGTCTGATTGACCTGTCCATTGGTGAGAGAGGAGTGTTGAAGTCTCCTACTATTAGTGTGTGTGGTTTGATGACCGCCTTGAGTTCTAGAAGAGTTTATTTTACATATGTGGGTGCCTTTATATTAGGAGCATAGATATTCAGGATTGAGACTTCCTCCTGATGAATTGTTCCAGTTATGAGTATGAAATGTCCATCTCCATTTCTTCTGATTGATTTTAGTTTGAAGTCGATTTTGTTAGATATTAGAATGGCCACGCCCGCTTGTTTCTTAGGTCCATTTGCTTGGAAAACCTTTTCCCAACCCTTTACTCTGAGTAAGTGTCTGTCTTTGTGGTTGAGGTGTGTTTCTTGTAAACAGCAGAATGTTGGATCCTGTTTTCGTATCCAATCTCTAAGTCTGTGCCTCTTTATAGGTGAATTGAGTCCATTGATATTAAGTGATATTAATGACCAGTGGTTGTTGACTCCGGTCATTTTTTTTTTTTTTAGGTAGTAGAGTGTATGTGTTTTTCTTCTTTGATTTGTGCTTGTGAATGGTCGCTAGATGTTCGAGTTATTGTAGAATCGTGTTGGGAATGTTGGATTCCTTCGGTAGTGATTTTCCTTCTAATATTCTCTGTAAGGCTGGATTAGTAGCTACGTATTGTTTAAATTTGTTTTTATCCTGGAATATTTTGTTTTCTCCGTTGATAGTGAACAATAGCTTGGCTGGGTATAGTAGTCTGGGTTTGCATCCATGGTCTCTTAGTTTCTGCAGTACCTCTATCCAGGATCTTCTGGCTTTCATGGTTTCCATAGAGAAATCCGGTGTAAGCCTGATAGGTTTACCTTTATAAGTTACTTGACCTTTTTCCTTTGCAGCTCTTAAAATTTTTTCTTTAATATTTATGTTTTGTGTTTTGATTATTATATGGCGCGGGGATGTTTTTTTCTGATCCAATCTATTCGGTGTTCTGTATGCTTCTTGAACCTTCATAGGAATATTGTTCTTTAGGTTGGGAAAGTTTTCTTCTATAATTTTGTTGAATATATTTTCTGGGCCTTCGATCTGCAGTTCTTCTCCTTCTTCAATCCCTATTATTCTTAGATTTGGTTTTTTTTTATTGTGTCCCAGATTTCCTGAATGTTTTGTGAAGAGAATTTGTTGGATTTGCCGTTTTCTCTGACCAGAGCATTTATTTTCTCTATGGTATCTTCAGAATCTGAGATTCGTTCTTCTATCTCTTGTATTCTATTGGTTATGCTTGATTCTGTAGTCTCCGCTCGTTTACCTAGGTTTTCCATATCCAGCCGGTTCTCGTTTTGTGTTTTCTTCATTGCCTCCATTTCAGTTTTCAATTCTTGGACTGTTTCCTTTACTTGTTTGATTGTTTTTTCTTGGTTTCTCAGGGTATCACTCACGGATTTACTTATTTCTTCAAACTTTTTGTTATATTTCTCATCCATTTCTATACTCATTTCTTCAAACTTTTTGTTATACTTCTCGACCAGTTCCTTAAGGGAGTTATTCATATCCTGTTTAAGGGACTCTATTGCTTTCATAATGGCACTTTTTTCCACTTCATCTGGGTTAGAGTGTTCAAATCCTTCTGTTGTAGGGTCATTGGGATCTGATATTTTCATGTTGTTTTTCAGATTGTTGGAGGAGGTCTTGCCTTGGCGTCTGCCCATCTCTTCGATCAAATGCTCTCTATTGGAACTTCTGGTATCGGGTCAGGTTCCCTTGTTGGGCAGGGAGTTCACTGATAGAATGCCTTCCTTTCCCCAAGCAGGGTATTGAAGCACAGGCACTGCCTCTTTCTGGGATGCCCCTACAGAGCAGGCCCAGTGTGCAAGGCAGCTGAACTGGGGAAATTTTATGGGCTCAGTGGGAGGGGAGAAATATAGAAATTTGTACCTGGATGGAAGCTGGGATGGCAGGTGGGAGAGCCTAGCAGGGTGGAAACAGCACTGCAGGCTGACCTGGGAGTCTATGGGGTCGGGGAAAGTCCTAGCTCCCCCTCGCAGGGCCCCTGCCGCGGGCCCGAATCAACTCACCACTCCGAAGGCCCTCTGGATGGAAGCTGGGATGGCTGGCAGGGAAGCTAGCAGGGTGGAACCAGCAGAGCAGGCTGACCTGGGAGTCTATGGGGTCGGGGAGAGTCCTAGCTCCCCCTCGCCGGGCCCGCAGGGGCCCGAATCAACTCACCACTCCGAAGGCCCTCTGGATGGAAGCTGGGATGGCTGGCGGGGAAGCTAGCAGGGTGGAGCCAGCAGAGCAGGCTGACCTGGGAGTCTATGGGGTCGGGGAGAGTCCTAGCTCCCCCTCGCCGGGCCCGCGGGGGCCCAAATCACCTCACCACTCCGAAGGCCCTCTGGATGGAAGCTGGGATCGACTTGTCTCTTAAAGGGACAGAGTAGACCATTACATTCCCATCTCTCTCTTTTTTTTTATAATAAAAAGGCAGGAGTTTAAGCACAGGTTAAAGGAATCGGGGCAGCAGATTCTCAAGACTGCTTCCTGCTTATTTATGGGCATTGTCTTGGGGGAACCTGAGAAAGCTGAGTGCTGGTCGCATCCTGGTGTAGCTGGTCTCTTTGCTCCTGTCTGGTGTTTGTGCTATGTAAATGTCTGGTGTCTCTTACACCTGTTTAAGGTATTGGCAGAACAGAGGACAAAGTTAAGTTTAGGGAAAAAAATTAGGACCAGGGAATTGAGGTGGTTGTATCTGACTTGTTTAAGGTGGATCCTTCAATTCAGCTACCTAGAACTCACAAGAATTCTTTGGGTTTGTGAAAACAGAAGTTTTAGACATATACATACATACATACATACATATATATTGTATAAGTAGTAGCATATTTATGTCAGAATGATTGTGACAGATATTTTTGCACAATGAAAAGTATTTTTAAGACTATGGAAGGCAACGTGAGAGAGAAATTTGGTAACTTGTATTTGTCCTCACACCTTTATAACTTTCAGGTCTTGTATTTGTATTTTAATGAAATTTGTTTGGTGAGGTTGTCCTTTTAAACTGATGAAACCTCTCAGCTGTCGAACTGCATCAGAGATCTTTCAGAAGGATGAAATTTTACTTGAAGTACTAATTAAGAAATGACAGAGAACTTATTTGGTTGGCACCTAGAGCTACTCCTCAGGATCCTCCATGCTCGCCGAGGGTCGTATTTGTCTTCTGCTGTTTAGTGCAGGGCCTGCCAGGCTCCAGAAGATCCTGTGGGCTAAGAAATCTGTAGAAGCCTACTTTGACCTGAGTAGCTAGGCTGTCAATTCCAGCGATTCTGTTTGGAGATTTTCAGTTTATATGAAAGGCAGTTTTGCCTAGTGGTCAGGGCTTGGCAGTTGAAGCTAATTGCAGATGGATGTTGTTCTGTGCCCTTTTGTCTTCTTTGGAGGAAATAGAGTGCTGCTGCTAGGAGCCAACCTGTCTCTTTTTGTTATGAAAAGTCTTTAATAATTAAATATTTAAATGTCATATTCCCCAGATCTCTGAGCAGTTGGGGGCTGTTTATCAGGTGTAACTACGGTATAGAATCTGCCTGGAAAGCTGGATCTGAGCTTGACTGTACTGGCTCTTAACTTAACAGGTAAGATTAACACTCATATAAAGAAAGTAGAAAAAACTGCTTGCAATAGAAGATTAATGGCAGGACTGACAATAGTAGAGAACAGCTTAATTTATTTTAAATCAGGGTTGGATTAAATATATCATATTGCTGTAAGAGACTTAAAAGTTCATACCAATATAAAACATGAAACTTATTGTTTTGTAGTCTGGAATGAGATACAATGAATGGACAGACAATTATAACATTTAACAGTAAACATAGGTGCATTAAGTTACATGTATGAACACACACACAGAGGGAACAGAAAATGGGTGAAATGGATGCTCTTGGTGGGCCCTACCAAAGCATGCCACTGCGCAAAACACACATGCAACAGAGTGAGCAAGAGAACTTTAGAGACAAAAACATAAGTCAGTCGGGGCGACCTGGCAGGGTATACCTCAGTAAAGATGGTGGGACTTGATCACCTGACCTGGCTCTCAGTTAAGATGGTGATGAAGTCACCTTACCTCAGCGAAGATGGTGGTAATGTCACCTAACTTCAGTCAAAATGGCAGTGGTCACATGTATGGAAAAGCCACTCAGTTAAGATGGTGGTGAAGTCACCTTAGTTAAAATGGTCCCCCCCCCAAAAGGGTCTTCACAAAAATCTGCATCTTAGTGGTGGTTCCACCACAGATGGTGGATCAGAAAGAGAGGAGAGCGCGAGCGAAAGAGAGGGAGAGGGAGAGGGAGGGGGAGAGGGAGGGGGAGGGGGAGGGGGAGGGAGGGGGGAGAGAGAGAGAGAGAGAGAGAGAGAGAGAGAGAGAAACAGAAGGGGGAAGGGGAGAAGTGGGGAGAAAGGAGAGACAGAAATTGTCTCTTCAAGAAGGAGACAGAAAGGGAAAGGACTCAGGTTGAAAGCTGAAGATCAGCCTGCCTCAGTGGAGGGGGGAAAGTGGGCGTGGCTTGTCTCTTAAAATGACAGAGCAGACCATTACACATACTAATTCAAGTTCCCACTCCCTCCTTTCCTCCCATTCTCTCCACATACCCTCCCACCCCAACCCACCCTATCCAATTCTCAGAGAGGGTAAGGCACATTGCTTTGGGGAAGGTTCAAGGCCCTCCATACTATATATAGGTTGAGCAAGGTATTATTCAAAGAGAATAGGTTCCCAAAAAACCAGTATAAGCAGTAGGGGGATTGAACTTGGATTGTTCAGCTTGGTGGCAGGCACCACTATATAGTCATTCATTTTTTAAAAAATAGACTTTGATCACCTGTTTTCAAGGAAAATAAAGATTTAGCTAATTAACATTTAATTGTAATCATCAATATAGTTGTCTCTAAGTCTACTACTTGGTTTGCTGTTTTCTGTCTTCCTATTTGTTCTTCGTCACTCCCCCCCTCTTTTCTTGTCTTATTTTTCTTGATTTGACTGAGATATTTAATATTACATTTTTATTGCAACTAATTGCCTCATTAGTTGTATTTAAAGTGATTAATCAAGGGTTTATTATATCAATCATTTACACCAACTAGCTTAGTGCCAGAGCATGTCTCTGAATTAGAAAGTTTTCTATGTATTTTCCAAATATAAGTCATATTTCATATGCATATCAATAAGTAATTAGTAGGTGTGTATCATAATTAGTGACTATCTATGCTCTTCCTGACAAAGGCACTGGTGGTTTGTCTTTGTTTACCTTTAAAAACTCCTGCTTTCCAGTGATAAGCTCATGTAACTTCACTTTTAAAAACATTGATATTGAAAAATAGTGTTCCCCACGTTCATTTTGAATATTAACAGGAAAATGTAAACAATCACTTTTTACCAAAAACACTTCATTAACTCAGCCATCAGATCCAGAAACTATTTCAGCTTTCAGAAAATGTGATCGTAGATGATCTTCTAAACAGGCTATTACAGCTGGAGAACATGGAATTTCTTAAACTGTACTTTGAGAACTGTTGCTTAAAAATGCAATGGAAGCCAGATTTGGTGGTACAAACCTATCCTCCCCGTGTTTCGGAACCCAACCCAGGCAGGTTATGACTTTGGGGGCAGCCTCAGCTACATACCTTGCCTCAATTCCTTAAAAAAAATAGAATAAAAGGTTGAGATAAAACAGACAAAAGACACTTAAAGAAGTAATATCAACAAAAATTTTCAGAGTAAGGGAACTCTTAGAGGCATTCGGTGGAGGCACTGAGTCGGGTGAGAATCTGGTGGAGACTCGCACATGGTAGAGTCTGCCACACCTCCATTGCAGAGAGAAGACGCTTGGCATGGAACGTCACACCCGGAGAAGAGGATGGGGAGCTCCACTTTGTTTAAAGTTAAGGTGCGCAGAATGAACGGTAGTTTCGTTATTTGTCATCTTCTTACTCATTCATTATTAATGGTAAGATTCGATCACTTACTGTTTCGACAACACGTTTGGAGATCACATAGCAGTCATGATTGTTCCCATTAGACAGGTCACTTCAGAAGTTGCAAACCATTCCCATCCCGCTCCCAGGCTTTGTGCTATTGTCTGACACTCTGGGTCTATATTTTATTTCTTTAAGATATTTTTTATCACAACAGCTACCTTTTAAATAAATTAAAATATATTAGAAAGAGGCTTGGTTGTGCTCAGTGGTAGAAAGCTTGCTTAGCATGCTTAAAACCCTGAGTTTGATACCCAGCAACACACACATGCTCACATTATATATGAGAAAACGGTGTTATGTTTTATTATTAGTTGTTTCCCAGGCTCCTTATTTTCTAGCAAAGAACTATGTTCCTGCTATTAAACTTGTCTTTCTTTTGGAAGAAAGATTTTTTAACATTTCCTAAATTATGGATCTGCCCATTTTGCTGTGTTTTGTTGTTTGGAAAATGACCATTTTATGTTCATTCTTGAATGTTACTTTTACTGTGAAACTCTAATCCACAAGATTTTCTTTTATCACTCTAAGTATATTCATCCATTGTCGTAGGCCCACACTGGTTCTGATGAGGGTGTAGTAACTTTGTATTCTCCTAATGTATATACCTTCCTCTTTTCACCCTTTTCTCAATGTCACTGTTGTAATTAAGGGTTAGAACGTGCATTTCTTTTCTTTTTCTTTTTTTTCTTATTTACTTATTTATTTATAAGAATTTCCACTTCCTCCCCTCCTCCCAATACCCTCCCGCTCCCCCCACTCCCTCTCCTCCTCCCTCTCCAGTCCCAAGAACAGTCAGGGTTTCCTGCCCTGTGGGAAGTCCAAGTTCCTCCCCCCCTCCCTCCAGGTTTAAACATAAAAAAGGTTGTTAGACAATTTCAAGAGGGTATTCTCAATTGAAAGAGTAGTTGGGTGCTTCATCACTGGTTTGCTTCTGGGTGTGTATGTATGTGTTCACGTGTGTATGTGTATGTATGTGTGTTTATGTGTGTGTCTGTATGTGTGTATGTGTGTACATATGTGTATGTGTGTATGTGTGCATGTGTGTATATGTGTACATGTGTGTATGTTTATGTGTGTGTATGTGCGTGCGTGCGTGCATGTGTGTGTGTGTGTGTGTGTGTGTGTGTGTGTGTATGTGTATGTATGAAATTTCTAAACTGATACTTCCTGACCCTGTTTGGAAGAGTCTAATATAAGGAATCTCTAATTTAGAACTTGCCAATTAAAAGTAGGTCTTTTATCTGAGCTGTAATTGTATTCTTGGCATCCCTGGATTTTTTTGTTCAGTCACACTGGGTAGAAGTCAGAAGTTGTGCTGCTCCCTTGCCTTAACCGTGGTTCACTTGTTGTCCTTGGTAACCTCCCTCTATCTGTTATTGTTGCTTCAACTGTCAAATGCCCTATTTCTATACACTGGGAATCGAAATGGCCAAAGAAGAGCATTTTAGGAGTTCATTTTATTCTTGTTCATGCAGAACCTTTCATGATGGCCATATCCTGGGCTGATAGTGAGTCTATGGATCTTCCTCTCTTTTGTTGTGCCTGGAGTCAGGCGGTAATCAACCGGGAACCTACAAAGAAGTCAGAAGACTCAAGTATAGCCTTTGATGCCTAGAGTCATGATATTGTCCTTGCGACCATAGGTACCATGTGTCATTTGTAGTTTTAGTAGTGGTTTTGCATTGCTTTTTGCACCGTATACTGATGTCATGAGGATGTGAAATCCTAGGGCGAGCTGCTAGATCTGCAGTAGTGTGATTAGGTGTATCTCTGTGTGAAACTAAGAAAAATGCTTGCAAGGAAACTCTTTGTTAGTACTTTCATTTTGATTCACTCTAGGTCTGCTTGGATGATCAAAATATGTGAGTGAGAGTCGTAGAGGGGCAGTAACTGTGCTCTCTTGCCTCCTAGAGATCCAAACATCCTATTAAGAGTGCTATCATCTCGACATCACCACTTCTTTCTGATTTTTTTTCACAGTGAGGTCAGGTAGAGTTTAGCAGAAATGTCCATATGAATATTATTTCTATTTCTGAATAAGCTTATATCTTGGTTGTAAACAACATAGCTTCAAAGGTCAGCCGCTGGTTAAGAACTATGCTTTTTTTCTATTAATGTGATGATTTTAGACTTGATATCTTTTTATTGCAGTACCAGAAATTACTAGACTGCCTTTTAAAGTTTTTGATTATTTATGGATATCCTATATGTTAATGCTACATTATATATTTTTTTCTTAAAATTTTTGATTACTGCATTGAAGTCAAGATAATCAAAAGGTAAACATGTTGGAAAAGAGTTGCAGTAGATTGTAAGGCTCCTGTCACTCATAATGCTTAGTCAAATGAAAATTTAATTAGTATTTGCACATTTATGAAGTGCGTAATCCTAGAAACTGCAGTTATGGGAAGGTGCTTTAATGTTTGAAAGTAGAGAATTTTTATGAATGGAATGGTCAATTATTTTGGTTCAGATTGGGAGGAAAATCAGGGCAATTTTACATGATCCAGGTTTTAGTCTGTGCCTTGCACTCTTCTGAACTAACAGAGCACTGAAGACCGCAAATGGCTTTATATCTCTTGAGTCATTAGTATTTTAACTTGATATACCGGTAGAACAAGTTTCAGAAATATTTAACAAAGTTTATTAGCCTCCAGCTGCCAAATACTAGACTTAATTATTTATCAAGGCCATTATGATGGGCTTTTAGATAGACTGCTTGCAATGCAGCACACAAAACGCTAACACTGAGATTAGCTCTAACAGACTCATTTTTACCGCAAAAACCTAGAGATCCAGTTCAGAAGCTATTGACTAGAGTTTAATAATATGGCCCATAATCATGTGGATACAGAACCCTCTCCTGGATCATGGGAAACCTAGCAGGGTCCACACACCCAAAGCAAGCTCCATCTCTAGCTGTCATTAGCTGTTAATTGCTCCTCATCTAGGGTGAAAACTCACGTGCTCCTTCCCTATTCATTATGGAATGGTGACTGGCTTGATTTTGTGTGGTTTGATGCAGGCACATAGAGTTGTTCTGGGTTCATGAATACAGTGATCTTGTCATAACCAGGGGACAGTGTCCTGCTCTAGTTCTCCTCAAACTCTGGCTTTTATACTCTTTCCATCTCCTCTTCCACAAAGTTCCCCGAGACCATGTAGAACGGATGCGAAATAGATGTCCCATTTGTGACAGTATTCCAAAGTACTATGTTTATTCTCTGTGCCTTGACTAGTGTGAATGTGTGTACTAATCCCCATCCACTGCAGAAAGAAACTCACTTGTTAAGGACTTAGAGTTTCACTAATCTATGAGTGTAGACATATTTGTTCAGAAGTTAATTTGATGCTATTCTATTTAGCATAATAGTAGCAGGCTCTCCTTTAAAGCCTAGGAGTTCTCTGGTCATGTCTTCTTGGTCATACTTGCAGTGCCAAGTATGAACTATTTTTCTTCATGGAATGCCTCAGATCCAGTCAGAAAGTAGTTGGTTATTCCTACAGCATTCATGCCACTATTGTACTCATGGTATATCTTGCTAGTCTGGCCATTATTATAACTTTCAGCATTCACATCTGGGTGAGACTGCTGATAGAGACTTTCCTCTACCAACAGCCTGAGGAGAGTTTTGTTTTAGTATGAAAGTTAGCCAGCAGGGAGGAATTTTGCAGGTTAGAAAGAACTTTATTTCTCTATGTCCTGTCACTAACATGTATGGTGGCTTTAGCAACGGGGTCTTTCAATCAAATTTGGGTAGGCAGTAAAGAACAATGGCTAAAGCATTGGTATTTGGAGGTCTCTAAAACTTGCTTCACAAAAAACTCAAGGGGAAGCTTCTCGTACCTGGCCACTGGACTTGTTATTTGACAATTTAGACCTTCTAATAGGACCTTTATTCCAAGTGCAACCCTAAAGCGGTAGGTAGAGAAAAATAATGAATATCAGTGCATAAATTAATGAGAGAGAAGTGCAAAGGATAGAAAGAATTGATGAAACAAATAGTTTACTATTTGAAAAGATAAATAAAATTGACAAAGCTTTCACCAAATTAACCAAAAGACAGAGAGAATAGGTCCAAATAAATACATTTGAAATATGACCACAGATACCCTAGAAATTCAGAGATTTTCAGAGCTTCATGAGAATATACTTTAAAAAAATTATATTGCACTAAACTGGAAAACCAAAAAAGGGTCATTACTTAAATACTTATTTCCCCCTTTGAAACATATAAAGGTTCAGATGAACAAGGACTATCCACATTAGCAATCAAAGTTACTTGTACAATTTAATAATAGTTTAAATTGATCTAAAACAAGCAATGAAGTTGAAGCAGAAATTAAAACTATCCTAATGAAGTAAAGTGCAAGGCCATATGGATTCAGCAAAGAATTCTACCAGACTATCAAAGAGCTAACAGTAACATTTTTTAAACTATTCCGTAAAACAGAAAAGGAATGGATACTTTCAAACTTTTTACAAGTCAGCATTACTCTGATTTCCAAGTCAGATAAAAATCCAACAATGACAACAAGAAAACTGTAGAACAAACTCCCTTATGAACACAAAGGTAAAGGTTTTCAATAAATACTTGCAAGCTGAATTAAAAAAAAACCACATCCAAAGGAATCATTATGACCAAGTTGGCTTAATTCCTGGGATGTAGGAATGATTCACTATATGTAGTTCAATAAACGCAATTCTCCACCTAAATGAACTTTAGATTGTATATCTTATGAGCATTGTAGTTGACTTTTATGATAACTAATGTACCTGCATGATGAAAACCCTGGTGAGATTAGGACTGGAGGAAGCAGATCTCCATAGAATGAAGGCTATACATGAGAAACCAAAGCCACCATCATGTTAAGTGGAGGAAACTCAAAGAATTCCTAGTGAGACTAGGAACAAGACAAGGGTACCACTTTTGTCACGAGTTCCTGATTTTTTTTTTAACAATCACTGATTGAAGTCATATTTATCTTGGAAAATGTGCTTTGCTCTTTCCCATAGTTCCTGATATAGGCTAGGTAATCAGTAAAGAAACAAGACATGATTCATTCACACCCTATTTGTTTTCAACAGTTATTTCTAAATGTTTAATGCTCCTTATGATTTAGGAAGTCAACAACTCAGAAGTCTCAGGAAGTTTCTGAAATTCACAAAATTTACAAGTCTCCTTCGTCTTCAAGTTGTATAAAAGCAGTAAGGAGTACAGAGTAAAGGAGTCTCAGACTTGTAGACCAGCTTACAAGTCATACAGTGAGCTCCAAGGTCCTAGCTTTTGTGTGTTGTCATCCATGCTGGAGTGGGCTTTAGCAGTATAGCTACCTTTGACTCAGTCTTGATTCTCAACATAACCCCAATAAACTCACTGATTCATGAAGTTGTATTTCATTAGTATTGTTACTTTTGTCTGTCATTGGTTTCCCATCTGGGATAAATAGGCTTTTGCTTATATCTCTTTAGAAATCGTGTCATGCGATAAGCTCAGACTTTTCCTCCCTGGCTATTATTATTATTGTTGTTGTTATTATTAGTGTTTTTAGACAGAATTTCTTTGTATAACAGCTCTGGCTGCCCTGGAGCTTGCTTTGTAGACAAAATAGCCTCAAACTCACAGAGATCTGCCTCTTGAGTGCTGGAATTAAGGGCCTGTTACACTGCCTGGTTCTACTCCTTATTATATACGTGATTTTGGTTGTTAAAGTGAATAATTACTTTCAAAATGGAAATACATAGCTAAACACAAAAAAGTAACTTTTCCCCAGGAAAGCACTGTTTGTTTATATTTTTACTTTTAAGTGTGTGTGTGTGTGTGTGTGTGTGTGTGTGTGTGTGTGTGTGTGTGTTGGAGGAATGGGCATGTGAATGTTGGTGCCTGTGGAGACCAGTGGAGGGTGGTAGAGCCTCTGGATCCAAAGTTATAGTTGTGTTTTGCCTGTCAAAGAAGTTGAGAACTGAAACTGGGTTCTCTACATGATTACTATCTTCTCAACTGCTGAGACATCCCTCCAACCTGAAAGAAGCATTTTTTTTTTTGGAAGAAAATATCATTTTACAAAAGTTACTATGAACATTACTCATTACCCTCCCATTTTTCAAGCTGTGTTTATTTATATAAGTTTCCATGTCTAAGGTAATGAAATTTGCAAATAAGTAATTGTCTACTAATTACAATTGATATTAATGCTGGGTTCTGGGAAGCTACATACACAGCCGCTGAACTGTAACCAGAATCTTGCTAACTTTGCTGTGTTACATGGTATTGTCTTAATTTTATCTCCAAACTTATTGATACATGTAGGAAGCCATTTGTACTAGTATAATTCAGAGACCCCACCTAACCCTGGTGAAAAATTACTTGAAAGGAATAGCGTCCTTATTTTAAAATAAACGAACTCTTGGGAGCAATTACTATTAGTCCAACTGTAATTGGATTTAATGAGACTGAATAGAAACAAATTAGATGTAATTGGAAGCTAAGCAAAAGTCAATTAAATCTTTATAATTTTAACTTTATAAAAGTTATTGAATTAAATGACCAGGATCAATTAGCAAAGGAATTAAGGCCAGAAAGTACATTTCCAGGAAAGGGATATTTTTGTAAGAAGAAAGGTATTGTTTCACATAACAGTTAGAATTCAATGAAAATCAGTTTAATTAATTTTGCAGCCATAGCAGTTTAACGTCAAAGAAGTAATTATGCAAATGCATAATCTCACCTACAAAATATTGCAGAAGTTGTTTTAAGGAATCAAAGAGTAGACTTTATTTGATAAAATAAAATAGCATACTTATTAAAACACAAATGAATTCACTTGGCTTTGAATAAAGATATGGCTTCAATAGCCCAATATTCTCTCCATGGCCAGGTTGGTTGTAAGAATGCAGCATCTGAACTACTGTAGAATTTGTGATTGAAATGTTTTAGCACATTAGGCTGTATCAACTCACTCTGTTGTTGTGTGTATTCCCACAGTGCTGTTGCCAGCCCTAAGAACCATCACCCAAAGGCCCTACTCAGTTTTTAATGTAAGTGGTGTCCTATAAAAGCAGTCTCTGGGAGCTCACTACCAATAATGTGCGGTTACCAAAATAATTCCCTCAACGTTCCTGCGTATTCCAAGAGATGTGCATTCTGATTCATTTGATAATGTTTAATGACCTTTAATAGAGGGTACAAAAATTTACAGTCTTCAAAATGAACTGATAGGATTATCATTTTGAATTGGGGTGAACTTCTCTGGTTATGATAAAATTGTTAATATTAACATTTTAAAAAGATATACTAATTTTTAAAATGATGAAATAGGAGTTTAAAAACATTCCTATGCTTTTCACTCCCTCAGAACAAAAATATTAATATTTCAATGATATGTACAAAAGTATGCATAGTGGGAAAGTGATCTTAAGAAAGGAGTATAATGAGAAAGACAGTGGTGGTTACCTTTGTTGCAACCGAAGTCAGAAATAAATTCAGCTGCAAGTGGCAAACCCTTTGATTTTTTTCTACAAAGAAAAGACACATGCATATTCAATCATATTAGAGCTGATTGAGTCGTGATACCCAATGCAGATTGAAGCCCTGATGTTGCAGTGATAATTTGTGCAAAAGACTAAATCAGAGGGAAGAACCTTGACTTTGAATTGATAGCAAACATGCTCTTATAATACAACCCAATCCCAGTCAACTATGCTTCTTAGCATAATATTGCTAAAGATGATGCAGATCTAACATTCTTCTGGAGTTCACGATAAAGGGGAAATCCTCAGAATTCCAGCAAAGGATACTACTATTTTTGAAGTGGTGGGTGGATGAATTTCTCCAGTGTATACAGTTGACAAATTGACAGTTAAATTACAGTTGATATATTTACAGGTTTTCAAAATTTGATGAGAGTCAAATGATTTAAATATCTGTCACTGACCTGTAGGTCTCACTAAGATTCAGGTACCTCTTGTGTTACTAGATAGTTAGAAGCTATGTTTAAAAATCAGAAAACATGATGCTGATAGAAACAGTGGTGAATGAGGAGGAACCAGGAATGGTACAGAAAGGGAGGACGCCGAAGAAGGGGGAAGAGAGAGAAGGAGGAAAAAAGGAGATGGGGGAAGGGAGAGGAGAGGGTAAAATAGGAGAGAGGCCTTAGAAAAATAGGTGAATGAGTTTTCTGATGTCCTATTATCCAAAATTTTGCAATCTTGTCTGATTTCTATAGTTTTTTGTCACTTTGAGACTAAGCTGAAGAAAGGAAAGCAGTAGATATATTGGAAAATTAGGAAGAAGGAACAGGGAGGTCAACTGTGGTAGGGGAAACAGCAGTATGAAATCAAGCATTTTGTTCCATGATGGCACAGCTTCCTAAAGACCACATTTCCGAATAAACAATGTACACCAAGCTCTTCAAGTGTCTATGACGCCATACTGATGGACTAACAAATTTTGTAAATGAGATTCATCTGCAGGAAGCATCGAAGGACTGGTTATTTTACTAGCAAGCAATATACTGCAGCACGTGTGGCTCAGGCTACGTTGAAGAATTACCTGCCTTGCAAGTCATTTCAACATGGACTTTAAAGCAAAAGATAAAGTTCAGAATCAAACCTCAGTTTTATTGTGCGGTGCTTATCAAGTGGTTTAACCACTCAGATCCTTAGATTTTCTTTCAATAAAAGATAAACTCTCATGCTGATTTACTGAAAGGCCTTAAAATTCTATTTACCCCTTAATAGTAACACATCGTTGGATAAAATCTTTGCAAAGGCTAAACTTTCAATACATGGTAGTTATCTTATTAACATCAGTTCATTCTTCGACATCATAAAATTTATTTTAATTTGGAGGGGTTTTCAGAAAAATGAAACAAGTGATATGTCGTAAGTTTGTGTATGTTTGAGAGATCCTTTTCGATGTCACAAATGAGCAACAATTTAACTAGATATAAAATTCTTGGTTTACATATTTTAAACATCAGATGTCTTATATTCATGGTCTTATCTTCATTATTTATAACCTTTAGCCTAGCTCTATAGAGTAGGATTTCAGTTTGAAATTCTTGTGTAAGAATTTCACTGTATTATTTATTAATTTAAATTTTGGTCAAAGGAAAGTGGTAGTAGAAACTACACTTTAAATAAATAAATCAGCAAAATCTGAAACTACTTATAGCTTGTCTTACTCTTTAGAATTGTAGGTTTGTAGGAAATTTCTCCCCCTTCTAGTTTATCTCTTTAAGGTAATTGCTTATGGCGGGAAATTGTTATGACTGCTTACCCTTCTACTTTATTTACAAGTGCACATTCTATTTTATTCTGATTGTTGTAATTCACCTACTCCTGTTTTTCTTTTGGTTCATATTATAGGATATTATTTGATAATATTTTCAAAGATTACATTGAGTTTTGTTTATCCTTTCAACTTAATCCCTCACTCCTTTGGTTTTTAGCTCAATAAAAATTCCTTCCAATTTTTTCAGGTTTATCTTGACATTTTCCTCTTGCTTCCTACATAGCTTGTTTAATACAGACAGACAGACAGACAGACAGACAGACACACACACACACACACACACACACACACACACCTATATGCACACATACCATATATGCATATACATATACGAATTGCATGCTCAACAATTCTTAAATGTACAATAATTCTTAAATGTACAACTATATACAAGTTGGTGTGTAAAATATTTAAAACTTTTTTATTTTGCAAACCAAACATTGTAACGGTATTTCCTATGTTATTCATTCTCCTGGCCTCTAACCACAAACACTCTGCTTCATCTGTATTTATTGTGTTTTCTTGTATCTGTTTATGTGTATTGTCTGTCTGGGAGGCTCAGTCCGGTGCTCCAATGTGGGTCTCCGTCAGTATCGCCATCCATCGTCGGATGAAGGTTCCCTCTGGTCTTGCCTTCTTTGCTCATGTTCTCTTTCCTTCTGCTTCTCGTTTGGACCTAGGGAGTTAAGTCCAGTGTTCCAATATGGGTCTCTGTCTCTATCTCCATCCATAGCCAGATGAAGGTTCTATGGTGATAAGCAAAATATTCATCAGTATGGTTATGGGCCAAGGCAGTTCAGGCACCCTCTCCTCTGTCCAGAGAACAATCCGGGGATCTCTCCTTGGACCTGGGATCCCATTTATAATCAAGTATCTTGTAAACCCTAAAATGACTCCCTTAGTTGAGATATATTCTTCCCTGATCCCATATCCATCCTTCCTCCCTCCCCCCATCCCAGTTCCCCGAGCTTTCCCCATTCCACCCCTACTCCCTTCTCTCTAACCCTCTCCCCTTCCAACAACCCTCCCACTCCCCCATGCACCCGAGGTTACCTGGGATTCTTGTCTATTTCCAATCTCCAGGAGGATAACTACATGATTTTCTTCAGGTTCACCTTCTTATTTAGCTTCTCTAGGATCACGAATAATAGGCTCAAAGACCTTTAATTATGACTAGAATCCACTTATGAGTGAATACATACCATATTCCTCTTTTTGGGTCTGGCTTACATTGACAATGACACTGGGACTTGTTTCCTCTGCATATACTGGATTTTTTGGGATCCAGTCTGTTTGGATACTTACCTTCCTGGACCTGGAGGGAGGGGGGAGGAACTTGAACTACCCACAGGGCAGGAAACCCTGACTGCTCTTAGGGATGGAGAGGGAGGAGGAGATGGAGTGGGGGGAGTGGGAGGATGTTGGGAGGAGGGCGGAAATGGAAACTTTTATAATTTAGTAAACTTTGAAAAAAACAAACAAACAAACAAAAAAAGAAGTCAGGTATAATTCTGATAGGTCTGCCTTTATATGTTACTTGGCTTTTTTCCTTTGCAGCTCTTAATATTCTTTATTCTGTATGTTTAGTGTTTTGATTATTATGTGGCAAGGTAACTTTATTTCTTTTTGATCCAGTCTGTTTGGTGTTCTGTAAGCTTCTTGTATCTTCATTTGCACATCTTTCTTTACGCTGGGAAAGTTTCTTCTATGATTTTGTTAAATATATTTTCTGTGCTTTTGAATTGGACTTCTCTTTCTTCTATCCCTATTATTCTTAGGGATATTGTTCTTTTCATGATGTCCCATATTTCCTAGATATTTTGTGTTAAGCTTTTTGTTAGAATTAATGTTTTCCTTGAGTGATGAATCTATTTCCTCTGTTGTATCTTTAGTGTTTGAGATTCTATCTTCCATATTTTGTATTCTGCTGTTTATGCTTTCATTTGTGGTTCCTGGTCATTTTCTCATAATTTCTGTTTCAATAATTCCCTTGGTTTTTGTTTTCTTTATTGTCTTTATTTCAGTTTTCAAGTCTTGAATAGTTTCTTTCATCAGTTTGATTGATTTTTCTTGGTTTTTTGTAAGGGATTTGTTGAGGTCTTCCATTTTTTTTGTTTGTCTTTTCCTCCAGTTCTTTGAGGGAATTTTTCATTTCCTCATTAATGGTCTCAAACATTCTCCTAAACTTATTTTTTAGGTCATTTTCTTCTTCATCATCTATATTTGGTTGTTCTAGTCTTACTGTTGTAGGGCCACTAGTTTGTGTGTGTGTGTGTGTGTGTGTGTGTGTGTGTGTGTGTGTGTGTGTTGCTCTTTGTGGTGTTGACTATGTTCTTATCTTGTCTAACAATCTTTTCCTCTGATTGGGGCTGTGTTTCTGATGATCATTCTTCCAGGTGCTAGTGGATCCAAGACTCAGATGGTTGCTCCTTGTGGCCTGTGCCCATGGAGGTTGCTTGTTTGGAGGTTGCTGCTGAGGTTGCTGCCTTGGGCCTGCTCCAGAGGCTCAAGCCTGCTCTGGTGGAGATGACTGATATAACCCTGGCCCCACAGCGGTCTCTGTATCAGTATCTCTGTGTTTTGATATGTAGTACTTTGTATCAGTTTTCTAAGCATGTTGCATTACCATAAGTAGTTTTATGTTAGTGCATTAGTTAAATATTTACAGTCTCTAAATGTATTAAGCTATAACCTCTTTGCTATCAATTTTTGATGTACTTAAATTTTGTCTGACTACATTCTTCTGAATGATGTGCATTATTTGAAGTCTATTAATAGCCTTGATTGTTAATCTTAATTGACAACTCCATGAGATTCATATTCACCATAGAAATGAGACTCTGGGTATATATGTAAGTTTTTATCAGAGATTTAACTGAAGAGGGAGTACCAATACCTAAGGTGGGCAGCACCATCTGCGGGCTGGAAGGATACAGTGACCTGAGCACCAGCATTCGTCTCTCTCTGCTTCCTGACTTCAGATGGAATATAACCAGGCCTCACACTGCTGCTACCATGAGACCCCTCCAATAATGGACTAGATCCAGAAACTCTGAGCCAGAATCAACATTTCTTCTCATAAGTTGCCTGTTTCAGATATTTTGTCACAGACCTAGAAAGTAGTTAATACAGGCTGTTTTATAATCATATACTTATAAAATTCTAGCTACCAGTACAAGGACTTATTTATTTGTTTGTTTGTTTAGTCTCATAAGGCCTGGTTGATCTTGAACTTTCAATATAGCCAAAGGTAATTTCTGGTCCTCTTTTTACATTTCTCAAGTGCTGGGATTACAGTGCACCACTATGCCTTCCTATTTCAAGGTGCAAGGTTTACAAATGATGCTTTATTAATATGATTTGCCAGTTAAGGAGAGAAACACTAAAATTTAACGCTACGATAGTTTCTATATCCAAGAATGTCAATTGTTAGCTAGTGATCTTTTCTGTGTCTCATATTGTTTTTCAACTTAATCTGATTTTATTATATACTATAATTGTAATATCAGGTATTTCTAAGTTAATATCTTTTTATTATCTCATTTATGCCCCTCAATTTCACTAAATTATATTTTACCTGTGACTTTTTGGAGTTGGATACAACTAGATTCATTGAATGTGGTTCTGTTATGTACTTAAGTTATTGTTGTAAGCCATTTGCATTTGTAGTGATTACTGATACATTTATTATACTGCAATCATTTATAAACCATATACAAATAGCTTCTGCAGTTATTATATATTAGTAATGGCCACATTTGTATTTGGCTGTGTTATTTTGCTACAGGTTTTCATCCTTTTTGTTCTCCTTTCCTTCCTGATTTCTATTGACTTGATGGAATTTGAAATACTGATGACCCTTTCGACTTCTGCATAATGAAAGCAACTGACAGGACCCAGACTAAGCAGAACCAACAAGCAATTTATGTGTTTTACAATTTTGATTTGCTGGTGTTTGCTCAACTATTCTTAATTAGTGGAAAGTCTATGAGGCCCCTGATGTAAGTCAGTCGCTCAAGAGACGTTCGTATCTGTTTTCACTGGTGTTCTAAAGCACATCCTTCCTGGGATTTCTTTCTATTTTTTTCTTGGCTTGGGTTTTCTTAAACCCTGCTGAAGTATCAATTCAAAATCCAATTCTGTTTCAGGATAAAACTGGTTTTGCATCCTCAAGGGAAATGCTTTTCTCTCTCAGGCCTCAGTCCAAGATGGACAAGTTCCCTTTTCATCTCCTGACTTTTCATTTCTTGAGTCACGATTCTGAGCTGATGCCTCGGTCTTTTCTTCTGCTACCCCAAAGCCTCCCCTCCATGTCTGCACAGCTATCAGATTGGAGTCTTGACATTCCTGGGCTTGAGAAAAGCTTCAAGAGCAGTCACAATTTTATATTCATCGGCTATTCAGGGCTTTTTCTTAGTCTTCCTGCCACTCTTCCCTGTGGATTTCTCTTACTCTCTCAGAGGTACAACTATGCATTTAAATGTATGTTTTCTTTTCTTTTTTTTTGTGTTTTTATCTCCCATATCCTTGTGTTTTCAAAATATATTCTTCAACTCATTGCTAAAAGATGTTTACTTTACTGAAACTTAGAAGCATCAGTTTCATGCAAGTCACATCTGTCCCAAAAATCATTCTTGCCTATTAACAGGTGGCATCCCTCGGTGCTTCTGCTGAGCCACGAGGAGTTCTAGTTTTGCCATGTTCTTTTGATATAATTATACTTTATTTAGTGAATCTTATAACTTTGTTTCTTGTGTAATGTTGGGTTCTATTACCATTAATTTATGTTAGCATGACTTTTGATGTCTGACATATAGTGCTGGGATGTTTTAAACACATCCTGTTCTAGGATACATATATTACATATATATGTAATAATAATCAATGAAAAAAGAGGCCATAAATTTGAGCAAAAGAAAGGAGGAGTATATACGAGGATTTAAGGGAGGAAACAGAGGAGACAAGGATGTAACTATATTATAACCTCAAAGAATAAAAGAAATAAGCAAATGAACGAAAACATAGCCTGTGATCTTAATGACTGTGAGGAGATCATGTATCTAGTGTTATGGAGCTATTTCTGTTTAATAAGTGATTTCTTCATAGCAGGGGAGGATAAAATGCTCAGAGTAAAATGAGGTTTCTTTGTTATGTGTGGATTTTGTTGGTGGTTCATGAGTGGTTGCTTAGCTATACTCTGCAGCGGTTCTAATGTCTCTGAGAAGCGCTTTCATAAACAGGCTGTGTACAATGATTTCCACACTCAGATGTGCACTGCAAAATTTCGTTTGGTTCTGCCGTTGGGGACAGACACAGTAGTTTAATTATTTAATTATTTTAACTGTGTGTGTGTCTGTGAGTGAGTGTATATGTAGATGAGTGTAGATGCCTGCAGAGGCCCCAGAGGGGATTGGGTCACCTGTAAGTAGAACCGCAGGCAGCCATTTGCTACTGGAAATGTGTGCTGGAAACGGAACTCAGGACCTCTGCAAGAGCAGTACATGTTCTTTTTTTTTTGAAAGTAATTTTATTAAATTATAAAAAGTTTCCATTTACACTCCTCCTCCCAACGCCCTCCCACTCCCCTCCTCCCTCTCCTCCTCCCTCTTTGTCCCCAAGGGCAGTCAGGGTCTCCTGCCCTGTGGGAAGTCCAAGTTCCTCCCCCCTCCCTCCAGGTCCAGGAAGGTGAGCATCCAAACAGACTGGATCCCAAAAATCCAGTATATGCAGAGGAAACCAGTCCCAGTACATGTTCTTAACCACGGAGTCATCTCTCCAGTCCCCACTGTAAGTTCTTGGAAAAGGAAGCTCGCCAGTTATACGTATCCTCAGAAATACATCTGTAGTAACAACTATGTAATGAGTGAAATCCATGGATATGTAGTAGCCATATCTTTGTAACAAAGTGCTGCTATATTAACATGATCTTTTTGTCCCTCTCTCCATATGTTCTTTTCTTGCTTAGTCTTGTGCATCTATCTTTCAAATCTTCAGGAGTGGTGGTGATGTAGCCACTGGCTTAGCACTATGTAGCTCTGGGCTTGATTAGCATCCCACAAAATTTAATAACCCTTCAGTAGTGCTTCATCCATACCAGAATGAATTTTGGTTATTCTTATTTTCAACTTGACCACTAGATCAGTTCTCTGCTACACTGCAAGTCTACAGGAACTTCTGCATTTTTTAGGACTTTTAGGAAAGTGGGCATTAGCATATGAATGAGGACATGAAATACACCTACATTTTATACTAAACTGGGTAAAGTTGTGAACACTGACCAAGCTTTTAGTGTCCTCCATGATATCTGCGGACCATGTTTACCTACTGGTTCATATGGTTGACATCCTGATCTTTGAGGATATCTGCCATAACATGTACCACATGGTTTTTTTTTATAAAAATATTAAGTCAATCTCCCTAATACCCAAGCTGCATTTCTCACTTATCATAATAGTCATTAGTGGCTCTCCTCTAATTCCATTTTGGCCTCATTATATGATAACAATCACTGTAACAAAGTTCTCTAATATTTTGGACTTGTTTGCCAATTCTGTGGCATGCTTCCTAAAGAGGTCTCAATTATAGGAACTCATCATTATTTAGTAGTATCTTTTTTTAAATAAATAACCACCATTTACTTATTTTTCTAGTGTAAAAATCTGATTCTTACGAACATGTGGCTGTATATCAATGTGAGTTTTTCTTATAAGAGTTTTAAGTAGTTTGTGAAGACAGTCTGCAAAGATTAAAATGATGCTACTGAATTTGTATTTTCTGTTTGTGGTAGTTTGAAAGAAAATGGCCACAAAAAGAGTGATACTATGATTTGAGGTTCTTTTGCTCAAACTTCCATCAGTGTGACTGTCAATCAACTCCCTGTTGCCTACAAGATGTAGCAATTACTTTGTTTGTTTGTTTATTTGAGACAGGGTTTCTCTGTGTAACAGCCACAGCTATCTTGCAACTAGCTCTGTAGACCAGGCTGGTCTTGAACTCCCAGAGATTCACTTGCTTCTGCCTCCTGAGTGCTGGGATAACAGGCATGCACTATCACTGCCTGGCAAGATATAGCACTCTTAGCTCCAGCATCATGTCTGTCTGCGTGCCATCATGCTCCCCATTAAGATGGGAATGGACTGAGTTTTTGAAACTGTAAATAAGCTTCCCCAATTAAATGGTTTCTTTATAAGAATTGCCATGGTCATGATATCTCTTCATAGCAATAAGAACTTAACTAAGACAGAAGTTAGTACCAGGGACTGGGGTATTGCTGTGACAAGCCTGACCATGCTTTTGTTTGGAGTAATATGGACTTTGGGACTGTAGAAGGGTTGTAGATTAGAAATGCAGGTGAATGCATTAAGTATTGCTTAATGGGCAGTCCTAGTAGGAGCATGGAAAGCAGTGGTGCTTAATGTGATTTGATAAATTGTGGGGAGCTGACTCAAGATGTTTCAGAGGAAAAGAATTTTAGTATGTTGCCGAGAGATTGTTCTTGTGATATTTTGGTAAAGGAAATGACTGCTTTTTGCCCTTGTCCAAAGAGTCTTTCTGAGGCTAAAGTGAAGAGTTCTGGATTAATTCTGATGGCAGAAGAAATATTGAAGCAGCCTAGAATAGACTCTGTCGAGTGTTTTTAATTGATAGTGCTAATGAAGATTTATAATGAAAAGGAGCAAACTGAGCAGAGTAGATCACAAAATGAAAAAAAAATTGAGGAGAAAAATAGCACCAGAAAGTAGAATAAAGCTAAATTCTGTGTTCATAGAGGCACATAGTTTAGGAAATGGAATGAAGGGACTGGTGACCTCAGGGAAACACACCCAGCTAAATTTCCAACTGTGGAAAGGAACTGAAGAATTCTACTGCATGGACTGGCTTTGTGGGAGCCTTGTCTGTTTGGATGCTCACCTTTCTGGACCTGGGGGGAGCAGGGAGGACCTTGGACTTCCCATAGAGTGGGGAACTTTGACTGCTCTTTGGCCTGGTGAAGGAGGGGAATGAGGACTGGGGGGAGGGGAGGAGAGGGAAGTGGGAGGAGGGGAGGAGGTGGAAATTTTTAATAAAAAAAATAAAATAAAGGAAAGTTTAGAGGCACATGTGGTGAGGTACAGCTTTAATCCCAGTACTGAGAAGGCAGAGGTGGGTAGATCTCTGAGGTTGAGGCCAGCCTGGTAGAAAGAACAAGTTAAAGGACAACCAAGTTTAGGCAGTAAAGGAAAACAGAAAACTGGTGAAGATGTAGTTCACCAAGGGGGTCATGTTCCAGCCCCACTAAGCAGCAGAACTTGGCAGATTCTGCCATGAGGTTCTGGCTTTAGAGTTAAGGATAGAATAAAAGAGTTATGGAATAAAGCTACTGAGGACAGGCGTGTGTCAGGAATGTCCTTGAATTGAGGTCTAGAAGAGAGGTCATTGTGTGAAGCTGTGAAGTTGAAACCTAAATTGCCTTGAAGAATCCAAGATGGTAGAGACTGCAGAGTCATGGAATACCTGCCAAGGAGAGCTGCTCACAGGAAGTGGAACCATCCCAAGAGAGAAAAAAATATGCTGCAGTCAAACCTCAATGGAATTGCTGGAAACTTGGAGTACTTTGACATCACACATGGAGATGCAAAGTTTGGAGTTTGCCTAGATGTTTTCCTCTATTGCTTTTGTCCAGTATTTCCTCACTATATTCCCATTCCTGTGTTTTGGAATGCTAATATGTATCTTGTATCACTATATATTGGAAGTATGTGATCTACTTTTCAATTTTGATTTTTACAGGGGAGTTACAGTTAAAAGATTGCCACGTGTCCCAAAAGAGACTTTGGACGTTGAAATAAGTTTGAGACTGTTATAGACTATGGAGATTTTTGAAGTTGGACTGAATGCATTTTTTTTCCATTATGATATGGCTATAAGCCTTTGGGGGTCAGGGAGTGGAATCTGGTGGTTTGAAAGAAAATGGTTGCCATAAAGTGGCACTATTAGGAGGTGTGTCATTGGGGAGTAGGTGTGGTCTTGTTGGAGGAAGGGTGTCACTATGGGCATGGACTCTGAGGTCTCTTTTACTCATGCTTCCCTCAATGTGACTGTCAGTTAACTTCCTGTTGCCTGCAAGATGTAGCACTGTCAGCTCCAGTAGCACATCAGCCTGCATGCTGCCATGTTCCCTGTCAATGATAATAATAAACTGAATCTCTGAAACTGGAAGCGAGCCACTCCAATTAAATGTTTTCTTTCTTTAAGAGTTGCCATGATCATAGTGTGTCTTCACAGCTATTAAAACCCAACTAAGACATTGCTGTACAAAAGGATTGGGTTTCATGTTGAGAAGATGAAGTTAGTACAACAGAGAATAAGAACAAAAGACTTGGAGATGAGGATTCATGTTTCCACTTCAGGCTCTGGGGCTAGCCAGTGGTCCTGTTTTGCCAATGTCTTCTCTGAAATTTGGTTGAAGAAACTCCGAAGTTGTTTTTGAGATAATAGGTTTAAATGGCTCTTTCTACCGGGAATCCTGAATCTTTATCATCTTCATTGACAAGAGCTTCATTACTTGTTGACATGGTTTTGGACGTTTACAGAGATTTAGTCCCTGCATTTCAGTGGTTTATATCCTGAGAGCTGTCACTTGGCACTGTTCTCTATTAGTATAGCAGCTAAACTCAATGAATCTTTAATATCCCCTTTTCATGTACATAATTAAAAATTAACATTAATAGCTGAATGTTGTCTATCTTTCCAGGCAGTTGAGAACTACTCCAACTGACTGCTAAGTTACTTTTAGGCATTTGTGTGTGTGCAGATGGGGTACTCACGGTGTCAAGGCTGAGTTGTTTCCTTCTCTAAGACACTGGCAAATTGATGCATTAGAAACTCTGAGTGTAATCACTCCCTTTTAAGAGCCATGGGCACCAGAGATTTAGTTATCTTCTTACTCAACTGAGAATTGATCCATTGTTTGCACTGGATAATCTCTCTTTGTTCAAGCACACTATTTGTGGTTTTAATTCCAAATCTTAACTCATTATGAACAATTTACTATCCTGTTCTCCAGGAGAATTCTAATGCTGCCTGTTTATATAGAAAGTAAACTGAAGGAGTCAGTGTTGGCTTGGTGTGAGAGTCACAGAAGAGTCTGTGCCATCAGTAATAAGCTATTTGTTTGCTAGCTAGCTTCATACACTGACCAGTAATTGCTGACAGTAAAGCCTATAATGGATGCTTCCTTTCTTTTAATTAATTTGTCTCTATTTTCTTATTTTAAATCCCATAGCGAGCAGCTATATTTTAAGTGAAGGCTTGGAATAATAATGAAGCTCCCTGGTGTGTTTTCACTGGCTTAATGCTTAAATCACAACTTTTGTGATGTGTGCAGGGTCTAGGATAGAGTTATAGGTCCCACAGAGACCCGTCAAGCATCCTTCAATGACTTGAACTAGCAAGTAATCTCTCACTGATGACTGAGAGGTGACCAAGTGTATGTTCTCAGCAATGTCACAGACAGTGACATTGGTCTACCAGGAGCAGCCATGGACAATTAACTGTTGTGGTTAAAACAAGCCATTTTGTGTGTCTCTCTATAGAGTTTTTCTTATCAAGTCATGCTATTGACTTACACGGCAGGGTTTTATATAGGACTGTCCAGCGAAGCTCTTCCTTGTGACTTGTAAAGTTCCTGCTGAGAATGCAATTTTAATGTTACAGTGAGTTCTTGACGAAGGACAAAGGGAATTTGCTTTCTTGACTCGCCATGCGAAAAACTTGCTTTTCTGAGGCACTCACTTTATTTACATTAAGTAGACATTATGAATTTCATTTCTTTGCATGAATAACAAAGCATAAAAACAGATTTGTTGCCCAACTCTGGGAAATATAGAGAAGTGCTTAGCACGCACCTGTGAGGAATCACACCTGGCTCTGTCTTTTCATTTTCTTTGCTTTACAATTCAGAGAACCCATTCTTCCATTGCCTAATGAAAAATTATTTCATCTAGTGTTTCCACAGAATCTTAATAAAATTTCTTTTTCATATTAATCATAAAAAAGCATAAACCATGATGGAGGATGGTGTGGCCACTAGAATCCTTGTCTTCAAACAAATATCTGATATGTCTAATATGATATCAAACATGAATATCTGAGTTCAAGACACAGAACTCACATCAGAAAACATGTTAGTGCAAGGGCACATGCCTGTAACCCCAGTGATGGGGAAACAGAGACAGGTGTATCATGAGGGCCTGCCAGCCAGACTGCCTAGGCAAACCAGTAAGTTCCAGATTCACTGAGAAAACTTGTCTCATAAAATAAAGTATATGGCAACTGAAGAAGACATCTGTCATTGACCTTGGCCTTCGAATGCACACACATGCAAATATATACACACATCTGCATACATCAGTGCACACACATATGAGCACACATATACAAACACACAGCACACATCAGTAGGACACTTATTGTGATGTGATGCCCAACTTTGCCAAATTAATATGAGATCAAACTCTTCTAGTAGAAATAGAGCAAAGGAATAAGTAAAATACCCCCTTGCTTGGTCAAGAAAGATGTCTCAGCTGGTCTGTGTTAACACCCTGTGTACGTGGCTGAAAAGTGGCTCCCTTAGGCCTCATTTCAAAGCCCATTGTCAGCTAACAAACTGAAGGAAGTCTCATCATGTGACTTCTGAATGCTGAGAGAATGTAAAGCGAAGCTCTTAGAACTAGAAGTGCTTCTATGGGGGTCCTGTCAGCAGTGAAAGAGGAAAAGGAGGAAAAAGAGAAGAGGGGGTGTGGGAGATGACTTAGTGGATAAAGTTATTGCTGAGAAACTAGAGTTCAGATTCCTTGTTATTTTCATTCTTTTTCTGGTTTTCTTTTAATTTATAATACTTGAACTTTTGTTCCACTTAAAATTTATTCTGGCTTATCAATGGGAGATTAATTTGACTTAAGAAATCTATCTACCCAATTGTTTAAACACAATTTCCCTGATAATTCTTTCCCTGATAATTTCTTATATTGTTTTAATCTCCCTTACTTAGAGGCCTGGCTCATGGCATGAGATATGCTCCCTCACCAATGGTAAAATTAGTCTTTTGGCTGGGTTCTGAGTAAAGAGAGGCCCCCATCTCTTTCTCACCTGATGCGGTAAGTGCTTGCAACAAGTTGCTTAGGGATGGGGTAGAATCTGGTTTTAGTCCACCTATCACAGACTCCTGCTGTTTTTATTGACATTTAGAGGATTTTCTTGAACAAACATTTATTGATTTGCTGTCTGCCTCTCGGTCAATTTCCAGAGACTTTAACTGTTTACATTTTCTAATTCACATCAAGGAAGTGGTTATTTCATGGGCACACAGTCGGGGAGGGTAGTCACAGGGATGCTGGAGGAGGGGAATGGAAGACAACTTGAAAAATTCCTTTGTTATGGAGGCCTGATCAAATTCTTTTCTGTGTCCTGCAATATTGTTTTAAAATATTCTCTCTCCACATGTGTAATATTTATTGATAAAATAATTAATATGTTGATATAATAGGCCTCTCATTGGTTTTATGTTAGATGTCATACAAACTAGACTAGAAACACCAAAGTATGCCACAGTAGATCTTTCTTCTTTTTCTAATATTTCAGATGTTTTGTTAGTTGAAAACTAACATACTGTTTCACTACTTTCTCTACACGTTATTATATTTATATATATATTATTATGTTATATATCCCATGTTTTTCTACTTTTGATATAAGTGCTTCATTAGTTTTTTTTATGAATAAGCATTTCATCTTTTCTTTACCAGTGATTTTTGTTGTGTACTCTTTATCTTTTAAAATTTGAACTTTGCTTTTTATTTTTCATAGGTTTTCTTTTTAGTGGCATCTTTACATAGTAAATATTTATTATCAATATTATTGAGAATTATTTCTAATCAGATATATGTTGGAATTTTCAATGGAGACCAGGGGAGGAGAAGATATAGGCAGAACAACCCCAGCTTCTCTTTCATTAAAAAAGAGATTACTCTTACATGTTAGGGCTAAGTGTTGGGATTCTTTGTATAGCAGCATGATGATGCTGAGGAGGGCTTCTGAAGACGTCGGTCCTGAAGCCACAGTTGCAAGAAAATAACTCAAGGTTTGCATTTCAGACTCTTTCAGAGAAGTACAGTTTTGCCAGTATTTTCTTTTCTCAAAAGCACAGTGCTCTTTAACCTTTGACATTTCCTTTCATCCTCTCTTCTCAGAAGACTTACTGAAATCTGCTGTTGAGAGTCCCTGTGTGTATTTTGGAGACTCTGGTTTGTGTGTGTGTGTGTGTGTGTGTGTGTGTGTGTGTGTGTGTGTGTATTCATTTATTTTGAGGAAAAATAAAGTTTGTATTTTAAAAAATCCTTTTGTTCTGGGTAGTGGTGGTACATGCCTTTAATTTCTAGCCCTTCGGAGGCAGGGGCAGGTGAATGTCTGAGTTTAAAGACAGAGTTTGGTCCACAAAGTGAGTTCCAGAACAGTTAGGGTTACTCAGTGAAAGCCTGTCTTAAAAAGTCAATAGCCAAAACTAAACAAGACAAAGTATTTTTAGAATTCCTTTTAGTAAGAGTGTTAAAATGCTATGGGGAAATGGTCTATACCCTGTCACTTGTATTTTAAATAAACACTGTAGCCAGGCAGGAAGTATAGGCAGGATGACCAGGCAGGAAAGAGAGGTGGGGCAACAAGAATTCTGGGAAGAGTGGAAGTTTCAGTCTGCAGTCATCACCCAGATGCAGAGGACACAAGATGTGACTGCCTTGCTGAAAAGGTACCAAGCCACATGGCTATCACAGACAAGAATTATGGGCTAATATAAGTTGTAAGAATTAATTAATAAGAAGCCTGAGCTACTAAGCCAACCAGTTTATAATTAATATAGACCTCTGTGTGTTTCTTTGGAACTGAATGACTTTAGGACCAGGTGGGACAGAAACCTCAGTCAACATTACAGGATAATATTTATGCATTCATGGTAATATCACAGTATTGCTATAGAACTTAACAGTTTGTAGTCACACACCTCTCTTCTATATTCATAAATGCACTGTATTTTTTACATTTACATTTGTTTTATGTGTGATGTTTCACAAGAAGACTACAGTATTAGATGAAAGAGATTTCTTTCACGTGTTTCATCAGTAGTAGCTGCACTAATTTATGGTGGTTAATTTTGTTTAGAAGTGTAGAGTTAGGGCTAGTTCATAGGTAGTGACAGAATAGAAAGAGTACTTAGATGGAAAGGAGTTGGACTGGTGGTAAATGGTTTATCTGCTTTTAAACTATAGCTTGAAAAATATTAAGGTTAAGATCACAAGAACCACAGGCTTCACGGTTGACCTGGAATTTCCTTATTTCCTTGTTCTACATCACAAGAAAAGCATGAAGGGTCTTAAGTGATACGAATTGAAGGTGAATGAGATTTTGAGGAAAAAATGGCATAGACTATTTATTTTTACTTGACAATAATTTATAAATATTTTAACATTGTGTGCCACAGCCATAAGT
This sequence comes from Myodes glareolus, assembly GCF_982192425.1. Taxonomy (NCBI): domain Eukaryota; kingdom Metazoa; phylum Chordata; class Mammalia; order Rodentia; family Cricetidae; genus Myodes; species Myodes glareolus. Next base: position 32,038,239 of record NC_142048.1, on the reverse strand, counting down.
TGATATACTTAGACACAGAAAACCGTACTTTTAACAGAAAGTTTATTTTATTTGAAGACACTAAGAAAGACTGCTCCAAAGAAGGCATTATTTAGAGTTCTTATGTAGTGCCTGTTGATATTAAGGGAATAGGTGAGTTTTCCCTTTTAAAGAAAGGTTGTTTTTAAAGAGAAAACAAGGTTTTCCCACAATATGTAGACTAGATAAAATGTGGTCAATTTCCTCATGAAAAATCACCTGTACAATGTTATTAAGCATCAATAATATTTTAGATTTTGCTCTAGAGGAATTATTAGTCCCTTCCTCCCTCCTTCCATTCTTTGGTTGGAGATTTACATCAGGGCCTTGAATAATGTTTTCAGTAGTTATCTGCATCTAAAGGTAAATATCCATATCCATTGTACCTTCCTAACAACTAGTACTGTAGAAAAATTTTACCTTAACAATCAAATTTGTGAGAACCATTCAACTGCAACGCTGATGTCAGGGAAAAGGTTAAAAATGAATATGGTGTTCTATTACTGGGAAAAGGCTGTAGGGTAGTACCTGGTCATATGTCTCTCTCTCTCTCTCTCTCTCTCTCTCTCTCTCTCTCTCTCTCTCTCTCATATCTTAAAAGATGATTTGTTAGTGCATCCTTATTTAGAGTAAACAGAATGAGTGTGATGCATGACTGGTGTGGGAATTACTTCATTTCTGCTGGGAGCCACTTAGGAGGATTCTATTGGCATGTTCCTTGTACCCCCAGCAAGACACAGCACAGGAGGCACATGGCTGAAAAGGTCACGTCTTTATTTTCTGAAAGCTTGAGTGTTTCCTAAGTGCAGAGGTCCTTTGCAGAAAGATCATTACCTGCTATATCCCTTGTTTTCAATATTCCTAATCAGGTCACTGGCAATAAGAGCGACGTTCCCTTTGGTTACCAAACAATGAGGCAGTTAAAGCAGTGGGTCACCTGGGAACTGTACCAGCCAACACTAATAAGTTAAAAGTACCGCTGGGGCCAAGGAGGAATTGGCAGAACTGCCTTGCTGGTGGGATGCTGATCTTGTTTATCTTGTCTGTGGTTTTTTTCTTTTCTCCTTCCTCTTTCAGGTTCATTTCTCAACAGTCTCCTTTCATTGTTTATGTGCTTACCTGTGCTAATTTCAACCGCCTTAGTGGCAACAGAGAATAATTAGCATCTAGAGCCTAGAAACTCTACTTTTCAATTTTATTAATGAGCTGAATTTAGTTCCCCTTTATCTTTTAACTGACCCCAAGAGCATTAGCAAAAACTGTAGAAATATGAATGCAGGTGAAGTAATAAGGAAGAATTATCAGTCACCCCTAATTTAATTGGTGTCACCTTAGCTTTTAGTAGGGTAATAGGATGGGATTGCCACCTGCAATCATTCAAGGCTACTTTGCTCACTAATTAGCTTACTTAAAAAATTAAGCAACCTTTCAAAAATGAGTAAAACAGAAGCTGGTGGAAATCATTAAAACACAATATCTGTTCTATAGCATTAGTGGAATATTGGAGAATCTGAGAGTTTTGAGAAAAGCCAAGTGCAAATTCTACACACAGAAAGAACTCTTGCTGTTTATGGACTTAGTAAGACTTGAGGCACTGTAGTAATTTTGATGTGTTTGATACTCCAAGGTTGTCCCACGCTACCGTCTCGCCAGCAAGAACGACGCGGCACACTTAGGATCCTTCTGCAGAAAAGCTTTAATGCGTCTTGAGAGAGAGAGAGCATAAACTTCCAAAGCAGAGACCCAGAATGAGGGGAACCCATCCCTTATATAGGAAACAGTCCTCGCTTCGGACGTGTCACTCCTGGATTGGTCCGCTGCCCATTAACCCAGATGATGCCTCGGGAGTAGGCGGGGACGCAGCAGTGGAAAATTACCAATAACATGCGCATTATCTTGTTCACCTGGCAGTGAAACCGGATGCCAGCGCCATCCTGTAATAGAGAATGTGGTTGCAGCCCTCCACACAAGGTCTCTTAGCTAATGTTGCTCATTGTTAGACAGTCTGTGTAGAATACCCTGGAGAGAAGGTATTATGGGTAGCAAGGGTGTTTGACTTTTTTGGATAAAAGTGCTTTTTAGCAACTGGCAGTTGTTGAGTGTGTATTGATTTCCATTATGGCTACTTTAGCATATAAAGAAACACAAATGAAGTCGTGTGGCCCTTACAGGAGGTAGCATGGGATCTAATATAGAACACACAAAAATTCATATAAAGTTGAATATTGTACCATACAATTTAAACACATTTGTCAAGAGTTATGAGTAACCATATACAGCAGCAAGGTTGGATGTGATAAAAAATAAAAGGCCCGTGGGTCTCTCTTACTCCTGCAAATCAGACACTCTCAGAATGACATGCTTAGGAGATGCACTGGTCACTTTTATTTCAGAGTTATTTAGCACACTCACTGCCTTCATTTTTACCAAAATTCCCTAACAATTCTTGTGGGTTTTGTTACTTTTTGCTGTGTGGTAAGTAGATGCAAGCTTATTGTTAACCTTTCAATTGAATGAGCATACAGCAAAACTTACTAATGTCCTTCCCCAAGCACTAATCTAATGCATACTCTACTATATAAAAGATACCTTTTATTATTATTATTATCCTATTACTTACACAGTGTTCTGTCTGCATGTAGTTTTGCACACCAGAAGAGGGCACCAGATCTCATTACAGATGGTTGTGAGCCCCAATGTGGTTGCTGGGAATTGAACTCAGAACCTCTGGAAGAGCGGCAAGTGCTCTTAACTGCTTAGCCACCTCTCCAACCCCCAAATAGACATCCTTTGTCACAGTTGTTTCTGTCTTCTAATGGAGAGAACTTGTGGATATGTGGTGATGAATTATAGGAGTTACTGATTTTCCCTGAACAATTTTTGATTCTAATTCAAATTGATAGCATACCTTACTTATTTATAGTTATTGTTATGTTTAAATTTATCTATTTGTATTTTACATGAATTGGTGTTTTGCCTGTATGTATGTCTGTGTGAGGGTGTTGGATGCACTGGAGTTGCAGACAGTTGTGAGCTGTCATGTGAGTATTTGGAATTGAATCCAGGTCCTCTAAAAGAACAGCTAGTACTCTTAATTGATGAGTTGTCTGTCCAGTCCCTATTTATTAGTTTTTTTTTAAAGGTAATATCTAATTTAGTTTAAAGAAAAGCAACTTAGAACTAACTCCAAGAACAACAGGCAGGCTAACTCCTGAAAAGAACATGGCGGTTACACTGCGGAGGGTGGAGAAAAAGGTACATGACATGTAGCTGGGGAAGTTGTAAGTTGCTTGCAAACAAATTTCTTTGAGGGTGAAGTGTTCTATTGATGTGGAGAGACACCGTACCACAGCAACTCTTAGAAACAGAAACACTTATTTGGGGCTGGCTTACAGTTCAAATGTTCAGTCAATTATCATCAAGGCAGGAAGCATGACAGCATGCAGGCAGACATGTTGCTGGAGAGGCAACTGAGATTCTACATCTGGATCTGCAGGTGGCAGGAAGAGAACTGGGTGCCACACCAGGTTTGGCTTGAACTTCTGACACCTCAAAGCCCACCCCCAGGTATGTATTTCCTCCAACAAGGTCGCAGTTAATCCAGCAAGGCCATGCCTCCTAATAATGCTCCTCTCTGTGAACATATGGGGCCATTTTCTATCATACCACCAACAGGATTCTTGGGTCATCTCTGACTATCAGATCACCCGTGGGCTTCTCTCTGAGAGTGTCTTGTAGATCTCAAGAGGCAAGGTTTCTTCTTTCCTACACAGAATGGATCCTGGGTTTCAATCAGTTCTCCACCGAGGGCTGACTTGAACAGCACCATCTCCAAGAACACCAAGCATAGGGATGTACATTCTGGTGTTTCTACATCCATCTCTATCATCGTCACAGTTTCTTCTGCATCTCACAGGATCATACTTAAATACTGATCATAAGCATGGAAGCTGCCTTGAAGCTTTCAGCCGTTTCTCATCATCACATAAATTCGCTAAGCCTGGGGAGATCCAGGGCGCCTCCCTAGTATTGGTAGTTTACTGCTGATTCCTGACGTCTGCCATGTTTCAAATGCTGTACCTTTTCCCACCTCCTGAGAGAACAGGCACTCTGATACCATACTCTATAATGGCTACTGGCTACTTCCACAATTGGACCTGACTACTTACTAGCCTCAATTCTTCCTTTTACTATATAAAAATTTGTTATGATTAATACTACTGATTATTATTGTGATTAACATGTGTCAATCTGTTTGACAGGCACCATGCTAAAGACTTTATATTCATTTTTTTCATTTCATCTTTGCTGCAAAATTTTTGTTTGTATTCATATTTGACAAGATAGTAGTTGAGGCACACACATACACACACACATACACAGACACACACACACAGAGAGAGAGAGAGAGAGAGAGAGAGAGAGAGAGAGAGAGAGAAGGAGGGAGGGAGATGATGGGAGAGTGTGATTTAAATTCTCTGGGTGGAAGGCTGTAACTTATATACCTATTGCTCCATTTCATAGATAGTAATTTTCTATTTCTATACATTCTTTTGTTTTGCTTCCTGTTTGTGGAATACCACACTCTCCTTCTTTGGGAAACCTGTAATTTCAAAAGTGAAACTGTGCTATGAAGTATCAATAAATTTTAGTCTTATTTTTATTGTGGGTAATATAGCCTTAGAATTTAAACATTTGCATCGAAAGACAAAGTGATTATTTTGGGATTATATTTTTAAAGAATCTATAAAGAAGGCCTTAATGTTTGAGTTCCACTAGATGTAAACTTTCAGTTCACATGTGCTGTTTCTCTTAAATTTTATGAGCTTAATTTTATCCAGATAGCACTTTGGGGTACCCTCAAATGAAAGAATTGTAGTCTGTAAATTCAGGTGACTGTTGAAAATAATGTGTAGAAATAGATGATATTTTTTCTATGTTGCACAAATTTTCAAGTACAGTTTGATATAAAAGCAATATGAAATGCATTGCTATATTTAATCTCGATATTTTTGTTTAAAATTTGCAGACTCCTTATATAAAACTATATCCTGTGAAAAATATTTTATGTACATTGAGCATCAGAGGGCCAGTTGCTTCTGAGAAAGTACTGTAGTTATTCTGTCTGTTTGTATTGATGTAGACTGTCTTAGAGATGGAGACCACTTAAACAATGCTGAAGGGTTAGTAAATCTCTGATTGGTTAATCGGCATCATTAAAGTATTGAGTTGGATTGGAAGGCTAGTAAACTATAAATTCTTTCCATCAGGTAAAGATGTGAACTAATGATCTTGAAGGAAACCAAATGGTCTCATTCTTATTGATCAAAACAGTGAGCTGCAATGACCACCGTGAAGTCTTTATGTAGCATCTGAACTCTAGGATTATTCATTTTATGTGTACAATAGTTCTAAATAACTGATCACTTTGAATGCAATGCACAGATCTCTGAATATGTCGCCTAAAATATGCTGCTTTATTTTTTGCTTTTGTTTTTTGAGATGACAGCCATTGAGAATCAAGTAATACAGAGACACAGAAATAAGTCTTCCCAAGGCTTCCCTCATTGAAAAGCAGAAAATTCTGAAAAATAACTACTTTCATGAGTTAGTTCTGCTAGTCAGCTTTGCATCAATGTGACAAAATTTCCAAGAATTTGACTTATGAGAATTTTTTTTATCTCATAGTTTTGGAGGTTTCAGCTCCTGGTCTTTGGTCTGGTTAATTTAAACCTAACTAATGAGCTACCTTGTACTAACTTGGGTATATGAAGTGTAGCACTATTTACTAGGAGGTTCATGCCAACACTACCCCTCCCCTGTTTAATGTTTTGTACTCAGGACCTCAAAGTCAATTCCAACTATATTAAAAGTCAGCTCATTGTTATTACTAAGTGAGTCATTAGAGCCAACTTCAAAAATTCTGTGGGCAATGACCTAGTCTTGAGGTCATAAAATGACCAAAAGCATGCTACAAAAAGCATTGACTAGAATCAGAAAATGAATATTTGCTACCAAGTCATGTTGTGACCCTAGGGAGTTCTTAGCAATGATTCTGAGCCACAGAGTCCTGAGCTCCAAACAACAATATCAGACTAGGTGCTTTCTTTGGTTTCAACTGAATACAAAATTTACTACATGCTTTAAAGCTGTGATTTAGGTTATTACTCTGGGAATAGCATGTTTTCATGTAGGAACTTGGAATAGAGGCAATTTTTACAAAATCTCATATAACTATAAAAGGAGAGAATTTTATTTTAGCAGTATTGTCCTGCAGATTGGAATATATCTTAGGCCCTATCATAATTCCTAAAACATCATAAAATAAAATAATTGAAAGAAATATGGTTAGTCAATAACAAAGACATGGGTCTGTCTCTGAATGCATAAATCTATGTCTAGAACCAAGTGGAGACATTCTAGCATTTCTGCATGTAGGTCAATATACTTGAAGACATAAATAAATTATTGTAAAAAATGAATCACCCACATCTGTCTGAAAATACAGAAGCATCTGAGTGCGCAGTTTTATTTTATCCTTTAGTATGTCAACACACTGAGCCCACTTCTTAATTTGAAAATGAGAAAAGCCTTTCTGAAAATAAGCCAATTGGCTAAGAAAACCAATATGAAGGAAGCTTTGGGAAGCCATATCTCTCAAATGTTTGAGAACTTTGTAATGCAAATTGTACTGCTCCTTTCTTGTTACCAACAACTTAATTTGGGGCAGGATTGATTAACTAGAAGGTTTGCTAATCAGTTTGAAATAAGACTAGGCTGGGCTCCAACGGAAGTCTGCCAGAACTTCCTTTCCAAAGACAAGGTCGACAGCTGGTCTCATTTTGGTAATGGTTTTGCCCATTATCTTATCATTTGCTTCATTTTATATGGCCCAAATCTCAAATTACAATTGTTCTGAAGACACTCAAGAGACAAGGTAAAAATAAATAAAGATTCCACACACAATGCAGAGACACAGACTTAACAGTACTTGATAATTAGGTTACTTTGCTGTAAACTTTGGTTTCCCCTTCCCACTTTGTAAAAGAGTCAGTGACTATATTGTCAGTTATCAGTTATTGCTGACTCTACATTTTAGTTGTAGCCAATGAGACATTGTTGAGGAAACAGGAAAAACAACTTTGTTTTGACCATCAAAACATACCAATTCTTGGTCCATGATAATGAATTTTTATTGTCATTCTCCAAAGTTTAAAAACAAAAGAAAATGTAATAAAGGTACTGATGTATCCGAACCATAAGACACACTGAAAATGCCCAAATTTCAAACCCTATAGGGAATATTCATGTAAAATGGTGGTGTCCATCAGACTAGATGGAGGACAATGGGGAACAGTGGAGTCTATAAAAAGCTTAGGAAGGCCGCATTTTTGAAGATTTTTCAAATTTAGTTTATAAAACAAATACCATGTTCACAAGATAAGAATTCGAGTATGTGTATTTGTTACTTTTCTCTTGTTGTGATAAAACACCATGACCAATGTAACTTAGAGAAGATAGAATTTATTCAAACTTAGCAGCTCCAGGGGGGATAAGAGTCCATGATAGTAAAGAGGAGGGAGGCATGGTATCTGGAGGTAGAAGCTGAGAGCTCACATCTTGAACCCCAAGCAGAAAGCAGAGAGAGCAAATGAGAAATTGCGAGAGTCTTTAAACTCCCAAGGCTCACCCTCAGGGTCACTCTTTCTCCAGCAGGGCCACACCTACTGACCCTCCCCAAACAGCACCACCAACTGGGACTAAGTGTTTAAATGTCTGAGATTCGGGGTTAGGATTGGGGGTCTCTTTCAAAACACCACAGTATATATTATAAGTTTTGAAAAAAATGGTAGATGTTGAAGGACATATGAACTTGCATTTCAGAGATATCAACAAGATCTTCTGTCCTTCAAAAGCTAGGCAAAACAAGCTTAAGGCAAAGGGAAAAAGGAAAGAATAATTAGTCAGTTTGAGTACCCCATGGAGTTGACAGGAATTAGAAGAAAGATGGCCCCTTTTATAACAGTACCAGCCCGAGGAAAATAAAATGTTTGTATGTCCTGGTCGAAGGGGCAGTCAGCTCCACACATATCCAAATTTTATAGTCATCTACCTAATTGGTGAGCCCAGTAGTTAAAATCCCTAAAGCCCTTAACATAACAAGATGTTCACTAATCTCCAGTCTTTGTTCTTTCTGCTTCCTTGTTCTTCCTCCCTTTCCCAGACTTGAACTTTTTTGTTGTCTTGAACCTGAGCGGTTTAACCTGGTGTACTGACCAATCAATATTCCTTACTTCCGTCCAAATGAATCATTGAGGTTTATTCCAAATGAACCTGATCTCTACTTACTAAAAGGTTTAACAATAGACTTGCACTTAAGGCACATTCCATTTGACCTACACTTTGTTTAAAACCCAAATAAGCAAAATATTCATCAGTATGGTTATAGGCCAAGGCCGGTTCAGGCACCCTCTCCTCTGTCCAGAGAACAATCTGGGGATCTCTTCTTGGACCTGGGATCCCATTTATAATCAAGTCTCTTGTAAACCCTAAAATGACTCCCTTAGTTGAGATATATTCTTCCCTGATCCCATATCCATCCTTCCTCCCTCCCCCCCATCCCAGTCCCCCGAGCTTTCCCCATTCCTCCCCTACTCCCTTCTCTCTAACCCTCTCCCCTTCCAACAACCCTCCCACACCCCCCCCCATGCACCCGAGGTTACCTGGGACTCTTGTCTATTTCCAATCTCCAGGAGGATAACTACATGATTTTCTTCAGGTTCACCTTCTTATTTAGCTTCTCTAGGATCATGAATAATAGGCTCAAAGAACTTTAATTATGGCTAGAATCCACTTATGAGTGAATACATACCATATTCCTCTTTTTGGGTCTGGCTTACTTCACTCAGTAAAGCGTTTTCTATGTCCATCCATTTGCATGCAAAATTCAAGATGTCATTGTTTTTTACCGCTGAGTAAAACTCTAATGTATATATGTTCCACACCTTCTTTAACCATTCTTCTGTTGAGGGGCACCTAGGTTGTTTCCAGGTTCTGGCTATTACAAATAGTGCTGCTATGAACATAGTTGAACAAATACTTTTGTGGTATGATAGGGCATCTCTAGGGTATATTCCCAAGAGTGGAATTGCTGGGTCTTGAGGGAGGTTGACTCCCAGTTTCCTGAGAAACCGCCACATTGATTTCCACAGTGGCTGCACAAGTTTGCATTCCCACCAACAATGGATGAGTGTTCCCCTCTCTCCACATCCTCTCCAGCATAGGCTATCATTGGTGTTTTTGACTTTAGCTAATCTGACTGGTGTAAAATGGTATCTCATAGTTGTTTTGATTTGCATTTCCCTGATCGCTAAGGATGTTGGGCATGACCTTAAGTGTCTTTTGGCCATTCGAAGTTCTTCTGTTGAGAATTCTATGTTCAGATCAGCACCTCATTTTTTAATTGGGTTAATTAGAGTTTTAGTGTCTAGTTTCTTGAGTTCTTTGTATATTTTGGAGATCAGGCCTTTATCTGATGAGGGGTTGGTGAAGATCTTCTCCCAGTCAGAAGGTAGCCTTTTTGTCTTACTGACGGTGTCCTTTGCTTTACAGAAGCTTCTCAGTTTCAGGAGGTCCCATTTATTCATTGATTCTCTTATTGTCTGTGCTACTCTGGCGATGGATGGAGATAGAGACAGAGACCCACACTGGAACACTGGACTTAACTCCCTAGGTCCAAACGAGAAGCAGAATAAAAGAGAACGTGAGCAAAGAAGACAAGACCAGAGGGAACCTTCATCCGACGATGGATGGCGATACAGACGGAGACCCACATTGGAGCACCGGACTGAGCCCCCCAAGGTCCAAATGAGGAGCAGAAGGAGGAAGAACATGAAAAAGGAAATCAGGACCACGAGGGGTGTGATCACCCACTGATACAAGGGGACTGATCTAATGAGAGTTCACCAAGGTCAGGTGGACTGGGACTGAACGAGCACGTGATCCAACCAGATTCTCTGAATGTGGCCAGATTCTCTGAATGTGGCTGGCCCGGAGTCTTTCTGAAAAGCCATTGACAATGACACTGGGACTTGTTTCCTCTGCATATACTGGATTTTGGGGATCCAGTCTGTTTGGATACTCACCTTCCTAGACCTGGAGGGAGGGGAGAGGAACTTGAGCTTCCCACAGGGCAGGAAACCCTGACTGCTCTTAGGGATGGAGAGGGAGGAGGAGGGTGAGTGGGGGGGAGTTGGAGGGTGTTGGGAGGAGGGGCGGAAATGGAAACTTTTATAATTTAATAAACTTTGAAAAAAAATAAAACCCAAATAAGCAATTGCTAGCAGTAAAACATTGCAAGTTTTCTCTGTATCACCTGCTTTCTTTAATCTCTTGTGTGTCTACTGCAGATTCTAGGAGTGAACCCCTGTGGTGATATAACTAATTCTTCATATTCAGTTTTTTCTCTGAATCCCCATTGAAAAAAACAATCCGATCATCTATGTCAATGTTTGCACAGCAGAGTCTTCACCGAGTTTCCGAGTCCACAAATATGAAAAATAAAACAAAGACTTCGCAAAGTCTTTTTAGAATCATTAAGTTTTTGTCTTATAAATTCCTTTGAAGAAAGCACTACTATGCTCTTGTTCAGTTTGAGGTATGGAGAGAGAGAACACAGAAAATATAACTCAAAAAACATAAACCTTGTTATTTTCTTACTTTTCAGGTTTTGTAAATTACCTAAACTCTACAAGATTAAAATCTGTCATCTATGAATTAGAGATGACACTACATACCCTCAGCAGCCATTGCAAGAACCCATGAAATTATGTAAGTTCCCAAAGCAACCACCATTGTTGGAAGAGGCTACTTGTTGGTTTTTGGCCCCCTGGCTAGCTTAGACCCAAAATAATCACGCAGAAACTGTATTAATTAAGTTACTGCTTGGCCCATTAATTCTAGATTTTTATTGGCTAACTCTTACATTAATTTAACCCATTTTTATTAGTTTGTATATTGTCATGTGACTGTGGCTTACCAGGCAAAGTTCCCAGGTTCTGTCTCCAGGCGGCTCCAAGGCTTCTCGTTGTCTCTGCCCTCTTTCTCCCAGCATACAGCCTAGCTTTTTTTGTCTAGTTTTGTTTTGCCCTTGCCATAGACTCAAAGCAATTTTTTGTTCATTAATCACTAAAAATAACACATAGACAAAAGGATCTCCCACATCACACCATGTCTCATCCTGTTGTGGGTCCTTGAGGGCAACAGAAACTCGGTCAGCTCCTCCTCTGATTAGGTCAGGCAAATGGAGGCTGAATACTCATAGCCACCAAACTCAACCCAATACTTCAGAATTTGATTTGCTGCTTTGTGACTGTGAAGAACAACATATGAAGTCAGTAAAAGGAGAAGAAGCAAGGAAGGTCTATTAAGAGAGGAACAGATCTGTGTGGCTAGGGAGGAACACAAAAGGGAGTTATCAGAGAGTGCTCTGGGCCAGAGACTCCCTTGGGTTTGGAGTAGTCCTGATGACGCAAGCCATACATAAAATAGGCAATGATTTTGTAATAAGCCTCACTGAGTCATTTGAATGGAAGTAAGGAATATCGATTGATCAGTGCACCAGATTAAACTGCTCAGGCCCAAGCACACCAAGAAGTTCAAAGGGAGGAAGGGAGGAAGAACAAGGAAAAGGAAAGAACAAAGGCTAGGGATTAGCCAACATCTAGCTGAAACCATTTGATAGTAAGTTTAGCTCACTGGGGACTGTGAACATAGTGTGTTCACTATGGATATGTCCTTGGGTAGTTCATTCATTCACTCTGCCCCCTCTATTTCCTTCCCTTCTTCTTTTTCCTTCCTGGCCTTAAATATGAATGATGGAGTTTTGCTGGTTTCTGTGAATTAAAGATCACCAAGAAACATTAAGTAAATAAGCTATAACTATCTTCAACTCTGAGCTGTCTTTTATGACAAAATCCTTGATAACTCCTTTGGGAAATTCAGTCAGAAAGTTGTTGATAGGGGGGCGAGTGGGCAGGGCAGGGGGGCAGTGACAACTAATTGTTCTTGTGAAAGTGGGTTGCTCTCTTGTGACCCCTGAAGGAGCCTGTTTTAGAGGGATCCTTGGCCTGTACTGTGAAACTGCAAATCATTAGGATTTCACCCTCACATGTTACCCAGTCTGCTAACAGCTTGGTCAACAGTATGTGGCGACAGGGAGAGGTGGAAAACTTCTATAATGGGGTCTAGTTGTGTGAAGTGTGGTCACTGGGGGGTGCTTTTGCTGGGGATATCGAGATTTCAATCACACGTATGCTTTCTCATCCTCAGCCGCCACACAGCAGCTTTACTTACCACAGGATCCCTAACATAATCCTCTGCCTTGATCCAGGCTCGAGAATAACGGGACCAATAATTCTGTCCAGGGTATGGACGGAATACCCTGAAACAATGAGTCTGCAAAGTGATTGTCTCCTTTTGAGTTGATTATCTCAGGTTTTTATTCTCAGTGAGGGAAAGACAGTGAGCTCCTTCCTGAGATAGTCATGCAAGAGCAGTTTGATAGCACATGATTGAAGACCTCCCTTCCTGTCTAGCTCTTCTTTTCTAGTAGATCGGGCAGATAATAATTCTTTCTTTTAAGGTAAGGCATTTGTATCAGGGTTTAGATTATCAGTCAGAGAGGTAATATATCCAGAGAGTAACAGTTTGGTATCATAGTGTAAACAAATACTTTATTACAACAGGAAGGAGGACCATAAATAGAGTTGAAGCTCTCTTTCCTCAACTGAAGTCTCATTTATTCCACATGACCTGAAAAGCAGCAGCCTTGGAGGGTATTTAGTGCACAGATACAGAAAGAAATTGTTTCCTGATCTGTATCAATTGCTCATCTTCAGAAGCTGTTTGGATCTGTAGCCATTACTTTCCAATGAGCACTCACTGATGACTGGGTTCAAAACCAACCTCACGTGTTTTTATGGAAACAGTATGTTTATTCATAGCTCTGAAACCTTTTATCTCTCCCCTTCCTATTGTGTTTTCTAAATCCCTTTAAAGGTAGGCATGTTCTGTATTGCCTTAGTGACCAGTACTTTTTTGTAACTAATTTTCCCCCATTAAGATTTATCTTTAGGGATGTACACAGCTGTTATTTATTCCTAAGAAGGTAAATATTGAATTTGTGCACCCATGCTAAGAAAACCATGTCTATTGAATTCTGGTTTTCGTTAATAGAGTCAGATAGCAACACAATGTCAGGTAATACATATAGTCTAGCTTGTCAGATTCTTCAGATGAAATTATAAACATATTTAATTTGGGGAAAACCGAATACACCTCAGTCAATGAATTTCATGTTTCTGCATTGTAAGTGTTGATTTCTTTCCGAGCTCTGTTTTCTGTGTGAGAGGAATGTGATGAGGTTGTTAAACCAGTCACCAAAGAACAAGTCCCTAATCTTGTGGAATCTGCAGAAACTAGTTCATGCAGTCAGGCTGACACTGGGTCACTTGAAGGTAAGCTCAATTTATAGTTTGTGTGGGATGCCTGAGTTTGAAGTCATTCACACCAGAAAGAGGAAGTGAATGTAGTCAAGATCCCAGTCAGTGCATGGAACTTGGAGGAAGGATTACTTCCGCTTCAGGATACAAATAGAGATGAAGAGTGAGGCTTAGGTTCAGACTAGGGTGATCTCAGGATCATGACCAAGAGAGAAGAGTGTAGTTGTTTTGTGAATTAACTGGGCAGTTTTCAGGGCTGTGGCAGAACCAACAGTTGTGAGCAGTTGTTTGGGGCTGGAGTAATCTGTGGAATATAGTTACTTATTCCCATCTTTAAAATGTTTATTTGCTGATACTGCTTCTGTAATACCTTTGGAATAATCACAACTTATAGTTTCTTGTTATACTTTTGAAAAATATAGTAACCCCTCAAAGATACATAGTATATGCTCATTAAATCACTTACCTCGGGTTTTAAGTTTTAAGAAGAATCTATCTGCATCAGCGATCCCCAGCATTAATTTACTGACTTATCACTTGTATATGTAGTTTCATTTCCACATTGCAGGCAAAGCATATCCTCACAGCTTTCTTTCTAGGAAACCCTACTTTGTTTTTCGATTCTTCTCCTTTTGGGTTCTGTAATTCTAGTTATCAAAGAGCAGCTACAGTTTTCCTCATCTGAACCAAGCCAGGGGTTAGGGTATATTAATAATAATTTGTTCCTTCCTTCCTGTGTAGTATATGGAACATTAAAGAACTTGTTTGTGAGGAAAAAGGATAAACGCTTTGGGAATGAAGCAAGTTCTCTAGCACTCCTACGATCTCTCTTTGCAGAGTGCTATTGTGTTAGCTACTTATCTAGCACTGAGTAGAACACCATGACCAAGGCAACTTAGAGAAGAATTGTGGGCTTTGCGTCTATAGGATTAGAGTTCATGATGGGTTCACATCTGATGGAGGAGGGTCATCAGTCTATGTGTTACTCTCATTGGTTAACTAATAAAGAAAACTGCTTGGCCTGATAGGTCAGAATATAGGTAGGTGGGAAAGACAAAACAAAATGCTGGGAGGAAGAAGGCAGTGAGGCAGTTGCCATGACTCTCCTCTCCGAGACAGAAGCAGGTTAAGATCCTTCCAGGTAAGCCACCACCTCGTGGTGAGATACAGATTATTAGAAATGGGTTAATCAAGATGTGAGAGTTAGCCAATAAGAGGCTGAAACTAATGGGCCAGACAGTGTTTAAAAGAATACAGTGTCTGTGTAATTATTCCAGGTAAAGCTAGCCGGGCGGGCGGCGGGAAGCGGCCCGCCATTCCTTTTACAGAGTGGCGCCCATAACACATGGACATATGACCCTCCTACACACATCTTGAAGAAGCTGAAAGCAGCACCACCAACTAAGGACTGAGTATTCAAATGGTTGAAACAATGGGAAGAATTTCATTCAAATCACCACAGCTATATAGGTAACTTCAGTAGAAGGGTAGGGTCTTCTTCTTTAACATAGTGCTGCTTTTTTCTTCTCATCTTATACGCTTTCCTAACTGATTTGGTCCTCTTGTCATGCTAGTCTGCCTTCTATGAGTTTTAGGACTGATTGTGCTCTCGAGTCCATCGAGAGCACTTATCCGGGACTTCAGGTGAGTAACAGGCTTTCTCAGAATTTGAAGTTGGGAAAAGTTAAGAAACTATCACAATTTAGTTAAATGAGGATGGCTCATTAGATATCCAATCTTAACTCATAGAGTGGCCGAGATACTGAATACAGCGTCTGTCTGTGTCTGCTCTTATTTTTTTTTCCAGAGTCACACACAGGGAAGGAACAAGTCCACAGCAGTATTTACAATATGACTTTGGGGTATCAAGGATAAGTACCATCACTTTCATTTTACAGAAGAAGAACAATCAGAGGGGCTAATGAGAGTCAGAACTGGAACTCAGGTTCGAACCAAATAACATTTCCAGTTTTCTTCTGTTCATTTGTTTTCCTGTCAGTTTCCTGTCATGGACTATAAAGAGCAGATGGGAAATTCTGCTTCACTTACTAAAACTTTCATATATAGAGCTCTGAGCTACTCAAGTCCTCATGTGCTAAGGAGTACCAGGTCACATGGAGGAGCATGAGGATTTTCAAATCAAATATTTCAGAGGAAATTGAGCAAGACTGTTTCTGGTTGATCTTGACTGTTGGTCACTGAATTGTCCTGGCATTTGGGTCCTTGTTTCTGTCTTAGTTAGGGCTTCTATTGCTATGAGGAGACCATAGTCTCATAGACCATGGCAACTCTTATAAAGGGAAGCATTTAAATGGGTAGCCTACAGTTTCAGAAATTTAATGCGTCATCAATATGACAGGACATGGTGACATGCAGGCAGACATGGTACTGAAGAAGGAGCTGAGGATTCTATGTCTTGATCTACAGGAATCAGGAAGTGAAATATATCACTGGGCATAGCTTGAGCATAGGAGACCTCAAAGCCCGCCCCCACAGTGGCACACTTCCTCCAACTAGACCACACCTCCTATTAGTGCCACTCCCTGTGAGCTTAAGGGAGCCTGCATTCAAACTACCCCAGTGTCTGCAAAACCAGAAGAGACAGAGCAGACACAGCAATGGCTGCTGAGCCCCACCTAGTCATCTTGACTGTTTTAGGCTTCTGAGTTGAGGATGGTTATGCAGCTGGTGTGGTTTTGCAATGCTCACAGGTCTGGGTCAGACGAATGGGACTTTTCAAGGTGAGACTCTTTGGAAGAGTTTTGGGTTTTCTTGAGAATCTGCAATCTAGCAAACAGACGAGGAGACAAGATAAGACATGATTAGAGAGATGGTGTTCTGTACGGCTGAGTGAAAACCACTCCCGGCTTGTTAATTAATGTGAGTGATTTCCTCCCAAACTTTGGGGTAGCAATCTGGAAGAAGAGTTTTAAGAGACATCTAATTTAGAGGTGAGGAGGTTTATGCAATGTAATTTTGGGGAGGTATTTTGAAGCTTTGATTGGACACAGCACAATTGCAGTGTGGTAGGTAGCTTCTGTTCCCCTTTATTAGTTAGCATCACTATCCAAGCACAGCTAAAATTGAGCCTGTATTAAGTTATGAACTATGCCTTAACTGATAATCTTCCTTTATTAGCTTAAAACAACCTCCATAATTCTTCCTGACTATTCATATTCAGTGTCTGCGAGGTTTGCTGTGGGGGATCCTGTGATGATGGGAATTGCAACTGGAAGCACTGTTATCAGAATATCCTGGCTACTAATACATTTTGTATGTAATTTCCTACAGAAGTATTGATTTTAATCAGCTTTCAAGATGGAGCACCATATTTGTCAAGGCAGAAGACCCAAATGTACAGTTTTTTTTAAAACATGGTACAAAACTGGCTATAATGAATGTGCCCAAATATATTAGTTATCTATTAACCTCAATAGGCAAGAAGGCAGTAGATCGTTAGCTCGCCTTGTGGGGAACAGCAGCGGCAGCCAGACCAGCTCCTATAGAGATGCAGAATCAGCATCTGTGACCTGTGAAGATGCTGGTATGTCTGAGGCGTCTGGCTGATAGTGGGGCTGTAGTGCTATGAGATGAACGCTGAGATACATAGTGCGATTGTCCCCCTTACGGCAGGAAAGCATGCCCATTTTCTCAAATGCTGTGCTGTGTACATCAGAATTCATGGCCTCATCTATCTCCGGGATAGATACTGTGTGAGTTTTATCATGCTGGAAGTGTTTCAAGCTTTGATTAATTTTTCGTGGTTTTATTTGGTTATTGAAGTGTAGCTTGATTGTGTGTTTCACCCATTTTCTTTTAAGCACTGACAATCGTGATTAAATTTTCCTTTGAGAAGAGGAAAGAAAACAGCAGAGGAACTGTCACAATTTCTCTGAGCTGAACTGCTCTAAAGTACTTTGAACATATCCTCCCAAAGTAACCCCCTCCCGAAGATTAGGGGAAGAAACCACGCTGGGAAGATGGGATGTGCTGGACCTGTTCTTTTTCCTTTTTCTTTTTTGTACAATTCTAAGTTCCTTCATCCAGTTCAGATGCATGGTTCATTTCTATACCTTTTTTTTTGCTTCTTAACTCATAATAAAATAGCTGTCACACTATTGACATAGCTGTTTGGAGGATTTAAATTGCATGAGGCAGGGTTCCTTTCTTTGATGTTACTATAGATTTTTGCTGTCAGAAATGCAAACCAAGGCACAAAGTAGACAAGGCTTTGTTCCAAA
The DNA here is from genome assembly GCF_982192425.1 of Myodes glareolus. NCBI lineage: Eukaryota > Metazoa > Chordata > Mammalia > Rodentia > Cricetidae > Myodes > Myodes glareolus. The sequence goes on along the minus strand of NC_142048.1, from coordinate 32,020,478 downwards.
CAGGATGGAAAAGAGAGCCACACAAGGACAATGCTCAAGTTGTGGACTGTGATTAATAAAGTTTCACTTGCAGCTGCTAAAGAGAAGTCTCCTTGGCCTTTGGATGTTCAAATCACCTACAAATCTCATCAAAATTACCCACAATCCTATGTATTTGAATCTCTCTCTCTACAACTATATGGCACAGTCTGAATTAAATTCTCAGGTAATGTCTCAATGGACAGCTCTTTTTTTTTTTGGCTTTTGAAGATTCATTCAGAAAGGACTCACTGAACAACAGCCATGTCTCAAGGCTAATGCCACTCACCTGAGACCCAAAGAATCCTAAGACTCAAGTTCAGGAATCTCATTATGGGGTGCTATGGAATTGTATTAATGGGGACCTGATACAGGTAGGAGCTAACACCACATAGATATCAGATGACAAAGACTGGTGTCTGAGAGCACATTTGCATGCCATTGCATATGAAAATTCTGTATTCAGGAATCACAGCTTCAATGATGTTTTGCTTTAGTAAGATGGTCAATGATTTTTTGTGTGTGTTCATAAATGTGGAATATAGTAGGACAAGAAAAAGCACCAAAACAAAGCTTGCTTTATCATTGTGTCAAAATGGTCAAATAAAACAGATGCAATTTAATTATTTAGGCTGTATTAAAAAATTAAATGAAGAAAGTTATTATATAGAAAAAAGTTAAAGGAGTCCTGTGACTGCCTGTGTAGGACTCAAAAAAACACACTTGTACACGCTCTTGCACATATACACACACGCTCATACCCACACTAACACACACAAAATTATACACAATACAGCTCATACATAAGCTGACACACACATACACACTCTCACACATACACACCCCTGCACTCACATGCACACACTCACAGACACACACTAACATACACTACACTCACATTCCCCTCATTCATACACACACATTCTCACAAACACTATCACACACTCATTACCTTAGCTTCTATGGTTAAGAGTTCATAAATCTTGTACCACAAGATTCTTTGCAAGGCTTTTTGTCAGGGATAGGGTCTCATCTGAAAGCTTGACTGTAGGGAGATCTGTTTTCCAGTTTTACACAGTTACTGGCAGGGTTCAATTACTTTTGGGAAACTGCATAGGGAGACTCATTCTGAGCTGCCTTTAGGGCTCTCTTATTGTCTCAGTTCCTTACCATGAAGCTTACCATCTAAGTTTTATCAATACCACCAGGAGTGGAAGTCTACTGAAAAGATGAAAGCTTCAATCTTACATGGTCTAATTCCACCAGGATTGACTTATAGCAGAAGAAATGTCATCAGGCCACACTACATTTAAGGAGTGAGGACCAAACAAAGGCATAAATACCAGGCTATGGAGACAGTTAGAGGGTATTTTAGAATCTTTACTATACTGACTTTTGAACAGTATTTTAAAACTGTGTTTAGATTTCATGCTTTTATATAAGGAAGTTGTTGATGAGATGAAAGATTGGCACAAATTTTGCACTTGTATCTCTGTATGACGGTTTCTTAGTACATAGCTGATGCTTCATTCATGCTTGATTTCTCATTTTTTTCATATATTCATTAAACAAATGCATGTAGAGGGAGTCGCTTCTTTGGTTTCTGACCAATCACACAGAAACTGTATTAATTAAATCACTGCTTGGCCCATTAGCTCTAGCTTCTTATTGGCTAACTCTTATATCTTATTTTAACCCATTTCTTTTAATCTTTATATCACCATGAGGTCATGGTCTCCCAGGAAGCTTCAGAATGTCTATCTCTGGCTCCATAGTGTCTCTCTGACTCTGCCCTCTTGCTCCCAGTATTCAGCCTAGCTTTTCCTGCCTACATAAGTTCTGACTTGCTATAGGTCCAAAGCGTTACTTTATTTATTAATGCTAATCACAGCACATAGATGGGGCTTCCACATCAAATGCAGCTTATACTAACTGGATGTTGAGTACCTTTTAAGTGCCACAGACGTATCAGCTAATAAAAGAGGTCCTTTCCCTTCACAGAACTTACAAGGTATTCAAGAGTGTTGATGGATTAGAACAACATGCAAATATAAAATACATGTCATGTGGATAATAAACGAACTTGTGAAGAGTAAGATGCCAGGAGAAGTGAATGAATGTGACAGACGGTGTTATAGTTTGACTTTCAAATACTTCTATAGGAGCACATCTTGTGTTTGATTTCTAGCTGATGTTTCTAACTTGAAAACTTGTAGAATCTTTGTGAAGTGGGAACTGATTGGGGAAAATAGGTTGCTAGAGGTAAGATCTTGGTGGGGGGTGGAGGGTCTGTTATCTCTTACCCCTCTACTTCCTCTTTGGCCATAAAGTAGCTCTTCTTCACCTTCTATATTCAGTGCCATGATGTTCTATTTAACTGAAGGGGAGTATATACTCACGAACTAGTCTTCTGAAGCTATGAGGCAAAATGAATCTTTGCTTCTTCAAGTTGGTTATGCCAGTTGTACAGTCACGGTAAGGAAAAGCTGGCTAGTACAGATGGCAGGAGAGATCCTACATCAGACCCAGTAAATGGAAAGCTAACTAGTACAGATGGCAGGAGAGATCCTACATCTTTGCTTTTCGAGTTGGGTATATCAGTTATACCAGACCCAGTAATGAAAAGCTAACTAGTATGAATGGACAGGGTAGCAGAAACTACTAGAACACATTATGAGAATCTCCAGAGAAAGAGCCTATAAAGACGATGAGAAGATAATGCTCAGGTCCCTGGTGGTCTGCTTAGAGCTGACAATTGTTAGCGATTAGCTAATAGCCTGTTGCTACTCTAAAGACCTCCACTTATTGCTGGTGACTAAGCGCGGCAGGATACAGAGACAGATACACTGTAGGAAAATGAAAGATTCTGCTGTTAAATATCCTGGCTTGGAGAATTCCATCACTAGCTGTCCCAAAATTCTGCAAAATTGCAGCTTATTTTAAGACTCTTTCTGTAAAACTTTCTCTTTCATTTTAAGCCCCTTCAGCCTTTTATAGAGATTTCTACCAGTGTATCTTTTGCATGTCAAATACCATTTTTATGTTTACTACTCTGCTGACTCAACCTCCCTAATGTTCTAGGTAGATTTTATATAAGTGCACAGGCCAGTAACGATTGAAGAATATGGCTCAGCAGTAAAGAGCTTGCGTTGCCTTCTTGAAATCCTGTACTTGATAAGAGAGAGAACAGGGAAGGGTTGGAGTTGGAATATTAAGGAGGCCAGTATGGCTTTAATGGAGTGAGCAGGGGTAAGAGTAATGAGGTATAGCATCAGAAATGAATACAAAGTCCTTGCAGGAGAAAAATGGGTTTTGCCTTACAAAACCCACCTTTTCAAAAAAAAAAAATGTTGAGCATTGGCATGTGTACCAGTTATGGGTTTTAAAGGAAGGGGATTAGAAAGCTGGTGCCTGTGAATCTCATTAGCAGCATTCAACCAACATCTGTCCAGGTAGTAAATGTAAGTGGTCCAGTTCTGGGCTATTAAGTTTTTGATGTTACTCATTAAAGCAACTTACGAGCCTTAGTTCAAAGGGCTGTTGCCTTTGTATCTGAGAGAGGGGTGCAGAATGTATTTTATGTAAATTTAATAGATTTGTAATGAATGATCCTGCCTAATAAGCGGATGAGAACATTTGGGCATTCACTTGAGAGTGACCACCAATGTTGTTTTCTAAGACTCTTTGGCAACACTGATCTTTTGATGGAATTTAACACAATGCCTACAAGTGAGCATGAAGAAAGGGTTGCTACTGACATTGAGGATGGCTCTTTTGTTGTTGTTTTTAATTATTTCCTTTGTTTTTGAGATTATAACCTAATTTCATCATTTCTCCCTTCCCCTCTTCCTTTCAAACTCTTTCATATTCTTTCCTATCTTTCAAATTCATGGCTTCTTTTTCATTAAGTGTTGCTACATGCATACACACACATACACACTCATACATATATATTCCTAGTATAGCCTGCTTGGTCTGCATAATATTACTTATATGTGTATTTTCAGTACTAACCATGTGGTATTGAATGGCCATCTGGTGTGTTCTTCCGTGGGAGATGATGATTCTTAAGAGCTGCCCACTAAACTCAAAGGAAATCACCAGATACTACTGAAAGGGCCAGATGAAGATACTACTGAAGGTCTGGCTTCATCTTTAGAGGTTAACTTAGATCCCCATTTTACCAAAGGCCGTAGGCCTGTGGTCTTCCGGACTTGACTGCACTTTCCAAAGGGCACTTAAAATACTTCTCCTGCTCTCTTCTACCTCCATAACCTATGGATGACAGGCCTTTCCTACACTGATAATCAGAAGATTGGAAAGCCTCTTACAGAATGATGCTCAGTCAAGCGATAAACGCTTCAGAAATTAGTCTTGGATATTATCGCTGTGTATCAACTGAAGTTGGATGAAGAGCTCTCCGTTCATCCAAGTTCTTTTCCATACTAATTAGAGACTCTTCAAAGGTGTAATTACCATTTAAAAATTACTTTGGAGTGCAGGACAGACAATAGATTTTTTTTAATGCCTTGTAATTTCTCTCGGTGTCTCTCATATTTCACCAGCACTCTCTTATTTTGCAGATGAACCACAGGATCTTCGAAGACTTTCCTCTCTCACAAGTTAAAATTCTAAACAGAAATTCAGCTCACATGGAAAACTTGATTCAATTACCGGAGAAAGACCATAATAATTAAAACTTTGATTGCACTGATTATCAAGTTGCTTGAAACGCCTGCTACCACCTTGAGCAGAGAGCAATTTCCAGTCCCAGAAGTGGGTTGCCTTGTTTACGAGGGTTGGATAAGAAGTTTGACAATGTATCTATTGTCACAATTTCTAACAGAGCTCAGGCTCTGATTATATAGAGTGGCCTAGCCCAGCATCTTTGTTCTTCTCCTATGGCAGGCTATAATTTGGATCTTGAGTGACCCCCCAAAAGCCCACCGTTTAAAGTTTGGATCTGTGGTTCCACAGGAAGGTGGATGAACTTAGCGGGCAGGGCAGAGCAGATGCAAGTAAAATCACAGTGCTGGGGAAGTAGTCTCTTGAATTGGAGATCAGGACATTAGCCCCTTTCCTCTTTCTCCTTTTGTTTCCTGGGTACCATGAGGTGAACAGGTATCTTCTGCCTCGTGCTCCCACCGTGATGTGTTCTGCTGACCTAAGTCCAAAGCAACAGGGCCAAGTAACCATGGACCCAGACCTCTGAAACTGCTACCTAAAACATAAGCCTTCCTTCTTTTTATATTGACTATTCTAGATATTTTGTCACATGAACAGAATGCTGACTGCTATATGGTATTTCTTGACATCTTGTACTGTTTCGTAAGGGTAAGAATGACATAAAGGAGTTTGAAGTTGATGAGCAGGGAATGCGAATATTTTAGTGATGTGTATAATGTGGCTAATGTAGCAAAGACTGCTTGATCTGTGGCTGGATTGAGCTGGTCCAGAAAGCAGAGCTTTTCCTTTCAGAGTGGGTGTCTTGGTGTCAAAGAAACTTCTGGAGCACAGATCTTTGATGTAATGCTGCTTCTCTTTGGTTAGCGTAGGTGTTCATGAAAATGGCCTCCAAGTCTATGTGGCCTGCTCTTTTGTGTTTTCTTCAGCATTATTTTTCACAGACTACTCTCCTCCTGACACTCTGGTCCCCCGTCCACGCTTTGCATTCTCTTCCTTTTCCCCAGATAGGAGAACTTTGCATATTGTTTGAATGTTTTTTATATTTACTTATTGTGTACGTGTGTATCTTTGTATATGTCTGTGTGTATGTCTGTGTGTGCATCTCTGTGTGCGTCTCTGTGTGTTTATGTTCGTTGCATATCTGAGCATCATGGAGTGTGGATGGAGGTGGGCATTGATTCCTTCTCCTGTGTGGGTTCTGAGGATTGAACTCAGTTTATCTGTTTTAATGAAAATCTTGCTGGACTCCTACTGATTCTCTGCTTGGAGCACAGGTTATTCTCTTGATCTAAATACCTCTAACTCAAAATTACATCTTATCTTAAAAATTGATTCCTAAGAACTTCATTCCTTCTGCCCACCTTCCTAGGGCTTCGGTTATGAGTCTTCATAACCCCTTCTGAGACCTCTCCCTCCCTGAATGGTTGTATATTTGTGTTTGTCAGTGCAAATATTTGGTTTAAGTTTCCTGCTTGTTTCCTTCCTCACAGTGTATTCAGAAGAGGCATAGAGACTGGTGTTGCTTGAAAGTGTCTCCAGAACGTGATTGCTAAGGAAGGAGAAATGTGTTCAATGACCATTCATTGATGTGATACCTAAACAAGCGCTTAGCATGTTATGCCTCTCTCTGCTCATACTGGCTTCAGGATAAATCTCTTCCTCCAGTCTCTGACTATGTAAATGAGTCATCAGGGATATGAAGTGAGTGGAAAAGATCCTGACCAAAGAGTCAGGTATCCTACAATGGTTTCTTAACTTGGCTATAAATGGATTGTATCAGTCATCTAAATAAAGTCTACGTAAGTCCTCATATACAAAGTAATAATATATTATTAAGAGTTGCTTATTAACTTAATTTTTCTTCTATGCCAGTAATATTTAAGGTCCAGCTTTGTGTTCATGTCACACAGATATTACTAGGTGAGATGGAGTTGACTAAAAGGTCTCTGTTTCTAAGGAGTATAACTTTCAATGCTGAATAAGAGATAGTAATTAATGTCATATTTCACAATATTCTTAGCAATTGACTATTATGCACTATGTCTCAAGAGCAGGAGCCCCATGTAGTAGTAGTAAATGTCTTGCCTGTGCTTCCTACTTCCACCCCTACAATGTGGTTTTCCCTACATTTTTGCCATGCTCCCATTGCTCAGGAATTATAATCAACACTTGTTTCAACCCTTCTTTCTATGCCTATCAGTTTTCCATCACTGAAGTGAAATCCAGGTATAGGTCTTAAGCACAAAGAATGCAGACACAGAGAACAGGGTTAGAAGAAGAAATGGATTGTATGAACGGTCTTACTGCTTAACACAGCTGATTATTACTCTGTTGGTCTTGATTGGCACGCTCCACGATGTATGACTTCTAAATTCAAGTCTGGTGTGGTGGAAGTTTAAGAGCAGTGGCTTCCTTAATGATGTTGTTAGCCTTTCTTTTTCATACAACTAGAAATAGTATGATGTATTTGAATTGTTACTAGTCTGTGACATGGGAAAGAGACATGACATTATTTCTTGTCTGATGAAAATATGGAAACTGAGACACAGAGTTTGTTCTAATGTCCCAGCAATCCAGGTTTAAGTAGGCTCAGTCCAGGCCTCAAACTTGCATTTTTGTTGACAGTGATGCTAGAGTTATCGTGATATGAGAATGCAGATAGATGTGCTCAGACTCCTAGAACCTAGTGTTCTGAACTCCAACATTTCTTCTAAAGATTGAGGTGGTTCTTGGAGAAATGTATTTTAAAATTAATTTTGCAACCACATGACATCACCCTATACTTTAATTAAGACCGAGAAGTTTGCACATCTGAGTTGGAATCTGGTACGGACTAGGAATATAACCTCACAGGCTGTTCTGAAGCCCCCACCTCAGCAGAGCCTTCAGAAGTCTTCAGGACACAGCATTCCACTGGAGGCATGTTGCCAATAATAGAAAAGGCAGAACAATGAGCAAAGCTATAGTCTGTCCACAGAAAAGAGTGTTCTCAGATGCCTGGCAGAGCGCCCTGTCTGCAGCCCCCTCTTTCAGCCTGGATGGGTTTCCGCATTCACAATGTGCATCTATCCTTCTTGACATTAAAGATATCACTAGGTGTGGGTTGGACTACACAAAGCATTTTCCTCCCCACTCCCGCAGCTTGGCTTACACTGTTCAAGAGTCTCCCACAGTCTTGGCATCTGGTTTCCTTCTGGGAGGCATCTGCCCCGCTGAAAGAACAGGAGGCTGGGGAAAAGAATACTATCTACAGGACTCTAATTCTTGGGGGAAACCAACATGACCTTGGCTCGGCAGATCTGTTCGCAAGAGGCTTAAGCAGAGATCCCGTTGTTTCTTACAAGAAGTTTGCAAAAACTGTGATGATTTTGTTGGAAGGAAACCTTCTGAACACAGTGCGACTCTATATCGTGAACAAAAGGAGTCTTTTGTGTGCTTTGTATGCCCCCCACAAAGTGTACTCGATTAAAAAAAATGAAACCTGCATGCTGGTTTGCTCTCTGAAAAATGAAAAGACTGAAATTCTTAATACCATTTCAGAGATTTCCTGGGAGGGTTGATGTATACCTTCTGCTAAGTTCAGAACACCACCGTCCTCTAATTGTTTTCAATATTTCTTCATATTTTTAGCATCTCTCAGAAAAGCACTGCCAGAAAGCTTTACCTAGAGGGAATAGAAGAATATAAAAATGTAATGATTTGATCTTTAAAAAGACTAAGAAAAAAGTTTACAATACCCAAATTCAACACGGCTTTTCTTAGTTTACAAATGTTAATGTTTATGTAGCATCCAGAGCATGCTGCCATAAAAAAACTTGGCAGCAAATCAAAAGCATTTTGTTTTTGTGTTTACTTTCCTTATTAATGTTTTCAGAAGTATTTGAAATGAAGTTTTGGTTGTCTATAAAGCCGAGATTCCAAACTAACTGAGAAACTAAGTGAATAGGACTATAATGGTTTGATAAATTCCCAATATTTACTGAAAGGACAGAGAATGACTGAGAGGGGATATATGAGAATATTCATCATTTAATGGATGCCTTTCAACTGGGTCCTGACCTGGGAATAACTTCACTGACATCATTGGCTGTTATTTCAGCAAATGGTGGATGTCTTTAGTTTCTTCCTTACTGTAAAGCTATCCTCGAGCCTGAAAACCTGCCATGTCTCAGAGTTAGAGATTCCAAAGCAAGTCATTCACTAGACCTTATTTCTAATATAGGCTAGAAAGAATATAGGTTCTTTTTTCTATACAGAATTTAATGTGATTCCTTAAGATCACTTTTGACTTCTTGATTTTAAGAGTGACAGTTAAAGAAATAAGGGCAAAGGAAAATTCTGAAATAGATGCTTATATGGTAGAGGATTCAAAGTTTCAAGATAACTGAAATTTCAAGGGGACTAGGAAGATTGTCTCTTGGCATGTCTTGTCATAAATATTCTCAGGTTTAAAGATTTGGTTTCTAGAAAGGCCCTATTGTCTTTAACATTGAGAACTTTTGGGAGGACCTGGTATCAACAATAACTGAGGAAATCCCCAAATACAGTGATCACATAAAAATAGCCTAGGACCAGAGACGCAGGTCTCCTTGATGTGTCAGGCACATTTTCGTCTGAGTTTGTCTGAGACTTTCCCAAGTGATGGTAGCTTTCATGGGTTAGGGTCAACCAGGTGGACGCTGGCCCTATCGTTTCTCTTACTGACTAGTAGGTTCCTTCTCCATTCTGTTTCCATTACTGTTCTTGTACGAGGTTCTTCCTCATCTCTTCTCTCGGAGATGGCTTTTTTCCACTTTCCTCAGAAATCGTTACTCCAAATCTTTCTTGTTTCATCCAAGCGTTGCCCGCCCCTGAGTCTTCTGTCGCAGGATCTGGTTTTCTGTAAAAACTCCACACCTAGCCTTACCAGAAATTTCTCTTTGTTCTTCCACTCTTCAAAGCATGACTTGTTCGAAGCCAGACAATTTGTGGTCATGGAATGAACATTACTGTTGGAGGCAGGAGGCAGAAAAAAATTTAATTTATAAGATACCAGATTTTATGGTTTTGGGAAAATGACTCAACCTTTTTGGGTTATGGGATATTTCTTGTAATTATTTCAGTTCCATCCACAAAGCTCTATTTTCTGGGCATGATCACTAAGTTATAACTGGAATCACAGGGGCTCAAAGGTTATCTCCTCCAGGGAAGTTTTATGATCTCTTAGGAAGGATGCATTGTAGCAATATGTTCTCTGTTCTGGCTGCTGAAGCGGTGGTTGAAGTGGTAGATTCCAAAAGAATCCTCTGTATGAAATCCAGACGTCAGCTGGGATTTCCTTGTTTCCTAGTCTCTATAAGAGACATCTAATGCTACTTCCTGTACATATTTAGTTTATAGTATGTGTCATTGTCTTATGTGCGAACCCCATTGCACACGGCATTTGTCCAGATACAGGATCCTATTTCTTCTTCATTTCTATATGAAATTTCACTTACCAAAACAAAGGCACATGGGAATTGGAAAGAGACATAAGTAGTAATTACACTGCAGAATGCCTGGCCTAGAAAACCATAGGCTAAGCAAATTTATTACAGTATAAATAGTGGGATTTATACCACCAAAGAGCATAAAATCCTGGCTCCTTGTGTCCATTTATTTGGCTGCTATTTCTCAAGTGCTAATGTCACAAAGTTGTATAAAGATGCTATTACCACTCTGTAGACTGTATCAAGCATTTACTGTATGTCAGACGCTGAGTTAGCTGTTCATGGCAAATCAGTGTTACTTTTCACATTTCCTTAAAAAGCTTGTAAGGTCTGCTCTGAATCTGATCTTTTCCATTGAAATGCAGCTGACAGTTGGGTAAATATTTCTCTCTGTTGATTCTTTGTATAGACAATTATACAGGGAGACTTGAACGCAGGGATGTTGAAGGCCCTGTTTTCACCTGATGTGGGACGTGAGAAAAACATTTCTTCACAAATCCGCCCATGAAGCTCAATTTGAATGGAACATTTTTCTTCCATTGCTCTTTTAGGGAAGTCTGATTTTGTAAGCGGGACAGAGACCAGTGTCGGTGGTCACAGCACCATTGTTAGAGCGAAGTTCATGCACTCTGCTTGTCTTCCTTTCTAGTGTGGTCTTTCTGCCATTGACTGGTCGTCTGGGTCTGTGAAGACAAACTCCACTTCTAGGATGCTCTACCTGCTGTCTCCCCAGCTTCTGCTTTGTTCCTCTTCTGACATTTCAACCAAGAGCTCCTCACTCCTTTGCCCTGAACTGCAGAGAGCTCTGCTTCCCCGCTTACACACACACACACACACACACACACACACACACACACACACACACACACAGAGCTTCTTCTTTTGTCTCTTTCAGTTCTTTATCCTACTCCTACCTTTTAATATAATTTTCAACATTTCCTCAATTTTTATTCATCTGTACTCTATTTAATTCTTCTTTTTTCCCCTCCGATTAGAATTTATCTACTGACAGAGTACGGACTGACTTACTCATTATTATATTTTAAATGGCTGTCATGTGTGTAATTAATAAATGTTAATGAAATACATCTAGCCTTAGGAATTTTGAACAGGTTTAGTTATTTTTCACATTTTCTGTCGGAGACAGGTACTTCTAGCTCCAAGTGTATTCTATAGCCATGGATAACTTATGACTTATTGATTCTCTTGCCTCTACCCCCAAAGTCCTGAGATAGCACCTTATTTAGCATATAACTTTGGTTGCTGGGACATAATAGTGAAAATAATCAACTCTAAAGAGGAGTTTGCGTTTGTGCAGACTTAAGTTCATAGTCAGTGTTTCTATTGTTTTGGCTCTGTGGTCATGATTGGCATTGCAAAAGGGAGAGCATAGTGGGACAAGTTCTTATTTGTGGCTGAGGAGCAAAGAGGAAGGGATGATTTAACTTTGTTTCATGACACCTTGTGCTGGTTTGAAAGAAGTTGGCTCCTGTAGACTTGTATATTAAATGCTTAAGTCACCAGAGAATGCAACTATTTGAGAATTAGAAGGATTAAGAGGTGTGGCCTTATTGAAGTAGGGGTGGTTTTATTGGAAAAAGTGTGTCACTGGGGTGAACTTTGAGGTTTCCAAAACCTGTGCCAGGCACAGTGTCTCCCTCTGCTAGCTGCCTGTGGATCAGGGTGTAGATCTCAGCTACTTCTCCGGTACAGCATCTGCCTGCGGACATGCTCCCCACCATATGATGACAATGGACTCACTCCCAGACCCCTCAATTAACTGCCTTTTTTTTTAAAAAAAAAATAGATGCTTTGGTCTTGGTATCTCTTTGACAATAGAACAGTGATTAAGACAGGTTATTTTTCCAAAGGTGACACTATTTCCCAATAGCACAACAGACTGGGAGAAAGGGGGCAAGGCTTTAACATATGGGCTTCAGAGGACATTTAAGACTCACAGAAGTCGCACACATGCATAAAGCTTTAGGAACTTTTTCATGGCATTGTCCATGAAATGATTATTTATCTTACTGTGTTTTTCACGCTTCACTGAATAAACAACGTAGTAGTGCTGTTTATGTGAAAGATACACACACACAGAATATGAATATGGGAATTTCTTTTAAGAATTCTTCATATCCTTTTGCAGGCTGCAAGTTCAAAGCCTACAGGTGAGGACCAGCAATGATCCCACATTGTCACTCAAATCCAGAAGCTCTCTCTGATGATAGAACTTTCCTCTTAGCTGCAGAAGGTCAGTGTTTGTCTAGTTGATCCTCTCCTGACTATGTGAGCTGTACTCAAACTATTCAGAGAACACTGGCCACTAATATTTGTCGCATAAAATAAACAAGCACAGCTCAATTGGCATTTTGTTGTTATCACATAAAATGAAGAACGATCAATCCAGAACTCTAATGATGACAGGATTGCCTAGCGTCCTGACACGCAACTGTCCAGATGTTTGTCCCATTTTAAAAGTTCTATGGCTTTGAATAATCTTCAAACCTCTGTGGTTCCAGTTTTTTATGCACAAATTGGGCAGATTAGTGTCAATCAGGAGCTGTCAGGGTACAATCCATGGGACTCCAACTTCTGTTTGTTTATGTGTCGTAGCAGAGCTAAGGACAATTCTCACAGATAAGTGTTTTTTTTTCCTGAGTCTGAGAGCTAACCTTGAACCACAAATAATCAGAATATCGTTTTCCTCTTAAATAATTTGATTTGTCTCATTTTTAGGTCTGTATTATAGAAGAGTATGCCAAAGATATATGAGGTGCTACATTCAGTTCCTCGTACCCCATAACATCAGGTGAAGTGGTATGCTGTAATCTGAGCATTTGGGAGGTAGAGGAAATAAGATTGTTGACAGACATTTCTGTCCCACCAGGTCCCACAGTTATTCAGTTCCAAAGAAATACACAGAGGTCTGTATTAATTATAAACTGATTGGCCTAGGAGCTCAGGTTTCTTATTAACTCTTATGATTTATATTAGCCCATAATACTTGTCTGTGTTAGCCACGTGGCCTGGTACCTTTTTTGGTGAGGCAGTCACACCTTGCTTCCTCTTTGTCTGGATGCTCACTACAAACTGAGTCTTTCTTCTTCCAAGATTTCTCCTGTTCTCGTTGCTCCGCCTCTACTTCCTACCTAGCTACTGGCCAATCAGCATTTTATTAAAATAAATAAAATACAGACCATTGCTCCTCAGCAGAAGATTGGAAGTTCAAGGTCATCCTTGGCTCATAGGTAGTTCAAGGTCAGCCTGGGTTGAATAGACCTTGTTAAAAATAGGAAAAGAGGAGGAAGAGGAGGAGGAGAAGGAGGAGAACCATGGATACTTTTCCCTTTTTCCTCAATAAGCACTATTTAATAATAACTTTGATTTTTCTCTTAACCCCTAAAACCTTAAATATTTATTTAGACCTTGATAGACAACATTTAATCCAAATATCTTAAGTGTCCTTGTGTTGAGGCATTCTGTGTGCCTTGGTTCTCTTGGAAATGCAACACACTACAGGGACTCCACATCTAATAATTGCCTTGGAATAATTTTATCAAAAGAGCAATGTCTCTGATTCAGTGAGATTTTAGGCATTTTCGTAGGGGTGAGTTAAGCGGCAGGGGCATGGGAAGGTCTTTACTGTGGAGCTATAGACAGATATTAGGTCTGTCTGGTCTGTCACCATTATCATTTGACTCTGAAATGTCCCTACATGCTCAGGATTTGAATGTTTGTTCCCCAGCCACGGGTGCTATTGGGAAAGCTTTGGAACATTTAGGGTGTGCTGCCTAGGTGAGGTGGGATACTAGGGACCGACCTCTGATGACTGTAGCCTGGCTTCTGGTCCCTGCTGTTTGTTCTGCACCTTGGTCTCTTTTAACATGAAAAGTCTTTGTTACTCTCACTGCCACAGACTGAGTTGCTCTGCCACTAAGATGGACTGTAGCTCTTTAAAACTCTGAGCAAAAATAAATTTTTGCTCTCTTTGGTATTTTGTCACAGTGGTGTGAAAGTAAATGACGGTACCTAGCCCATTGTGCCCACTGAAAATGAAGACAAGGCAGAAATCCTCCCGCCCCCGGTGTCCTCAGCTGTTGCTCAGGATACTCACTACTTTGTTTGCAAGCTGCTTGGTCATGTGCCATTTTCCATCTGCTGCTCAGTCTTGGACTCTCCTGATACCTGCTGTAAGCATCCCCGTCTTAGGCCATGGTGATGGTCTATGATTTATTTCCTTCGCGGAAAAGAAACTGCCTTGCCTAACATGGTGTAACTTGGACTCAACCATTCTGGCATACTCAAGACCACCATGATAGTGCTCCTCACCTTCCTTATAGCTCCTGACTGGGCCTGTTCAGAATGTACTAGGATTCAATTCTACTAAATCATGCCCCAGCACAGACTTCTCCTTGGGCACATGCCAGGATATATGCATTTTGCAAATGACTCTTCCAGAGGATGCTGAAAGAAAGGCCGAGGGAGTCTCTCATTGGAATATATACATTGCTCTAGCAATCTATTCTTTTCTACATCTTGTTTATCAGGTAGAGAAGGGAGTTGCCTATATTGTAGCAGCCCCCGTGTGAAATCCTCCATTCAGCTTGGCTCCGTTGCTTGTTTTCTAAGAGAATCAGTTTCTTGTTGTACTCCTAAGCTCCTTTCACAGGTCGATGCAAAGCATTCTTATAAACAATACTTAGAGGCGGTGGAAAGAGAATTTTTGCAAATGCCTTACTACATGAATTAACTACCCTGTGAGAGATCAATTTGTGTTGTACTTTATGTTTCCACTGTAGGCTTTCACTAACTTGATCCCATTACAATGTTGAATTAGGAAATAAGCCCAAGGCACAAATAACTCTGCAAGTTTTATTTATCTTTTTTTTTTGAGTGTCCTGGAATTTAGATACTTAACCAGAGTTTGCAAAAAAATCTTGTGAGGCTTCTTTTTGTTTGTTACATACATTGTTTTACTTGCAAACCTGTACTTCTAATGAGGAGTCCAGGTTCTATTGGAACTCGGTTGTTTTCAGCAACCAATGTCTGTACATCTGAGGACTTTTGCCCAGCTCAGGTGGTGCTGCTTTATCTTGGTGACTGTCTCACAGGTGCTGAAACTCTCCTCTATCATCATCCAGCCAGCCCTGAAACCTGTAAGGAGCTAAGCTGGCTGTCAAAGAAAGTTGAGAAGCAGCAAACCCGAACCTACCCAAATTGGATCCTACTCTGGGGAAGTGGGTGATACTGAGAAAGAGCAAAGAAATTTGAAACTCTTGTGGTTCTAGAAAGTTTCAAGAATTGGCCTAAGCCCTGTGTGTTCATGCCAGATATAGGAAGCTGTTGCTCCAGCAAAGCCTGGACACTTGTTGAGTCTTCTGCTTCTTAAGTAATTCCGCAGCCTTGCGGTTCCTCTCAACTCTGAAGTTTCTTTCTTCAAATGCTGATATTTTAAAGTTTATATTCAATTAGGGAAGAAGGAAATAAATAAGTCCACTTACTAGAAAGTCAAGTCTTTTGGTTTTAAGTCTTTCCAGGAGAATGGAGCCCAAACTGGCCTGCACTTTCGGAATCTTGCATGGCTGGCTCCTCTCAGTTTCTGAACAGGCTACTGACATTTTAGCTTTAATTTAAACAGACTTGTCTAGAATAAAACACCACCACAGAAGAGGTCCCCAAAGCTTCTTTATTTCTTTCAATGGTGACATCATTCTCTTCCAGGTACCTTGTTTCCTTCTCTTAATTTATCTTCCCACGTGGGCATGGTGGCACATTCCTGTAGCTCCAGCCCTCGGGAGGCTGAGACTGGATGCTTGTGAATTCAGCCTGGGGTACATAGTTGAGATTCTGTCTCAAAACAAAACGAAACAAAATCTGTCATGCCTCTTTGTTTCCAAACCTTGTCAGCTTTTGCTTTGCATCATGATGGCTGCTTTGTTTCTGTAGTGCCATGCTTGACACCTTTTGTTTTGGCTGTTGCTGGCCTTTTCCCAATTGCATGTTTCGGTGTTGATTTCAATTCTTCACACATTTTGGAAAAAAATCTACACAGTTGTCTTATACATACGTTTTGCTTTCCTCAATTTAGATGAACCATCTGAGGCACAAGCACTCGATGGACTTCTCACCTCATACACACGGCTAAACACAGACCCATGCCCAGCATCCACCTCTAGCAAAAGTAGCTTGTTTAGGTTCCTGCTGCCAGCATTTTCTGCTCTTCAGAGGATAATGTGTACTCTTTACACACTTCATTCTTTTTAGCCAGGAGAATATAATGAATAAAAGTATTTTAATCTCTACAAGGAAAAGTCAAAGTTCTTTACTGACATTAAATAGCCAATAAAAAATTATATTAAAAATCTGTCTAATCTGGTTATCTCTTACCTTTTTCATCTACTGGAAAGCTGACTCAAACCAGTCAGTTTTACCCTTTGTCCTAAAGTAGATACTAGGCACAGCATGAAGCTCTGATCATGGGTTTCTCTGCTCCTGAAGGGCATCCTTCATTTTGCCCAAGTTCTATGTTTCTAATGCAGCATTCAAGAGTTAAGGATAGAGCCAAGTGGAAAGGTACTTGCCCAGAATGCTCAAGTCCCTGGCTTTATTCCTCACCACTACTGAAAAGACAAGTGTAGACACTCTGATATAATTTTTTTGTCTACTCATATAGATTACATACTGATTTTCAGCAAGTCTGGCTTGTTAATTTGTCTCTGTGTAGACCTGTGCAAGTTAACATTTTCTGGATAGGGTTATAGTTAGGTGGAGAGGTTCTGACCACTCTGGTTGAAGGTATGTAAGTAGAAGTGGTGTATGTCATTTCCAGTGTTGATGTAAAATGCTGTGTGCTCTCTTTAGGTTGGGGGAACTAGATATCTTAATGTTTTGGATAGCATAGTCATAATATGGAACCAACATAAATCCCAGAGTTAGCACTTAAAGAAGACCAATCAAGATAGACAACTGAGCAGAAAATGACTTTGCGTGACATTTTATTGTATTAAATCAATATTGTGGGGATGTTTGTTACCGCAACTAGTGATACTGCCCTGACTAATTCCTGGTGTGATTTTGTACATTTGTGTATGTATGTGTTAAGACATATATCATTAAAATATCAAGATATAAATATATACATATATATCTTGATTTTTTAAATTTAGGATTTAGAGTTGAGGGTTGGTATACTGCTTATTCTTTTGCCTTTATCTTCCCTTCTTCCCTTCTTCCTTCTTTTCCTCCCCCACTCTTTTCTTTCATTCCTCCTTAAGCTTTATTTATAAAAGTACTTTATTATAGTTTTCAAAATAAAATTATATAATTATATCATTTTTCTCCTCCTAAACTCCCATATACTTTCTCCTAAATTCACTGGTATTCTTCTTTTAACCACTTCTGTTACATATAAATGAGCATAAATATAATAATACAATTCGATGAGAACATTCAATGTTGCCCACCTCTATATGTTTCTGTCCACTGGGAATTGGATAGCAAATCCAGCTATCTCATCTCTGGTGAAGACATTCTCCTCTGTCAACAGTTTATGTAATGATCTCCTGCTGGTTTGAAAAGAATATTGGTTTAGGAAAGTGAAAAATGAAGGTTCACCTCTGGGGTCTATGGCATCTCTTCTGTGATGTTCCTTGAGTCTTAGATATAGGAGGTGTGATGTATGTACACACATTGAGGCTGGGCTCCTGGTGATCCACTGATCTTGCATTATGTCCAGTTGTGATTTTCTGTGATAATCTCTACAGTAAAGAGAATTGTCTTGGATAAAGGGTGGTAGCGACAATTAGCTGTGGGTATAAAGATAAGTTTAGAATATAGTTAAGGAATTATGCTCATCTAGCAAATTGTGGCATAGATTCTTTTCTAAGATGCATGACCTCACCAGCCCCAGGCAGTTGGCTAGGTTTCTAGTACCAAGCATGGTTTTCCTCCTGTTGAGTGGGCCTAAGTCTAATTAGACAACTTTTGGTGACTTGCAACATGGGAATGCTATCCTTATACCTTCATAGATATCTTGCCCTGCTGGTCATTGTTGTGGTTCGGAGGTGTCACAGCTGAATAGGAATCTTAACTGCTTTTCCCTGTTGGCAGCTTGCATAGTATTTTCTGTCAGCATGGAAGTTAGACCACAGAAAGAATATTCTCAGGTTAGATACAGCTTGAACAATTTGCGTACTATGTCCTAAGTGTGCTGTGTCTTTAGTAATAGGGGTTTACCTTTACCCTCTGAGAGACAACTAAGGACAGCAATTCACAGCCTATATTGTCTTAGAAAACACTTGGACTACTCTGAACAAGTATTCTAAAGATTTTTTTTTTAATGCCTGGTACATGGTAATTGTTAATCTATGGTTCTTGTGGAGAGTATGATCAACCTTAATGACACAGTGTCCATGTATGGTTCTTTTTGCTCAGAATTACCTTGGCTTTTATTGTTTATTTTGTGGTTGCTCTTTGTTTTGTTGGTGTGTGCATATTTAAATTTCATATGCATTTTAGGATTGTTTTTCTATTTTTATAAATAATGTTTTGGGGATCCTGATTGAGATTGCATAGAATCTATAAATTACATCTGGTAAAAATGATCATTTTTACAATATTCATTCTACCAATCCATGAATATCAGCTGTGTTTCAACTTTCTAGTGTCTTCCTCAGAGATTTAATGCTTTTGTTGTAGAAGTCTTTCACTTCCTTGGTTAAGCTTATTCCTAGATATTTTACATTATCTTTATTATTATATTTTTGAGGCTATTGTGAATGAGATCATGTACCTGAATCCTTGCTCCTTGTCTTTGTTGTTGGTGAATATGAAGATAACTGATTTTTGTAATTAATTTTTCAACCTGATACTTTGATGAAAATCTTGATAATTTCTGGTGGGAATCTGGGGATCTTTTATGTATAATATGTTATCTGCAAATTGGGATAATTTGACTTCTTTTCTTATATATACTCCTTTTAGTTTCCTTTTCTCATCTTATTGCTCAAGATAGAGCTTCAAGTACTATATTGAGAATGGATAGGAATAGTGAAAAGCTCTATATTTTTCCTTAATTTTATTGGATTTCTTCACCATTTAGAATAATTTTGGCTATGAGTTTGTTATACATAGCTCCTGTTATGCTGAGGTATGTTACCTCCAATCCTAGTCTATCTATGACTTTTATGCTGAAGGTATGTTAAATTTTTCCAGGCATCTTTTCTGTATTTATTGCGATGATTGTGTGGATTTTGATTTTAAGTCCATTTCTTTGATTTATTACATGTGTTTGTTAGTTTTATGTCAACCTGACGCAAGATAAAATCATCAGAGAAGAGGGAGCCCCAAATGAAAAAATCCCTAAGAATGAATTATAGATAAGTCAGTAGAGCATTTTCTTAATTAGTTATCGATTGGGGTGGGTTCAGACAATTGTGGGAGGTGCCTTTCCTGGGCAGGCGATATCCTGGGCTCTATGAGAAAGCAAGTTGACCAAGCCATGAGGAGCAAGCCAGTAAGCAGCATCGAAGCCTCTGTATTGAATCCTGTTCCAAGTTCCTGTCCTGCTTGAGTTCCTGCCCTGACTTCCCTCAGTGATGGACCGTTACCTAGAAGTACAAGCCAATTAAATCTTTTCCTCCTCAAGTTGCTTTTAAACATAGTGTTTATTCACAGTAATAGACCTTAACTAAGATGTTACATTTATTGACTTGTGGATGTTAGACTATCTCTGTATCTCTGGTATAAAGCTAACTGGATGATAGTGGATGATCTTTTTTATATATGCCTATATACAGTTTGCAAGCATTATGTTGAAGATTTTTGTATTTTGGTTCATCAAGAATCTTGGCCTGTAGGTTTGTTGTCATTATTGTTATTATTTTTAATTGTTTTTTGTTATTTTTTTTAATCTATTCTTGGTCTTGGTGTTAGAGCATTGCTGGCTTCATAGAAGAAATTTGGAAGAGTTTTAAAGTTCTTATTTATTTATTTATTTTGACTAAGAAGTTGGTGCTAAGTCTTTGAAAGTCTGGTAGAATCTTGGGTGAATTCATATGGGCCTGTGCTGTTTTCAGTTAGAAGTTTTATTTACTGTTTCAGTCTCCTTATCTGTTACAGGTTGTTAAAAGCTGTTGATCTCATCTTAGTGTAATTTTGATGGTTTGACATTTATTTTAGATTTTCCAACCGAATGGAGTATAGATTTCTAAACTATTCCGTTATTATGTCCTGAATTTTCTTGGTGTCTATTGTAATTTTTCTTATTCCTTTCTAATTTTGTTAATTTAGCTAATCTCTTTCTTCTTATTGGAAAATTGGTCCAAGGGTCTGTTGATCTTGTTTATCTTTCTAAAGAACCAACTCTTGATTTCACTGATTTTCTCTGTATTGTTTAGTTTCTATTTCATTAATTTATTAGCTAATTTTTATTATTTCTTCCTGTATACTGAATTTGAGTTTGGTTTGTTCTTATTTTTCCAAATTTTTGAGTTGTATTGTCAAGGCATTCATTTGAGCTACTCCTGATTTTTTTAAACAGGAACTTAGACCCATAAATATTTTCTTGTAGGCCTTCATTAAAACTTCATCCCAGAAGTTTTGTTGTACTCTGTTTTTATTTGTTTTAGTTCCAGAGTTTTTTAAATTACTCTTTTCTAAATTTTATTGACCTTTCTATTTAATCTTATATATAAAAACTCAGATGATGCATTCTGGTGATTGCAGTGACTCAATCTAACCTCTAAAAGGACTCATTATTTATTAAGAATTTCAGAGTTTTATAGCAGTTGATAATTTAAGCTCTTGTTCCTCAATAAAACTTAACCAACCTTCTGTATAACAGATGCTCAGTGACTTGTCACTGCACACATATTGGGACATCCTGAGCATTGGTCTTAAATGACAACGGAGAAATGATGAGTTGGGGCCAGGATTTGTTTTACCTTCAAACAGTCCAGATGGTTCTGGTTTGGTAATAATGGTTAAGCTTTCACACTCCTGCAGGCTGCACCACAGGAATTATAGATAGCTCTGATTTAGAGAATGGATCTCGGTGAATATTGCATATTATTTGCATAGTCAATGCCCATGGAGGGGAGGGAGGCTTCTGGAAATGTTCTGTGAACTCCCAATTCTCTGGCAATCAGATGTTAGCGATCACCCTGTTTTCACCAACTGCCAGCTGGATTCTTCCAGCACACCACGAGATTATCCTTTAGGTCACGATTCTAGTTTGCATACTTTTGCCCTGGACTGATTTTATTTTTATCATTATGATGTCACCCTCCTTTTTTTTCTTTTTTCTTTTTTTGCTGATGATTGCTATATCTGTCTTTGATTTTTGACAACCCTGTTCTTCCTTTGTCTGGCAGACATTAAATCATTAATGTTTCAAAATCACATACAGCTGAAGCTCTGTGAAACAGAATTTCTAGTGTCAAGTTCCTTAAAATTGCAAAGATGATGCAGTCTTTCCTTTGTTTCAGGCCTGTGCTGACCTCCAATTCCACTTCAAACAGGTATCATGGGGGTTATCTTTGATTGATAATTGTTTCTCCTGATCTCATATTTATGAAAACCTGCCTTTTATCATGGAAACCTTGCTAGAGTGTAGAAATTTTTCTTCATTTCAGATGCAGGAAAGTTTTCAGTCATGATTTATATCTTTCAGATTAAATTACCAGGAACCATGGCCCTTCCTGAAGGATGGCTATTTCAACAACAAAACAGCAGGCCTTTCCCCCTCGCTTTTGACACTCACAATGTATCACTACATCCCTTGCTAATTAACGACTTCTCCTGTGCCTGTGTTTTTTTTCAACTATTGAGATGTTTTTGTACAATGTTCAAGCTCCCATTTTACCCTACCAAGCATCCTTAACTGCTGGAATTTATCATTCACTGGTGAAGTGCTGCTAAAAAACCCAGAAAATGGTGACATGGCTCCCGTTGCATGGTTTAGGCACATCCATGTAACATGGGAAAGGAAATGAGATGCTGTTATGCTCCTCATACACATTAGTGGACAGGCAGATTGTCATTCTTCGATTATCTCATTTAATTCTTATTATAGCAGTGTGAATTGAAATCAAATGTGAGAATAGATTAAGAATTAAGAGATTATACAGCTTGCTCTAGGACATTTCGCTAAAATTAGCAGAGTTGGATCCCATCACAGAGATGTCTGACTGAAATACTGGCTTTGGTGCCCATAAAAGAATACAGTTGTAATCACCAATGCTTATCAGTGCATATGCTTGCACAAAGACTTAGAGGGATGGTAAAAAGAACATCAGAAATAATAAGGTAAAAACACTAAAGTAACTTAAGATGAGATATCATAGGTTTGAGAAACTTCCTTTTAAAATCTCACATAGATTAATAGATTGTAAGGTCTATTAATATGAGAGACTATGTCATCCTTTTAGTTGGTGATTGGAGTCAGCAGTCTAAATATTACTTTTCAAACAAGAAGCAGAGGAAGTGGCTGTGAGGTGCTTACTACACAAGTGTGAAGGCCTGAGTTTGAATCGTCATGTGAAGCTGAGTGCGGAGTGTATACGTGGGATTTTGGCATTGCTGCGGGGATGTGGGACTTGGGAACAGAAGAGTTCTTGGGAACTTTGAGCCAGATGTCATATGTAGTACAACAAACAAGAAAGACTTTGCCTTAAATAGGTAGGACGGTGAGCACCAACATCTGAGATTGATTTTGACCTCCATAAATGAGCTGTGGCATGTATATACCTACACACACACACACACACACACACACACACACTAACAGACATGCACAACTAATATGCTTTACATACACATCATAAACAAACACATAATTTTTTAAAAATGAAGTTAGGGAGAAAGAGCAGAGGTTCAGAGGTTCTGAACTATTTTAGAAATGTACAGGGAGCACATGGCCTTAGCCCTGCTGACCTGGATGTGTCTTTGATGGTGAGCAGGGTAGAAAGGACTTCAGGAGACCACCAGGTAAAGGATGGAAAGCAAGAAGGCCCTCATTATGGGAATCGCTATGACATTTTTCTCCTCTTCTAGTCTACCCCAGTGAGCATGTCTTATAAACAACCGGGCCTCAGTGTTACCCGTCCTCTCCAAACCCCTTGGTCAGAGAATGTGTTGCTTTCCTTCTCATCTCTGTCCTCCCCTGTCCCTTCCCAATAACCATTTGTCATTAGAGACTTCGGCTAAATCTAAAGTCTAGTCGCTGGTGCCCTTTGTCTATTTTATAGAAAAAGAATATAAAGACTATCATGTATTTAGCATAAGGTACATAAACGATAGACTTTAACTGAACCCCTACAGATTGTGGAACTTGCAAATCTAGAGAAAATCTTGTCCTTTGTACCTGAAAGGCGCCCTGTTGTAGCCCTGTTGTAGCCCCATGAGCCTGCAGAGGACACATGGTTTGGCCTATTTTCTGATTGTGTATTAATACTGATGTTAGTCCTCTCCCCCCACCTCTTTTTCTATTTTGGATTGACATTTCAAAGCCACTATTGCACACCATTCTTACATTGGTAGCAAGATAATCCAAGTTGTTCCTCATGTTTCAGGTTTGCCAATATGATCGATTCGCTTTAGTTGTAGATTTTTTTTGTTGAGTCTGTCGTAATATCTTCCCTAAAAAATCATGTTTCAAATTATCGTTAGTAGTATATATGTGTGGAAGTTTGCATGTGTGTTTGTAGTATATATACAGGTGTGTGTGCATGTGTGTGTGTGTGTGTGTGTGTATGTGTGTGTGCGTGTGGGAGTTTACATATATGTTTGTAGTATATATACAGGTGTGCGTGCATGTGTGTGTGTGTATAGAGGCTACAGGTTGACAATAGGCCTCTTTTTGATTGTCCTTTACCTTCTGTGTTGAAGTATATCTTAAACTGAAAATATTACAAATGATGCTGCCACCTTCTGAAACATTGAGGATGATTTTTACCAGATTTCCCTTTCAGAAACTTAGATATTATGAATACCAAAAAGAGGCATTTTCTCAGCAAATATTGAAGCTACTTCTATTTTTTTAATGTAGAAAAAATAAAGTCTTTATTCTTTCTTTTTTCTAAAAAAATGTTATTAATATTATCATAGTTGTTAACAGTATCTCTCACAAATTTACTAATTTCTAGGTGCAGTACTTACACTTATTTCAGAAGGTGGCGGTACCATTTGTAATGGTTAAAATCATTTCCTTTTAAAATCTCTCCCCGTGCTTGCTTCTATGAACCGTTACTAGTATCCCTTGCCTTTGGCAGTGTTCACAAGCCCTTTAGCTCAGCATCATACCAGCATGGTACTATGTTTCTTGCCTGGCCTGGCTCCTTTCACTACGATCTTGCCTAGGTTGCCTTGCTTTTCCCTTCTCCATATGATTTCAGGGTGTTCTTACCCTGCTTTATTCTCTTTCTTTTGCATTTATAGTCACTGGCCTATTTGATAGAAAACTCTTCCCCGAACTGTCCCTCAGGATCTCTCTCGTGTGCCATATAGCCTCGTTTCCTTTGTACCATATTGATCAGGAATTTCCTCTGTTACTCTAATCAACAGTATTGATCTGGGTAGGAGAGAGAGTTTTCTTCATTGATGGATGAAACTCAAGTTCACTGCAATTCCGTGGGCAGTCACTGAGAGTACATGAGAGTCGAGGGTCCTTTTGTGTATTCTCACTGTTTCAGTGTCCTTACGAAAGGCATTGGTCCATGAGAAAACAATTCTAGTATCTATTATCTCTGATCACTTCACTTGTCACCCAGCTTCAGACAGGCAAGAAATGCCCTATCTCAATTAGTGTATATTTATATAAGCCATGTTCACAGTTATCTGAGCCTAGGGCTCAGAAGCATCTCTTATGGAAATCTGTAAAGTGGCCACTTCTGAGAGGCAACGACCATGCCGTATTGGAAATAGAGAACGGTAGCCATGTCAGGGAGTTTTACAGTGGGATTCTTGGGATCTTTGTGCTGAAATACAGAGAAGACAGCCATAGACAGATGGAAATGTGGCTTTCTCATACTACAGCCTATTTCTCTATTCTTCTTTTGTATTCACAACCAAACTCCAAAGCTTTCAACAATTGTATTGTCATGTCCCTTGTTTTGATGCTCAAAAACCTTTCTGAGGCTGTGATATTATTTGTGCTCTATAATCTACTCATATCCACCCTGTGATTTCCCTTGAGGAAAAGTTGTAGTGGCTTTGTTCTTGAGATGCTGAGCCACATACATACCCTCTCTGTAGAACAATTTACCATAACAGTCATTGCGGGTCCTTCTGAGAGTCCAGATAGAAGTCTATCTTTTTTTTCTTTCTTCTATACTGATATTTTGACAAAAAAAAGAAGAAGAAAGAAATTTCACATTGGTTTTGAACTTATTGCATACGAAGAGCCAAATAACAGAATGTGTCTTTAAACCCTGGAACTATTTCTTTTCATTTTTGTTTTTTACTGAAGGTTTCTGTGTGCAGAACAAAAGGGCACTGGGCAGATCAATGTAGCAAGAAGTTCCTTGTGCTCCTGAGCATCTCCTAGG
Organism: Myodes glareolus; assembly: GCF_982192425.1. Taxonomy (NCBI): domain Eukaryota; kingdom Metazoa; phylum Chordata; class Mammalia; order Rodentia; family Cricetidae; genus Myodes; species Myodes glareolus. The sequence goes on along the minus strand of NC_142048.1, from coordinate 31,994,758 downwards.
GTCCTGGTGTTCTTTGTCTGAGACATGTCCTCCCAGTTTTACCTGTGGTGATGAGTTGAGTCTCAACTCTGAGACTCAGGTATCTTCTTCATCCACCACCAGAATTTTTCGGGAGATACACATATTGTGTTGGGGTCACATACTTCAAATCTTCGTGTTTATTTCCTGCCTTCTTTTTAATGCCAGTCTGTTGACATGTGTATTCACATGTGCTTACACGAGTGTGTGTCTGTGCCTGGTATGGGGAGGGCTGCGTGAACAAGGAAGTCAAAACACTGAAGATAAAGAGTTGACTCTGCATTTAAGACTAGAAGCATGTTGTGGGTAAAAAGCTCTTTGCCAAAGCAAATATTTGACCATTTGAGTTCTTGTAAAAGGCCATATTTTCTTGTTTAAGCGTCTTGGAAAGTCCCAATCAGTGAAAGAAAATGAATGCAATCAGAACCTTTCAGAGCTACAGCTATTGCTTGCAGGAAGGAAATATAATACAAGAGGGACGTTGACTGGAATATGATTTAAATTCACCAATAAGACTGAACCAAAGAACAGCATCTGATTAGCCAATTAACCATTTGGAGGACAGTTTAATGTCAGAAGAGCAAAGCTTGCCTGAGGTACAGGTGTTTCTCCTATCCACTAGTCAAGTCTTTATCTTATTGGTCAGAGGATTGAGTTTTTTTATACAGGTTTACGGAACTGAAACTCTGTGTGCCCTCCCTCCCTCTCTCCCTCCCTCCTCCCTCCCTCTGTGTGTCTGTCTGTGTGTGTGTGTAGTCACAAAGAGAGAATATTCTGATTCACAATTAAACCGTATCTTCTGGTCTTCCCTACAGGCTATTTTTACTATTTTTACATTGCTGCCATTTCAAGGCGAAGTTTGTGAGTCTGTGAGCCTTATGTTTGCTTTAATACTTTGTCCTTAGTTTGGGTAAGTGGTCCCAAGGTGAATGATAGTAGTTCGATTCTCTCTGACTTATTAAGGTGTATCTTGGAAGTCTAATGGTTACCTTTGACAATAGAAACATAGTACCCTCAATTTCTCAAATTTTAAATTAAGGTAGAAAATTAAACCCTTTTCCTCTCATGAAGGAGTGCGGTGTGTGTGTGTGTGTGTTTGTGTGTGTGTGTCTAAGTTTCAATGTGGGTGTATATTGTAGTTCACATGTGGAAGACAGAGGGCAAGAACTTTATGTTTTGAGATGTAATCTGTCACCGAACCTGAAGCTTACTATTTAGTCTGGGCTGGGCAGTTAGCTCTTGGGGTCTCTCTGTCTCTGTTCTTGAATGACAGGGACACATGTTCTTGTGGCCATGTCCAGCTTTTCAAGGGCACCTGGGATTTGAACTCAGGTCTCATTGCTTTCACAGCAAGTGCTCTTTACCCACTAAGTTGTCTCCTCAGACCCCAAATGTAATTCTTTATGAAATCACCTACCAAGATGTTGGGAGCCACCTGGAGGCACAGGTGGTCCTGCAGTTTGGAGGTAGCCATGTGGGGCTGAGCACCCCTGCCTGCACCCTTGCCTGCACATGCTCAGACCAGCAGAATGGCATTAACCAATCAGGACAGCGTTCAAGCCGCTCCACCGTTTAAAAGCAGATGCCTCGGGACCCTACTTCCTCTCTCTAAGCTTTCTCTCGTCCCTGCTCTATCGTCCCTTCCCCCAATTTTCCTCAAGGGAATGCTCCAAATAAAGATGTGACCAGAGAAGGAATTCTCGTTTTTGGTGGGGTTCATTCCTGCTGGACAGGATGGCGCCCCGCAACTGGTGCTCGAAACCCCGGACGCTGAGGGACCCTGACAACTACGCCGGGGGACCCTGAGAAAGCCCGGGAGAAAAAGCCAAGATCAGACACCAGCACAGAGAGCCTTGAATTTCAGAACTCTGAGAACATGGAGCGGTGAGTGACGTCGGTTGAAATCCCCAGAAAGGGGAGGAAAAGAAATGTAAAAAGGAATTTCAAAGGATAGGCCTAAATAGAAAAGAAAATACAAAAAAAAATCAAAGTTAAGGTATCTGAAAGAAGGTACAGAAAGCAACGGGGAAGAAAAATCCCTTAAGTTCAGTGCAGGAGGAATGTAAACAGCAGCAAAAAAGGCGAGGTAACTAAGGCGGGACTTTGAGGACGATGGGGTACGGGAGACCGCGGCTTCCGCTCCCTCTCCGTCCACCTGCGTACTCGCTGTTAGAGACTGGAGGCAACAGTCTCGTAGGGAGGCGAGTTTGATCACTGCCTTCCCTGTTCTTAAAGAGCCACAGAGCTTTTGGAGGTGATTTTCGCCTAATTTTGTTAAGAGAGCTCAGTCTCTGGCTCTCACGTACAAAAAACTTTAATTTTTGACTGAGAAAGACAAGCTGCTTGATCGTGCTGAGAGTGCTGGCGGCAGCCGGCCCGCCTTTGAGCGGTAATGCCTGATTAAAAACACGGAAGTGGGCCAGGCACGGTGGTGCACACCTGTAGGCGTGGCCATGCTAACCAGTTGCTGGCGGGGAGTTTGCCGGAGGCCTACGAACAGCCAGGTTGCCATGGCGACGGGCGGGCTAAAGTCCGTGTGACATCAGAGGCTATATGTCCCGGCCTTCTGGCGGGGCTATGGTTTTTGGAGGACTTTTTCAGCACCTGAGCGGACTCGCCTGACTGAGGCGGAAGCTGCGTGGTGAGCAGCGGCGCCATAGAAAGCAGAGAGGAGCTGAATCGGCTCTGCAGAAAAACTGTGTTTCCATAGCATCATGGGCGGGCGGAGGAAGCTCATCGGCGGGGCCACGTGCTGAGTGCTCGTCACTCCCAGGCCCCTGGGAAGGTCTGAGACTGGGGCCCCCCGCGGCCCTAACCGGGCCCTCCCCGAGCGGGGAGGTGAGTTCCCAGAGAACGGGGCTCCGCGCGCGGGCGGACCGGGCAGGAGAAGCCCCCCGCACGGGTGGGCGGATGCCCCCCCTCGCCGGAGCTTGAAAAAGACTCACAGCCGGCGGTGCGAGTTCATTGCCTGAGGTGAAACGGCGAGCCCGCGCAAGGCCCGGGGCGGAGCCATGCCTTTGGGCCATGCGGAGCGCGCCATTATGGGCTTCAGAGGCGGAGCTGTGGCAGCCGCCGCCGTCCGCTGCTGCCGCCCTCAGCCAAGGTCGCCAAGAATTCAGTCAGATAAAAACATTTGTCGCCAAAAATTCAGTCAGATAAAAACATTTATCCCCCAAACATCGCCCCTTTGTCAGCAGGAAGTAGCCAGATGATCGACGTCCATTCTCCCTCAAAGAACTGGTCCTAATTATCATAATAAAGGCGCGTCAACCTGGTTATCATTACCTATTGCCCCTGGCAACGGATGAAATAAACAATGTTACCTAGAGGTTTTTCCATCTAAATAGGGGAGCTGGAGAGATGGCTCAGCGGTTAAGGGCATTGCCTGCTCTTCCAAAGGTTATGAGTTCAATTCCCAATGACAACTGCTTTGGTTTTTAAACAATAGAGGGGGACTACACTACCAGTGACAGCTTCCCCCAGAGAAAGGATTTCTCTTGCATTCTTTACACTTAATTTTTAATTCAAAATTTTGCTGGTACAGGCAAACAAGATTTGCTTTTTGAAACAGAGACCTGCAGATCTCTAAGTTCAAAACCAGCCTACTTCCAGTACTGATTGTGCTGAATTTTTACACTGAGAGTTTTTAGTACTCTTAAATGTTAATTTGGGAGGAGAGTTTTGTTTATGTTTTTCTAGGAATGCTGACATACATCTGGATGCCAGCGAGACCGACCAGAGAGATAAAGAAGACGACCCAGTGGATGCTGAGTGTCCTGCTGTGGAAGATTCATGCGGAGACAGCAGAGATGACCTTCTGGGCGGTGCCAAGAGCAGCTGTTTCACACCATCGACTTGAGCAACACCCTGTGCAACCTCTTATCTCTTAACAATTTTCTGACTGACTCTATTCTGCCTTTCTCCCTCCTTGGAGATGGGTGGGAGCAGAGATATCCTTGGCATGCTGCGTCTAGGTGGGGACCAGATTGGAAAATAGTTTTGCCTTATTGCTCTTAAAGACAATAATTAGGGGGAGATGTTGGGAGCCACCTGGAGGCACAGGTGGTCCTGCAGTTTGGAGGTAGCCATGTGGGGCTGAGCACCCCTGCCTGCACCCTTGCCTGCACATGCTCAGACCAGCAGAATGGCATTAACCAATCAGGACAGCGTTCAAGCCGCTCCACCGTTTAAAAGCAGATGCCTCGGGACCCTACTTCCTCTCTCTAAGCTTTCTCTCGTCCCTGCTCTATCGTCCCTTCCCCCAATTTTCCTCAAGGGAATGCTCCAAATAAAGATGTGACCAGAGAAGGAATTCTCGTTTTTGGTGGGGTTCATTCCTGCTGGACAGGATGGCGCCCCGCACCAAGACAGCCCCAATCAATAATTAAGAGCCTTCAAACTTAAAAGTTTTAGAACTAAAATGGAATTTGTAGATCTTATTTCTACTTTCAAAGTTTAAAATAGATGTACCTTTTGGGACTGGGCTTTACAACTATGTGTTTTGATGGGTTGTGATTTTTTATTTTTATAATGGTCTCTGTCTGTTACAAAGAGAAGTTTCCTTGTTGGCGGGTAAGAACTATACTTATCTGTTGGTATAAAGGATAAATATTTAGAGTGTAGTTAGGGATTATGCTGGTTTAGTAAAATGGTGGTTCTATGTTTCCCTTCAAGATTCATGACTACATTAGCCCTCAGTATTGACTATGTTTGTAAAACCAGGCATGATTTTCCACTTATAAACAGTTCTTACAGTTCTTAAATCCAATTAGAGGGATGTAGGTTACCACTGAGGTATGCGTGTCACTGTTGCATGCTTAACAGTTATTGGGCCTTGTTGGCCCTTGTTGTGGTTCATAAGAGCCATAGCTGTAGTATTGGTGGCTCCCCTCTTTGGAGGCTTGTAAGACACCTTGTACCATCAAAGCTTGTCCTAAGGGTGGAGGCATTCAGGTCAGTTCTAGCTCAGGGGCTTCTGGGTTCTGTGTGAAGTGCATTATATCTTTGACAATAAGAACTTACATTCCACACCAAGAAGGGGCAACCAAGAATACAACTTTCACACCCAAGGTTCAGGGGTCATTTCATAAAAGGGAACAGAAAGATTGTGAAGGCCAGAGGATCAGGCATTTTGCTGTGCGATTGAATCCCTTAGTAATGTCAGAAGCTATACCCATGATGTTCATTAAAATTACTGCCCAAACTTGAGCTAAATAAGGACAACAAGCAATAGATGTGCTGAAATGGACAGGGAAAACAATGACTATAAGAAGAAATATTGGTAATAAAGAAATGCTAAAAGCAGGGGAAAGCACACCAGTTGTTTATTCAATACCAAATGGAGAGATCTGAAAACATACAGACAAGTAATATTATATAAAGTGGACTGGTTGTACTTATGTATTAGGAGTGCATACGTATATGAATATAACAACAACCAAGGGAAAAAGTGGCCATACACTTGAAAGAGAGCAAGGAGGGGTATTTGGGAATGTTTTGAGGGAAGAAAGGGAAGGTGGGAAAAGACGTAATTACATTATAATCTCAAAAAGTAAGAGAAATTTTTAAAGATTAAAATAATTTAGTTCACTGGCATACAATCACAAGCATCTGTGAGTGTTCTATTAACCAATATGTTTTCTAACACTTTATGAGGTAAACGTGATGATTGCTGTCCTTATTTTACAGATAAGAAATTTAATTCTGGATGGGGTGGGGGGCTTTTCTGTCTCTTGTTGAGGAGACAGAAAAGTGCCAGAGGAGTATGTCAATTCAGGCAGCCTCTAGGGGGTACACGTTCTACTGCCCCAGAGGAGAAACAAATGGAGAAAGGGAGTGACTTGGTGAATTCACTCTAGATGGTAGCGGCAGCATGATATATTGGAAATGACTTAAAGAGCAAAACTTAAATAGTAAGAGTTCACAGCGGCTCTTTATTTTAGATTAATTCTTTATGTATTTGATTGCATGAAGAGGTACTATTGAAATATTCCACTGAGAGTGGTGGTGCATGCCTTTTATACCAGCACTAGGGAGGCAGAGGCAGGCAGAGCTCTGTGAGTTCAAGGCACGCCTGGTCTACAAGAGCTAGCTCCAGGACAGCCAGGGCTGTTAGTTACACAGAGAAACCCTGTCTTGAAAACAAAAACAACAAACAACAACAACAACAAAAAACAAAGAAAGAAAGAAAGAAAGAAGATATTACCTAATAATTGCAGGATATTTTTTTAATATCCATTATAAAGTTCGTTAGTGCTTTTGTTAACTCTCCCTGGGTAGCTCTGCCAAGTTTGTTGACTTTTGCTATTAGTTCTTTCTATTTTTTTTTTCTCCAGAGTCAGGACAGTGAAGAACGAAGGGCAACATTTATGTGTTGGAGGGGGCCACTTGTTGGTTCCTGGCTGCTCAGCAGCTCAGCCCTGAAATAAGCACACAGAAACTATATTAATTATAAATTACTGGTTGGCCCATTTGCTCTAGTTTCTTTTTGGCTAACTCTTACAAATTAATTTAACCCATTTCTATTAATCTATGTATCACCATATGGCTGTGGCTTACCGGCTAAAGTTCCAGTGTCTGTCTCTAGTGGGGGCTACGTGACATCTCTCTGACTCTGCCCTTCTTTCTCCCAGCATTCAGTACAGTCCTCACCACCTAGCACTGCTCTGCCCTGCCCTACTCTGCTCTAGGCTCAAAGCAGTTCTTTATTCATTAATGGTAATCACAGCATACAGAGGGAAATCCCGCATCATCTACGTGGTTTTTTGAATGACCCTGGTTGTTGGCCCTTGGGTGGTCAGGGAGAAGGGACTTTCTATCTTTCTTTTACCAGATTTCCTAAGTCAGAGTCTTATTCTCAGCTGCTGGTCCTGATAATGCTCGTGAGAATTTTTCACATCATTGCTCCTGTTGTAAATTGTTTGTCAAATATCTATTTCTTTCATATTGTACTTTTATACTTCTGCTTTGAATTTAGATTATTAATACATTTTTGACTGTGTAGAGATTCTAAAATATAAAGCAAAACATCATAAAAATTCTATCCTTAACTCTAAGCTATAATTCCTCCAGAATATTCTACTGTGTACACTTTCAAAGAAAATTGGAATCAGAATACAGATATAACTGGATTCTTTTATGCCCTAATATGATATTGTGAGTTTTTCACCTGTTATTAAAAAGTCAATCAAAACCAATTCTTCAAATTGTTACATAGTATTTGTTTTGTAACTGGATAGCTAAAGTTGATATTACCATTCTCCTATTTTCTAAGGTTTAGTTTATTTTTCAACGTTGTTGTTAGAAAATGTTGAGAAATTCTTCATGTAAAGCTTTAATGTAAATATGCTTAGATTAAGTTTATTAAAGAGGCAATAGTAAGTTCAAAGTTGTGTATATCTTCAGAACTTAAAATGAATTGATGGGGTTGACCATCATTGTATCAATAGCCATCCGGGTATGGGAACCAGTGTGCCACTGTGCGTTACTCACCACTGACTGCTTAGACTCCTTAGACATTGAGCCACCAGCAATCAGTAATCTCATGGGAACCTGTCCTGATTTAAGTTTCATGAATGGGTTGTGAAACTGCAGAACCTCTTTTGCTTGATTTTTAGAGAAAGACTATTTTGTTTATTTTTAAAATTATGCTTATTTATGAGTGTCTGTCTATGGGAAAGTGGAATGCCGGTGTCTTCAGAGGCCAGAGAGGACCTTGGATCTCTGAAGACTGGAGATGCAGGAGGTTGTGAGCCACCTGATATGGGTTCTGGGATCTGGATTCAGATCCTGTTAAAGAGCGGTGAGCTTTCTTAACTGCTGAGCCATTTCTCAGCACTCCCTTTTATAATGAGCGTTTGGTTCACTCTCTTGTTCATTTTTCTTTTTATTAAGAGAGCTCTTTTGTAATGAAATCTTATCCATTAATCAACTCCAGTGACAAGCTCATTAGATCTTAAATTTTATGCTTTCAAAATCTTCTGTTTCTCCAACCGTTGATTGTGATGGGGAGGGCTGTGGCACATTCCCTCAGGGGCTGTGCTCTGTTCTCAGCATTTTGTCACTGGATCAGAGGACTTTGGGAGATCCTAGACCATTTGCTAATGAGCAATGGGAGATGAGGAAGTATCGGAGGCTCACAGGTACCCCTGGTTTTCAGTGTGTCTTCCTTTTGTGCCTGTGCTTTGGCTGCAGTATTAACTTCTGGTAAGCTGCTATCGGGTGTATGAGAAAGTGTTAGGATCTAAAACTTGTTGTCTGGTTCTCTTATGGAGAAAAGATTGCCTTTCATATGAGAATACATGCATATTCTTATAATATATATATTCATAAATATATGTAAATTTTCATGTACCATAGGTAGTAGATATCATGTAATAGATGTTATACATATATACACACACACACACACATATATATGAAGTATAGGTGTGACTAATATTTAAATTATACATAACACTAAATATGAATGTTTCATAACTACTAACATACAAATCAATTATGTAGAGTGTTGTGTAGCACTATTTCTGGAGAGACATGAACAAATGTTCATTTATCTAAGACAGGTAACCACTGACACAACAAATAAGGTTAATACTAAAGCCCAAGTTTGCAAACTGATGAGTTTTCTTACTGTTATAGGAATGTAGGTGAAATATTACTTACAAAAACAGAAATACCTAAAAAATAGCTATGTCACCAAAAGCCTACTGCAGCATGAGTGATGATGCTTACAAAAGTCAGAACCCTGGAGCTCCCTGAATAACTTGTAGGCAGCTTGACAGGCCGGGAAGTGTCTCCTCAAGGCAGCTTGGTTGATCTGAGCTTCTTCCAGACAGTTTGGCTGATCTGAGACAGTCTCTGAGGACTCCTTATTGTTTACATAATCTTAGAGAGTAGTCATTTTCAGGGACTTCCTAAGGTTTCCGATTTGTTTACTTCCTGAGTCTCCATTTAGAATACCCTATGTCTTAATGCACTTCTCTGAAGGACAGAGTGTTTCACCTCATGTTAGAACATCCTGAGTCTTAATCAACTTCTCTTTAAGATGGAACATATCAACGTGGAGGGAAGTGCTAGACCACACATTTATACAATAAACACCCAGTGTATGTAGAAGGAGTGGCGGGATGTGTCCTGCTACCTGGCTCCTGGCTAGCTTTATCAGAAATAATTACATGGAAACTGTATTCTTTTAAACACTGCTTGGCCCATTAGTTTCAGCCTCTTATTGGCTAACTCTCACATCTTGATTAACCTATTTCTAATGATCTGTGTAGCACCACAAGGTGGTGGCTTACCGGGAGGATTCTAACCTGCGGCCGTCTCAGAGAGGAGAGTCATGGCGACTGCCTCATTGCCTTCTTCCTCCCAGCATTCTGTTCTGTCTACTCCACCTATCTAAGCTGCTGTCCTATCAAAAGCCAAAGCAGTTTCTTTATTAACCAATGAAAGTAACACATAGACAGTTAACCCTCCTCCATCATTTCCCCTTTTTCTGTTTAAACAAAAAAGAAAGGCTTTAACTTTAACATAGTAAAATTGCATATAACGAAACAGTTATCAAGCAAGAATTACAGTTACAATACTTATATCTACTTTATCTTTTATTATAACTAAGGAAAACTTTAACTAATCATTCTTTAACTCCATCAAAGACTCCAGAAGGATATAATATTACCTAAGTAAACAAGAAATAAGCAACTTCCAAACTCTAGAAATGACAGAGACATCTCGCTGCCTGTACAGTCACCCAAAGTTCCTTTGTACTGTTGGGGCATCCATCTTCAGCCTTCAGGCCCATAGTATCCAGCAGACTTTTCCATGAAGCAGGAAATTTCAAAGACATTTCAGTCACTATCTGCTGTGTCCTGCAGAATGTCTCGCAGACTCTTTCATGAATCAGGAACCCCAAGAGACCATCTCACCTTTATGCAAGTTTAGCAGTCCTCTCTCTGCGGGTTCTTTGTGTCCACTTTGTGCAACAGTCCAGGCAAGAGCAGTTTCTTGCCAAATGGCTATCAAACTCCATAAGGAGTCTCTTCGATGCCCATCTTCCTCTTGAAGTAGCTGGTGCTGCCAGGAGCAGACGTGTCTAATTGTCATGAAAAGCCCTAAGTTAAATGCTGTATTCTGTAGTCTTTGAAAGATATGAAGAATGCCTATCTAACTGAAATATATTTCTATATATCCAGAAAATCCAATTAGCGTGACTATTATTGATGATTATCCATTAACAACCTATATTTCCTAATTATACATTACATGTTTAAATGAACTACACAATCACAATACCTTAATCAAGATCAGAAATACATAAACATATAACAAAATTGACCTTGAATTCCATACCAATGCAAATTATTCATATCTATATCATATCCCCCTTTAAATGTAAAAGAATATTTATAAACAATATTTGGGAATATGGGCATATTTATTTCTCTCCAAACTTCTTCCTGCTGTATAGGGGTGTTGCTAATCAGATCTTTTATGGTGTATCCTGTGTGAAGTAATTTTTTGAGGGTGTTCATAGCAACCTTTCAGGAGGACATGGTCTGTCATACCATATTGGGATAGAAGCAATCCACAGGGTCTCACCCTCTGTGAAAACAAAAGAAGACCCTCTTTTCCAAAGCATCATATTTTTAGACCCAAATTCTAAAGTCATAGTACCCTTATATCCATTCGGGTTTAGCTTGGCAGCCCATATAATGAAATGTCTCACTGTACTTAGCTCCTTCACAGTCAAAAATTTTAAAGAAAACACAATATACAGATTCCAAACTCTCTGTGAATTTTCCATTTTTATGTGGCTTATTTTCTTTCTTTATTTTAACTATCTGTACTCTGTCTCTTTAAAGACTTTACTCTTTTTTTAAGGCATTAACTTTTTACTTTTCTGTCCCAAGCCTACGTACAGTCATCCAACATTATGACCCATTTATAGGTCTTGTATGTCTGAATCTGCCCTATTGTGAATCTGTAAATTTTTAGTATCCAGGAGCACTTCTTAATATGCTAAGCAGGTCTTAAAAACTTAAGTTGCACCATGTAGAGTTAATATGGTACCTCCTATTTCCAGTCTAAACCTTTCTGCGCTTTTATTATGATAATTACGATCATTCCTGCCTGAGGTCAGCACAGTTTAGCCTGGCTGAGCAGAGCCAGAGCCACTCCAGCCTCAGAGCCCCTCACAGTTCCAGGCACACAGCAGGTCCACACTGGAGCCGCACTCAACAGTTTAATTCTGAGACTGAGCGTGCAGCACAGAAACTCTTTTCATCCAAGTTACAGCCAAATCTGATGCGCAGAGCAATGCACAGCCTGGAAATATCTCTCTGTATGGTGGCAGGAATCCTCTGAGCTCTCCCCTCTACCTAAGCCTGGTCCCACAGTCTGCCCAGGTGGGGAGAGCAGGCATGGTCTCAGAGTATTTTCCTCCCGATCCCGATCCTGAGCGGGAACACAAACATCTGGGCCCAGAAATGCTCCACAGCTGGAGTTTGCACCGGCAGAGCCCAGGAAGCCGCGTTTTAAAATGGCGCAGCTTCTTTTCTGCCGCTAATGCTGAAACAGGAAATCTCTCTACAGCACACCCTAGCAAACAGCAAAAATCTGTGTTAAACTCTCTTTCCCTTATTTTTAAAGCCATCTCAGGTTTTATTCTTTAAAAAGGCTCGAGCAGCCTGCGAGCCAGGCAGAGCAGTGCAGGGTCCCTGGGTGAGAGGCAGAGTCAGGCGGCTGGATGCCGTGGACGGCAGAGTAAATGGACATAAGGCTATATATAAAGCTAAACATTTATTACTTAGAGAAGAGGGAGACATTTATTACTTAAAGAAGAGGAAAACAGAAAGACATGAAGAAAAACATAGGGAGAGACAGAGACACATGTATACATGCCAAGAGACAGACAGAAGAGAGGCTAAGATGGCGACCAGGAGGTCAGAAGTGGGTGGGAGTGGGTGTGGTTGGTCCTTAAAGGCGCCACAAAGGAATAACATTCCCGTATCCTTTTTATAATAAAAAGTAGAAGGTTAGAAATTACAGTTTGAAGGAATTGGGGTGGTGAATTCTCAATACTGCTTCTGGCTAATTTGTGGGCATCGTCTTTGGGGGGTGGTTGAGGGAGATCCGAGAGAAGCTGGGTGCTGGTCACATCCTGGCATAGTTGGTCTCTGCTCCCGACAGGGCAGGTGTCTGTGGCATGGAAATGTCTGGTGTCCCTTGTACCTGGTTAGGGTATTGGCAGAACAGAGGACAAAGTTAAATTAAGAAAAAAAATTTTTAGTACCAGGGAATTGAGGCGTATGTATCTGACCTGTTCATGGTGGGTTCTTTAATTTGACTCCCTGGAACTCATAAGAAAAACAGAAGTTTTAGACATATACATTATATTGCATTGTATTAAGAACTAAGAACTCCTTGGGTTTGTAAAAACAGAAATTATAATGAAACGTATTTTTATTTGGTGAGACAACCTGGCAAAACCTCTTAGCTATCAGACTGTCAGAGATCTTTGAGAATGATAAGATTTTACTTGAGTTACTGATTAAAAAATGACAGAGAACTTACTTGGTTGGCACCCAGAGCTATTCTTTTGGGTCCTCCATGGTCGCTGAAGGTTGTATTTGACCTTTGCTCTTTAGCACAGAGCCTGTCAGGCCTTAGAAGACCCTGTGGGCTAAGAAATCTTTAGGAAGACGGGCCTACCTTGACCTGGGCAGCTAGTCTGTCGATTCCAGTGATCCTGTCCACATTTGGAGGTCTTCAGTTTAGGTGAAAGGCAGTTTTTGCCCAATGGTCAGCACTTGGCAGTTGAAGCAAACTGCAGATGGACACTGGTCTGTGACCATTTGTCTTTTGTCTTCTTGGAGGAAACAGAGTGCTTGCTAGGAGCCAACCTGTCTCTTTGTGTTATGAAGTTTTTTTTAAAATAATTAAACATTTAAATATTGCATTCCCCAGATCTCTGAGCAGTTGAGGGCTGATTATAAGGTATAGCTGCAGTATAGAATCTGTCTGGAAGGTTGGGTCTGAGTTTGACTGTACTGACTCTTAACAGGTAAGATCCATATTTGTAAAAAGACAGAAAGAAAAAAACTGTTTGTAACATTAAGATTAGTGGCAGAACTGACAATGGTAGAAAACAGCTTAAAAGTACATACCAGTTTAAAATGTGAGACTTATGATTTTGTAGTCTGAAACGAGATGAAATGAACAATCATTATACATAGAAAGATTGAACAGGAATTAGGAAAACTGCATGCTTCTGATGGGCCCTATCAAAAAGCATGTCAGTATGCAAAACACCTGTAATCAGAGTTAACGAGAACACCGAGGACGGGGAGAGGAAAGGCAGGACATACATAAGAATGAGAGAGCTTGGTTGCGTGATCTGGCTCTCAGTGAATCTAGCGATAAAGTCACTTGACCCCAATGAACATGGCGGCGGCCACGTGTTGTGGCTTGAATGGAAAAGCCGCAGGAATTTTAAAAGCCTAGGGCTGCCTGCCGTGGGCGATTGCTATCCAGAGTCTGAATCATGAAAACCCACACAAATGAACACCCAGGACCACGTGAACAAGCGTCCCCGATTCACGGGTGGGGAGCTATGGGCCTAGATGGATAAACCAGAGGCCGGGGCCGCTCCGTAGCAGAGGTTACAATGAGAAGAGAGAAGAGGGAAAGAAAAGAAGTGAAAATGAAGAAAGATAAAGAAACTGAGGACCCGGTCCCCAGACGAATGTCGAATGCACAGCACAGGAAGTATGCAGTGCTAACGCAGGCGGACCAACCCCCGGGGTCGTCCAAGCACGATTCCGGTAAAGGAAAGCAACCGTTTGTAGCAGAATGAGGAGCCACTCACCGATTGAAGCCGTCCGGGAAGCCAGTGGTGGGAGTGGAAAAAGAACCCGGTTCAGGATATCCAAGTCACGGCACCAATATTGTTCTTTAAAAAGATATGATGGTGGGGATGCCCCGAGCGGCCTGCGAGCTAGGCAGTGGCTGCCACCAGAGCAATGCAGGTTCCCCAGGCAAACGGCAGAGTCAGGCGGCTGGATGCGGTGAACGGAAGAGTAAATGGACATAAGGCCATACATAAAACTAAACATTTATTATTTAGAGAAGAGGGAGATATTTATTACTTAAAGAAGAAGAAAACAGAGAGACATAAAGAGAAACATAGGGAGAGACAGAGACATGTGTGTACACACCAAGAGACAGGGAACAGAGAGGCTAAGATGGCGACCAGGAGGTCAGAAGTGGGTGGGAGTGGGCGTGGTTATTCCTTAAAGGCACCGCAAAGGAATAACATCAAGTTTTATGTGAAGTTCATTACCATGCTGGACGCCACTCTGTAGAAGGAGTGGTGGGTTGCATCCTGCTACCTGGCTCCTGGCTAGCTTTATCAGAAATAATTACACAAAAACTGTATTCTTTTAAACACTGCTTGGCCCATTAGTTTCAGCCTCTTATTGGCTAACTCTCACATCTTGATTAACCTATTTCTAATGATCTGTGTAGCACCACGAGGTGGTGGCTTACCGGGAGGATTCTAACCTGCGGCTGTCTCAGAGAGGAGAGTCATGGCGACTGCCTCATTGCCTTCTTCCTCCCAGCATTCTGTTCTGTCTACTCCACCTATCTAAGCTGCTGTCCTATCAAAAGCCAAAGCAGTTTCTTTATTAACCAATGAAAGTAACACATAGACAGTTAACCTTCCTCCATCAAGTGTATATAATATAATGTGTATTTATTAACCCGTTTTTGTCAATATACATTGTATATAGAGATAACACACATGCACGAAAGATAAGCCATAGCATGGTAAATTCCAAGAAATTGATGCAAATAAGTTGTGTAACTTTTTATATCATCCTATTAGCACTGTGAAAGCTAAAGATTACCCTCACCGATTTCATGGGATTTCAGCTCCACATGGAGAAATAAAGTTCCCACAGGATAGAAAGTTAAACCGACTTGTTTCTGAGCATTCTGTTCCCCTTTCCAAAGGAGCATGTGAAATAATGAACACACTATATGCTCAAGAAAAGAATTAACTTGTTTATTGAGGGGGCTAATTTAGGTCAATAGTGGCCAAACTTTAGAGATAGTGAGTTGCATTTTAACACATTGCAAGTGTTAACCTGTTGCATGTGTTTAATGTGTTTTGACCTTTGGTGGTTAGGAGCCACTGGAGGCTTTTTTTTTAATTAGGAGATTGACATATGTAAATCATGTTTTGTGAAAGAGGATTGCATTAGAAGCAGCCACAGTTGGAATGAATGAGGGTATAAAACCTTGAGGTATAATAGGTAAATGGGATGGGGTAGTATCAGCTTGGGGAAGTTGTAAAGTTACTAGGGTGAGGCACTGTTATTGGGGGGTCTAGTGAATGATTTTATATTGGGATTTGAGGTGGGAAGAGAGGGATCACCACAGCTTAATAATCATAATTGGGAGAAATACTACAGTCAAGAAAGAAAGTCTATATCAAGGGAGAAATTGATCTTCCTTTCTGTGTGTGATGGCAAAGGAAAAAAAATCAAGTGAAAAGTATGTCTTGTTACTTTAGCTTGCTAATAATTCTTTTATACAATGTGTCAGGGACATGGACCTGAGTGATGCTGACACACCATTATGACCAGGTTTCAGATATCCTTTGTTAATTCGGAAACATTTTGGTTCTGCTCAGATTCTCAGGGCAACATGGATCCTCTGGGGGCACTGTTTAGAAACTGTACCACTATTTTTCC
Source organism: Myodes glareolus (assembly GCF_982192425.1). NCBI lineage: Eukaryota > Metazoa > Chordata > Mammalia > Rodentia > Cricetidae > Myodes > Myodes glareolus. The sequence continues at coordinate 31,978,982 of NC_142048.1, read as the reverse complement.
ATTTGGATCAAACTACCTCCTTCTTACTGTGCTCTCTCACCCTAAGTATCTTTAATAATGCGGAAAAGCTGATACCCTTTCTGACTCAAAATAGTAGTATGAGTATTCAATGTTAATATAGATTTTATTTTTGTCTATATGGTATGAGAAATTCTGATAGTTTCTAAATTAGTGAAATATCTGTCTGTAATTTTAGTAGAGATATTCTACAGAATATCCGAGTAAATGTTCTAGAAAGAATTTTCTACAGTACAAGGATGGAGGATTTCTGAAGATTCTGCATCATGTAACAGACTTTCCAGGATCTCTTCACATTTACTGTGCAGTTCCATCATCTCTGTCTGCTTGTGGACTGATGAGGCTGGTGTGAGTATTGATACCAAGGCTCGTGTATTGATGTTTTTTGACCACACAAATGTCCATGACTTGAAATCACATTGGTATCTATGGGCCATGCTGCCGCCAGGGACCATACTGATCTGAATGCCCTGCACTCCCACCTGAGACCATGGTGATAGCCATGGTCCAGAGCACCTCCTGGGGTCTTGTCTGGGTCCGTGTTCCCACTGCAGCCAGGAGCCAGGTTCATGGTCTGAGCTGTTTCCGGAAACCATCTGGAGGCTCGTGATCCATGCTCCTGCTGACTGTGAAGAGCAAGGAAGCTACTTTTCAGGGGTATCAATAGCTGCAGGCACAGTTGAGAGGGAGGGACATAGAAAGTTTCTGTGTCACATCCCCTTAGAAAAAGAGGAACAGTCTAGACAGAAAGTCACCTAAGAGATCTCTTAAGAAGTGGTATAGGGATTCTGAAGTGTGATTCTCCACAATGGAGGCCTCTGGTGCTGTAGGAAAAGCACTCGGATGTGCTTGATCAAGGGACAGGCCTTTGAGAGTGTGGTCATGCTCCAGTGAATATGGATAACACAACACAAATAAGACTTTGAGGGTTTTTTTTTTACTTTTATTTTGCTTTATTCTTTCTTTTTTTTGGTGTGTGTGTGTGTGTGTGTGTGTGTGTGTGTGTGTGGCCAGAAGGTTCAGGGAGGCAGACATGGAATGAATGGAAAGTATTATGGGGATGCATAATGTGAAATTTCCAGAGAATCAATAACAACACTATGTAAACACACACACACGCAAATTCTTTTTTTGCTAAAAAAAAGAAATTACATGTTTTAATTTTTCTTGGGTAAATAACCAAAATATGATTATGGTAGATTCATATTTTTTGTAAGAAACTGATGAATTCTGTTGAAAAGAATTTGTGCACACCAAACTGAATGCAGTGACTCATACACCTAATTCCAGCACTCAGGAGACCGAGGTGAAAATACTGTGCAGTTGAGGCTACAATAGTGGATTTGAGAGCTAGAAAGCAAGACCCTGCCACAAAAGAAAACAAACAATGAGACTATGCTGTACGCATGGCAGTTGTTTGTGGGAGGTGCAGTTGCTCTTTATAATCCCTCAGAATATTTTACAGTCTAAGTGGCTGCAGAGTTTTCTGACCACCCTAGTTTTCTGTAGCTCAATTTTCATTATGGTTAGGACAAGGTAGATTTAGGCAAATCATTATTTCTGCTTAGGACTAAGATACTGCCATTCCTATTGGATTTTTTTTATTAAACTAATATTTATCTATTTCCTTTAATTCTTACTACTTGGAATTTTGTGTTTCATGGTCAGGATTGACCAACTAACAACATACTGTAATGAATAATAACTCTCAGCTAAAGGATAGCTAATAAATTCAGCCATGGAAACCTTTTGCAAATAATGATATTTCTAAAATCTGAAAGCAGAACTGGCTCTGGAATGTCAGAGGATTATTAAAGTTCATGCATGCAGGTGAGAGCATTTTCTCTTAATACCAAATATGAAGTGTTTAATTTTCCATCATCAGCTGTACATTCAACAATACTTTCTGACACTAACTTCTGGGGTTACTGCTGGTCCAATGGGTTAGCTTTGTCCCTCAAAACTGCCTTTAGAAGGCCAGTAACAAACAGGATGCATAATCTGCTTGCATTTCTTGATGGATGAATACATTTTGAGAGGTACATATGATGTGTACTGGTGTAGGAGGTCCTTCTTTCTATGTGTTGCTTGTATTGGTTAATGACTAAAGAAACTGCCTTGGCCTGATAGGGCAGAACTTAGGTAGGTGGCAAAGATGGAACTGAATTCTGGGAGGAAGAAAGCAGAGTCAGAGAGACACCATGGAGCCGCCAGAGACAGATGCTGGGATTTTTACTTGGTAAGCCACTGCCACATGGAGATAAACAATTTAATAGAAATGGATTAAATTAGGATGTAAGAATTAGCCAATAAGAAGTTAGAGCTAATGGGCCAATAGGTGTGTGGTTATTTCGGGGCTAAGCTAGCAGGGTGGCCGGGATGAACAAGTAGTCCCTTCTTCTACAGTATACCCCCATATTCAGGCTTAAAAATTCACTTTAATGGTTCACAGAATTCAGCGAAACACTTTACTACTGTATCTTTTTATTATAAAAGATGCAACAAGTCGCAACCTTTTCCTCCTTCCTAGAGTGGGACTGAAAGTTCTTATTATTTTCATAATGTGATGTGTTCAGCTCCCATTCTGAGGCTATCTCTGACCCCATTAATACTAGTCTCCTTAAGCTCAGGTATGAATGAAAGGGGTCAATATGAACCGAAGATACTCATGTCGCACAGCAAATTCAAAGGGTTTCTCTGTATACATAATCAAAATCAGACTAGATGTACAATCACACACATGCACGTGCACACACGCACACACACACACATATGCACACACACAGAAACACACACACAAACACACCTTCAGAGTTAGCTTATTGGAAAAAAAATATACCTGCCTTGGCTATGGAATAAGCTTAAAATTCTAACTACTTATGAGACTAAAGGAAATTATAAGTTTAAGATCTGCTTGGGCTCTAGAGTGAGTTCAAAGCCAGCTGGAGTAACTAGAATTTGTCTTGGAATGAAAAACAAAAGAAAGAGGGATAGGGATATATTTCAGTGATGAGTACTTGCCCACCATGTACAAAGCACCAGGTTAAATATACAATACCTTCAAAAACAAATATCAATACCTTCAAAAACAAATAAATGACCAAAAAAACCAAAAAATATCATGCCAAAATGTAAGTTAGCTTTCACTCAGACAATCTTAATAGGTAGGAACTATATCAGTGGGGTATGTGATAAAGGAGAGACTGAGTTCAATCACAAAGTAGCATAGATAGATGGGAATTTATGAACAAGAATGTGCTCAGTGGTCATTGAAAACTACCTAGATGAACCATCAGGGGCAAAGGGTATTGTAATGAGCATAGTAAAGGGTATTGTAATTTAGACATATAAAAATAGCTTAGAATCCTCACTACACACAGGCCGCACCTGATAGCCAAAACTTAGTGATATTACCCACTCAAGATAACCAGACACAGTCCTAGAACTCTGTGACACCCACTGGACAGTATATAAGGAGAGACAAAGAGCAATGCTCTACTCTGCAATCTGGAGAGATGCCACCTTGATCTGCTCTGTGGATGGAGCGTCTACCCCAGAATCCTGACCCTTGAATCAGAAACTTCTGTGAGGGGCTGGACCTGACCTTCACAGGTAAGCAGCCTTGAGGAGATAGGCTTAAGACTGTAGTTAGAAATTTAGAGTGTGAGTCCAGTGTGATGACCCTCAGTGTAAAAAAAATATAACTTAAAAAACAACTATGAGTATCTATCTTTTTTATTGTTACAGGTTATTCCTGGCTAAACTAATTAACTATGATTCTTGCTGAAGAAGATCAAAACATCACCTAGGGACAATGAAGAATGAGGAAATTGATCAATTATGCTACCAAGAATGGGAGATTCTAACTAAGCATTTGATCAGGATTCTGGATCTTGAGGAAAATGATGTGGGATTCCCCTCTGTATGCTCTGAATTCCATTGGTTAATAAAGTAACAGCATTGGCCTCTTGATGAGGTAGAATAGAAGTAGGCGGGGAAAAGTAAGCTGAATGCTGGGAGAAAGGAGGAGAAGAGAGAAGCCATGGAGCCCCGTTAGGGAAAGATGCCAGAACTTTACCCGGTAAGCCAGAGCCACATGACCATACACAGATTAATAGAGCTAGGTTAAATTAATATGTGAGAATTAGCCAGTATGAACCTAGAGCTCTGTCTGTGTGTGGGTATGTGCTTATGTAAATGAAGGTGCCCTTGGAGGCCAGAAGAAAACCTTGGAGCTGGAGTTGCAGGTGGATTGTGGTTCATTGGATGTGCATCCTGAGAATAAACTGTGTCTTCTGAAAGAGCAGCAGGTGTTCTTTGCCACAGAGCCTTCTCTTCAGCCCTTGTACCTTCTTTTCATAGTTTGGTTTCTATCTAACTTCCCTGCTTTCTAAGTATTTATGATTCCTTTTGAGCTTGGTCTTGAGAAACTCCTACCTCTGGTCTCCAGTGTATACTAGATATCACTGATTTTTGTGTCAAATACTGTGCTTGGAAGTGGTGATTAAAAGATGAATAGAAATAACTTCTTCAGAGAATAAAAATCTAATGGAAGAAAAGGTGAAAGCAGTTACAATGAACGAGGTTCAGGCCATGCCGTCCCATAATATAGTATCATAGCCTTTGGAAAAACAGAAGGTCTCTCTGACTCTACTTTGTCTTCTCTCTCTCTCTCTCTCTCTCTCTCTCTCTCTCTCTCTCTCTCTCTCTCTCTCTCTCTCTTGAATTATAGGATACAACCAAGAAAGAATTTTCTGACCTTTACTTAGTTTCATCTTAAGATCCTATGTGAGAGATAGCCATCTTTCAGTTAGAAGAATGGAATGCCCTATACTTAAAGAGAGGAGAACTCAACTACAATGCTCACACTGAAGTCTAGTTAATAGGTGATTCCCTTCCAGTATATTTTCATGAGATCATCTATCCCACTTCATCATAACTAATTGCTCTCCTTATGAAACTTAGCACAGAATATACAGGTTGTTCTGTTTCTGTGAGTCTTAATCTTCAGAATTTCCTGTACTCATCTGAGATGAATTTGTATGTATTTTTTTTCTTGGGGAAGGCAAATAGAGAGGCCTTAGCCATGAACTTAGCGATGAGTTGAAAAACTCATGAGTAGGAAAAACTATTCTTTTCCTACACCATTCCTTGTTGTAGGCACAGCACTCTATCAAGTAGACACCCGATTAAACCTCATTTCTTTATAGAGATACAATTTTTCTTCTATATGCTTTTTTTAACTGTTTTTCTTAAGCTACATATTTTTCTCTGCTCCCCTCCCTCCCTTCCCATTCCCTTCTATCCTCTCCCATGATCCCCATGCTCCCAGTTTACTCAGCAGATCTTGTCTTTTTCTACTTCCTATGTAGAATAAATCTGTATATGTCTCTCTTAGGGTCTGAGAACTTGTCTTGGCTGCTGAATTCAGTTCCAGTTCCCAGCACATGCAGAGGACTGCAGATCCCTACTCTTTCTGTGAGTTTTTCCACAGAAAAATAAACCTTTGTTATATTCCATTTCTGGCTATTGTGGAACTCTTTTGTATGCCAACAGAAGACAAAATCCTTACTATAATTATTTTAGTCTTTCTCCATTTTTATGTTTTAGTTGAGTTGAACTGAAGCCTTGGATGGGAGAGGAATTTTACATTTACAAATTTCCTGGAAACAATGACCCCAAAATAGTTATTACTTATTCAAGTTGATGCCAGTTTCTTGGAACCTTTTATTTTAAAATTATTCCTTAGTTACGACTCCCTTTCTTAGCATTTTATCTTGGCATATCTACACCTGCAGTAGTGTCTGTGCTTTCTGACATGTTGTGCCAGTTCACACGATGTAATTTTGTTCACTGCAAACAAGTGGAATGTTCACTGGGGTAATGGGGCAATGAGATTTCCCCCAGGAACTGTCTAAGCTCTATTGGCATTTTTCCTTACTAATGTTGGGGGGAAACCCCTCAGAAGGGGCACAGCAAACATATGAGGGTTTTATTACGAAGCTCCCAGCATTTGACCTTAGAGAAGGTCCAATTGACAAAGGAGCTGCAGGGTATGAAACATTCTCATTATAATGTCATGGCAACATTACCGGAATTATTAACTATCCAAGTGGGATGATGGATGTGGTAGGATGGCAATGCCCTTGGCAGGAACGTATTGCTTAATTATCTTCTTTTAGTGGCAGCACACAGTCACGTTCCTGTGATCAAGTACTATTTCAAGTGAATATGAAGTGAATTCATAAGGAGAGAATATTTAAAGATTGTTTCCAATAAAAGAGCAGATTAAATGTCAGATCTTCATTAGGAGTTCTTTAATCAAAGTTCTTTTTGTAGTTTTATGACAAATCCTTCCATTTTGGCACTTGAACCAAAGGCCTCTAGGTCTAAAAGGAACTCTCTCCTACTTGAGCTAAAGGAGAACTGAATGATATCTAATTTATGGATTATGTATTTATAGATATATAGAGGATTTATAATATGGTGTGTATGGTCATGAGTAGAATATGGAAAGTTTTAATTTTACTGCTGGATCTAAAGTGATTTCTGGTCTTTTATAGGTTATGAAACTGTGTAACTTAGTTTCCCTATATATTAAAGCAGAATATAGTAGGATAATATGAATACCTCTATAGGTTACTTCTATAAATTGTACATTTCTAATATTTATTGAATGCCTTCAAAGTTCAGTTTTGGACTCATACGATTCTGAAAAAAAGTCAGTCCCTTCAAGTAAGCTATTGATTATAATTGCCAGTTTAGTTAATTAATATTTGAGAAATATTTTATTGTAGAATATGGGATGTAACTGTATTCAAGGCACATATCTGAAACATGATTAATAAAAACTCAGGGTCAGTAATTGGGATTCAAATTGAAGATTCGAAAAGCAAAACAACCACTCACTAGTTCTTACCTTGACCTCAATCTGAAAATGATGATCCTGCCTCCAGGACTCTCAGAATGAAACTGTGTCTGAGAGCTGTCTCCCCCATCTTATATTCCTCTCTAGGGTTGAGATTAAAGGCGTGATATTTTGATTAAAGGCATGTACCACCTGATTTCTATGGCAACTAGTGTGGCTACTGGGATTACAGGTATGTGCTACCATTACCTGGTCTGTAAATAGGACTGTTTTACTCTCAGATCCCCAGGCAGTCTTTATTTATTAAAATACAATTGAAAAGCCACTACATATCAAAATAGATTTTAGTTGTATTCTATCTTTTCAGGTTGATAGTATATTACACAGGAGAAAAAACAATATCCCCCCCCCACCACACACACAGCAGGGACCTTCCAGAATGTTCATTTCAGGCAGCTCCAGGAAAGTATGGAATCCCAAATAACATACCTCTACCACAAAATGAGTCGACTCGGCACAGAATTGAAACTAGACTGCTTTGGTTGATTATAAACATGAAAACTTTTTTATCATTTATTCTGTTTTCTGATATTGCTTGTGCAGTAGAGCTGGATCATCACAGAGGCTGAGAGCCACAAACCAAACTCTGTTAGTATCTAAGGAAATGATAGAGTTTCAAAGCTAACTTCTTCTGATCTGGAAAGTGTTCAAGGGCATTGACGGCCTTTAAATCCTTACGTTGAATATGAATGGAAGAGAAAAGGTCTTATAGAATCCCCTGCTACCCACTTTGTCCATTGATTTGTATCATTCAGAAACCTTTGGGAACAGTGTATTTTCTGCATAGTAATCAATGTTGTTATTAATGACAACTTAAAAAAAAAACCCTAGAAAGCACATTGTGACTCAGTTTCAGGTCATTAAGGCCTATTATGTATATTTAACTGGTTTTGTTAATTAAATTTTAACTGTCACAAAATCAGCTATCCATCTCTAATAAATCTTTGTTAATTAAGAGTTTTATACGAATGAAAATATTATCAACCCTGGGTACCTGCTGCTTGGATTTTGTTACTTTTTAAGATCATCTTACATAAATTTTAAATACTTAAAAAGATTATATATTATGAAATATTGTAAAATAAGTATTTTTGCAAAGTTGTGAAATAGAAAGTAATGTTAATGGAATATTCATGCATTTATATTAAGTACTTAAATAAATTCACATTTTGACACTGTATTTGCTATAGATAATAGATGTCAAATATGGCTTGTGAGAAGTTGCCTATGCTTTCCCTGAGAGTCAGCTACAGAAATAAGGACTAGAAGTTTTACATTTGAAGAATGTGTGCCCCGATTATCTCTCTTGATGAAACAATCCTAGTCATACAGGACAATTGGAAGCATGACAAAAGATGTGGTGATTAGTTTCTCTCTCTCTCTCTCTCTCTCATATATATATATATGTGTGTGTGTGTGTGTGTGTGTGTGTGTGTGTGTGTGTATGATGTGTGTGTGTGTATACATATCTTCAGTAGTTTGGCTATTGAAAGTACTCAACCATAATGTGATGAATGAATGAATGAAGTAAAAGGTTAGAAGTTATGAATATTAAATATTGAGATTTAACAGTGTAGAAATTCCGGATGTAATTTTTAAGTTAGACTAGATTGTGAGACCAATAAGGTGAAACTTTACAAGAAAAGCAAGGTTGTCAGCACAGCTAAAACATATGAATGTGAATACCACAGCATGACAGCAGTCCTGAGGGAGGCCTGGAGAAGGAAGTAGCGTGTGACTGAGCTGCTATCGCTACCTGCCTGCAGGGACATTCATTCACTTGAATTTTAATCATTAGGACCTACCTTGCCATCTGAACATGAAGGGCATTCATCAAAAGCTAGCTGAGCATGGCAGAGTCTTTTCCAGCCTAGAATACTCTCAATAAATGGAGCCTGTCTCCCCATTCTCTGAAACACGGATAGTTATACTAGCTGCTGTGTTACTTACTTCTCTTCTTGTGATGAAATACCTGAACAGTTTAAGGAAGGGAAGGCTTTATTTTGGCTTGCAATTTGAAGATACAGTCTCTTGTAGTGGGAAAACACAGTAGTTGGAGCTTAAGCCAACATGTACATTGTGTGCTCAGTCAGAGAGCAGAGACTAATGAATGAATGCTGGTCCTCAGCTTTTTTTCTTCTTCTTTTTGTTCAGTCTGAGATAGCGGTCCATGGAATGGTTCTGCCATTAAGAAGAAAGTGCTTATTTGGCTTGTAAGGTTCCAGTGAATCATCAAGGGTAGCCAGTGAAGGAACCCAGGCGAGACAAGAACTTGGAAGCAAGACTGAAGTAGAAAGCATGAAGGAGTACTGCTTACTGGCTTTATGCCTTGCTCCTCCTGGCTTGCTAAGTTTGCATTCTGATGTACCACAGGGACAACAACCTGGGTATAGTGCCACCCACTGTGCTCCAACCAACTCCATATCAGCCAGTATGGATGTTATGCAAGCTGCAGGGGAAAACATACATTATTGATCTTATCCAGTGCTGGACCCTGCATGCTACAATGCTCACTTGATTGGGAAGATAGGCTCATGCTGAAATAATGACATAATTGTTATGGGGATGATCAACCACTCTCTGCTTAATCAGGTCTGCTCCCCAGGATGGAATTTTGTTCTCGGTACTGTAAACCTGGACAAAGGAGGACTAATTGGGAGAGAGATGGAGGTGGGGGCATTAGGAAGAATCAGAGGGAGGTAAGTGGTAGGTATATGATTAAAATACATTGTGTAAATTTATGAAAATTTTAAATAATAAAAATGTTATCAGAAAAGAAAGTAGTTTAGTGTTAGAGCACTTGGTCCTGGGTATTCTACTCTCAGACACACAGACAGACAGACAGACAACACACACACACACACACACACACACACATACACACACACACACACACTACACACACAAACACACACAATTTTTGGCTGGGATTGGGGAGTAGCTCAGTGGTGAAGTGAATGTTTAGCTTGTATAACGATTTGAATCAATTCATGACACCAAACTATAAAAAGTAAATTATTAAAATGTATTATTAAAATGTCATTTCCTTCCTTTTAGGTTGACTTTCCTGTGTATTATGTCACAGTGAAGAACATCCAGCTAGCATAAGGCACATTTGTGTATTCACTTTGCCATGATTTAGTCATTTAAGCATGATCTATGTGATACATAATTTGACTAAAAGGAGATGATATAGATATATAGACATGTATGCTTGTGTGTGCATGCATTAGCGTGTGCATGTGTGTGGAGATCAGAAGTCAGTGTCAGGTGTCTACCATAGACACACTCCACCTTATGTTTGAGACCGAATCTCTCTCTAAACCTGAAACTCACTGATTCAACTAGATTGGCCCACAAGTTCCAAGTACCCACTTGTCTTGGCTTCTCCTGTGTTCTGACTGCAGGTGTGCATGAATCTTTGTACATGGGTGCTAAATATCCACACTCATATCTCAACATGTATGTGTAAATCCCTGCACCAATCGAGCCATTTCCCCTGCCTCAATATAAGGATATTTTATGGAAACCATATTTACTGTCATTTTATGTGAGGCTCCAAATTTATATTACTTTGTGAAGTAAAAAATTAAATCAATTATTAAAAAAATCAAAACATGTGTATTTTATTCTTCTACAGAACATGTAGTTCAGAAAAATTGTTTCCAATTTTGTTGCACATAGAGTCAGTCACCCAGGGAGCCTTTAAATATTTCCCATGCCTGGCTTGTTCTCATAATAATCAGTTTAGGACCTCTTAAAATATACAGCAAAGAGGTAAAGGTCAGGGAAGAGTAGTGTTAAAAATAATCCACAAACCTAGTAAAGTGGACTTTGAAGAAGGAAATTATGGCCTCATTAGAGAAACAGTCATGAAAGCCAAGACCGACAGAAGTTAGTTCTTCAACAGTCTCTCTGCTCTTAAGAGATTGTGTGACGCACAAAGTCTAGGTTCTTTTGTAAAAAGAAACAAGTGGAGACCACAATTATGATGGAACATGCTAGACTAAATGCCTATTCTCTCTCTCTCTCTCTCTCTCTCTCTCTCTCTCTCTCGTTTTATTGAGACAAGATTTCTCTGTATAGTCTTGGCTATCCTGGAACCCACTTTGTAGACCACGCTGGCCTCAAACTTATTGAGATCCATGTGTCTCTCCCTCCTGAGTGAGTACTGGGATTAAAGGCAGGCACTACCACCACCTAAGTGTTTACCTCTTTGCCATGCTTTCTACATCCACAAATGATATTATTGCTGTTATCATGTGGTGTGCTGCATGGGTCAGTGTTTTGATGCTTTTACATTCTCTGAACTAGTGAGTAAAGGCATCACTGCTTTTCAGAACACACAGAAACACGGGGGCAGTAACGGGAGAGGAGACCTAGTTTCTGAGGAAGAAGTCACTCAGCAAACAGGAGAGACTTCATGTACTGTGTAAGAGACTGAGCATTTCACACTTATTTGCTTTATACTATTTTATATTGTATAACCTCTGACAGTATTTAAAATACAACCACTACAAATTAAAATTTTAATATTAGCTTTACCATTCAGTGTTTTTTTCTATTCCCCCAAATACTAAAGGTCTTTCAACAATTACTTTTTTTCACGTGAAACTTTGTTTTGTCTTGATGATTAGGCAAATATTTCTGCAAGTTTACTGTTTTTTTTCTGTTGAGATAATCTTTTCTACAACTGCATAAATGGGTGGTTTTGTTAGCCGATTATAATTCCATACCTTGTGTGTTACTTGGAGGACACTCACTCCCTTAGTTAGACAGCAATGTGTTAGAAGAGTTAAAGGCAGATTGGGTTGCCCAAAATGGAGAAAGTGGAGGTAGTTTAAGTGTAATCTTGCTTTGGCATAGATTCTCTGTTGAGTATTTTGCAGATTAAAATATGATCATTCATGCTGTAAATTAAGACAAACTAAACCCAATTTAAAAGACAAGGTAATTTGAAATGACTTAGTTCAGCAATAAAGGAAGCTTAATTTAGACTATCTTTTATAATGGAGTCTTCTCTAAGAATGTATCTTTCCTTTTATGGCACTGATGAAACAAATGGGATATTCTTTTGAAATTCACTGATGTTTATGAAATTATGTCTAGCGTCAGCTTGCGTTCTTTCCCAATAATTACAGCAGATTTTCATGGCCAGTAATAGGTTTTTCTAACAGAGAAACTATACCAAGGTTCGCTTTTGATGGCGTCAAAATTTCCTTGATTATATTGAATGCCGTTGTTAGTTCAATGCATTTATAAAATATTTGTATAAATTAAAATATATTATCAATAGGATATGAAAAATTGATGTGAGATTCCCCTCTGTATGCTGTGAATACCATTGGTTAATAAAGAACCTGGTTTGGCCTGATAGGGTAGATAGGTGAGGAAAACTAAACTGAATGCTGGGAGAAAGAAGAAGTTAGAGAGAAGCCATGGAGCTGCTGCCGGAGACAGATGTGCTGAAATTTTTCTGGTAGACCATGACCTCATGGTGATGCACAGATCAATGGAGATGGGTTAAACTAAGATATAAAAGTTATCAAATAAGAAGCTAGAGCTAATGGGTCAAGCAGTAATTTAAATAAAATGGTTTTTGTGTGATTATTTCGGGACTGAGCAGCCAGGAATGAAACAAGCAATTTCCTACAACAACAACAAAAAATAATATGTATTAGTCAAATAGTTCCAGAAGAATGCACCACTTGCTCAAAGATGATGCATGAAGCCTCTATAGTGCTTCTTGACTAGACTGGCTATATTACTAATGTTTTCCCAAAGTTTTACTTGAATGCCATAGATTTTTCAGTCAGTTACTATGTTACTATACCAAGAATCTTGTTATATTAACATCTATAATTGTCATAGTATATTAACATAATATAATAATAATAAAAATATAACTTGATTAATTATTTTATAGTATTTCAAATAGGTTTAGAGCTGATACCGAGTATGTTGCTAAAAGTATTAAAAAGATCAAATGGGCCGTATTTTGTAAGCTTCAAAGTTTTTGGCTGAAACATGCCTGGGCAGCCCATATATGATGGTTCTGCAGAACTTGTCCATATTGGGTTTCGTGGTCTAAGTTGATGAAGACGACTGACCAGGTCTCTTCCTCAAGAGGGCATCAGATCTCATTACAGATGGTTGTGACTCACCATGAGATTGCTGGGAATTGAACACAGTACCTTTTGATGAGCAGGCAGTGCCCTTAACCGCTGAGCAATCTCTCTAGTGCCCCCCAAAGTTTATGAATAGACTATAATTTAGCTGAAATAAGTGCCACTTTATACTCACCGCAAAGTACCAGATATACTTCTATACTTTGATCTTAAAAAAGTTTATTGTATTTAACAGTGACATTTTCATGTCCTAACTCCTATAGAAGTTCTCGTAAGTATAGCATGGGAGAGGTTGCTGTTTCAATGTTATAGTGGGTGAGAAAACTAATTTCCTTCTTATATAATCTCAATAAAACATTAACATCAGTTTTGAGTTGAAAAAAAGAGACTTGAAAGATATTATGGAGTCAAAATTTGGTATGACAAACACTCTTGGGAAGGATTTTAAAATTTTTACTAGCCCCATAGACCTCAGCCTAGGTATCACAAGTGTGAAAATAAACAGTAATAAGAAAATGGGACACCGATTTCTGGGAGTGCTGAAAACCTGTTTCTGGAAACCTGTGATATTGTTCACACAGCATTTTGTTGACTATTTCCTGAGTGGTATTGAAGCAAAGATAGAGCCTTTTTGCTCAAACAACCATGACATACACTGTAGATTTGGAACGAATGCTAGTAAGATAACACATCTCTCTTTTTCTCTTCCTCTCTCTCTCTCTCAAGGTAGCTGACCAACTGTGTCTCTCTTCTGCTTCCTGTTATCTCAAATGACTGGGGAGGATGGGCCAGCAATGTTGATGGGCATTGATCTGTTTCAGAAAGGAATTAACTCAGACTTTCAAGGACTGAGAGATGACTTCAACCTTTAAAAAAAAAAACAAAGATGATATCTCATTTTTCTGAGTTCAGGGATGGGTGAAAAAATAGAAATGAAGAAAACCAAGGTAAAAATTCATAGTTTGCATTAAGTCTGAAGGAGAATTTTTTCTTCAATATCGTGTTTACTAGTTGAAAACCCTACAGTAATAGTCCGCGTTTTCCTGCTAGTGAGAATTAGGACAAGAAAGTGAATTGTTAATTAGGTAGGCGACTAAAAATTATTCCAGTAATTATTTTTAGCCATATTATAGACCCTCCTGATAACTAAAAATGAAAAAACATGCTTTCATAAAGCACTGTAGCAAGCAACCTGCAATTCTGTTAATGTAACTACTTTCACATGAAAGCATAAACTGATATTTTAAAATGTCATAAATAATCAAGGCAAGAAAGACTTGGACTTTGAATATGTGACTGTAGTGTCACATTCTCCTGGTGGTGTGTTTCTAATTTTCATGAGTGAGAGAGAGAGAGAGACAAACTGTACTCACACACACTCTCCCAATATGGGCTCCATTTATTGAGACGCTCTAGTGGCTTTATTTTCATGATTAATGTCCTTGAAATTCCTTAATAATTCAAAATTTCATTTAAAAAAATTCCTGACCTTCAAAATCATGTCTAATGCGTTCATTCTTTGTGATTTGTAAAGTGACGGAGTAAATAGCCTTAACATTTATTGCAAACATTGCCAAATACCCTCATTAAGGCAGTAACTAAGAATGGTGATATTAGGCAGTGCTTGGACACCCCTGACCACTGTGCATTTACTTCATGCTCTGTTGGATCCCACATGGGTGACTGAAGAAAAGTATTACTTGTTTATACATTTTATTCACCAATTCTTCTAGAGAGGCTTATAGGATGAAAAAGATGAATGATTAAATTAGATTATAAAGAGGGTGTTTAATATTAAAAAGAATAAATTATTTTATAAATACTAAAAACTGATACAAGTATTGCAGAATAAAAACTGTATCAAGAGCAGAGAAAAATCCACTCCAAAGACAAACGAATGAAACAAAATGTGAGGAATATGGAAAGTATGTATATCCTTAACCTTGTGTGTTTATTTGGTTGGTATTAAACCTCTTTTTCACACGAACAGCCTCTAACTGTGCTTGTGTATATTAGATTATATCAGATTTAAATGTTATTGTAGTGTAGGGACTGAGTTTTTATTTTTTTATATTTTATTTTTTATTTTTGCTTATGTAAATCTATTCTTTTTTTAATTTATAAAAGTTTATTAATTTATAAAAGTTTCCATTTCTGCCCCTCCTCACAACACCCTCCCACTCCCCCTACTCCCTCTCCTCCTCCCTCTCCATCCCTCTCCATCCCTAAGAGCATCAGGGTTTCCTGCCCTGTGGGAAGTTCAAGTTCCTCCCCCTCCCTCCAGGTCCAGGAAGGTGAGCATCAAAACAGACTGGATTCAAAAAATCAAGTATATGCAGAGGAAACAAGTCCCAGTGTCATTGTCAATGACTTTTCAGAAAGACCCCGTGCCTGCCACATTCAGAGAATCTGGCCACATTCAGAGAATCTGAATTCAGAGCTCCTTCAGTCCCAGTCCAACTGGCCTTGGTGAACTCTCATTAGATCAGTCCCCTTGTATCACTGGGTGAACGCACTCCTCACGGTCCTGCTATCATTGGTGTTTTTGACTTTAGCTAATCTGACCGGTGTAAAATGGTATCTCATAGTTGTTTTGATTTGCATTACCCTGATCGCTAAGGATGTTGAGCATGACCTTAAGTGTCTTTTGGCCATTCAAAGTTCTTCTTCTTCTGTTGAGAATTCTCTGTTCAGATCAACACCCCATTTTTTAATTGGGTTAATTAGAGTTTTAGTGTCTAGTTTCTTGAGTTCTTTGTATATTTTGGAGATCAGGCCTTTGTCTGATGAGGGGTTGGTGAAGATCTTCTCCCAGTCCGAAGGTAGCCTTTTTTCTTACTGACGGTGTCCTTTGCTTTACAGAAGCTTCTCAGTTTCAGTAGATCCCATTTATTCATTGATTCTCCTATTGTCTGTGCTATTGGGGTTCTACCTAGGAAGTGGTCTCCTGTGCCTATGTCTTGTAGACTACTTCCCACTTTCTCTTCTATCTGGTTCAAAGTGGTCGGATTAATGTTGAGGTCTTTAATTCATTTGGACTTGATTTTTGTGCATGATGATAGATATGGATCTACTTTCATTCTTCTACAGGTTGACATCCAGTTATGCCAGCACCATTTGGTAAAGATGCTTTCCTTCTTCCATTGCATACCTTTAGCTCCCTTGTCGAAAATTAAGTGTTCATAGGTTTGTGGGTTAATATCTGGGTCTTCTATTTGATTCCATAGGTCGACTTCTCTGTTCTTATGCCAGTACCAACCTGTTTTCAATACTGTAGCTGTGTAACAGAGTTTGAAGTCAGGGATGGTTATACCTCCAGCAGTTCCTTTATTATATAAGATTGTTTTGGCTATCCTGGGTTTTTTGTTTTCCATATAAAATTGATTATTATTCTCTCAAGGTCTGTGAAGAAGTTTGATGGGATTTTGATGGGGATTGCATTGAATCTATAGATTGCTTTTGGTAGAATTGCCATTTTTACTATGTTGATCCTCCTAATCCAAGAGCAGGGGAGATCTTTCCATTTTCTGGTATCCTCCTCGATTTCCTTCTTCAAAGACTTAAAGTTCTTGTCAAATAGGACTTTCACTTTTTTGGTCAGAGTTATCCCAAGATATTTTATGCTCTTTGTGACTATCATAAAAGGTGAAGTTTCTCTGATTTCCCTCTCTGCTTCTTTATCCCTTGTGTATAGGAGGGCAACTGATTTTTTGGAGTTGATCTTGTATCCTACCACATTACTAAAGGTGTTTATCAGCTGTAGGAGTTCTTTGGTAGAGTTTTTGGGGTCACTCATGTATACTATCATATCGTCTGCAAATAACGAGAGTTTAACTTCTTCCTTTCCAATTCGAATCTCCTTGATCCCCTTATGTTGTCATATTGCTATTGCTAGAACTTCAAGCACTATATTGAAGAGGTGTGTAGAGAGTGGATAGACTTGTCGTGTTCCTGATTTCAATTTAATGTCTTTGAGTTTCTCTCCATTCAGTTTGGTGTTAGCTGTTGGCTTGCTGTAAATAGCTTTTATTATATTTAGGTATGATCCTTGTATCCCCAATCTCTTCAACACCTTTATCATGAAGGGATGTTGAATTTTGTCAAATGCTTTTTCAGCATCTAATGAAATGATCATATAGTTTTTTTCTTTCAGTTTATTTATGTGATGGATTACATTGATAGATTTGCGTATGTTGAACCAGCCCTGCATCTCTGGGATGAAGCCTACTTGATCATAATGGATAATTTTTCTAATGTGTTCTTGGATTCGGTTTGCCAGGATTTTGTTGAGAATTTTTGCATCATTGTTCATGAGTGAGATTGGCCTGTAATTCTCTTTCTTGGTTGTGTCTTTATGTGGTTTTGGTATCAGGGTAACTGTAGCTTCATAAAAAGAGTTTGGCAATGACTCTTCTGTTTCTATATTGTGAAATACCTTAAGGAGTAGAGATATCAGCTCTTCTTGGAAGTTCTAGTAGAATTCTGCATTGAAACCATCTGGTCCTGGGCTTTTTTTGGTCGGGAGGTTTTTGATAACAGCTAAATTCTTCGCGAATAACAGGTCTATTTAGATTGTTCACCTGGTCTTGATTTAACTTTGGTAAATGGTATTTATCTAAAAACCAATCCATTTCTTGTAAATTTTCCAACTTTGTGGCATATAAACTTTCGTAGTAAGATCTAATGATTCTCTGAATTTCCTCTGTGTCTGTTGTTATGTCCACCTTTCATTTCTGATCTTATTAATTTGCATGTTCTCTCTCTGCCGTTTGATTAGTTTGGCTAATCTTGTTGATTTTCTCCAAGAACCAACTTTTTGTTTCATTGATTCTTTGGATTGTTTTCTGTGTTTCTATTTTGTTGATTTCAGCCCTCAGTTTGATTATTTCCAGTCTTCTACTCCTCCTGGGTGAGTCTGCTTCTTTTTTTTTCCAGAGCTTTCAGGTGTGCTGTTAAGTCTCCAATGTGTGCTTTCTCCATTTTCTTTAATTGGGCACTTAGTGCTATGAACTTTCTTCTTAGCACTGCTTTCATTGTGTCCCATAGGTTTGAGTATGTTGTGTCTTTAGTTTCATTAAATTCAAGGAAGACTTTAATTTCTTTCTTTATTTCTTCCTTGACCCAGGGATGATTCAGTAGTTGCCTGTTCAACTTCCACGCGTTTGTAGGCTTTCTGGTGTTCGAATTGTTATTGAATTCTAACTTTATTCCATGGTGATCCGACAAGACACAGGTGGTTACTAATTTTTTTTGTATCTGTGGAAGTTTGCTTTGTTACCGAGTATGTGGTCAATTTTCGAGAAGGTTCCATGAGCTGCCGAGAAGAAGGTATATTCTTTCCTATTTGGGTTGAATGTTCTATAGATGTCTGTTAAGTCCATTTGATTCATTACCTCCAATAATTCTCTTATTTCTCTGTTATGTTTCTGTCTGATTGACCTGTCCATTGGTGAGAGAGGTGTATTGAAGTCTCCTACTATTAGTGTGTGTGGTTTGATGACTGCCTTGAGTTCTATAAGTGTTTCTTTTCCATAAGTGGGTGCCTTTATATTAGGGGCATAGATATTCAGGATTGAGACTTCCTCCTGATTAATTGTTCTTGTTATGAGTATGAAATGTCCATCTCCATCTCTTCTGATTGATTTTAGTTTGAAGTCAATTTTGTTGGAAATTAGAATGGCCGCACCCGCTTGTTTCTTAGGACCATTTGCTTGGAAAACCTTTTCCCAACCCTTTACTCTGAGTAGGTGTCTGTCTTTGTGGTTGAGGTGTGTTTCTTGTAAACAGCAGAATGTTGGATCCTGTTTTCATATCCAATCTCTTAGTCTGTGCCTTTTTATAGGTGAGTTGAGTCCATTAATATTAAGTAATATTAATGACCAGTGGTTGTTGATTCCGGTTATTTTGTGTGTGTGTGTGTGTGTGTGTAGTAGAGTTTGTGTGTTACTCTTCTTTGAGTTGTGGTTGTGAATGGTCGCAAGATGTCTGGGTTATTGTAGGCAGTTTTGGCAATGTTGGATTCCCTGGGTTGCGATTTTCCTTCTATTACTTTCTTTAAGGCTGGATTTGTGGCTACGAATTGTTTAAAATTATTTTTATCCTGTAATATTTTGTTTTCTCCGTTGATAGTGAAGGATAGCTTGGCTGGGTATAGTAGTCTGGGTTTGCATCCATGGTCTCTTAGTTTCTGCAGTACCTCTATCCAGGATCTTCTGGCTTTCATGGTTTCCATAGAGAAGTCTGGTGTAAGCCTGATAGGTTCACCTTTATAAGTTACTTGACCTTTTTCCTTTGCAGCTCTTAATATTCTTTCTTTAATCTGTATGTTTTGTGTTTTGATTTTTATATGGCAAGGGGATTTTTTTTTTGATCCAGTCTATTCGGTGTTCTGTATGCTTCTTGAACCTTTATAGGAATATCTTTCTTTAGGTTGGGAAAGTTTTCTTCTATAATTTTGTTATATATATTTTCTGGGCCTTTGAACTGCAATTCTTTTCCTTCTTCAATCTTTATTATTCTTAGATTTGTTTTTTTTTTATTGTGTCCCAGATTTCGTGAATGTTTTGTTCACGAAATTCAACAAGAGAATTTGTTGGATTTGCCATTTTCTTTGACCAGAGCATTTATTTTCTCTATGGTATCTTCAGAATCTGAGATTCGTTCTTCTATCTCTTGTATTCTATTGGTTATGCTTGATTCTGTAGTCATTGTTCGTTTACGTAGGTTTTCCATATCCAGCCGGTTCTCGGTTTGTGTTTTCTTCATTGCCTCCATTTCAGTTTTCAGTTCTTGAACTGTTTCCTTTACCTGTTTGATTGTTTTCTCTTGGTTTCCCAGGGTATCATTCTCAGATTTACTCATTTCTTCAAACTTTTTGTTATACTTCTCATCCAATTCTTTAAGGGAGTTATTCATATTCTGTTTAAGGGACTCTATTGCTTTCATAATGGCACTTTTCCCCACTTCTTCTGGATTAAGGTGTTCAAGTTTTTCTATTGTAGGGTCGTTGGGATCTGGTGTTTTCATGTTGTTTTTCAGATTGTTGGAGGAGGTCTTGCCTTGGCATCTGCCCATCTCTTCCTTCAAATGCTCTCTATTGGATCTTCTGGTACTGGATCAGGTTCCCTTGTTGGGCAGGGACTTACTTCACTGACAGAAGGCCTACATTTCCTCATGCAGGCTATTGAAACACAGGCACTCCCTCCTTCTAGGTTGCGTCTACAGCCCAGGCCCAGCGTGCAAGGCAGCTGAGCTGGGGAAATTTTATGGCCCCAGGGGGAAGGGAGAATTACAGGAAGGTGTCCCTGTATGGAAGCTGGGATGGCAGGTGGGAGAGCTTAGCAGGGTGGAGCCACCACTGCAGGGTGACCTGGGAATCTAGGGGGTCGGGGAAAGTCTGAATTCTTCCTCGCCCGGCTTCTGCCGTGGGCCAAAAGCAAACTCACCCCTCCGATGGGTGTCTGCTAGAAGTCAGTGCCCCTTGCTGGTCAAAAATGTCGCTCGGGACTGAGTTTTTAAAAGTCACAGACGTCTATACTGGAGAGTCACCTTATTTGGTATATGTATTATATTCAGCATGTGTAAACGTATATCATGACCATTGCAATAATTTCAATTTAACTAGTCAATAAAATACTGTATAAATGCAAATGCTGCTTTTACTCATTTTGAATTCTGTTTGGGAAGAAAATTTTAATAAACCTGGTGTATTGCCCAGTTTTGCAGTAGATGAGTTTCCTTAAATTAGAAAGTCTCATTGTTTTCTCTGACAAGTTTCTGGTGTATATATATTATGTTTTTCCTCCTTCACTGTCAGAGAGAACAGTGACTCAAATTCAAAGCCAGAAGCCACTGTCTGAACAGAAACACCTTCCTGAAGTTGGGTGTATGGAAAAGCTGCTTATCAATTGTATTCGTTGGGGTCTTGAATACTAAACCACAAGGTGAATCTTTGCTAAGTTTCTTTTATTTTCTTTCATTTTTTAAAAATGGTGCTGTGCTTATTTATTATTTAAAGTGTGTGTGTGTGTGTGTGTGTGTGTGTGTGTGTGTGTCGGTTGTGTGTATGAGACTGCAGTTGTCTTTAGAGGCCAGAAGAAGGTGCTGGTTCTGCTAGAGCTAGAGTATTGGGTAGTTGGGAGGCTCCTGACTGGGTATCAAACTTGAGTCCTCTGCCTTGAGCATGTCGACTTACAGGTCAGAGGTTTAGTTCAAAACACAGGCAGAATAGTGCTGTGGGTTCTACCTTCAGACTGGCAGGCAGCAAGAAGAGACTGTGACATTGGGCCTGGCTTGAGCATCTGAGACCTCAAAGGCCACCCCAAGTGACACACTTCCTCCAATAAAATCATACGTACTCCAACAAGGCCACACCTCCTCATAGTGTCTTTCCCTATGGACCTATAGGGCCATTTTCATTCAAAACTACCACAGTGCTTTTAACGGCTCAGCCACCTCTTCCTAACACGCTTTTTCTCTGAGGTACACAGAATTAGCACAAAGTTACTAAGAATATTCATACTTTGAGTGACCCATTACACCTCTTCAACACACAGTAGCTTTGCCACAAAGTATGAAGGCAATGACTGTACTGCAACACGAGGCAGGTGGAGCTTCTAATAGCTGCTAGCAGAATTGCACTTCCATATGCCAGTTTGTTCAGTTAGACAGTAAACACTCCTGCATTGTTTGTAATTTTCCATAGACACCTTAGAGTCTCTTTCCCCTTAGGCCACATCTCACAGCCACAACTCCAACTCTATAAACTTACAGTGTGTTGACTGCTCATTTGCATATTGGCTAAATGATTTAGTTTTGGACCCCTTGTTCAGATTGTGGCTTGCTAAACTGAATGTACTTTGTGACTTGCATTTTTTCCCCTCAGGTACCCAAGAACGATGCCAGGGAAGGTAGCTTCCACAGAAACGTTTGGAAAAGAAGTTGTCATTTTAGAAACACCACTTGCCTCTCAGTACATGCCTGCTGATCAATTACTCTCATGCAGCATAAGAACTGAGAGAGATCTGTGTGGTCTCCATCAAGAAAACATAATTTGTGATTAACACACTCTTACTGCAGGTTAAAAAGAATAATTATGGTGATCGCAGTTCCCATATTGTTGCAAGCCAAGAACAAAGGTTGAAGGCAACGGAATGCTTTTGGGTGATCTTACTCTATTGCTTAGAGCAACCTGGCTTGCTGGATTATAGTTAAAATGCCTGTGGAAAAAGTTGGGCCATATGTAGTTTAGTACAAGTGGAGAATCTGGGAAAGGCCATATTCTCACCTTTGGTTAGACCCTATTGATGTAATTGATGGTTGCTGAATATTAGCAACATAGTCCCTGTTGAATTTATTCCGAATTCCGGGGGGCTATATTTCCCTCCTACTGACTCAACTTCTCAAAATGCAGACCCCCCCTTTTTTTTTTAGCTTTTTCCGGAGCCATCAAAACTACTTCTCAGACATCAGCATCAGCATCAATGGTCTCTGTGTCTGGAATCGGTGCAGGTGAGGGGGAGAGCTAGCCACCCCAAAGATAAGAGTGGTGGCTTTCTTCCCTGCTTTCTTGCAGATTCAGCTAAGGAGAGAGCTAGTTTTCCTAGTCACATGTGCAGGGGCCTGGGACATCTGAACTTCTTCCACATCTGAAACCAAATAGAATCTGACTAGTAAAAAGCAGATTACGAGCAGTAAAAACCGATGCGTGGGCTAGTCATTCGTTAAGATTTGAGTATGAAATGTCCCTAGGCCATGTAACGGATGCTTGACTCTCAAGCTAGTGGCCCTCTTTTGGGATGGCTTAGAAACTTTGGGAGGAGTGAGGCTGGAGAAATGGCTCAGTGGTTAAAAGCACTGACTGCTCTTCCAGAGGACCCGGGTTCAATTCCCAGCACCTGCATGGAAGCTCACAACTGTCTGAAATTCCAGTTCCAGGGAATCTGACACCTTTACACCAATGCACATAGAAGATAAATTATAATCTTTTTTTTTTAAAAAAAGAAGCTTCGGGAGGTGGAACTTACTAGCTCAAGGATGTGGGTTATGCCACACTTTCAGGTTTCTATCCCATCTCTTGTCCCCTTCTTTCTTTCTGCTTCTTTTTTTCATGTAACTCCCTTTTTCATTTTTGTTGTTCTGTACATTTTTCTCTCTGTTTCTTGTCTGCTGTAGTAGGAATTCCTACCGCCAGTAGCCTTTAAGTTACCCGCCCACTTGGGCGTGGCCTCTTATACTATTTAGGCCAATGTAAAGTGCGCCTCTGGCCTGTTTTTCTTTCTTTCTTTCTTTCTTTCTTTCTTTTTTCTTTCTTTCTTTTTTTTTTTTTGGCTGCGGGATTCGGTTGCTGTTCCCTGTTCTAGCAGAGGATGGTGATCTGTGAGTCTATCCCTAAATAACTAACCCACTCTTATGTTCAATTCTGAGCTAGTGTGGGATCTCTTTTAAGTGTCCTTCTTCACTTGTTCACTGTGAGGTGAATAGCTTCTGCCCCATGGTGTTTTCCTTCTCTGTGGACTCAGGATCAGCAGGGTCAATGACTATGGACTGGGACTAAAGCCTCTAAAATTATGATCCTTAAAAAATATATCTCTATGCCCCCGTAAGTTGTCCTATCAGGTATTTTGTCATAGTGGCAAAAATCTGAAGAACACACCATCAAGTATTAGTTCAGGAAGACTGAAGGAGGCGAAGAGTAAAGGAGGAAGATGGATGACTGGACCAAACAGGCCCATGGTTCAGGATGGTTGCTTATCTGGGATATGAGAATGATTTGCTGGCAAAGTCCTAGTCTAACTTCTAAGACTTCTGTGTCTTTGGTCTTTTCAGGTTCTTTTGGACCCTCATTTTGTTCAGTTCCATCATAGCCAAGAGACCAGCTGCCATCTTGTCATTGGGAAGGATTGGGTGGCAACAGCAGTGGCTTCAGAACTGATAGTCCATTTTACTCTTTGGCCTAGAAGTTTATTCTTATGATTCACCTTTAAACTTCAGGCAAGGGTAGTTTACCTAGGATTCAAAGACTGCTGATGGGTTATGATTTCAGTGAATTGGTTTTTATTTTAAACCCTTATGATTTATTTTTTTATGTTTTTAAATATTGGTCTGAGAATGGTGGCTTTAACAAACCACTGACTCTATTATTCTGTAAGTGTAGGCTGCCTTTCTTCTCCTCCACAGTGAGTCTGCAGCCTCGTGCAGCCAGAACCTCCAGCAACTCTGAAGTCCTTTAATTTCTTAATTGATGATGATCCCATTCCTTATTTTATTTTGTGCTGTCTTGTAGCATTGATGACATTGTTTCTTCTCTATGACAGATGCTCACAAGCCATAAAACACTCTATGTGCTGGCTACTTTTATGTCAACTAGACATAAGCTAGAGTTATCCAAGATGAAAGAATCCCAGTTGAGAAATCACCTCCACAAGATCAGTTTGCTGGCAAATATGTAAGGCATGTTCATCCTGATTGATGTCTGAGAGCCCAACCCATTGAGGTGGTCCCAAACCTTTGGACTGGTGGCCCTAGGTGCTATAAGATAGCAGGCTGAGTAAGCCACGAGGAAGAAGACAGTAAGCAGCACACCTGCATGACCCCTGCATCAGCTTCTTCCTGAAGGTTCTTGCCCTGACTGTCATTGATACTGTACAGGGATGTAGGCGTCTAAGCCAAAGAATCTCTGTCCTGCTCACGTTGCATTTGATCATAGCAATAGAAACCCTAACTAAGATGCCCTTCTATTTGTCTGCACTTCTTTTAAAAAACAAAGGAAAGAAGATTCTTACTCTGTAGCCCAGGCTGGACTTTAATCCAAGGCAATCATCCTTGTTCGGCCTACCCAGTGCTGGATTATTGGTATGAGTCACCACATACAGCTAATTCTACTTCATAGGCATCCAACCCTTTCTATTTTTTTTTCAGCAACAGAACAAAATCACCTCATTCTGGGTTATATATAATTTATCTTTGTATTCTAGTCGTTATTTGGTGAATACTAATGGTGTTGTCAAAGTCTGTGGATATTTGAATGGTGATTTTTTTGTGTGTTTATACAATAACCCGACTTTTCTTTCTTCCCTTCAGAAGACTTGCAGTCCTGTTACAACAGACTCTGCCTTGAGTCAAGCTGCCATTCCAGGTAACTGAGAGCTTTCAGCCAGCTGATGTCAGGTGAGAGGGATATTGTTAGAAACAGACCGGGAGAAGAAGAAGGAAAAGATAGCCAAGTAGGAGAGAGGGAGCAAAGATAGGGGAGATAAAGGAAGAAGCTGTGGAATGTGACAACATTCTAACACTCTAATTCACACCCAGGGTAAGGAGTTTCCTCTCTGTCAGTTCATAAAGGGATTATTCTAGTCCCATATATATATATATATATATATATATATATATATATATATATATATATATACATTTATATATATGAACATTTAAAAATGTGGGTTTCTAATTATCTCTATAGGATGCTACATAAAAGTACAGGACATCTTGGTGCTGGTGAGATGGCATGGCTGATGACTTGAACTTGATCCTTGGAACCCACATGGTGGATGGCAACCCCTCCCTCTATCAAATGTTCCTACATCTCACTTGAGAAAGAGTATGATATGAGTTAGGTCTGGGATTGGTCCTACTTGTTTAATATTTCAATGTGATCTGAACATGACCAAAGAGATACTTCTATCTCTTTAATATCAAATAGTTTTCCTCTAGTCTGATATTATGCCAATCATGGTATATTTGATTGATGGTTTCCTTCAAATCTCTCCATTAGGTGCTAACACATAAATACACTTGCAAGAAAGAACACACAGGTCTCTATTGGCTTCTCCATCACAACTTCTGACGCCTGGGCCCATTCAGGCTTGTCCTGTGGATGGTTTACTTTTGTTAGAGGGTCTGAGGAGAAAGGTCAAAACCTAGGAGGGATGTTGGTGAAGACTACTCAATACCATTTAGTACAGAATTGTATAAAACCTGGCAATACTATTAGGCATTGGGAAAGTCCTGAAGAAAAATATTATCTTTAATCCCCCCTGATTTTCTATACAGAATATTGGTTATGCTGAGACCCATGTTCTCGAAAAGCTTGTATGTCTTTTTTAAAGCAATAAATAAAAGTGAATTGGTTGGTGAATTAGAAGAGAAAAATGAGACTTTTTTTGTTTGTTTTATGTAGCAGTTAGAGGTGGTAGGGAGGCACTTGTGTAATTCAAAAGCTCTTCATATGATGCTTTATTGCTAGTTAACGTGTCCCAATGGTCTGTATGTATAAGGTTCCCTGTGGTATTTCAATACATGTATATATCATGTAATATTTAATTCTGGATAAACATTTATCTCTTTGAACATTTGTTATTTTCTTATGGTGAAAACATGAAAAACATCCTTCTTCTAGAACTGTCTTTTGGCATCAACAGTGTGTTGCCACCAACCATCACCCACCATAAAATGTACTCTACTTTGCTATTGCACCAGGTCTTCTTTCTTTTTATACCATTTTAAAATTTACAGTTATTGGGTGTGCGTATGTGCGTGTGTGCATGTGTGTGTGCGCGTGTGGTCTGTGTTATGATGCGTATCTTGTGGCTCAAGTGTGAAGATCCACGGACGAAGCACAGGAGCTGCTCTCTACTTGTATGGCATGGATCCTGGGGACTGAACCCAGACTGTTGGGCTTGGCAGCCAGAGCCTCCAGACACTTGAGGCTGAGCCATCTCATTGACCACAGAGGTATTTCTTCTGACCGTATTTTATTTGATCTCAGAGAATGTGAGGCCAAGGAAAGGATGTGAGAGGTTGATCTTCTGATGTGTATGAAGAAATGGTTGTAGCTGTTAATGTGGGCTCGGTATTTCTACAGGCACTGGACTTGTGAAACATCTGGAGTTTGAATTTCAGTTTCCACCCAGTGTTTCCATGTCACAGCTGAAAACAGCAAGGGTGTGAGTGTTGGTATCAGAGAAGGAAGTGATGTTTTCACAAGTGTGCTCTCTCATCTCTGTGATCTTCAACAGTACTAGAATAGTCAGTATTTCCTCCTTGTGCTCATGTCTGTCTGCTCCACAGATGCCAAGATAGGATGACGAATTCCCTGAAGACTTTTCTAGGTTATCAGTGTATCTATGTTCTCCGTCGTGGGTTAGTGTCTTCCATCTGTTGCTATGACAGACCTGCTTATCCCATATAAAATTGCTGACATTTTTAGTTGAATAACCTTTTGATCATTAGGTGATTTTCTTTGTATTATTGGACCTTTGAACTACATTCTTGGCTTCTACCCAATGGATATCAGTGGTTTCCTTCCTAATTGTGGCAATCCAAAATGCATCCAGACTTTTCCAATCAGTTTCTGCATGGTAGGAGTATAGGACCATCTTCAGGTGTGAGCCTGAAGTGAGGTCAAAATTCACCATTTACTAGTATAGCAGGTATTTGTTCCATAGCTACTCTATATATGCACAACAGCAAGTAGAACTACATTACAAAATATTCCAGGATCATTTTACAGTTTTATGGGCTGGATTTCAGAAACGTGACTAATTAAAACAACCATTAAAATAAACACACGTTTAGGATTAGAAATGTGATCTCAAAGGTCCTGGAATTATGAAGGATTTGGGAAAACATATTCCAAGTCTAATGCCTGATCAAGGTTTCTCAGATCCTTAAGCCTAATATGTCAGTGAAGGGTAAAACAGGAGGTAACTCACCTGACACTGACTCCTGGGCTGCTTAGATATTAGGAACGAGATACTGCCTCTCCTGGCATATTGAGTGCTGCTAGGCTCTGTGTCCATAAGCAAAGTGATTATGAACTTTGATAATGAGCTAAGCCAGTTGAGACTAGGTGGGTGGACTCTTTAAAAGTGTGCGTAGATTCATTACCAGGCTGTTTTCAATAGATTAAGCCCTGGGATATGACACTTAAAGTCAGCAAGCCCAGGAAGAGTACCCCACCTCTTTAAACTGCAGTCTATGGTGGAAAAATAAAATACAAGAATGAAATTGTCTTTGGGGACTAATTACCAAGTTGAGATGCAGATGGAATTTTAGCAAGTAGCAGCTTCTACATTATTTTCTTTTATGCTTCACGTGGTTCCTTAGTCTATATTTTTAGTGTTTCTATCTACTAATGAGATTCTCTCTCCTGTTATTTCTAATATGTCTCCAGCGATGTATTTCCAAGAAGGAATTCAATTACCTGGACAGACAGATGTGCTAAATGGCAATTTGAGGGTTATTATCTTTTTCTCAAGTTGATTGCAAAGCTGACTCATGACTCCAGCACTGCTACTGGGGATGGGGTGGGGAGAAGCTCTGTCAACCAGCTGTTAAAAATGAAACCTCATAATGAGGGAGAAGATGTGAAACATCAAGGAACTTTCTTTGTTCTTACCGATTGCTTCCTTTAATTGGCACTGTTTTATTGAATTTTTAATAGAATGAAATGAGATTTTAATGTAATCTCCTTGAGTTTATACCTAATTCAATATATTAATTTATTACAAATCTTTCCTCATTAATTTGTTTTGAACGAAGTTATGGAATGGAAAGCTTTCCCAATTGCCAGTTATTTGTAAACTTTTTAAATTTTCCTGAAAAGTTTTGTTGCTTGTAATGGGGAAGCCAATGGGTAGCCACTCAAGTGTATGTGTTTCTGAGATGATGGAAGCTTGTGTTTGTTCAAATTTCATGAACTTGGAGACTAAGTCTCAATTATTTTAGCCCTTCAGAATGATAGAAATGTATCCATAGCTTTAAGATGCTGTGAAGTTCCTTTCAACTGAAATAAGGGAATGGCTAGTGTCATCTAACAGTGCACCCTGAAATGGGTCTCCTTGCAGGTTGTGTGCTTCACTTGCCATGTACACTATAGCTTTTTAAGGAATGTGATGTATTTTTCTGAAAAAAAAAATTGCCGAGAAGACGTTTGTCTCTTTATCATAGTCTGACTATTTTATTGTAAGATATATAGAAAATTAGTATCAGACATCTCAAATAGCAGCAAATGCTCACTGTTACATTTTATTACAATGTAACAGTACACTTGTACAGTTATATGGAGAATCAGAAAGACATCTTGAGTTTTTCAAAGGAAGAGCATAGAAAATGCATATAATGAGATTTAGGAGGTGCCTGCTGATAGAACATACTTAAATAGCGTGCATAGTATTTGTGCCTATAACTTATAGAATCTCTTGTAACTGGTTCATACTTGTAACCAGTACATGCTCATTTTTGAACTTCTGTAAGAACAGCACGGAGAAATGGTAAAATTAATTTATAGTTGTATATAAGAGAGAAATTTTCTGGTGATACTTAGTTATACACACCTGGACCTCTGTATTCAGTAGATTCTTTGGCTTTAATTCAAGCAATTGTGAGTCAAAATATTTTTAACTGTGTGTATACTGAGCGTGCACAAAATTTCACCATCATTGTCTCTAAACAGCACAGTGTAATGGCAATGAACACAGCACTGGAAATGTATGAGGTACTGAATAATACGGGTATGATCTGAGTATGTGAGCAGGGTGTGCTTAGCTTACAGGCTTCATCTATAGAAAAGGCTTGAGCATCCATAGTCATAGATTTTTATACCCGTGGGATTCTCGAATCATTTCTCTTCTGGATATTGAGAAATGACTGTATTCATGTAGACATTTTTGCTGTGTGTTTCCTGTAGCATGGGAGAAAACCTATTTGTAAGAGTTTGTGATGAATATTTTATGCAGCAATATATAACTTACTACCAGACAGATCGCTAGAAACATTCTTTTAATAAATGACTGCATGTATCTATTATTATGGTTCTATAAAAATATATTTGACCAATCTCCTATGTTGCTTTTTTATTTTAAATACTTTTACTCGATTCAGTCATGCCATGGCCTTTTTACCGAGGGCACTTTGAACGTCATGTAGTGTTAAATGTAAGTCTTACTGTGCATTAGGTATGGTTAGGCAAAGAACTCTCAGGATAGTTGTCAGCTGAAATTTAGTTGGCTACTCAGTTTTAGGAAGGACAGGCTGTGTCTTGTGTGTCCAGGTCCTGTCAGCTAAGCTCTCAATGCCTCCACATTGTTACCCTGTTGAGTCTTACATAGCTCAGGGGAGGTCAGTGGAAGCTGAGCTCCTGCAACATGGAGAAGCCTGCTCTCCAACTCTGACTTGGTGCTCTCCCGTACTCCAGCACTCACTGGCTGAAGCTAAAGTGAGTCCCCTGGAGCTGCAGATACGCACAATACCACCACAGATTCAGCTCTGCTTCAGTCGCTGACCTTTAAGGGACAGTATAAGTAGCTGGGGGGAGTGAGAGAAGGAGGGAAATAGGAGAAATGGAAGCATCTACCATTGTTTCTTCTTTTGATATCTACTCGCTTAAAGGAAAGGAGACTTGGCTCTGGATAAAAACTATGTAGTTGTTTTGAAAGTCTTCATAATGTTGAAGCCAAAAGAAATGACAGATGTTTACACAGACTCGATAAATACTTGTCATTGATGGGCTACGCAAAGCGAATATTTTCACATATCTCTAAGTGTGGGTTTGTCTCTTTTGTAGTTGATGTGGAACAGCTGCAGGGTCTCTGCATCCTGTTTTCTATACCAGGCAATCTTTAAACAGTGGTTGGGGCACTTTAAACTGTTGGCTTTCTGAACTGGTTTTCCTTCAGTAGGAACGATGACTTGGAATCATCTCCAGGTGAGTAAAGCAATGGCTGATTTGAGGCACAAATACAATAGCATATGTGATGTCTGGGAAGGGAACTAAATCTTAAAAATCTGAGAAAAGTTAGAAAACATGAATTTTATCGATCTTGGTTGAACATAGATGAGGCAAACATCTTGATGACTTCATTATTTTCATGGCACTGAGGAATGAATGGTACAGTAATGCCATGATGTAGGAAAGTCCCCCAGCAGACATTTCTAGTGGGCTTGTGTAATATGAAGGGGTCTGCTTGTTGGGGTATCTGTCCTGCCCAGTACCCCACAGCTGGCAAGCCCCAAAGAAAATCACACACAGAACTCCATAAGATTATAAACTGATTGGCCCATTAGCTCAGGCTTCTTGCTAACTAATTCTTACATCTTACAGTAGCTCATAATTCTTGTGTGTGTTAGCCATATGGATTGGTACCTTTTTCAGGTGTCAGCTCACATGTTGTTTCTTCAGTGGTCTGGGCAGGAATGGTGGAGGGAGCTCCCTGCTTCCCAGAATTCTCCTGTTCTCATTGTATCAGCTCTACTTCCTGTCTGTTTTTCCCGCCTAGTACTCGGAGAGGAGAGTCATGGCAACTGCCTTCTTCCTCCCAGCATCCTATTCTGTCTACTCTGCCTACCTAATTTTCTGTCCTTCAAAGGGTCAAGGCAGATTCTTTATTAACCAATGAAAATAACACATAGACAGATGACCCTCCTCCATCAGGCTTGTTGGTTCCTCTTCCTTTAAACATGGCTGGGATCCATTAGCTATAGAGTTTTGGACTTGAATAATGGTATTCTACAGTGTTCATGCTGCTGTAACTAGATGGTGATGACTCCAGAAACTGCTCACGTAGAAACTGATGAACGGATTTGGTGTTGCTGTGGCATAGAAGTGTGCAATCTCTTTTATTAATTCAAGACCAAATAGTTTGCAAGTGTTGTTCTACACTGAATTAACAAACATAAAGCAAAACCAACAGTATTAGTTGGGGATCTCTATAGCAAAAAAAAAAAAACAAAAACAAAAACAAAAAACAAAAAAAAACCCTGATAGAATGAATATATATTTATTAATATACATTAAAAATGGATTTGTTATACTACCTTATAGGATGTGGTCTGGGTACTTCAATAATGGTGTCTCACATTGGAAATACCGGGAAACCCCTAGTTGTTCAGGCTGCAGGACTGGATCCCTGTGCAACCTCAATGTATCTCTTGAGCCCTGGAAGATTCCTGGAGAGCTGCTGGCCTTCACTCTACTTTGGAATCTGAAAAAGTTAGATTTACTACTGACCTCAGCAGCAGATTGGCAAACTTGCCAGTGAGATGGGAGTGAGCAGGCAAAAAGCTAAGTTTCCCTCTTCTGTGTTCTTGTTATCTGGATTGCCCCTGAAGGTACTCCCCAGATTTAGGTGGGTCTTCCTATTTCAAATAATGTGATTAAGAAGCTCTCTCACAGGAGTGTCCAGCATCGGTTACCACTTATTTCCAATGTATTCAAGTTGACAACTGAAATTAGTCTTCATATCAATCCAGTAAGCCAAATCAAGTAAAACAAATTTTCCCCAAATCTAGATTTTTTTTTTCTTTCCCAAGATACTTTGAGAAGGGCTAGAGTAGGCACCTTAAGTCTTAGTCCATTGGGTTCCAGCTTGTATCACAAGGCTTCTATGAGAATAATTTTAAACTTTGTGTGTGTGTGTGTGTGTGTGTGTGTGAGAGAGAGAGAGAGAGAGAGAGAGAGAGAGAGAGAGAGAGAGAGAGAGAGAGAGAGAGCATGTGTGGAGGTCAGAAGAGAAATTGGCAGGGTCCATTCTCCCCTATCTGGGTATTGAACTCAGGTCTGTCAGATTTGCCAGTAAGCACATTTACTCACATGCCATTTTGCCCACTCCTCGGTGGTTCTTTATGAAGAGGCTAAGGAGCAGGGAAAGTCGAGAGGACAGACGGAGTGGATAGACACAGCAGGGCTTTGAAAGTCCTCCGTCCTGTTTCATGTAAAGCTGCCAGGCTTATTATGTTTCTCCTGGACCACTGTGATTCCCTCTTGGGTAGGGTGAGATCTTTATATGACATCTGAGGACATTGAAACCAAGACTAAACTATCATACAGCTGTGTTACTTTACAGAGTATTGTGACATTCAGCTTCCCATGATGAATCTTACACCTTCCGGACATTGATACCCATCCTACAGCAACCATGAATGTTAGTACCAGAAGGCATATAAATGAGAATTTTGTTCTTTTGATCTACGTGCAAAGGTCTGAGACTTGACCTACAGTTCATAATTGCATACAAGGCAATGAAAACAACAGGGCATCTGTCCTGTTAAAAATAAAAAAAAAGTAAAATAAAAGCCCATGTTATCAGCAAAGATAAAATTATAATTTACGTCATTTCTTTTAGTTCGATGAGGCAATGTTTGGTATATGTCTAGCTTCTACAGACAGTTCCACACATAACAACTGGAAAATTAGCAGATGAGAATCAGTGAAGAGAGACTTCACAACCTGGGTAAATGTGAAATATTTGCCTTTTTTTCTGGCAAGTTAAGATAACTATAAATAAAGAAGCCACAGTGAATTAGGCTGATTAATTAGGCTAATTAATGGCCAAGTGCCACGCTTAACAATCTCTTAACATCACTTAAAACACTTGGAATGAATATTAGAAGAGATGATTCTGTTTTCTATCCTTTCTATTTAAGTCATTTACCTTTCTGCCGATTAAGCATAAATACTGATGGTTCCTTTTTGTTATTTTACAAACAAATATCTTACTGGAATATTACAGAGAGTAGGTATAGAATTAAAGAGACCATTATCAACATACCCTGAAGTTTGGGTTCCTAAAGGGGTATTATCCGAGATACTCATTTAAAGTAAGTGTGGTGTTTATTCTTATTTGCATATTTTATAAGAAAGTTTATAAAATTAATAAAAAATAAGTCTGGAAATACATTTGACTATTCTTGCCTCATATGGCACAGACTTTCAGATATAATTTCTTTTAAAGAAAACTTTTTATTTTTATCTTCAGAACAGAATTTTCCTCTCTGAAGGGTATCATCATTTAACTATTTCTGAAAATAGAACTTGGTTCCCTTTTATCATTTTTTTCCAACATTTCTGTGATTACTGGGCATGAATAAAGTGCACACGGAGGCCATTTTTATCTTGTTTCCTCCCTTAGCTACATCCGCGTAACTTTCGTCAAGTCCTGCTGCTTCTTTCCTATCCTCAAATGTATTTCCACTTACTTATTCCCTCAACTACGCTTGCTGGAAATGGGGCAATAAACAGATTTCTGTCTCCTTGCCTTCTTCTACTCTCTTTTTATGCATTGCACAGGAGTTTGCTGTAAATTCCTCCCCTGTGCTATTTTCCATCACAGCACATTAGTTCCCATTTGTATTAATTACCCTCAATTTATGACTGAGGAGCCACTATCTCTGTGTCCTATTATTTCATTAGACATCCACCAAGTGTGTCTGAAGGAATAATCCATCACAACAAGAATTCACCAACTTGAAGCACTTCTTCCTATCATTGCTATCTTAACTTAGATTCCATTACTTGTATTCTTGTGAATCTGACTGGTTTTCTAGGGGTGGTCACTGCTGTCCCACTTTTGGAGCTGCTGGGGTGTGTTTCATTACTGTTGCTACCCTCTATGCAGTTGTGAAATGGTCCTGAAACGGCGTGTTGATAACAGTGTGCAGTCTCTCATCAAACTGCTGATGCCCTGAGGCAGGATGAGACTCGGGTGATGGGGATACAGTTTAGGAATGGTTTGGGTAGCTCACACCTAGAGAGGAAGATGAGGAAGAGTCAACAGATTGGCTGAAGTAAGACAGGATGTCAGTGATCTAGGAAAAGATGAGATAAGAGATCATCTCGCAAGGGACTGGATGCTAGAAAAAAACTAATTTGGAAAAAAAGGGGGGGCAATTGTCTGAGAAGGGGAGCAGGTTTCTAAAGGAAATTAAAGATGAAACCTGGAGATTTTCTGAGTCTATGGGGCAGATAACAGTAATGTTTTTATATAACTGAGGCCAGAATATTATTTGTCAAGGAGAGAAAAGAAACTGCAGCAGCTTAGGAACTGGCTCCAGGGAAATTTTAGATAAGATTCTGTGGCGTTATTAGATACAATGAGTGTATCTATGCCAGAAAGTAGACAGATAATAGTTTATCCTTATTAATTTTGAAAAAGATAATTAATAAACCACATTTAATGCAAATTTAATATTTTAATTATAACTATTTTAATGAAAGTATCAGCATTTTTTGCCTCTTACTTTATTTTAGCCTAAATAAGTAGAGTCCCATGTAGTTGATATAGTGGCATAAATAATATATATAGACACACATATATACACTTACATCTGCTCCGTGTTTAATGAGATATTTGTGAGAGTCATGTGTGCTATAGCATGCGACTGCAGT
Organism: Myodes glareolus; assembly: GCF_982192425.1. NCBI lineage: Eukaryota > Metazoa > Chordata > Mammalia > Rodentia > Cricetidae > Myodes > Myodes glareolus. Next base: position 31,943,746 of record NC_142048.1, on the reverse strand, counting down.
TTAGTCATCCTTGTCAATCACTCTATATGATACCCAGACTCGTTTACTGGAGTCTATAGTGAATGGGCTAATGGACGTTGGAGAGTTCATGCTCTAGGACTCTTACAGAGTGCTGTTATGAAACTTAATACAGCCTTTAGAAGCTAAAGACTACGTCTGTAGGAACTCAGGTTAGAGCTCACCATTCTGGGCTTTAATCAACGAAGACCTCAGAATTTGCTGCTATCGTATTTCTCATATTCTTGCTCCAGTGGGCAGTAGCAGACAGCAGTAAGCATTACCTTCTAGTACCAAAGGTCTCAGGTGCTAGGGTGCTCACCCCTTCAATAACAAAGGTTACAAATTCTAGGCTTTTACTGTTAGGATATCCAGTCTTGCTAGGGTCTTGTTTCAGTTCTTGACCCTCAGGGAGTCTGGGAACTCTTCAATGACAAGTTCCTATTGTACAAATGTACCACATTTTCTTCCTTCATTCATCCATGGGCAGACATTTAGGTTAATTACAAATAGAGCACCAGTGAATGGTGCAGGAGAATTGTCTGTATTCTGTCAATCATGTTATAAATAAATGCTGATTGGCCAGGCAGGAGGTGTAGGTGGGAAAACCAGACAGGAAGTGGAAATGATGCAAGGAGAGCAGAAAAATTCTGGGAAGGAGGAAGTTGATTTCTCCCACTCCTGCCCAGACTACCAAAGCAGCAGGATGTGAGCTGCCCCACTGAAAAAGGTACAGAGCCACATGGCTAAAATAGATCAGATAAATGGGTTAATCAAGATGTAAGAGTTAGCTAATAAGTAGCCTGACCTAATGGGCCAATCAGCATTATAACTTACGGAGTTCTCTGTGTGTGATTTTTCTCTGGGACTAAATAGCTGGGGGGCCGGGCAGGACAGAAACACAAACAAACAGGCCCCACTCATGTTACAAGTGAACAAGGTTGAGTAAGAGTCCTTGTGGTAGGATGGAGTATCCTTTGGGTATACGCTCAAGGGTAGTAGAGCTGGATCTTGAGGTAGATGGGTTCAGAGCTTCCTGAGGAACTGCCAAACTGATTTCCATATTAGTTTACAAGTTGGCACTCACACTTTACCCCATACCCTCACCAGCACAGAATGAGCCGTCACTTTGTTGATCTCAGTCCTTTTGATTGGGGTAAGATTACATCTCAGAATAGTTTTGATTTACATTTCCTTGGTGATAAAGATGTTGAACATTTCTGTGCTTCCTAGGCATTTAAGTTTCCTCTATTGAGAAATTTCTGTTTATATCTTTACCCAATTTTTAGTTGATTTTTTGTTTTCTAAACATCCAGTTTTATGAGTTCTATTTCATATATTAGCCTTCTATTGTAGTTTTTTAAACTCTGTTTTTTGAGGTGCCCGCCACCCAGCTCTCAAGAAAATACACAGGGGCTTGTTATTACTTACAAATGCCTAGTCTTAGCTTGGGTTATTTCTATCCAGTTTTTCTTAAATTATCCCGCCTACATTTTGCCTCTGCACTTTCTCTACTTCTGTGTTTTCTTTATTTCCTTCTTGTTCTGGGTCTGGGTGGGAGACTGGGTCCTGGCATCCTCTTCTCTTCCTTTTCTCATACCTCTGATCTCCTCCTATATTTCTCCTCCTATTTATTCTCGCTGCCTTTCAGCCCCACCTATCCCTTTCTCCTGCTTGCTATTGATCTTCCAGATCTTTATTAGATCAATCAGGTGTGTTAGACCGGCACAGTAACACAGCTTCACAGAGATAAAAATGAAACATAAAAGAATGCAACACATCTTTGCATCATTAAACAAATGTAACACATCTTCAACTAATACTCTACAACACTCTATTTGATATGTAGTCGGTAAAAAATAATCTTTAATCTTTCCCCATTCTGTAACCTGATATGTCAGAATGGCTGTGTTCTTTGCTGTACAAAAGCTTTTCAGTTTCATGAGATCCTACTTAATAACTGTTGTTCTTACTGCCCATGCTATTGATGTTCTGCCAATGAGTTCAAATCCCCACTTTCTTTTCTATCAGATCCAGTGTATCAGGCTTTATGTTGAAGTCTTTGATCCATTTGCACATCAGTTTTGGGTAGGATCATAAGTATGGATCTATTTGCATTCTACTTGAAGCCATTTAATTTGACCAGCACCATTTGTTAAAGATGCTTTCTTTTTGACAATGTGTATTTCTGGCTTCTTTATCAAAAATCAAATTTTTGTATGTGTAGATTTATGTCTCTGTCTTCAATTCCATTACATTGATATCTGGTTTTGTGCCAGATTCAGGCTATTTTTATTGCTGTAGTTCTGTACTACAACTTGAGATCAGGGACGGTGACACCTCCAGCAGTTCTTTGATTTTTCAGGATCATTTTAGTGACCGTGTGTGTGTGTGTGTGTGTGTGTGTTTATATGAAATTGAAAATTGTCCTTTCAAGGTCTGTGAAGAACTGTGTTGGACTTTTGATGGGGATTGTATTGAGTCTGAAGATGCTTTTGGTGGGATGGCTATTTTTACTATAATAATTTGACCAATCAATCCATGACCATGGGAAATCTTTGTCTATTCTGATATTTCCTTCAAATTCTTTCTTCATTGTCTTAAAGGTTTTATCATGTAAATCTTTCACTTGCTTGGTTATAGTTTTCCGATACATTTTGCATTCTTTTGAGGCTATTGTGCCAGGTGTTGTTTCCCTGATTTCTCTCCCAGTCCATTTATCATTTGTATATAGAAGGCTGCGCAGCACTATGTAAATGAGTATATACCAGCAGAAAAAAAAAAGACAGAAAAGGAGCGGGGTGCTTAAGATAAGGACTGTCTATTAACAGATTTCAGAGTGCTTAGCAGTATTCTAAAAATGGGAAGTTCTTCCTCAGTGGGACAGAGAGAGGCAGATCTTGCTGATACATCTCAATTGCATTTCTTTACACTTACAAACAGACAAAAATAATCTATGGTGTTATTTGTGTTAGCTAACTTTATGTGGCTATAACAAAATGTCAGAGATAATATCTTTAAAAGGAAATATTTTAGCTAAGTTTTGGGGATTTCAGTCCATGACCGTGTTCCTGTTGCTTTGGGCCTACAGGATCGATCGCCCCACAGATTGGAAGTCAACAATGAGGAAGTGAGTGGGGCTGCACAGTCTTCTTCAATGGCACCTGTTCTATGACATGAGGCTTTCAAGGGTTACATCTTGCAGCAACAATATCCAGACAAATTCCTGGCTTTGTGTGTGTGTGTGTGGGGGGGGAATTCAACATCTAAACCATAGCAGAGACTTAGGGTGATTGTGACACCCAATGAGATTTTTCCTGGGGAAATGTGAACTCTTTACCTCACATGGGTCACTGATGGCAGATCAAAGAAACAATCCCACTTGAGTCTTTCTTCCGGAACCAATGAATTTACTGGGGTCCCTAATAAGATATTAATGAGGGGTTACTTATGGGGACATGGATGACTCAGGACATTGTTCAAAAGGCCCATCACAATATGGGTGTCCAGTCGTGACAGCTGCCTCTATGGAACTCTGAATAGTTAGCAGTCAACTCCACCGAAGAGCCTCCCCTTCAGAGCAACTGCTAACTGATTTTATAACTTCAGGAGGGCCTTGTGACTCTTGTCAAATTTTGATAGTCATGAACTTTGTAAGTTTCCTTAGTCTTTTGAGTTCTATGTTCTGGTTTACTCTCTCCAGGTAGAAAAGTTTCATTTCAGAGGAAGTAGCTTATCAACAAGAGCAGCAACTGGAAGTATGCTAAGAAAACCTCTCAGGTTCTGATATTGGCCTGGTTCTTGATCTAGGTCATGATTGGTGGAGTGTTCATTATGTGGAAATCTGTTGAGTATATACCTGGAAATATGTATTCTCTGCAGAAGTCTACTTATGAAAGAAAAAAATAAAAACCTCTTCAAACATAGAAGATAAGTGTTTCTATTTTCTATTTTCAAAATTTGTTCTTAAAATCTCATCATGTTGCCAGGGTGACCTCGAACTTAAGATCTTCTTTCTTGAGTTCCTTAAGTGCTTAGGTTACAGGTTTACACAATCTTGTACCTGACTCATAAAATAGTAGGTGTCTGTAAACTAATCAAATACTTCTCTATAATTGCTCTGTATTTCACTCTGTGTCCTTCCAAATGAACATTAAAAAAATAAGAGAGACAAATAACTTTAGCTAAAAATACATATACAAATCGATTTGCATGTTTCTCTTCTCTCTTTTTCCATCTGTAAAGCAGCCCACAATTAACACTGTAAGCAAGAGGAGAACAGTATGAAGTCTAAGTTCTCCTGGACATATTATTTGTGAAAAGGGCACTGATGCATTGGTTGGCTTTGTGTTGCGTCTTCCTCTCTGCTGCTGGAAGACTTTATTTAGTTAGCTGCTCCATCCACCAGTCCTGGATAAACCACACTGCCAACTGTCCTGCCTTGATTCCCCTCAGTTCTATTCTGACATGGTTTCTAGTTTTTCAAGGGCTTTCTTTTGTGGTCACTGGGAAGGTCTTTCTGGGGTAATTACAGAACTTCTTGGTGGGATACGACTATGCCAATTGTATTCTGCGTCTTTGCAAACCACTTCTCCACGATCCTCTTCTCTTTGGATATACCCATTTATGGCTCGCCGGGGACAGAAATAATTAAACATGTTCAAATATTTCATTTGCTGTGTGTTCCTTCAACGTGATGAGTAATTCCTCTTTCTATTTACAGTAATTTGAAAACGAGCATTAGATGGTGGAATCATTGGTTTAGTGGTGTTTTTGGCACTGGCTGTCATTATACCTCTAGGTTGTCATGTGTATTTACTAACAAAACCAGAGGAGTTTGCATTGCCAGCATGAGTCGGGTGAAAGAAATCAGCACATTGGTTTTTATATGCTTTATGTCAAGTGCTTACGCCATCTGCACGATATCTTATAAGCGAGATGCAAGTGCTGTATCAATTTTTTCATAGGAAAAACGTAAAAGGGAAGGAGGTTGACTCACTGTGCCTCTGTTCCTGACCAACTTGTCTGAGACCAGTAAAACAGTCTCTGTCTCCGTATGAAACAAATAGCACATTTTTTTTTAACTCATAGATATGTAGCAAGGAACAACAAAACTTCTGAGATTCATAGCATGTTGGTCTCCCAAGGCTCTCGAATGATCTCAGCGTGGCCTAGTCAAAGCTGTACACATCCAGGAACTTTGTTCTCATTCTTCTGACCAGATGACTGAGTTGTTAAGAACAAAAAGAATTTGTGAAAATGTAGTAAAATATGGTCCATTCCATGGACCATCCTCATTCTGTATCTGCCAAAAGATGCTCATTCATTAGCTAAGTGGCGGCTGCAGCTCTGTCACCTATATCTGCCCATTAATTGGCCAAACTATCACTAAACCTATACTGTACTGTCAGTCAGTGTGCATGATTCTTGATTCTTGGGCCCTAGGTAACCATAGAAGAAGCCAAAGCATTTCCTCTGTATGGTTTATTTAGTCCTTCTGGTCCTCATTCATGGGCCTACTGGTCCCTTGGGGGTGCCAACTAAGCCTAATCTTGATTGTACTCTTTCCCTTTAATGACTGAGCCCTGCTGAACTTGCCAGTTGGGGGTTTGTAAATAGTTTGTGTTGCAGAGTCACATATGACCGAACTTTCTGGGCTTCAGCTGCTTGACTTTCACAGTGCCAAGCAAGGAGCAGTCGTTCAAAAAGAGCGCGTATCTTTTGGATGTCCAGGACAACGAAAGTACTGAATCAGAGTGTCTACTGTGTTCAAATCATAGTTTTCTGTCCCTAAGCTCCAACCAGCTAATTGGAAACTGTGCAGGCCTGTAACTCCAGTGCACAAGCAAGCTGTGAAGGTTTCCATGCAGCACCTGGGGTCTGGCTTGCTGAATGACTTGCAAGACTGTTGTTATCAGCGGCATTGTTCAAAGTTGACAAGAATGAGTCGCCAGAGCGCTCTGAACTCTGGGGACCTACTTAGTGACAAGTCCGGGTAGCAGCTTGGATTAGGTAGCATATAATTGCTGAAGATTCTCATGCTTTATTAAAGTAAGGTGGGAGAAACCTGCTTCCATCCAAAGTGTTCACAGACTGGCACGATGTGAAGGCCTGCCTTTTCAGTACACTTTTATAATAGTTTTAAAGATATAGGATTTCAATGATTACTTTATAAACATTCTGCCTATGGAGGGGAATTATTGGTAAAGTAGATTAAACCTTTAAAAAACACCAGACTTTGTGTGGACTTAAAGTGTGTACAGTGAGTCTAGAGAGTTTCCATTTGAGTGGTATGCTGAAATTTCTTGTCACGGAGACACCAGCATACGTGAATTTGGTTCACAGGTGATCCTGGGGTCTGTGTACCACTGCATGTGCACAGAGGTACATTTTTTTTTTCTTGGGAAAAAACCTACTGGGTATCAAATGAGCTTGTGTTTCAGAAGAGGTTTATGTACTGGCTGGCTTTATGTCAACTTGACGCAGGCTAGAGTCATCAGAGAGGACGGAGCCTCAATTGAGAAAATGCTTTTATACGATCCAGTTGTAGGAAAGCTTGTATGGCATTTTCTTAGTTAGTGACTGGTTGCTTGCATGATCATGAATGGATGGTTATATACTGGAGGAAAACAACTTACCAGTGAGCACAGCACTGAAGAAAATGATAGTCTTTCTTCCTCAGCACCCATTAGCTAGTTATAGTCCATCAGTAGGAGGTGAGGGCTCGAGAGCCCCTCCCTCATGCTTTGATGAAATGGTGGTGGGACCAATCTTGGGCTGGTCTTGTGCCACTGTCGTGACTTTATAAGGGACTTTATAAGAATACACAGGGGATCATTTTATCTCAGAGACAACCCCATTCCAGCCTGAATGCTCTCCTCCTTGAATTACACCTCAGCCTGAACACCTCCCCCAACCCTCCTGCCGCTTGTGTGGTTGCGATTTTCTAAAGTCAGTTTCTTGAAACTATCACCACAAATACTATTCCTGCCTCTGCTGGTTTAACCGTTAACCAAACCTGGCCAAACTGGATCTGTCTCCTGACCAGCCCAGCTCCCCAGCTCTGATAACAGCCCTGGACTATAAAGAAAACTCAGTCTCTCACCTCCACTGAAAGCCCTTTTTGGTTTATTTAGAAAACAGATCTCCTCCCCCAACTTTCTCCCCCCTCCCCTGCGTGCCAGTGAGGCCTTAGTTTTTATTTTCTTACAATGGGTGCGATGGCACTGTCCTTCCTAGAAGACACCATTTGCCACCACTTCTCTCCAGACTTTGATTCTTCCATTCAGTCTGTTCCCTAGCCGTGTTCTCTGAGCTTTTAGGGGAATACAAATGTTCCATTTAGAGCAGAGTGCTACTTAGTCACCTGTTCTCCATACTCAATCCCTTGTGAGTCTGGTTAACTATGGCTCACTGCAACAAGAGGCTTCTTGGATGAAGGCAGAGAGTAGCACTTGTTTATGAGATAAAGACAAATAAATACGGAGAACAGTTTCACGTGCCCTCTTAGCACATTCTCCGCTGGGGCCTATGACTTTTGTTACTGTTAGCAAACTGGTGTCTAGGTATATTATATGATATAAAGGTTTCATTTCAAGATAGTAATTAGGGTATAAAAGCAGTTACTTCTTAGGGAGAAAACCTTCATCTAATAGGTTCGAATAAATTGAAAAGTCCCCAATTGGCTGCAAAAGCTACTGATTTTAGGGGAGGGAAGAGAAAGAATTCTGTGTGGAAGACTTGGGGCTGGGGTGCCGGTAGAGAAAAACAAACTTCCATAATTAAGAAGATCAAAAGTAGATAATATTTCTCTTTCTCGAGCTCCCCCTCTCCCTTACTCCCTCCCACCTTTCTTCCCTTCTCCCTTCATTTCCGTGTGTAAATGTTCTATTCTATTCTATCTTGCCTTTCTTCATATCTTAATCGAGCAATGCTGGCAGAGAGCAGGCGTATAATACATCGTTAATTGATTCATATTCCGTACAAGCGCTAATTCGCTTGCCCTTATCCCACCCACATCAGGGTTCAACAGTACTAACAATGGGAAGGATAATAAGTGAATCTAAATTTAATCCCTTTTTGTTTCAACTAATCTCTCTCTAATTAATGGCTGCTCATACCGTTATTGCTAATGAATCAGGAGACCTCCACATCTGTGCAGGAAGCTCTCTGTTAAATTGTTAATTCACACTCAAGGGGGTCCAGCGCTCCATTGTTCCCTTGGTGACCTTTTGACTAACGAGATGGGAAAAGGTGTCTGAAATATAAAAAGGGAAATGGACCCTCTCCTGTTGTACACAGCTCTTAATTCTGGATTGCATCCGGGCTTTCTCTCCGTGTTTTACAGAGCATGCATTTGTGAAGGCTGTGGACTTTGGAACAGACAATGGACCACATTGAGCTATGACAGTGATGACAGAACAAAGAATTGGGAAGAGAGAGTGAAGTTACAAAGAATGTCTAAAAACTTTGTTCCAGTCTTCCTTCACACCCTACCTCGCCCAGATTACATAAAGCCCAGGCTGACTCTGAGCATGCACACTTTGGGAAGTCCACTCTGGGTGGTTTCTCTTTAGCAATAGGTCCGCTCTCCAGTACATGCACAGGACAAGAGAACTGCTGCAATACAATAGGGTGTACCAGATAAGATATTGCTGTGGTATCTCTCTCTCTCTCTCCCTCTCTCTCTCTCCCACCCCCGCAAAAAAATCTCATTAAGTAAACCGAGGCCTTTAGACTAATCATTCAAAATATCAAGTATTACTGCTTCATTTACTGAAAGGTTACGATGTGTCCAGAATTGTACAGGGTTCTGGGATAAGTTGTGGTCAGGGAAAAGGATTCTGCTTGGGGGCAACTCTCAGGCCAGGTATTCAGAGGCACCTGCAGTGTGCAGACCTCAACAGCTGAATGCTGAATTAAACAGAATGTGATCTGTGGTCCTTAATTGAGATCTCGAAAATGTTCTTTCCAGACATCTGCGGAAGAACTGTGGTCAAGTCAGACGGCACTCATTCAGGAAGGAACCCACCGACATGTTATGGGAAATTATCAGAGTGTTAGTGAAGCCTGCTCCAACCTTCACGCTGGGTGTGAGTGTGCACTAATAATCCTAATGCTAAAGGCACTCTTCTGGAAAGTGGTGATCTGCTGGATTTTACAATGCAAGAAACGGTTTCAAATATGTTGCAAATGAGCCTAAGACCAGAGTTAAAATATACAAAGACCATAAATTTTGAGCAAATATGTCCTAAAGGAAATAATCACATATTTGGGTCATAAGTAGTATTGATACACATTTTTCACTTTATAAATTATTTTGAAATGCTTCCTCTTAGCTAGTTATATTGTTTCCTGAAACGGAAACAATATCAACTTTGTATTCAAGGAAATTGAAGTGTGGTGGGAGGTAAGGGTTTATAAATTATGATATACAATGTGGCAGATCGCCATGAAGAAGGACAGGGCCCAAGGCAGGAGGGGCTTGATGCATCATAAAGTCAGGTGAGTAGAATCGAAGACCTTCTAAGGGTGAGTGTCTTCAGAGATTATTTACAAATGAAAAAGGAAAGCAAAACAAGAAAGAAGGGGGAAAACCATGAGTCTTAACTATTTGACTCATTAGATACAAAAATGATGTTGATAGAAAATTCAGGAGAAGAAACAAAAGATGAGCCAATGAAATAGTGGTTATCGGTAACAACTTTAAGAGTTCTTGACATTGGTCATTAATCTGGGCAGTTTAACTCACCAAGACTGGATTATTAGGATAGCCCAAGGTCAGGTGTGAAATGACCACAGGCTATGATACAAAAGGGAAGTGTTGAGGAGCAACAGGCATCCCATGGCTCTAGCACCGCCATTTTCTGTGCGCTCACGGTTCCTGCAATGAAGCATTTACTCCAGTTTATCATAGTGGGTCCCATCTTTCTCTATTACTTCCCAAGAGCAAGGGCCATATATCTTTCTGACTTGGTATCTATGGTTGCTATGATGGTATCTTGCAATTTTGAGGCACACAGAGCAGTATATTTCCATACATGGGTTTTCGATAATCCTGGAGGAAGTTTTAATCAGAAGAACAATCAGAGGCTGTGGTGAGTCAGGAGCCCATGTGAGGCAGCTGCTGGAGGTCTGTGCTGTCATGACTACAGAACCAGAGGAGCTGTAGGCCAACACAAATGGCAAAACCACCTTCTCTTAGAAAAGGCTTTACTTCAAGGTATTTTTCTGTAGCATTTGAAGGCTTTTAGCATATAATATCAAGTAAAATTTTTTTTCTTGGCTTAATGGTTTAAACAATTTTGAGCTTCTTAATTGTCAAACATGTAATATATTAGGACTAGAAATGTGTGTTATGGGAAAAGCCTTTTGGTGCGGGAGAATTATCTGTATTCTGTCAATCATATTTTAATAAAACATTGATTGGCCAGGCAGGCAGTATAGGCGGGAAAGCCAGACAGGAAGTAGGGGTGGAGCAAAGAGACTGGGAGTATTCTGGAAGCAGAAGCTCTCTCTCAGCCACTCCTGCGCAGACCACCGAAGAGGCAACATGTAAGCTGTCACACTGAGAAAGGTACTGAGCCCATGTGGCTAAAATAGATAAGGATAATGGGGTAATATATGTTATAAGAGCTAATAAGTAGCCTGACCAAATGGGCCAATCAGTTTATAACCTTATGGAGTCCTGTGTGTAATTTCTCTTTGGGATTTGCCGGCTGTTGGGGTATCGGGCGGGACGGAAACCCCAACAAGCCGGCCCTCATGTTACAGCCTTTGTGCTTTGTCCTTCCCCAATCAGAGAGTCTGCTTTCTACCCTCACATATGGTGAGGATGGTGTGAACAGAGCAGCTAACACCCTGGAGTCCAGGACCAGAGCTAGTCAGGGGGATGTTCCACACCTGTTCTGTGGAAAGAGTAGGAGTCTGACATTTCACATACTCACTAACACCTCTGTGACTCTGGGGAAACATTTACTATAGAATGAATGGAGGCATCCCTCAAATTCATTTGCTTAAATCCTAATCTCAAGACAATGGAATTAGGAGGCAGAGTCTTCATGAAGAGTTTCCTTCTAAGAGAGACCTCAGTGGGCTCCTTCACCATGTCAGATATGTGTGTATGTGGGGAATAGTATGAAAAAGCACCTCCTATAAACCAATAAGGAGTCGGTTACTTTAACCCATTGGTTTTGAACTTCCCCAGCCTTCCTAAATATATTAATTACTGTTGCTGTGATAAAACACTGTGACCAAAGACAACTTAAGAAAGAAATCATTTATTTGGGCTTAAAGTTTAGTGACAATGTCTATACTAGCAGGATAAGCCAGAGCAGGAAGTTGAGAGATCATATCCTCCACAGTAAACACAAAGGGAAGAGTAAAATGGAAATAGGGCAAGGCTATACCCTCTCAAGCTTACCTGCTAGTGACATACTTCCTCCAGTCAAGACTGCACCACTCTCAAAACAGTATCACCAAGTGGGGATCAAGTGCTCAAATACCCTAGCCTCTGGGGAATATTCCTATTCAAATTCTCCACCACACTAAGTGTGAGAAATAAATTTCCATTCTTTATAAGTCATCTAATTTAGAAGATTGTGGTATAAAAGCTCAGATGAATTAAGACAGTATTAGTTGCATAAAGCATATGCAAATGCTCCCTTAGTCCTGCATTGCCCCAAGAGACAACGTAGCATGTAAGTTTGGAGTCAGAATATGTATTACTTAGGCTGAGAACACAGAGCATGTGCCTCACATAGCTTGCAACAATGACAAAAAAATGCTCATTGGCCTTAGGCTTCTCGATAATTTTTTGAGTGATCTTATAAAGTTGTATCTCTCTTTCCAACAACATCCTTTACTGTAAAAGAGAAATAAGTAGTAGTTTTTATAGGATTCAGACATGTGAAGTAGGGAAAACAATTGATGCCTAGAAACAGAAAGAATCATCTTTGAATATGTTTATAGGAAGTCTCAAAGCTTTCCCCGCCAGATGTCCACCTAGTCTAGAATGTTCTCGCCGTACGTCCAGTCTACCCATGTCTTTGCATGATCAACTCTTTCCATCAGTTTTCCCTTTCAGAATGCCTCTTAGAAAAATGCTTCCGAGTCACATGACAAAATCTGCATGCATTTGCTAATCAATACTTCTCACCACCCAAATCGTCTTGATGTGTGTTCGCTTGGGTATCTATCACCACTCTGCTCCCAGTAGAAACAGAAGATGCTTGAAGAGCAGCATCTTATTTCTTGTCTGTCAGCCTCACTACCATATCCCCAAGTCCTCAACAGATACAAGGGCACAGGAAATGTTCTCACAAGTCCTCTTTGAATGGATAAATGACATTTTCCTTAATAATGCCTTGAATTTTGTGCCTTTCAAACAGTAGTATTTATGCAATATGTCTAGGAACTTTTGTCTTGGTTATTATAGAAATAAAAGCCCAGACAAAACTCCAGACAGTTGCTAACTTTTCTTCAGATAGGAATTTGTTAGGTAGCCCAGGCTATCCTCCACCTTTCTATTCAGCAATCTAATTGCTGGATTACACATGTGCCACCATGCCTCCCTTCCAGGCAAACATTTGAACTGGAAGGAAAGGGGATGTGCTGCTGATGGAAGATTCAAGCTGCCTGTTGAAAAGAAAAGAATAACCTTTCATCCCTGTGTTGGAGTGGCCCAAGATCCGGCCATTTTTGTGGTTATGAGACTCTATTTAAAGGAATATTTTCCTTATGGTTTAGATATTTTCCCAGTGAGATCAGTGGGCAGTTTGTCTCTGGGGACATTATAAGTGGATAAGACACAGGCATATCCCACGTGTTGTTGAAAAGGAAGAGAGGCACTCTTGGTGGGTAACAGATTATGGGCAGATGGTGTGAAACCCTGCTCCTCATGAAGGTTCCTACTTCTATTTTGCTATGGTTATTCACTTATTTTTCTCCGTTTACTGAAAAACCTCCACAGACAATGTGCACAATTTAGAATGCTACAGAAAAGGATTCTAAATATGTCTCCTCTGAGTCTGTGGGATGCCTCAGGCCTGAATGCAGCAGTTACACCTGGGATGATACAGAGGCGGGAACAAAAGAAAACTCCATGTGTACTTGCTAGTTATCAGTGTGGTAAATTTCTCTAACAGAAAAAAGAAAAGGCAAAGGGAGTTTAATTGGATCCAGTCCCTTTTAAGTGCCTTTCCTTATTTTCCCCTAAAGAGAGAGAGAGAGAGAGAGAGAGAGAGAGAGAGAGAGAGAGAGAGAGAGACTTAGCCAAACAATGATTTAAGTCTAGTCAAGTATTTCTTTGGGTGCCAAGCTAAGAAGCTGTGATGGCTTCCTTCTCTTTGACTGAGGTGAATTTCATCCCAGACTCATGGATTGGAATAGAACTGTGATCAGTTACAAGGAGAAAAAGTACATTTGGTGTCTGTCCTGGAAAAATAATTGAAAGCATGAGTGTTGTGTGGTTTCTTTGAAACATCAAAAGTGCGCATAATCACAGAAAGGGGAATGCCATCTGTTTGCTGTTATGCTCTTGTTTTATTTTCTTGCTTATACGTTCAGTGTATCCAATAAACTTAAATTTTTATAAAGAAAATTAATTATTATTTATGCTGGGTTCGCATCCATGATAAATGTACTCATTTCCCCCGTTCCATTAGTAGGAGAATGGTGTTAGATAATAGATTAGAACCATTTGGCTATTAATCACAGTCACCCACTCTGAGACATTGCTCATTGGCCAAAATAATCAGTGAAACAGTACTCAGAAAAGAAAGAATCCATCTTTTCTAAATCTAATAGTATGTTGGCAGGTTTGCCACATTTGGGAACAATAGCTTTTGTTCTGCAACACGTAAGGGGCACACTGTCAAATGAAATTCAGAGGCCACGTGCAAGCAGTATCCATCTACCTTAGACTCTTGAGAATCTATAATGTCTAGCAGTACAGGCATAGAGCAGCTAATCCAGGACTCTAAGAAGTGAACCTCAGACACTGGGATATGTAGAGATTTGCCCAAAGCAAAGCTATCGTGATGACAGAACTGGGTTTTAAACCCAGTTTTCTCAACTCTCAGTGTAATTTGTACCCTGAGAGTTTTGTGAGGTCAGCCTCTTTTTCTACTAGAATGGATACAACTCACATGAACTCAAGAGGAGCAGATACCACGAATGAGGAGGGAAGATTATGTTCTAGGCTGTGTTAGGCAACCAGCAACATTGTTTTGTTATACAAATAGAGCAGTGGTTCTCAATCTGTGGGTTGCAACCCCTTTGGGGCTGGAATAGCCCTTTCACAAGGGTTGCCTAAGACTATTGGAAAACAATTTGTAATTAAATTGATCACATCTCAGGTATGGCAGGCAAGTATTCCTCCTTTGAGCAGCATTGCAAGTTCTCAAAGTCAGATTGCGGTTTGAGGACTCTCAATGGTTAGCCTATTATTTTTACCAGTGGATATGTTTTCATTTTTTATCTATTTTGAAGTGATGACAGGCATTAAACTACAAATTTCTCATTTTCTATAAGGTTATAGGCACAAGATACTTACTATTTGTCAACCCATTATTATATTAGATATCAGGGATAGGAAAGAAGTTGTATGTATCAACAACATTTAACAACATTCTTTGTTATAGAAAGAATGGCAGGCTGATAGTAAGTACAAGACTTTGCCTCCAAACACTGCTTTTACATTTGTTTGCTTGTTCAGTTTGCTTCCATTGCTTTGGCCTCCCCCACTTCCCAGGGACTTTGCTTGGAAATCTTCTTCCTCTACTTGCTTTTTAAATGTTGGTGCTCTTTAAGTTTTGTCCTAAATGTACTGTTCTGATCTTTCCCAGCAGTGCTTTGTCTACTGATGCAGCCTATCCCATCATTTATAGCAGCGGATATTATTGCCTAGAGCCCATGAACAAATTTGGATGAGGCTAGTCTGAGACTTTCTGAAATTCTATGCAAATTTGATTTGTGGTAGCTTTGTTAGTCATTTAGACTTCAGAGCTCTACTGATGTTGCTGACTCCTAGGTCCTTGTATCTTTTCTAATCATTGAGGCTCTTAATTTTAGTCATTGTTGGCAATCAAAATCCAGGCTTAGGGTGTGCTACCGTTGAGCTATGTTCTTAGCCCTGGAGGTCAAATCTGACTGCCTCCCAAGCACGCTTGCTTGCTTAGAGTTTCTCCAGTGCAATACTTCCTCATCACAGCCTCTCAGGCCTTCCTGAAGCTATGATGAAGTAAGAATTGTGTGGTGGAATCAGTCTTTAAAATGGTTTCTGCCCAAATTTCTAGGTCTGACTTCAGTTCTCTTTGGCATGAGAACAGTTACACAAGCTTTTAACAAGAAGTAAATATTATACAGTCTAGCAAATTAAAAGGAAATAAATACTATCAGCAAAAGATCATGTAATATGTAAAAATAGCAATAGAAACAAATTCAAAAGGGAATATATATGCTACATTATGATTAGGTATTATTTGATTCTATGTGTGGATGTCATATAAATCCTTCTTCACTTTCAATAGTGTCACTTGTCCTCACTTCAGCAAACAATGAACTACAATGCAAGCCCTGTGTATTCTGCAAAGATATTTAGCTTTGTAGCTCATGCAGTCTGTTTGCAGCTCTTACTTACACTAACGCATGCAAAGGGCTGAAGACAATGGCTACTCAAACAGGCATGGCTGTGTTCCAACGGAACTTTATTACTGAAGCCTGGCAGGAAATTCTGTCTATGAAATGTGGTTCACTGACCTGTAGGTGTATTTGTCAGGATTCTCTAAAGTAACAGAACTGTTAGAATGACCGGGGTTTGATTCCTAGCGCCCACATGTTATCTCACAACTGTCTGTAGTTCCAGGGAATAGGACCCTTTCTTCTAGCCTTTGAAAACACCAGCCATGCATGTTGTGCACATTCTTATGTGTAGGCAAAACACTCATAAATAAATAAATCTAATAAATAAGTGAATACAAATTTTAAAATATGGTTTTAAATATTTGAGCAGTTTGAGAAATTGGAATCTACTATTTCTTCTGAAATTCTTCAGATTTCTTCTTTCACACTTTAGGCACTAATATGATATAGATTACATTGTCTGGAGTCCTCTAAAGACTGTTGTATTCATGCATAATAATTCAGAGACTGTGTCATCTATATTATGTCTGTAGCAATTTCTCCATCTACCTATCTGGCATATACTAGACATCTAAAATTTGATCCAAAGTCCTGCTATGTAATGATTACAAATTCAGATTAATAGCCACAGAGAATTATATAGTTTACTCAGCGCAATGTAAACATAAAAGCTATAAAATTAAAAAAAATGAATTGCTTTGGTGATGAAATGTGCAAAGAATGAGATGCCAATATATAAACCAACTCTGCCATGGGAGAGGAGGACAAAGCTAGAGTCCTGTCATGCTGATTGTCTGGGAACATCTGTGTTTACTCACTGAAGATAAGACGAAAAAAGGCAATAAAACAAGCAAACAGAAAAGAGTGGAGAGCTGAGGCCAGGAGAGACAAGGCAGAGGTAGAATCCTCAGATCTTACAACTGCAGCAACCTCTGGCTCCATTCACATGCATGGATGTGGAAGAGCAAAAAAGGCCACGGCTAACAGAGAAGCACTTATATCAGGATCAACACAAAACATAAAGTTAAAAAATTGAGGTTTAAAATATTAATACAGAATAGATGGATCAAAGAGGACAGAGAGTCTGAACCCCAAGAACTCATTGGTGGCTTACAGGAGAATGTGTAGATTTTAACGGCACTTTGGGGCAATAAAAATGAAATGTCCCACTATCTTAAAGGGTTGTGACTTCTAATAGAATAAGCATTTGATTAATGAAACAACATGTACTATAAAGAAGAAGGGATCATAAAAAGCTGGTTTTTAACAGACTAAGTACCTTTTGCAGCTTGAAGTCTTTTATCACCTTGTAAATCACCCTGAGAGAGAAATAACTGAAGTGAGACAAGGCAGCATTGAGTAACAGCTTGCTCACCTTGGACTTGGGATCATGTTTCCCAAAATACTGACTTTGCTAGCACTCTCTGGTGGAAAGGAAGGCAGGAAAACGATGCTGGTCCTGCTATTGGTAAAGGTCCCTGAATGAATATGCCTCCTCCATAGGCACACCCTCCTCCTCTGTCAGTGGTTTAGAAGAAAATGTCAGCTACTGCATTCACCAACCAGAGTCCCAAATACTAGGTTCAGACGAAACTCTGGCTTCATCCAGGTTGATGCCGCAGAGGTCAAGGGCACATGGTTTTGTTTCCAGAGCCAAGTAGAATAGCACCTAGAGAGGCACATGAGGAAGACAGGCCAGAACATATGAGCATTTAGAAATCTCAGCAGGATGTGATATATTTCGAGTCTGCTTGTCTGTCATTGACCGAAAGAAGTCACAAGGATTAGCTCGAAATCAGGGATGATGGAGAAGTGCATTTACCCACGCTAGTTCTAAAGAGGATGAGGATGTTTGAACTAGATTAAAAAGATTCTATTGATCAGTCATGGATTGCATACATAGACTGACATACAGGTACCTCATTAGAGAGCCTGGATACCTCTGAAAATTTCTTAGGCCAGAGTAGGATGTTCTGCTTTGAGAAGACACGCCCACACTTGATTTATTTTACTCAATTGTCAGAAAAAAACCCCAATTTTCAGAATTTTGACTCTGACTTGTAGTCTGGTCCATAGTGAAGTTCTTTGTGAGGTAGTTATTAACTCTTGAGGCATATATGAGACACTCTGCTAGGATTATGCATGTGACCTTATGTTATTTTTGGAACAGCCTGTAAGATATCCATTAGACTTATTTTTTTTCCAGATGAAGGAGTTATATACATCAGCAAGTTTGGAAGTCTAGAGCTGGGATTTGAACCCACAACTATGTGACTCCAAATTTCTTTTGCATGTTAGAGGGATGCTGTAGGGGTTAAATACTTTATGAAACTGATAATAGAAATAAATGTACAAAATTTGGTTCTAAGTTCATATCTTTTGCATCAGCAATTCTCTTTGTGGCAATTTCTCATACGGAAAACATCTTTGGTATGTAAAAAGTGTTTTTTAAGGATGTTCATGGAAATATTGGTTGAAATTGCAAACTACTGGAAATAATCTAAAATAGCAAACATGGTATTTGATAATGCATCTTTAGGTAATAACAAAGTTATCTGAATAAACATTTGTGACATTGTAAGTATGCACAGGGCAAAGTAAAAATAATAGACCTGTGTTCATAGCCTGACAGCAAAATTCAAAAAAGAACACTTAAATGGTACTATAGAATAATATAATGCCAGGTGATGTCTTTTAAATGACCCACCCCTAAGCATAACACTGAATTCATCTAATGAATTTATATATTCACTTAGTGTGTATATGCGTTCTAATTACACATATCACAATAACAATTTTGTTGCTGATGAACTGTGGATATGATGGAGATCAGTTCCACTTGACTGTAATGGAATTGGAAAATCCCTCTGTCCTGTCTGCCCTATAGTGATTGAAACATCACAACCCATTCCTCACACATTCATAGTAAAGCTGGTGTAAACACAACCTGCCATGCTTCCCTGGTGTAAATTGTAGAGAATTACATAGAGCTCATTAAGACTTGGTCATGATGGAAACTGAACGTATTAGTGGTTCATATACTGGGCATACTGTGCCTTAAATCATTACTGTAGAGTACACTCCTTCAACTTACTTTAAAAAATAAAAATAGAAAGGGATAGTAATATGACTCAGTGGGTAAGGGCTCTTACTTCCATGTTTGATGACCTGAGGCACATTCCCAGAAGCAACAGTGTAGATGAAGAAAACCGATGCCTGAGCATTATTTCTTCATGGACTAGAAATACCATATTTTAAAATCTTATTATTACTCTACTTTTCAGGGAAATCCATGTTAATCATAGCAAATTTTGGAAATAGAGATTTTTAGTGGCATCTATAATCTAATCTTCTAGATATGATGATTTTTAAAATTTGTATTCACGGCCTACAAAAATAGACATGCACACACATGCCTCCAATTTACGTGTGTATACACACATACGCACACACACTCACACACACACACACACACACACACACACCACATTTATATACACCTATCAGTTGGGGCTCTTTAAAGAAAAGAAACTGAGGGAATGGATGTGTCTGACAAAAGGGGATTTATTAGCTTGACTTACATGCTGGCAACTGAATAACCCAATAACATCTGTCTCCTGTGGAGAGGTAAAGAACCTGGTGCCTGCTCAGTCAGTCCATGAGGCTGGATAGCCTCATGAGTCCCATGGAGTGCTGAGGGCATGCAGAACTCCTACAGAGCCCTTGACCTTCAGTCCCCATAGTAATGGCAAGGAAGCAACGATCTCGTCACAGTGGGGATGGCAGCAGCAGCGGCAGCAGCAGCAAAAGATTCACTCAGCAGCAAGAGGGAAAGGGACAGGCAAGCAGGAGGCTTTTCCAGGACCTCTATACATGTGGACTGCAGTGGACTGACTAAGTTGCTCTGCAGGGGAGAACCTTCTCAGTTAGTCCTTACTAGAAAGGCTCTCACAGTCACAGAGGCCTCTCGGTTGATTTCAGGTCCAAAAAGTTGAAAAGATTAATGATCACAGTTTGAATATGTACGTTTTACATGGTAAGTGACAGTGAACGTGTAATTTTACCAAGATGTCTACAACGCACATTAAATTTATGAAAGGCAGCAGGACTATAATTACAACGTTCAGGTGTTGTGCTACTTGGCTTAGAACTTTCAATGGAAAGAGTCTTCTGAGGAGAGAAGCCAGTGGCTTTAAGACCAACACTGGTTTTGAGATTACATGAGTAGTGTTCTAATAAAAATGCAAACCAAGCAACCAGGGCCACCATAAAATTCTAAACAAATGCCTCATTTAAAGTATTTGTGAGATGCAGGAATACTATTCTCATGAGTGCTTTCTTTTCCAAGTAGAACAAAGAAACAAAGACTAAAGATATTCCCAAATCTATGCTTAGTATTTTTTTAAAAATTGGTCAGTAGTAATATTTCTCCAGCTGGAATAAAAGTCCCAGGTTCTGTAATGATACTTGCACATGTGAGCTAGCTTTTACTAAGGGTGTGCTATGTGTACCTATTGTTTTTCATCCCCCAAACATATTTTGATGTTACTTTTCAACAACTAATTTTTACATTTAGTTGAAAGAATTTGTTCAATAAGATGCCAGGAAACATTGGATTGTTTTAGATCTAGTTCTTCTTTTTTTAAAAGGGAATTTGTAACTTAATATTATTCATTGGGCTTTTTTTCTAAATCCATGACCTCTTGGATAGTCCTAGTCAATCAATTTTAATCATCAAAAATTTTTAAATATAACAGTTTGAGTATATTTTTGCCTCAGGACTCCAATTACTTTCAATGAAAAATGTAAGGCATCATTAGAGTAAGAAGCAAATTTAACTAGGAGGGTGAAGTGATATCTGACCTATCAGAGTCTTTAAACATCATGTTTAGTACAACAATAAAACCTTATCAACTATAATATTAAGAAGCAAAACACTGATGGTGTATAACAATAGAGGGATTCTGGCTTGTGAACAGCTCTTAAGCACGTACAACCACCATCTCATTAAGGCTCTGAGAATTTGGGGAAATTTTTCTTCCAATCTCTACAGACAAATGGATACTGACTGAATTTGAGAAAAATTTTTGAATGGAGTTCAGGCAGTCATAGTTTGTAGTCATCAGAAAAAAATAACTATCAAATCTGAACAGGTGTTGTAATTTTCTTGCTCTTTTCAATAAAGTTGGATAAAAGTTGTTAATCAAGGAATCATAAAATTTGAGAATGGGAATTGTCCTTAATTATAGTCAAGGTACCGGAGATTACAAGGCATGAAATATTTTGTTGGAAGTCACACAGAGTTGTTCATTCAATGACTTTTGACTCTTTGTGCCTTCTGATATTCATTAGGGAGTCATTTGAAGGAGAAACTTTGAACTTTCTTGGAAGGATCGCTGCTCTCCAATATTCACCCTTATTGAACATGCCTTTATTTTGAGAACCTCCATTAACTTTCTTGGAAAATGAAAGTGGGCATCTTCAGAGCTAATGATCCATGTGGCCCTAAGAGCACCATGTGCTGGTCTCACACAGGTGAACCTTCTGTAAGTGCATGGGAGAGGGAAACAAAAAGAATTAAGAAGCTGTGAACATCACTTTCAAGGAACAGTGAGTATATCAGTTGATTTTCTCTAAAGCAAAATGAATGCTGTTTTTGAACTGTATTCACACCTCAGGAATAGCCTAAACGAATACAGCTTTGCTTGTTGATAGACAATGGCCCTTCACTAATCCATATGGTTTTGATTCTAAGCTATTCTGTATCATATAATCAATGTGCAATATCACAAAGCACCTCACTTTTTCAACTGAGAAGGAGAGCGAAAGTCATGGTTTTAGCCCACCTCACGTTTCTCCTCATCTTTCTTGTCTTTGATAATGAAAAAGTATGCAGCTTCCTCAAAGCTGTCTAAAGTGAGTAGCTGGAATCGTTGAATCATTTCAGGTATCAGTTTTCATCCTCTCCATAGGGGCACGCATGAGTGATGCGGACGGGAACGATATATTATGGCCTCTTTTTTCCTCCTGTTATGTAAACATTCCAAAAAGGGAAACAACATTAAAAATTGAACCCAGGAAAGACATATCATTATGAATTATGATTTAGCAGCAAAGTCACTACCAGAGAAAGAGAACCTGTCTCTCTTAGCCTGATGGTACTTGCGATAAAACACCGAAGGATGTGGCACCACTCTCCTTGATAAATTGAGCACTAGAAAAGCCATGAATGTGAAATTATCTAGCACATGATAAATCTGCTGTAATAAATAAAAATCCAATAGTCGGGAGAAGCAGGAACTGTGGGAAGTAAACTTTGTCTCAAACTGACTCAACTTTGGACAGGGTTCCTGGCCTCTGAGTTTGACTCGTTAGGTCCTGCATAACACCACAGAAATCCTTGTCTGCAAAGGAGAAGTCAGGGGAATGTACAGTTCACCTTTTAAAACATCCCAAAGGGTTTGTCAGGATGAGTGCTGAGTAAGTTCAAAATTCTGTGACTTTTAAATTAGTAGGAGTCATGTGGCCTTCTGACTGATCTTCTGAGAAGTTAGTCCAAGGTAAGTCTTTTAAACAAGCATTCCCTTTGTCTCTGAAGAATCTCCTTTGTCTTTGGTCAAAATAAATGTCTGTTTTAAAGTACTTTTCAAACTCCTATGAAGCATCTTTAGAAGAACCAAATCTGTTCCCTCTTGATTAAGCTTGTCAACAAAGAGATATTAAACACCCACAAGAGTAGTAAGTACTTATATATTTATAATTACAAGTGAAGAATTTAAATTCATTTGATTAAATCTAATATTTCTTGAACAAACTTTAGGAATTAGAAGTTCATTTGTGTTCATAATATCTCCTAGTTGTAGATAACTTAACTCTCTTGTAAAATTTGATTAAGGAAGAATTAAATCATCAGAGCAGATAGTTCCTCTTGTTCTGAAATGATTTCTCATGCCTCAGCAGGTTGTTGAACCCGTAGGTCAATACCAAATTGCTTTCTGTGCTTGCCTTTGGCTTCCCAGATGTGAGGTCAGCAAGAGTGTCCAGTCTTGCTGCGAAGTCACATCACATGAGAGAACAGGACTGAACGGGTTTGGCAGTACACTCCTGTAATTCTACCACTTCTGGAGTCTGAGGCAGACAGATTGTGAATTCCGGCTTCAAGTGAGTTAAAGGTCAACCTATGCAACTTAGTGAGATCCTGCCTCAAAATAGAAATAAAACAAAAAAAATAGGGTTCGGGATATGGCTTGAAGGTTGAGTGCTTGCCTAACACACACGAGACCCTGGGTTCAATCTTCTGCTAAGCACCACACAGGGACAAAAGAGAGTAAGAGAAAAAAAATATAAAAGGATTAGTTTTCATAGCTTGATACATTTCACATGCCCTACTCCTCATTGTCTACTGACTTTTGGTGATAAACTACAGCAGAAAGGATTACATGCTGCCATTTAATCCTTTACTATTTTCCCTACTTTGGCTGAGTCCAAGACTGTAGAACATTCTGAGTTTCTTGTCTCTGCTGCAAGGTGTGACAGAGTAAAAATTACAGAAGTTGGTTTTCTTTCATTTGATTGCTAAATATCAGTGCTGTTTGGAAACGACAGATGGCTCCAGGAAGCAAGGGAATAGAAAACCCTTGATGAGAGAGCTAGTCTAAGGGGTGAAGAGGGCAAGCATTAAAATGGTGCCTTCCAGAAGGAAAGCCCTACTCCCTGGTTGCCAGCTATGTGCTGTCTACTTTGTGAGTTCTGGGGATATCATGAGAAGGTGTAGAAGAGGAGACAGCTGTGGAGAGTCTGAGCACACAGATACGGAGTGTCACAAAGCTCTAGTTCCCCATGTTATTTGGTGACACAGAAATGCAGGGTCAGATCCTGAGTCTATATCAGTATGCAACAGGTTCACTCACCTTAAGTGGCTACATGGACAGAAATATTTGTCAGCAGTGACATGCGTAGATGGAAACGGCATGCAGTATCCCAACAAGGATAACAAGAATATCGCCATATAATGGAATGGACAGAGGACATCTAGGTTTTCTCTAATGCTATGGTTTCCTGGACCTATCAAGAGGATGGGAATAGGAAAAAATTGATAACATTTTTCCTCACTTCATCAATATAATCAGAAGTTCAAAGAAGTTTGAAATGAGAAGCAAATCTTCCTCACATTAGCTTACATATTATACTACTTGTTTTGACTATACACGAGGAACTCGCTTCGTTGGCACTTATTGATACACAGATCTGATTGCTCATTGGGGAAGCTGCATGGTACGTTGGATACAGGCAAGAATATTTTTTTTAAAAATATGAATGGATGCTTTGGTCTGTGTCTATCTGTACCAACCACCTGTGTGCAGTGCCCTCAGCTGGCAGAAGAGGGTGGGGTATCCCATGAAACTGTAGTTACAGATGCTTTTGGGCTGTCATGTAAGGACTGGGGATCAAACCAAGGTCCCCTGGAAGAGCAGCTGGTGCTCTTAACCACTGAGTCATCTCTCTAGCTCCCACATAATGTTTTTATGCCTGCTTTGTTAACTTATCTAATTTATGGGTAAAATGAGGAATTTGGACCACATGATTTTCAAGGATGTAACTCTGACGATGTGCTTCTGTTAGTCTCTACTGTCCTGTTTCCAAATTACTGGTTAGTGATTCCAGATTAGACCCTACACAAAAAGCACCTGGGTAGGAGCTTGAAGATAAGGTGGTAAACAAGTACTACCTTGTCCCACATTCTGCAGGCAATAGCTAGTAAACAGTCTTTTAAATTCATGGGATCTAATATTCATTGTCTCTTAGCCCATTATTTTCTTGTTCTTCTAAAGTTCCAAGTGCAGGTAGGTCTTATTCTCCAAGAACTGTATAGCAGGTCTGTTTGTTGGTTTGTTTCTAACAATTTCTCTTCTGTATTGTTTTAGTTGAGATTTAAAAAGCTCTTCCACCTGTAATGTGAACTGACGTTGTTGTTAAAGGATTTGGATGGTGGGAAAGTTGTCTTTTCCTCCATGGTGACACATGAAGAGAGTTTAGTAATATACTCAAAGAGGCACTTGGATTAACTGAACTTGCACATTGACAATTAAGAGACACCACCTATGGAACGCTTTCCATTCCTACAGCTAATGATATGAGCCAATCCCACGCTCTCATGTATGTCTTTAGTGATATCAGAGGGTGCTCAGGTGGATTTGCATCATTCAATCTAGAAGGCTTATAGAATTAAGCGCAGTATTGTATTAATAGTTTTTCTTATGTATTCAATCAATGGGCATTCATTCTACATATCAGAGTACGCAGTTCCAATTTCCTATTCTCCTCAGAGTACATTTGTTTGCTTTCATCACAAGTATGTGCCAATACTTGTTACTAGCTTGGACTACTAACCATTCAGATGAGGAGGGTGACTAATACTGCATGTTGGGAGGACTCTACATTGTCCCCTTTGGATGGGGATGGGATGCTCAATAGTGCCATCTTTCTGGCTTCCTAGCATCTTTGTTGTCCTAGTTACTGTTTTCTCTTGAAATTCTCTCATCAGCCCATTGACTTGAATTTGCATCCAGTGAATCCCAGCTTTGCTATTATTTGTATCATCCATCTCAATAGCCATATGGAATTTACCTTATGGAAGTCTCCTGCCATTGTTCATCCCTGAACACATGGTTAAAACAAGTCAGTTATGCTCACTTATTAAAATAAAAATATTTTAGGAATGTTATGATGTAGAAACTTATTTTTTGCCAATATATTAAGTAACAAGATTAACTAACAACTTTAAGTTTGATGATTACTACAGTATTGAAGAGCTGGTGATCATAAGTAATATTTTGAGGTAGTTATAAAAGCTTCACTGCAATGTGAAAATATCAGTAATGTAACTCTGCTGATGATTCTAAGGTTTAGCACATATTGAATTAAATCTGAATAGGATTATACATTTTAGTTGGAGATTATAGGAAATAGAGATACATTTTCCTAGTTAAGTTCATGATCTCTCCATGAGTTTTACCAGGGAGCAAAGGCCCCAAGACATAAGATAAATTGCCCAAATCACACTGTTTTTAGTCAAGTAGGATTCACTTTTGGTTCCTGATACTTTATTTGCCTTTTGTGTTAGGTCTAACTGCTTCTGTTGACTGACTTATAAGACAAGATGGACTTTATTGACGATATTGTTTTGTGATTCTCCCATACTTAGCTTGCTCTATCTTACATTTGAGTCTATCAATTCCATGCAGCTCACTCTTTCTCAGGTACTTTAATTTTGCTTAAACATGAGTGCTGTGCAGGGGAACTGTGACTTTCTTAGTATTCTTTTTCACTGTTATCAATCAAGAGAACATGTTCTTGCTTATTTAGAGAGAAGCAAATAGAATCACAGTAATTCTGGCATGGAAAAAAGAAGGGAAGATATAAAAGATTCTTTCAGACAATCTGGGTCTGAGTTTACTGTACTGATCCTTAAATTCGATCATGTTATGAAATCTACAAAGTCATAGTAGCTAATTTAACAAAGATTTGAAAGAAACATATTGTCTTGTCAATGAGTCTTTGGGAGAAGAGAGGAGTAGGAGAGGCTTTGCACACGGATCTCAGTTCTCTTAGTTGCCTGGTACTTCTACTTAGATCTCCAGTTATTTGTTTGCTTGTTCATTTTTTTTTCTTTGAAAGGAGAAGAGATTGTGGAAATTGTCACCATATGATGGGGGAGGGTTATCTGTTTATTGTGTTATTTTCATTGGTCAATAAAGAGACTGCCTTGGCCCTTTGATAGGAGAGAAAATTAGGTAGGTGGAGTAAACAGAACAGAATGCTGGGAAGAGGGCTGTGAGGCAAAAGCCATGGAGTCAGCCACCAGGTCAGACTTGCTGAATCCTTCCCGGTAAGCCACCACCTCGTGGTGCTACACAGATGATTAGAAATGGGTTAATCAAGATGTGAGAGTTAGCCAGTAACTAACTCTCTAGAGATAATGGGCCAGGCAGTATTTAAATGAATACAATTTGTGTGTTGTTATTTCCGGGGCTAAGCTATCTGTGCGGGAGCCGTGTGGGATGAAAAGCAGGCTTGCCCGCAACTCCTCACTACAACCATATCCTGAAACACTGGGGATTTATTCGTTTGGATTTTTCCTTGCCGCTTTACTAATGCTGTCAGAGTGGAGTCACGGATAACATCATTGATATTTAGATCTGGTGCTTTTTTATTCTTCCCGTGTACGGTTTTACCTTTTTGGCTACTGTGTGTGCTTTTTAGGGTTAGGTCACTGATATAAAATGTTTTATTTCTTTACATATTTCATAGCCTTTAGAATGGCCTCTTCCTACAAGCATGTGTAGACAGTTTAGAGGAGAGATTCTTAACTTGTGATTCAGACCAGGGCATGAATTCTATCTTCACGTCTGGTCTGTCTGTCCCCAGCACTAACCTAACCAGCTATGCCTTAGTTTTGTCACTGAGTGTGACTGACTCCTATAGTATATTTTAGTGAAATGACACTGTGTAGAAGGTGTGCCCACAGTACCTAACCCGTAGCCAGGGTTTAGGAAGACAATGATTACTATTGTTATGACTCAATAAGTATTTGTTTTATTGGGTGCTTTTTACAGCTAGTATTCAGGATGCTTCTCTTGTACTTTATTCGAGCAGTTTTGGAAAATTGGAGCTAAATAAGGTGAAAGCCTGCAGAGTAGAATAGCATTGAGCTCCATACATATAAAATACATACATGTTTATTGTGCAGGTGTCACGCCCGTTTGTCTTCCTCCCTCTATGAAGAATTGTTCCCATCCAACACAGACCATGTTTTCACTTCTGTGTTTTTACAGCCCCATTTAGTAAGCCAGTGAAACTGTTCATATTGCTTTCAAAGAGCTAAGAAGAGAAACCATTGGAAAGTGGCAAGAATTGTGCTAGGATTTTAGAAAACTGATACATAAAATCATCCCCCCCCCACTTCCTGAGGTTTAGAATGTATTTGAGAGAGGGACCCAGAGGTCTTAGACGAACAGAGAGTCAAATTTTAAAATGTGACTCATATTTTTAAAAAGTCTAACCAGGTAGGGGAAGATGACACTAGCTTTGTGATCTAAAACATTCCGCAAAATTATGCTGATGATTATTGAAACAAAACAAAACGTGACATTGGAAGTGATTTCCTTATACTTGGAGACATGACTGTCCAGAGGAAGAGACATCCTTTCTCTTGCTCACTGATCTGAAAATAGAGAGAAAGGTTCTGTTCTGACTGCTATTTCTTCTCCCAAGCTTCATCTCTTCTGTTCAGAATAAAAAATAAATAAAACAGGCGGAAAAGGGATGTACACTCTTCTAGTTGAGTGGTCCTTAGAGGATAGCCCCTAGATAGGAAGCAACCATGTCGCTTTTATCTTGGGAGTTGTCTAAAGCCTAGTCCAGACCTTAGACTGTACTGGTGGATCAACAATCTGGGTTTAGCAGGTTTCTAGTCTATGTGTACCAGCAATCTGGGTTAGGAGGGCTCTAGTCTATTTTGACACAAGCTTAATTTTAGAGAATAATGTTTTGATTCTGTGTTTTATCATCCTGGTTGGACATTAGTATCTCTTGAGGAAGCTTTAAAATGACACATTTGGTGCCATAGGCAAGACAGCTTTGTGAATCAGACTTATCAGGGGACACATAAGTCTTGATGGATCTACAGATGATGTGAGTGTCCAGGACCAGCCCAGATATACTGTACTTCTTGACTTAAGCAGTATAGTAAACTTTGAAAGTTCTTGTGCCTTCAAAGCTCCTGTGTTAAAGGCTTGGCCCACGGATGATGGTATGGTTACCAGGAGGTAGTGGAACCATTTCTAAATCTGACATAAAGGAAGGAATGTAAGCCATTGGGGTGCACCTTTGAGTGGGGAATTGAGGCTTTTAGCCTTTTCCTTTCATTCTCCCTCTTCCTCCAACCCTTCTCCTCCCTCCCTCCCTCTCTCCTTCTGTCTCTGTTCTGTCACTGTCTCTTTCTCTGCCTGCTTCTTGGCCATAGCGAAGTGAGCAGGACCTTCACTGTTTGCATCACGTCATGTTCTGCATTGTCATGTGACCAAAAGCAACAGAACCAACTTGAATGACCATGGTATGGAATTTCTGAAGAAGTGGAAAAGTAAGCCAACTTAAACTTTTTGTATTTTAAGTTTATGTTCCGGGTCTTTTATCACAAGAATGGAAAACCGACTGATATGCTATTGAAATAGGAATCTGTAAAAACGCATAAAGAACATAAAGCTGGTTTTAACTTAAAGCACTCATTCTTTTCCTCATGTTTTTTCTTCTCCCTCAGCCACTGGCATCAGGTGAAGTGGTCAGAGATGGCATCTTGACCCCCTAATGGGGTCTGATAACTAGGAGTCTTGTGGGATAGTGAGTTCCTCAGGCATAGGAAATTCAGATACCGTTGCTGGCATCTCTACATCTATCACTTCCAATAGACAACATGGCTTTACTGGCCCTTGCAGTTCTGCTTCAGAGGGCCAGTAACAAATACGGATGAGAAACAGACACTTCTAACTTTGTAGGGTGGCTGCGGATGCGAAAGAACAAAAGTTCTCGTTGGAAATGTTTTCTCTTGGAAGCACACCAAGAATTCTCTGGCATAACACTGAAGAGTTTATGGGGGGATTTCTTCCACGTTGTTATATGCATGTTAAATTCATGGGCACTTTCTGCCCTCCAAAAACATGTGAAGCCATTCAGTACATTGCTCCATGTAGAATGATTAGGAAATGAGGTCATGTGAGTCTCTACTTCCCAACATTCTTCTAGGCACCCACCAGGAAGTGTGCCTGTGTCATTATGCATGGACCTCCTCTGGAAAAGCATGGTCTAATAGAAATATGTAAGTTACAAATATGAGCCTCTATGTAATTCAAAATTTTCCATTCACCACATCAAAAAATAAAAAAAAACACATGTGCAATTAATTTTAATAACATATTTTATTTTACCAATACACTGAAGACATTTTTGCTTTAGTGTGTAAAATTATAAACATTTATGTTGAAATCAGAATAATTTTTAAAAATTTTCTACCAAATTCTCAAAAGGTGGTGCATGTTTCTTTACTTTTCAGGACATCCTAATTCAGACTGGTCACATTTTAAGCACTTGATGCTTTTTGTAGCTTACTTTTTGTTCTTTTTGCACTGTTGGTGCTCCAGTCTGGGGCGTGCAAGGTGGGCACATGCCCTATTGTGACAATATCCCTAGAGCCCAGTTCAGATGCTATTCTTACCTCTTATTCTTTCCTTCTTATCTCTTACCCCTTATCTCATCTTTATCCTCATTTTTTAATTGTTATTATTTTGTTTTGAACAAATAACATTATCTATAACACATGGATGTCTTTTTGTAAAAATAAACCAACAAACCAACAAAATCCATGCGTTCTCCAGCTAGACAAGTTGGAGACTTCCTAGCAATGCTAATAAAAAGACATTTGGCCTGATATATGAATGTAATTTGCTGGTTGCAGCTCAGGAGTTCTAGAGACAGGGTCTGAAATGCAACCAATTGTACATATAAGACATATTATGAGTAGACTCGTTCTGATCTTAGCCTAACATGGTTTCTGTTTGGCCCATGGAACTTAAGATACTAACCAATTAACCATATTTAGAAACCCTAGAATCCAAATGCCTAGTGGCATCATCCTTGTGTTGAGTGAGTAGTTCTTACTTTCATTCATTCAGTGAAAAATGCTCTCCTGCTTTGACACATCAGAAATATATTTTCTATGTACCAAACACTCTTTTGTTCTCCTAAGCCTCTAACTTCACTATCTGCATGTTGGATAGATGGCAATAAGAGCACATTGTAAATGTTTGCATGGTAACCTGCTTCCATCTTTATGCTGCATTCCATTATGAAGATAAATTGCCTCAGGAAGGGATACAGATTATTAATGTGTCATTTGATATATTATAACAATAATGATTCAATAATTTCTTTTATGATCGACTAATATAATATTGACCTTTGAGAAGAAATAAGCAAATATGCTGGCATTGTAAGGAATGAACTCCATAGCCAGGAGTGAAGGGATAGAATACTTTCTTCAAATCTTCATATACCTATTGAATGTTGATATCAATCTTTTGTTTTTTATATAATTTATTAAAACTTCACCATGAAGAATTTGCAAATAAAAAATCCTAACACACTATATTATATTTCTGAGTTTCTGACTTCTGGCCATTTTTATGTAAACTTCTGATGTTTCTATGCTTCCATAAAACATCTCCTTAGGGCTGCATAATACACAATTCCATTTGTTCAAAGACCATATTAGATTTTTGATACAGTCAAAACCTTGTTTAACTACTTGACCTTATATTCAGTTTTCTTTCAGATTCATTATCAACATCTCAAAAGTAAAGAAAAGCATTCTTTGACACTATCCAAACATAGTTAATGCTAAAATAAACTTACATTTTAGAAAGAAACGTTTTTAAAAATAAGCTCTTAATGAAAAAATATGAGTAGTTGGGATTTTTAGCCAACCATAACACTGAGTTCTTTAGAAATATTGGATTATAAAAGGGTATGAGAGAACGTGATGGTCGAGTAAGTGCTGAAAGCATATTGATAGCAATTAAGACTAAGCCAGGATTTAATTTTCTAGACAACCTTGGAGAAAAAGTAGCTTCAGACTTGTGGCTCCTGCTACTCTAGGGAAACGATATCAAGAGCCACATGAAAAATGGCTTAATTCTTATGAAGCGGAAAACTTCTTCTTGTTTCTAACATTTAAAAGAGTAGGCCACTAATGGATAATTCAGCAGACACAGCAGCTAGACAAGTTCTGTAGTGGCAAAGATTGGTAGAAAGAATGAAGGAAAGACAAGAGGGAAGAGGAAAGGAGGTGGAAGCAAAGACGATAGCAAAGAAGAAAAAGAAAGAAAGAAGGACAGACGCATAAAGATGAACTCATGAACAGGGGAATAGGAATGAAAATGTGGGGGAGAAGTCATGTTAGTGGAGGAAAATGACTTGGCCATCAGAATAAAGTGCCAGGAAATGGCCTCCTGTTGAGTTGGCCCCTGACCTTCAGTCAATCACATATCTTTCAATACTCTTTGAGAGGATGAAGGATTTGGCCTGCATACAGAGCTATTTCTTGGCTGATCATTTTTAGCTCTTAAAGATGCTTCACTGAATGAGGTATCAAGATAATCTCCTCAGCACAAATCACTCCACAAACATCAGTCTCTATGCTGAGCAATATTAGTTGGAGGTCTAACTCAAAGGAAAGCAGAAGTTATGTTTACTTATATTTTAATGGTTTCTCATTCTGACTTAAAAACAAAACAACTGGTGGCAGTACAATGCTAAATGGATATTGATAGTTGCAGCCTACTTTAAGAGGTGAGAAAGGTCTCCTTTAACTATTGTTAGGATCAGAGCTAAAGAGGGTAGTTTTCCTGGTGTGGATGCTGTGGTGACATTTGGGTTAGGGTTCATTGCAAAGTCACCATTCCTGCAGATTACTTGGCGACAGACTTTGGGGAGACAGTCTGATTCTCACTCATCTGTAGTGCTGCTGGGTTCGATTTTCCTTTCTGATTTCCTTGGCAGACTTTGTAATCCTTAAAAAAAAAAACTCTGGCACTTGTTAAACTCAGAAGATTATTAGGGGTTGGTATCTTTGAGATATCCAACTTATATGTCTGAAAAATTTAATATCCTGGCCCTACTGCATTTGGTTGAATAAGATCAAGATGATCGAATTTGGGGAATATATACAGTGATAATTTTAGCTCTCACACATTTATTGTATGGGCATCAGATGGATTTTAATCATATGTAGTTCCTGTCCTGTTTGAATGTCTTTTAATAAACTCTGCCCATATTCATTGAGGAGTCAGTCAAAGGGATTTTGGGCTTGACTCCATGAAGAATCTGAGACTAAATGAGTTGTTCACTGGCAGACTATTGCAAAGCAATAGAGCTGTGGTTTAGTATGGAATTTCTGACTCCGTTTTGGTTTTGTAAAGCAGGTTACCATCTGTCTTTTAATTCATTAACTTACATGTTTTGCAAGCAGATTCTGCAGGCTATGGAAAAGATTAGATAATTTTTTAAATAATGACTAGTATACACACACGGTGGGCATTCAATCTATAATTTAATAATTGTGTTTCACCCCTGGGATATGACTTACATCTTATGAGGCAATTTTTAACTCCATTTGGTTGTGGTTTTAGATTTTCTCTTCTAGTTTCTGTGCCCACTGATTGTAAGTGGGAAGTTATGATAG
This sequence comes from Myodes glareolus, assembly GCF_982192425.1. Taxonomy (NCBI): domain Eukaryota; kingdom Metazoa; phylum Chordata; class Mammalia; order Rodentia; family Cricetidae; genus Myodes; species Myodes glareolus. The sequence goes on along the minus strand of NC_142048.1, from coordinate 31,910,814 downwards.
AAAGGGATCTGTTGTGGAGAAGGACAGTGATAATTCGGAGACCTTAGAGATAAAAGCCAAACACAACAAAATTATAAAATGGCGTGTGTTAATTGACACAGGAGCCAAAAAAGCCTACAGGCACCATCTAGTTTAGGAATGAAATAAGGTTATTAACTCAGCAGGCCTTAAGGCTGCTTTGTCACAAGATCCATTGATCAACAATGTGACTTTTTTTTTTTTGTCATGTGGTCTGCAGAATATTGAACTCTACTTGGAATTCTTTTCATCTTCAATTTTAGGAAGATATTTGCACAAATATGAATTGAGGTTGATATTTGCCCTTCTATTTTGTTTCTGAGATAGGATCCTGTCTCAGTTTTTAGAATCCAGAGCTTACGGGTGTGTGTCTCCATACCTGGCGAAGGATCAGCTTTAATTCTTTCCCCATATTTAAAACATATTTAAAACATATCTTTCAGTGACTTCATTTCCGATGAGAGATATGCTCTCCTCCTTATCTTTGTTCTATGGATAACATTATTTCCACATTCGATGACTCCTCTTTTGTTTCCTGTTTCATCATTTGCTTTCTACAACTTAGTTATGCAAGTTTGTCTCTTTATATAGTTTTCATGATGTGCTTTTCTGCGGTGGGGGTTGGTGAACACTTGTGGACTGTTGGTGCGAGAGTTTACTGAATTGATCTCACATATGTGCACATTAGACTGTCCAAAGTTGTGTCTGTGTTAAATTGTGTAGAGTTTCTTTAGTCCACATTCAAATTTAGCAGTATATTCTTCTGTAGTGCCTTAGTTGCTATCATTTCCATCTTGTATATTTTTATGGGGCTGCGTATTGAATCTAGAGTCTGATATATACTCAGCCAGTGATTTTCTACTAATCTTTCTCCCAATCCATTGTATATTTCATAACACCAAGAAAATTCAAATATTAGTTTTAAAGTTTCACTTTGAGCTTTTCTTGCTGATAGCATTTTCTCTACTTAACTTTTAAAGCATCTTTAGTTGTACACATTTAAGTTTTATCTTTTAGGTCATTTATATTTTTGTATTTACATGTATTTGTATACCCCCACCCTTTCCTTTAAAGTTGTGTTAAATGGGAAGAGGACTGTGTTAGTCTGGATTAAATTACTTTTCCCTGCAGAGACAAGACCCTCATGAGTTCTTTATACAGTATTCTGTGAAGGATGTTTTACACTTTTTTTTTTTGTAGAAAAGGAGATTAATCTCATCCCTATGCGAGTGCAGGGTATTAGCCCTTCTAATTTGTTTGGGTGATTACTTGCTCTTATCTCAGGTTATTTCTTTACACAATTACACAGATCAATATTTTCTTGAAGACTAGGAAAATACAATGCTTGCTCAGGCCACAGGATGTTTAGATATTTGACTAAACAGTGTCTTGGGAATGCTTGCTTGAGTGTTTCGAGGTGAAATCAATAGTTGAGGAGGCAGACTGAATAAAGTAGATTGCCCTCTCCTGTAAGTGGGTACCGTCTTACCGACTGAAGGACCAAACCTAACACACAGACACACTAACAGGGAGCTCTCCCCACTAGACTGCTTTGGCTCAAGGTGGATGCTCTCTGCCTTTAGAATTGAGCAGCTCTTCTGGTACATTTAGTATTTTTGACCTTCAGATGATATATTAGGTCCTATGGGCCTCTAGGTTGTTGAAAGCAGATCTTGAAACTTTTTATACCCCATAGTTACATGAATTAATTCCTGATTTCTCTCTTTCTCTCCCCACCTCTCCCTCCCTCTCTTCCTCCATCCCTCCCTGGAGTCCGATGACACAGACACAGGGATGTTATTTTTGTATTGTACTTTCTAGTTCTTTAGATACCTTGACTTTCTCACTCATATTTTTATGTCTGCAACTCATGGAGTCTGTTAATATCTACCTGGGTTCCACTTTAGTACATCACATTCAAAAAAATTTTTTATAGCTATGAGATGGGCAACTGTAAGACTCGCTTCATCTTTTTATTATCTATTAGAGATTATTATTATTTCTCGATTTTCTCCGTAATAAAAAACTTGTTTTGTGTAATTTTGCCTGAGATTTTGGTTGCTCTAGGTAGGAGAGTAGAGAGTAGATCTACTTCATCTTAGTAAGAATTGGAAAACTTAGATTCGTTTCCTGACCTATGATGATGGGTCTGATAACAAAAAAAAAACATTTCAACAAAATGCAGAGCTTAGAGAGACAAGATCATTTAATCTGATTTATAAAATATCGTCATTCTAGTCAAAAGGAAAAAAGTAAGTACACAGAATGGTAACAGCTCAACTATCTGGAAAGCTTTGATCTTTACAGAAAAGTGTTCTGAGTGGAGGTGGGGAGGAAATTGGCACTGGCAACAACACAGGTGTAGTGCTAAGGAAATTAATACAGGCTGCCTTCTGCTTAGCAAACAGAACTTAGTGAGATGGTCATTGAGAGCAACAAGGCATGGCTAGAAAATACATCAACGGGGGAGCCGAGCCTCTGCAGGACGTGTGCAGCATTCTTCTAAGTAGAAACCTGTTAGGATTTATTCACATGCGTTTTCTCTTTGAGGTATGTACACAAACACTGCGTACTGAGTATTTGTTATTTCTTACTATAAAATTGAAGCTTTGGAGATAGAGGGAGGGTTTAACAACTATGAGTACATGCTGCCCTTGCAGAGGACTTGGGCTTGGTTCCCAGCACCTACTGAGTTGTGAGTGTGGCTCACAACTGCAACTCCAGTTCCAGAGTATCTTATGCCTGACGCACATATGTATGCAAAACATGCAGGCAAAACATATCTATGATAAAATAAAAATAAGTCACTTGAAAAAAAAATGAAGGCTTTCTTAGTATCTACTTTTGACTTGCACCCTGTTGCCTCTATAGATTTCAGACGGGATTCATCTGTTCCCTTTCTCTCAATGATTTAGTTTGGATTAGTAATGAGTGAATATGTAACGTGAAAGTCAGAAACTGATGTACAGTAATGACTTGAGTTTATCAGTAGAGAGACTAGTGTTTGAATCTAAATGGCAAAAGACAAGACAATTTATATGCTTTGGAGTCGTCTTTAGGGAGCACTGAGATATATTTTCATAGACTTATTTATTTATTTTGTTCAAAATGTAGCTAGATTTACCTGATTCTATCAAAATTAGCTAAATAGTATGATTTTATTACTTACATGTTAAAAAATACATGATACAACCTTATATTTGGACATAGCCCCATTCTACTTGCATGAAGGCCAAGAAGTATACTGTAACTGTTAAACTGTTAGCATAAAAACAGAGTCCCATAATATTGTGATCTACTTATGAAGAATATGTAATCATTGCTATCTGGTGAAGAGATACTGAATGTGCAATTCTGTGAGTATAGGGAATGCATATTTATTCTTTGTTTTAGTTCAGAAACTGTCTGCAAATACATGTACAATGACGAAGCATGTTTACGATTTATGGACATATCAAAGCAGCATGCTAACACCGGTTTTATGGGGAAAACATGAGATATCATTTATAAATACTACTAAGGAGAAAGACCCGCAACATAATTTTGAGGGTCCAATGAGAAATGATAGCATCAGTACCTTGTTAACAGCTAATGTTATATCATTTTAAGGCACCGACAGTGCAACATTAGCCAAGCCCTTTGCTCGACATCACTCAGAGATCTTCCACCTGTCCAGTCATGCTCACTTAGAACATATAAGAAGTAACATTCAATTTTAAATGAACTCCAAATCATATAATACTATATAGATTTTGCAACTGCCCAATGTTGGACAGCCTAATATTTCTTCCAAAGAACAGTTGGTTGATTTATATAAAAGCAATTATTGTGTGCTACTCTATCGATCTAATTAGATTTGCTATACATAACACCACAATTATGCAAAACATGCTGAGATCTTAGACTTTTGAAAGCAAAAACATAAATGTGGGACTTGTGATGGCAGATATTGTGCTTCATGTGGAGAAGAACTGAAGTTCTGTTTCACTGCAGACTGAATATTGCCATGGAGAGCTGAGCATCTGAATTAGTTACATCCCTTTCATCCTGCCATTTTGTTTCCTACCAACACAAACACAAAAACGTAAAGCCTTGACCTTAACGATATTGTGACTGAGAGAATTAACTTGGTCATAAGAAATTAGGCTCCTTAAAATATCTCAGATGAAAGATCTTTGCTTTGGGGAGCGGAATAAGTTTCTCAAGACACATTTGTTTTCATTATTTGATTTGCTCGAACAGAAAGTACTCATAATATGGACTAATATACCACAAAATTTTGATTTAAAAAAATCTCTAAAAGCCAGAATGAGACTCTTTACAAAACTGTCAAGATCCTTTTTTAGTCTCCCTGTCTCCTTCCAGTTTGTCTTCATTTCTTCTAAGGATTTAAACACAATAAGGATTATAAAAATCACATTAAAATTGACAGACTCTAGGCTAAGTTTCACCTGGAGTGCTTGTTAAAAAAATGCAATTTCTGGTGTTTCATTCCAGACCCACTCGATGCGACTGCAGACAGGCTCTTAGGATCTGCATGTTTCTTAATGCTTTCCAGATGTGTCTTACAAATACTGAACTTAAAAAAAAAAAATAAAACACCACTGCCCTCAAGTTTTTAACTTCTATCAAATGAAACTTTTAATGGATATAGCTATAATTCGGAATTACAATTGATTAAGGAAATCTGCTTTTAATACACAATTGCTAAAATACATAGCTGCATGGCCTGATATATACAGATGTCTTGCCTTGCAGGAAAGAGAAATTTGAACCTCTGCCTGAGTCATATTTGAAGTTCAGCTGTGAAATTCGAAGGCTTTTAGCTGAATTTTAATGTCAGGGGAAAACCAGGTTGTCTATGTTCTCCACTTCTCTCTGACACTCGTTCACTGTCTAGAAGGTAATCTCTATGCAGGAATGGCTTATCGTTGCTCCCTGGATTTCTCCAAAAACCACGGGCTACAAAGTCAAGAGCTGTAGCCTTTCCCGGCTTTCTCATCTGAGCAGTCAGTGACATAGAGCCCTGGCAGGCAGAGCTTGCCATTGATTTAATTTGATCTTTGCAGGGAGGATTAAAAATATTGCGCTCGCCCCAGTTTGAATGTTGCTGCTAAATTTCGATATGTCAGAGGCTCTTTTCCATTTTCTCAGTGCCAGTGCTGGCTTGGATGGGAAGTGACAGCCTTGCAGCCTTTGCATCGTCTTCTTTAGCTTGCACATTTTCACCCATGCCAGAGAAGTCATCTAGGGAAAAACAAACAAACAAACCCCCCAAAAAATGAAAAGCAAAAAACCAACAACCTCACAAAGAATATAAGAAGAGCTTCTAATCCAAATGCTAATGGAAGACAAATAGAGCTTAAAATAGCCATGGTCAGGCACAAAACCTTCCACCCGCTGCAGCACCTGCCCTGGTGTGATTTTCCTGTTACATACTGATGCTCCTTTGTTGCCCAGATGAAGGTCTTAGGAATTTCACAACAACATTCTAACCAGAGAGCTCACCTAGCATAGGGACTGTGTTCAGGAGGGTTTAGTGATGGTTATACCCTGCTTGTGAAAGCACTTTTTTTTTTTTTAAAAAAAAATTTCCACCTCCTTCCCTCCTTCCATTTCCCTCCCCCTCCCGCCACGGATTGATCAAAACACTTGCCTTCACATCATCTCATTTAATTCTTCCTTGAACTGGATTTGCTATGCAAGGTAGGTACAATCATTGTTAAATTATAAACAAAAAATTGGCTTAAAAGGAAATAATTAGTGAAGCTGTCATCGGACCCCAAATTTCTGCTGAATAAGATAAAAAGGAAACCGTCTCTTTGGAAAGAAAAGAGCTATGAGCAGTAATCTACCTTTTGGTATCTATTTTGTTGTCTTGTTTCGGTGTCGAGATGTTGATAGCTACATCTAGCTCACAGGAGGAAGACACCGCTTTTTCCCATTCTAGGGACCAATATTTTCAAGAATTTTGGATGTGTTGGAGTATACGAGATTCTGGACTCCAGCACCCATGTTGCTATTTGCTGCAGAATGTGTGATTTAGCATTTTAAAAGACACCATATTTCTTCTAGATGCATAATAATGGGTTTGCAGAGTTTTTAAAATCCTGTTTGCTATCCTGATTGACTGATCTTCTTCAGCTACAGATATGATCAATGAGACTTGCCAATAAATCCTAAGACTGCCCCTCTGCACACACATAAACTGACATCAGTGGAGCATCCTGCAGTCAGGACTTACTAAGTGTTATAATTCTAATACTTCATGCCTGTGACAAAAGATGAGAATTAGTTAATAAAGCCACAACCTGCACCTGTTTTCACAGCTCAGAATTTGGGGAGATCAGGAGATGATGCAAACTGAGCCGATACGCTGAAGCTAAATTTCCTGTCCTCAATATGAATTGTACTGTCTGGTTTCTTCAATGTGGAAAATTCATTTGAAGATTTTTTTTTCTTTTAGCTAGAAGAAGATATCATTCCACTTCTGAGTCCTTATCATAGGAGAATCTGTTTCCTCCTTCAGTTAATTGAACTGAAACAATGCTATTACAGTGGTATAATGTAGACAGCAAATGCATGTGTGTGCCATGGCTGATAAAGAAAGACTATGTATTCCACTGACTGTTACAAAGAAGCACCCATATTACCTTCTGCTATCCCAGGATTTCCAAGGGTGTTGACTTTATGCTTTCTTCCCCAGTTGTGTTTGGTATGATGCTTCCAAATTTATTACTGGAGAAGTTTAGTAAACATCAAAGTAAAATAGTTTTTGTGGATGTTGTTGCTTATGGCTTTATATATTTCATATTTTTCTTTCTTGGAAAGGAGTTATTATTACCTCCTGTTACTCTCCACACAACAGTTATTTGTTTTATTTCTGTTATCATTTGAGAAAGTGGACGGACTGGCCCAGCATTCTTATAGATTAGCTGGCATTCTTTTGAAGCTCTTGTTGATTGTGTTTTGTGGTTTCAGTTTTGCAGTTTCGTGGTAATGCAACAAATGAAACACAACAGGAAATGTCAGACTGAAAGGAATGTTGTCTGTCCTCCAATTGGAGATGCTGATGCTGCGGCACACTTTGTCAGCATTGATTCAAATCAGAGCAGCATCTTCTCTGAAGTTGCTTTGGATATATGGACACTAAAGAATAACAACTTGAGCTCATGAACATTCCAGTCTTGTAGATGCTGCTGATATTCAGGCCCAGCATGGGTAGGAACATTGAGTCTTAATCACCGTTTTACAAATCCATCTCAGGTATGATAGCATTTCTGCCATATCTAAAAATAGGACTTGTTATTGGTGAAGTTTCGAGACTGCTGTTTCTTGACCCTTTCTCCAGTGAGTAATCATTGGTCTAGCCCCACCATGACTATTTTTGCTTACGTGGACTTCCCTTTGTGTGTAGCTCCTGTGTAATTAGTTATTGAGGGTGACATATACTTGTATAAGACAGGAGATTGGGTCGTGAAAGACCATGGGTGTAGTTTATCATGTTAGGTTGCCTAGGGAGGGGTAGAACATTGAAGCATGGTGACTAAGGTAACACATGCCTGCTTAAAAAAAGTGATGGCCGAGTGGGAAGAGAGGGACAGTTTAGGGTGCAATCTGCATAAATTGCACAGAAGTGGGAGTGGGCGGTGGTGAAAGATGTGCAATAGGGTGAAAAGTAACTGACTCAGAAAATGAGTCATCTCTTAACTACAGGGGAAAGAACTTTGCCATGTCAGAGAAAAATCGCTATGCTTTACCTTTTGAGTAAGAGTGCTCACATGATGGGATGTTTGTGACTTTCCCTGCATCGTTGACATCTCGAGCTCCAAAAACAAAGATAGACATCACATTGGAATCAATATTTCTATTGTAGATTTGAAAATACCAGAAGGTCTTCGTGGATTAATTCATAGACAGCCAAAGGTAGATGATAGCACTGACCATAAAACATTTGTTCTCAAATTTAACTTTAAGCTTCTTTATGTGTTTTCCTTTATTTTACAGATCTTCTCTTCTATCTTATCCCTCCTTTAAGTTAAATTGGACAATAGTAAATCTTAAATTTAGAAGCAATGACGATCACTTAAATTTAGAATTATGACAACTGCTACCATCGGCAACGAAATTAGCTAACTGGATGATCACTTTGTTAATGACTGCTAAAAACTATTGCCTTATTACCCACCTGCAAGTCCTGGCGATTATCAATTTATACTTGGAACGTTTTATTTTATTCATAACTTGTTGTTGTTCAACAGGAGTGGGGAAAGACTACCAGGCAAAGAAAGATGAAATGAAGGGAATAGGAGAGTCAGTGAGGTCAATATGGTTCGTGTCCCTTTATACTTCAAGCTTTGGTTTGACTGTAGTCACATGACATTGGGCATTTTAATCCAGCTCTGAACTGGACACCCTACCATCACTGGCCTTACCTCGGCTGATACAAAGAAGTGCTTAGCTACTTTCTTTGGCTTCTACTTTTAGGAGAGAAAGACACCCCAGTGTCAACCAACCTCTGGCCTCTACAGGCAAGCATAGGTTCTCTCTCTCTCTCTCTCTCTCTCTCTCTCTCTCTCTCTCTCTCTCCCTCGCTCCCTCCATCCCTCACTCCTCCCCGTTATCTCACACACACAGAAAAGTTTTGTTCTGATTTTAATATAACAACTTCTATTTAATCTTCTGTGATATCACCCAGTGAATATTTGTCTGGCCTGCTTAAAAAAGTACAATCAGAGCTATCATTTAGGTTTGCTTTTTTAAAAAATTGAAATGTTAGGAAAGTGGAATCCTACATTAACAAATTTATATTCAATTGGACCTCATTGTTATTCAATTGGCATAAAATGATCCAGAAATCTATTTATCCTAGTAGGAATTAAACAGTGAGGCATTCCCATCATTTGATCCCTAATTTTAGTTTAAGGGCGGCAGAGAGCATTTCCGCCCTCTAACATAGTGTCTCTCAAGGATCCAAGTTTATTGGCATAATTTAATGGAAAAATTTATGCTCCAAAGAATTCATTTTTCTTCCCAAGCTTTGTGGTTTTCAATTTCTCAACTACTGGATGATGTTTAGTTTACATGGGAAAAAATAATCTCCACAACTTTTTGATTCCCTTACTAACATGGTGGGTAGAAAAGTATGCCAAAGCTAGCATAAACCCAGGATATGATCTCATCCCTATTCGTGTACTTGGGGGTGTTGAAATGTGGTTACTCTTACATTTATTTTCAAGCTATAAGCTTGAGCACCAGTTGTCTCTTTTTGAACCGTTATTTTAAAAGGTGATTAAGTCCACACTGCAGTCAGAGACTCTTCCTCATCTATCCTCCTCTTCCATCAATTTCCTTCTCAGGTGTCAGACATGAATTTCAGTTTGAAACATTTCCAGTCTTGTCTCTTAGCAATTTCCCCTGTTCTGTCTTTTTCCCCCCTTGCCGTACAGGGGCTTGAACCTAGGGCCTCACATATGCCAGGCAGCAATCTACCACTTAGCTCTAGCCTCGGGCTTTGGTTTTACTGTTTATTTTGAGGTAGGGTCCCAGTAAATTCTCCAGGCTTGCCATAACCTTGTTTTGGAGCCCAGAAAGGCTGTTAACTCCTTGGCGTCCTGTCTGAGCCTTTGACGTTATTACTGGCCAGGGCCACCAAGTATGGCTTTTGTCTGTTTCGTGTGTCTGATTTCCCAATTCCTTTTAACACTTCTGATTGACTCAAACTTAAGGAGACAGAATTTGGAATAGACAAAAACCAGGAAGAGCCGAAATCCATTTTCAACATGCTGACCAATATGACCTTGGTGCCCAAAGGAATGAACGAAGACTGAAGTCAGGCCGGCAAATGGCCAGGGCCCTGCACAGGCACGTCTGTGCTGCACAGATGCCCGTGCTCAGACTTTAGAAACTGCACTGGAAACTCAAAGGTGGCTTCTGTCATTCTGTTGACACATACAGTGTTGCAGACTCCTTATTGAAAAGAGTAAAATCGAAATACCAACCTGAAAAAAACACCGTGTTTTTATTAAAAAATGAAGGTCATGTGTTCAAGCATTTGCTTCCACAGCATTTATAGGGAGGTGAAATCCAGTTTGAAGCTTTCTAGCTAATGACTTTTAATAACCTCAAAGCCCTTTCCTTTGTCATTTAGGCCTTCAAGCCAACCCTCTTAAAACATGGCTTGCACCCAGAGTTGGCACTGGGCCTTATATGTTACTATAGATTGTGCAATATTTTTTAACGTGACTAACCCCTGGCACACGTAAAAATGGTCATTTAGATAAGAGTGTTTCCAACAGCAGAACACTAATGTCTTTTAACATCTCAAGATAATCTTCTCCAACCATCTTCTTTCCTTCTGCCTCCTTCACTGAATACACGCCCTGGGAAAGAATCCCGAGAAAGGGGACCGCAGTTTGAATGTTGCTAATTTTATTAAGTGTGTAATACTAACTCAGTACTACTGAACTTTCGTGAAATGATGCTAGCGGATTTAAGTGAAAATTCTGCTGTTTCGTCAATGTGAAAATTGGTGAATGGCTAGGGTGCAGGTTGGTGAAGTGATTCCGATGTTAACCTCTAGGGGCCACTCTAGGCCACAGTTTGGTTTTTTGGACGCTGGTCTCAGAGTCTATTATGATTATGATTCCTCGAGGCATTCCCGGAGAAACTGGGAAGCCCGGGTCCATAAATTTAATTTTCCCTATTTGGGGTCATTCTAGTTGAAGTGTTTAGATATAGGTGCGTTAAGCCTATCCCTTAAGGGGGAGATAATCCCTAAGATCTCAAAGCTTTCCTGCTTCTTGGCTCTCTGATGATTAAGAATCTGAGGACTCAGATCTGGGGGAGCTGAATATCTAAGTTTATCTGGAGCCAAGCAGTGGTTCCCTAATGTTAATATCATCATTCTCTTTCCTCTAATAACCAATCAATTTGTGTGGTATGGGGCCAGGTAGTCTTTAACTCTCCATTTACTGTGAGAAGTAGCCTGGTGCTGTATTATCGCGGGTAATACATAAGTCAGGCTGGTGTATTTGTGGATTTTAAGACAGACTCTGATTGGTGCAGGAGTCTGCTCGGTGTGGTGCCCCTGCTGCATGGTCTCATATATTCTGATGTTGGAAAAGTTCTTATATTTCAAGATTTCATCTTAAGGAGAAATTGAGGTCCAGAAATTAACACAGTTATTTGTGGAAGAATTAGTATTCAACATAAAAAAAATATTAGCATTCTAGCTGAGGTGAGGATTCGATTTCCTTTCTGAGAAGCCGGACGCTTTAACGGCAGTAAACACTTCAGGGCTTACATGCAGCCCTTTGTCAAGTTACCTTTGCCTCAAGTGGACAGTGCTTAGAACGGCCGGCTATCCTCCAGGGGACAGTTTTGCCCATAATATAGACCACAGTTGCATTCAGTTTCCACACACGTTGATTGTAGATAGCTACATTTATTGTAAGGGTTGAAAGGATAGAATACTAAAAATATGGTCTTTTACTGGGAGGACACTATTTCATCTGTCTCAGAATTGTGGACAATGAAGTAGAAATTAACTGGCTGCTTCCTCCTTTCCTTTCATATAAGGAGTTCTTAGAAAAGAATTATTAAAAAACAACAATGATTTCTATGGGATGACCAGAAATAGATACAATTTAGTGGCTTTATGAATATTGCGCCTGCAGCATCCCCTTTGTATAAAGGAAAGAGTAGCACATCTTATTTCTTTCGCTTTTATCCTTTTCTCTCTGAGGGTAAAGAGGACCCTGGGAGCATGTCACATTTCTACTAAGATCCATGTCCCCCTCTGCTCCCCATTTCTGAGACAGTGTGTCGTTATGGAGGACGGAGTGTGAAGAACGTGGGTAGACCATTTTTATTTATTTTGTCTATTGATTTTGGCTTTAGCAAGATGAGAAGGTTTTCCTCAGACTTTTGTGTGCAGAAGAGCCATCTGGGCTGTGTTAACAAGCATATTCCTAGACCTGGCTCTCAGTGATGGGTTCTTTCTGGAAATGCCCAGGATGAAGATGCCATGGCTCCTGGAAATTTGAGGAACACTGCTAGTCTAGGTATAATAAGAAAGGTGGGCTGTGGCTAGAACAGCTTTCAGCTTCCTGATTGCAGCCTTGTTGGTGCCTTGGAATTTCTTATTTCTAGGCTTCTTTCTCCTGATGGTAAATCTTTTTGCTCTTGAATCTTCCAAGGCAGACTGAAGAGCAGAAAATCAGATTCACAGAAGACTTACATGTCAGAGAATAAGATTTCTTGACAACTGTGGAAGAGGTCCAGATAGCAAGTTTTCCTCTTGCATTTAACTAGAGAATAGAGAGTTGCCATTGTTGATGCTGCCCATTGTGGAGAGGAAAACAAATCCTGCTTTCCTATTATCCTTCCATCCACCAATCTCCTTCCTGGGCTTCCTGTGGGCTCGACACAACTCAAGGTCCCCTAAGCCTGGTACATATGCTTGGTGGTGGTCATTTCCGGAGTCAAGGAGCAGAGCAGGGGAGGGGGAGGAAGTGTGGATTGAATCTGAAGACAATAAACTCAAGCATAAAATCAGTTTGGCCTAGTGGAGGATCAGGGAGGGCTAGTATGCAGTCCAAGGTGATTGCATGGGTGAGTAAAGCAAGTCTTGAGAGATAGAAAAGATGGAAGAGAAAGTGGGAAGTATACTTAAACGCTTTGGCACAGGAGACTACTTCCTAAATATAACCCCAGCAGCACAGTCACTGAGAGAAACAATTAATAAATGGGACCTTCTGAAACTGAAAAGCTTCTGTAAAGCAAAGGACATGGTCAACAAGACAAAAGGACAGCCTACAGAATGGGAAAAGATATTCACCAACCCCACATCAGACAGAAGATTGATCTCTAAAATATACAAAAAAAATCAAGAAATTGGTCATCAAAAGTACAAATAATCCAATAAAAAAAATGGAGTACAGACCTAAACAGAGAACTCTCAACAGAGGAATCTAAAATGGCTGAAAGACACTTAAGAAAATGTTCAACATCCTTAGTCGTCAAAGAAATGCAAATCAAAACAACTCCGAGATTTCATCTTACACCTATAAGAATGGCCAAGATTAAAAACCCTGATGACAACTTATGCTGGAGAGGTTGTGGGGAAAAGGGAACACCTCTGCATTGCTGGTGAGAATGCAAGCTGGTACAGCCCCTTTGAATATCAGTGTGGCAAATTCTCAAAAAATTAAGAAACAACCTTCTTCAAGACCCAGTAATACCACTTTTGAGTATATATCCAGAAGATGCTCAATCATACCACAAGGACATGTACTCAACTATGTTCACAGCAGCATTGTTTGTCATAGCCAGAACCTGGAAACAACCCAAATGCCCCTTGACTAAAGAACGGATAAGGAAAATGTGGTATATTTACACAATGGAGTACTACACAGCAGAAAAAAATGACATCTTGAATTTTGTAGACAAATGGATGGAGCTAGAAAACATCATTTTGAGTGAGGTAACCCCGACCCAGAAAGACAATTATCACATATACTCACTCATAGGTGGTTTTTAAGCATAAAGCAAAGAAAACCAGCCCACAAATCACAATCCCAGAAAACTAGACAACAATGAGGACCCTAAGAGACACATACATAGATCTAATCTACATGGGAAGTAGAAAAAGACAAGATCTCCTGAATAAATTAGGAAAAATGGGACCCAGGGGGAGAGTTGAACGGGAGGGGAGAGGCAGGGAGGGAAGCAGAGAAAAATGAAGACCTCAATAAAAATCAATAACAAAAAGAAAGAAAAGAGAAGATGGCTTCACTCAAAGCAGAGGGGTTCCACACTGTTCTGAGGATGAGGGAAACGGGTCATCAGGATGGTTTCTACAGGGCTGTCCTTAATCTCACCTCAGTGTTAGGACTGACATGTATGAGAGGAAATATGTCAAGTCACATACCCTACCCACGCTGATTATCTCAGTAAATCTGAGCCTGACACACACTGCTTTCTCCTGCCCTCAGTTTCTGACTAAAGTTTGTTTGAAATGTCTCATCTCTCTGTGTGTCTTAGTGTCAGTGTGATTAGAATGCTACAGAAAGCTGTGATTGGATCCTGTGGGGAAGTTAAAAAAACAAAGCCTTATATCAGCTGTCTAGTTAGGGATGAAAAACCAGAGCAGATGTGCCTCGATGAATGTTTATTTTCTATGGAAAAATGAATTCAGTCCATGTTTTCAGGCTCCCTTCTGGACTCTCAGGTAGTGGATTTGGAGTCAGGTGCTGACTAAAGATCTTTGAATTCTTCCTTTCAATTTAGGAAGCTCTTTTAGGGCCAGCGTGTAAGAAAATCTGCGATGTTTGCCTAAAACCAACTAAGTGAGGATTATGAGAGTCACAGGCTGCATGTGGCTTCATAAATTCACAGCATGGTGAGCCCTCCAAAGGGATTGGGCTGCTCCTGCAGAGCCGGCTTCAAAGGCTCTGCTCAGCAGTTCATCCAGATGCCCCGCTAGAAAAGACAGGCTGCACACTGCACCGGCTAGGCCACCCACCTTCCTGGAAACACCCAGAATTTTTGTTGTAGGCGAGTAGCACAGGTCCACAAATAATTTCTGGAGTGAGCGAGTTTAATGTTACCTTTTTATTTAACAAAGTCTTGAGTTTCAGACAGATACTAACTTTTGAATTTTTTTTTAATTAAGGACATTAGTAAGATATTTGAGCAGATGTTAGTAGATCCATCCTGTATAGTTTGTGTGTATGTATGTGTGTGTTGTTTTTTATTTGATTTCCTTTTGACATTGTTTACCAGTCTTTTATTTTTTTTAAAAAAAGTCTATATATTGCTGCCCCATTCAATCCATCATTTTGCACTTGAAAAGGTCATGGCTCTCTCATCAGGAAATGTTTGAGAAGCCTATGGCTATGATTTATTGTATGTTCATGCCCAGATAGAGATTCTTAGGAAGCAAGGCCCATTAGTTTCTCATAAGGTCATTCCTCTACTGTCCTTTACAAAATGAGTGTCAATTGTGCGTGCTCCAGGTTGAAGCGTTCTTTGGAATACTTTAAAGGAGAGAGAAGGCATGATTGGCATGTGGGGAGTGACTCAGAGGCCCTGGACAGGTACTCTACAAGGTGTTAGAAAGTCTATAGCAGTCTTTACATACAAATCTCTTTTAATATTTAGTTCATAAAGATGAGCATTCCCTAAAATACTTAGCATTTTATTTTCTTATATTCATATTCTATGGTGGTTTAAAGTGCATAGATATGTTATGTATACATGTTTTTATTCCTTCCCTCAGGTTCTTAGAGACATTAATCAATTTTGATATAAGGAACTGAGCAGGCGCATACACAGAGAGACACAGACATATTCTCTCTCTGTGTGTCTCTGTGTCTCTCTGCTTCTATCCCTCTCTCTCTCTCTCTCTCTCTCTCTCTCTCTCTCTCTCTCTCTCTCTCTCTCACACACACACACACACACACACTCACAATTATGGATTGAAAATAATCATTAAATTTTAGAGCCATCATATCTATATTAGCTAACACCAGACAATGTTTGGTTGAAAAAATGAGCACTTTGGGGGGACAAACAGAGTTATGAAGTCAAGAAATTTATTTTTGTATCTGAGAAGACATTTTGAGGGAGACAACTTTTGATTATATTGTATTTGTTCGATGAGGGTAAAGTCAGATATTAGATATGTAATGTTTACTATGGCCATCCAACTTGTAAAATATTATTTTCTCAGTACATACTATCATCCACTTAAAATGTATCAGTTGTATATTTTCTGATCTCTCTGGATATCTTCTTACCTCAAAACTTAATGAGAACCACTTGATCTGCTCTCATGAGTATAGGCTCTTACGTTGATTATTGAGAATGAGACATGGAACAAGACAACTTGTTTCGCCACACTTAGTCTTCAGGTGTTGTGAGTCTCCTGGCATTAAGCAACACTCATAGGATAGAAACATTTTGTTAAATGAGAGGAGACATATGTGAGCAAAAATTGCAAAGAAGAAATGATAGTTTGCATCAAACCTTGGGATTTCCCTGAAGGAAACCGCCTACACTGAGCCTTCTCTATGGCTGGTTAGTGCTTCAGTGTTCACGGAGAGTTTAGAAACTTGGAGGTCTACAGCCTAATCATGGTTCAGCTTGAGCTAGCGTTAGTCCCTCAGTAGACATTACCTTGACTACCTATATGACTGTGCCCTTGTGCTTATCAAATGAAACTTTTGAGAATGTATTAGCTTATCACATCACTGACCACCATCAATCCAAGGACTGAGAATATTGTTAGATAGCGTCTGAGACCCAACACAAATTTCCTAGCTTGAATGTAACTGCCTTCTTGATGTTTTTACCAATATATTTGAAAATGGTCTGAACTCCCCAGAGTTGTGACCTCCACAAAGGACATAGTGTACATGTTTCCCCTCCCTCACATATCACACACACACACACACACACACACGCACACGCACACACATGCACGCATGCACACACACAGAGTAAACAAAATTTTAAAAGAGAAAATATTATATAAATGTATGGTGCTATAATTGCTAGTTGCTCTGCTCTCCTCTGGTATCAGCTAAAGCCTATACATGGAGTAAGAACCACGCATTACAAAGTTACATTTTTGCTTTTGGTTTTCAACATGTGGAACTGCAAAAGATTTTAAGAAACACTAGCGGATGCATTTCCTTGTCTGTGTTTGGAATAGCAAAAGGTAGAAATGTGTATGCCATCAGCTTGACAAACCTACGGGTTTCCTGGTTGTCTGGTGAGGTTCACGGAGTACCTCCTAAAAGGATGGAAACAACTCGACACAGGAACATGGCCTTTCAGCAGCAGACACAGCTTCACAGCACACGCTATTACTTCTTGGAAAAGCTGCCATTCCCCTTTCTCGTCTCTAGATCACCGGACGACAGCTCTGGCAGGAACGAATAGCAGGTGGCATGACATGTATTTGTGGACTGAAGGTGATAGGTTGGCTTTCACATATTGCCATGTCTCTTTCTCCAGACTTGCCTTCCTTTTTTTTTTTTTAGGCTCAACACCTCTTGTTAACATAATGATTAGATTCAAGACCTGCAATTCAGTCAAGATGCAGTCACGGGTCACTGGACTGCTATTATCACAGCTGGGGCTACAATCCTAGTTTGCCTGTTGAAGAACAGCGAGTGTATTCTTCTCAGCCGTCCCATCCTGGGCAGTGTCAACCTCTCCTCACATTCTCTCTCGAGAGGCTGGTCTGTTAGGCTTCTTTGTTTTCTGTTATTTCAGGGTCCATGAGGCATGTGTCAAATGTCTCCTTTTAATTTGTCTATGTTTGCCTTAGAGGCCGGGTCCAACTGGATGTGATCCCAGCAGCTGAAAACGGAATGGGGAGGTTCCAGCACCGTGGGCACAGGGGATGGAAATTTGAAAGGCAGCGTAATTGTCCAGTTTTCACCTGTCTATAGGCAAAAGTAGATAATATTCCTCACACAGGTCTGCCTGAAACAATGGAGAAAGACTCTCTTTATCATGTAAATATCTCTTAAGACTGGTAACTACAATTATTGGAGATTTTGGGCATGGTATACTAGACAAGCTTTTGGAGATATATGCCTTACTAATGAATAGGCAAAAAAAAATGGGTTCATTGTTTTAACATGAATAATGAGGAATTGCTGAACAGAGTGGTTTACCCATTTAGTCACAGATCTTGGGACATGGAGGCCTATGTATCAAGTACCCAGAGCCATCTTTAGATACATAGATATTTCAAGGCCAGACTGGGTTACATGAAAGCCTGTCTTATCCAGACAAAACAAGTATAAATAAATATTTAAGAAGAAAATGAAAATACCCTGTGACCTCTAAATGGGTTTGGAAGTCTTAGGGTCGTAGTCATTAGCTCAAGATGATGCTTATTCATGTTTGGTCCCCCTTTGAGAAACACTCATGCTAAAATAATCATAACGGTAGGAATTTTCCAATAGAGAAATTTGAAACAATATAAGGACTAAATAGGGTTTAAATCCTAAGGTATTTAGAAAAACTTTGAAAAATTTTTCATTGTTTATAAAAACCAGTTAAACATTACACAATGGCTGTAACAAAACATTTAATATCTCTGTAATATAATGCTTTAATATCTTTAAGAATTTTATACACTGTTTTGATCATATTAACCGTGTACCCCCTACCCTTGTACTCATTCTGCACATGTGATTCCAGGGTTTTAAATTTTTTCATTAATGACACCTCCTCATCCTTAGATATTATTTTGATGGTATGTAGATTGCCTACCTGGAGGGATGTTCTATCTGCTAGCTTATTATAACTTTTTAACAGATTTTAACTGTCAATTTCAGCAGCATGTATCCTTTCAGATAATCTCTCAGCATCCTTTTGTAAGGTTTCATAACCTACTGACATGAATTATACCTGTCCAATTAGCATTATCCTTTTCAATATTATGAATCCTCTCAACTAAAGCCTATATCCTTTCTAAAAGTTTCTCATTCTTGACCCTGTTATCAAACCATTTTTTTAAGGATGTAATATGAAGAACAAAGCTAATAGCCACCATGATCACAAAAATATATGTACAAGCTAGCTCATATAGCTCTTGTAGAATTCCATCCATAGTAGAAATAAAATGGTTGTTAATTTTCTGGATGGTGATATTGTCTGTCATTATCTTGGGGTTGGTTTATAATTTTCAAATTTATTTATTCTGCTAGCCTTTTAATTATGTAATGCCTTGCATAACTACATCTTCTTAGTTTGAATACAGTAAATTTTATCAAATGTGTTTTACGTTTAGTGTATTTTATTCCTGCCTAAGAAATTTTGCTCACTTGAATGCCATGGATATTTTATTTTCATGTTATTTTTTTCTAAAACTTTCCATAATTTCTTGGTCTATTAAAACTTTAATATCCCCCAATTTTTAATAGCCTTGCTATGTTAAAAGGAATGCATAACAGTTTTCCTTAAGTATTTCAGTTCAAACAATATAATAAGGATTTATGTTCTTAAAGCATGAGGTGTTTTGAAAAAGAATGAAAATTCAGAAAAATATTTCATTTCAAACTTAAGTAAGCATGGTTACTTAATAATGGGATTTATGTTTCTGAATTGCATAAATTCTCAAGTCTTGGTACTGAACCATACACCAACATTTCTATACCATTTCCTATGTTAATTTTTTGCACACTACTTGCTTTTTATTACAGACACCCTTAAACACTTAATTTTGCAAAGATACGCACTGGATAAACTGGGTGTTTTGGTGTTGAAAGTGGAAACACCCTGTAGCTAATGACTTATGGTGGTTCTGACTGCAGCTTGTAGTGTTGCTTCCCATACAAAGATAAAACACTCCCCACTAATTTTCTGGAGTATTCCAAAGCACCTTTATATGTAGTTTGATTCTGTATTGTTCAGCATAGCATGTTCATATTTGTAATAATCTCAGATTAATTTTTACACAAAATAAAAAATGATTATAGACGTTAATTGGATATTATATTAACCAGTGCTATTAATTTTTACAAGTCAAGTGGGCTTATATTTGTGGATCTCTTTCTAGGTTCTGTTTCACTGCTGTGTTTTTTCTATTGCTTATGCTACTGAAACAGTGTGTAGAAAGTCTTGAAATCTGATAATATGAAGTTCCCATGCTTTTCTTACTTAAGGTTGCTTTGGTTATTTTTACTCTTTTTTTTTTCAAAAGGGGATAAATTTCAGAATTAGTTTGTAAATTTACTACTACAGAAGTAATCACACCTACCCCGCCAGTAGTTAAAGTCATCTACTAGTTTGTGGCTTAAAGTGTGTCTGTGGGAAAAAAAGAAAGTTTACCTTCTCCTTCTATAGCTTCAATCTTTTTATTTTTCTAGTCAATAGCTCTTACTTGAAGAGAAAAAGCAAAACAAGAACAAAGAAAAAAATCAAAAAATAAAAGAACAATAAAAATCAAAAAGGAAAAACAAGAGTTCTACTTAATCAGGAAAGGATAGTCTTCTCCTTGATTAGTTGTTGGTATTTCTCAACTCAGTGAGTATCACTTGATCTTTGAAGGTTTTAAATACAAGGAGTCTAGATGCTCATCCTCCCACAGGGCAGGAGTGTGGCCTTTTCATAAGGGAAACAGGACCTGCTAACTGGGTGTCTCAGGGTGAGTCTTTTCTCCACGCTCCTTCAACCCTGCACAGCCTGCTTCCTGCTCCTCTCCACACTTGAATCTTCCCGCATGGCATGCTCTTTTGCTGCAGGGTGCTTTATCCCGAATGTCACACAGGGAACCTCCCACTCCCCTGATCTGACCAGCTCTGAGAATACTGGCCTTCAGTCACTGCTGGTTTAATCCATTTGCTGAAGCAGTCCTCTTTTCCATAGGAATAACCAAGACTTGAGGTTTGTGCCCATCAGGTAAAGCAACCTCAAACAGATAATCTGGTGACATCCATTTGCATCTCCTTATTCAGAAGAAAGCAATGAACACCCCGAAAGTCTGCCATGATGGGTCTTCCTCAAAGAGATTTTTCTTGGAAGAATAGGGAGGCTTTAATTTTGTCAGGACTGGGCCAACAATTCACTTTTATGTTCAAAGAAAATGTGCAAAGACCAGAACAAAAACATTGAGTTTATTTCGTCTAGCTCATTGGCATCCAAAAACTACAAGCGTCCAAGCATTATATTTCACATGATTTGATTTTATTAAAAGATTGCAGGTGTGTGGGGAAATTTGAACAAAAGAAAAACATGTCTAATTAAAGTAATTAAAGTCATGGCTTCCTAGCTGTCCAGATAAGGCTATTTCTGTCTTTAAATGAATTAAGTGTTCTCTCTCTCACTCTCCTCTTTTCCTTCGCACCCCTTCTTTTTGCTTCTCCTTCCTTCCTTCTTCTCACTTCCTCTTTTTTCCTTTCTCTTCATCTCCTCTCTCCTTTCTCTCCAATTTTAAAATAAAATAGACCCATCTTGCCAGCTTTATTGTTGTGATGAATCTCCAACATATATAACATGAGGAAGGAAGAATATAGTTTAATATCATGATCTCAGATGTCTCAGTATATAGAGCCTAGAACACTGATTCTGCACATATGGTTTGGCTGAACACCATGGTGTCAGGAGTATGTGATAGAGGCTTCTAGCTCCATACTGGACAGAGAAAAAAAGAAAAAGAATGGGACCAGAGACAATTTAACTCTCAAAGACACATTCTCAATGACCCATGTCATTCAGATAGGGCCCCCTTTCTGAAATTTCCAGAACCTCTTAAATTAGTGCGACTAGCTGAGGAGCTGTGTATTTATCACATGACCTTTGAAAGTGTAATTCCTGTGGGAATCTTAACAGTCCCCTACATTTCCATATTATGTGACACTTTTGAAATAGAACTTTAAAAAAATGTTTTGAAAAAGGGTTTCGTTTTGTAGTTCAGAATACTCTAGATTTTGTGCAAGTGCAGGGTTACTGGCGTGAGCTACACAACTTAGCTCTAAATAAAATTTTTATTTTATTATTCACGCCCAATTTTAGCTGTTGATTTTTGACACAGACAGAATACATTAATTTTAAGGAATCTCACTTGAACTTTTAGTATAAGAATTAAATTTGCTGTTACACCTCCCCCCATCATTTTGACTTGAAATTTGATTTGAATTACTTTTAGCTAGGATGCACCTTTTTTTCATTAAGTTCATGGCTTTTTCTTTATTTTGCGTCTGCGTATGATTAATTTGTTTGGCTCTCTGATGCAAATCTGAGTTGCGTTTTATTCATATGTAAAAGACACAGTAGTACATCATCACTTCTCTTTTATCACGTAGAGCAGATGGTCCATATCATTGAAATTTATAAGCAACGTCAATGCCATTTTCAGGTACTAGGTCAGAAGAGATGAAGGGGCTTTTCTGTAGACTTGAAAAGTACGAATGGTCATTAACGACATAGTCTTTAACTTTTGCTGGTTTAGTTTAATGACTTGAGGAGAATGCAAATCTATACTTGCTTTGTAAAAATTATTCTATTTTCTAAGTTGATTCCTCTTAAACGGCACTTTAAGTTGAAAATAAGTGTGTCTACATTGAACAGTATTTCAGTCAAGGTGGTTAGGAGCTGTGGGTATCAGAACACTGATAAGAGCTCTCTCAAATGGGTCCCCTCATTTCCTTATAACCTAACATTATAACATCAAGGTAAAAGACAGAGGACAGCTTGTGAGACTTGGTATTCTTGTACTATGTGGGGTTTTCTGATTGAGCTCACTCTTCAGGCTTAGAGGTAAGCACTTTCAACTACTGAGTCATCTCACCTACTCCTACCCAAGTTTATGAAAAAAATTCCTACAAAAGGATAATTTAAATGATTTTTACATTATATGGGAAAAGAGTGTTATATAGCCTTAAAATGATTAAACAGAGAGAATTTAACTAATTATCTCTAATTATCTTTAGTTTTTATGCTGCACTTGTTTAACTCTGTGAAGCTGTGCTTCATTGCCTGTTGAAGACACCTGATGGTCTAATAAAGAGCTGAATGGCAAATAGTGAGGCAGCAGAAAGGATAGACGGAGCTGGCAGACAAAGTGTATAAATAGAAGGAGAAATGTGGAAGAAAGGAAGAAGCAAGTTAGAACAAAGCCAGCCACCTTGCCAACCCCACAGAAACAAATTGCAGCATAAACAAAAGCATCAAGTCCTTACATCATTAAACAAATGTTCCAGAGCATAAAGAAAAGTAACACACCTTCAGATAATATTTCACAACATTTTCCCCTTTTTGTCTAAATAGAAATGAAAGGTTTTTAACTTTAATATAGTAAGACTAAGTATATGAAACAGAACAGTAAAAATTAATTTACAATATTCTGTCCATTTGCACTCAGGACTTTCCTGCCTTATTTTGGCAAAGTTCAACCATCTTTTTCCCATGTATCCTGCATGTCTAGTCTGCACAGCACATTGTCAGTTGTCAAAGGCAAGAGCAATTTCTTTGCCCAGTGACTAAACTCCCACAATGATGTGGGATGTCCTTCTGTATATGTGCTGCTTTTATTGGTTGATGAATAAAACTAATGGTTTAGTAGAGTAAACCCAGGTGGGAAATCTGAATAGAGATACAAGGAGAGAGAAGGCAGACTCAGAGCTGCCAACGGAGAAAGGTGGCACTGGAACTTTTCCGGTAAGCTACAACTTTGTGACGATACACAGATGAATAGAAATGGGTTAATTTAAGATATTAGAGTTATGTAGAATACACCTAAGCTATTGGCCAAGCAGTCCTGTAATTAATATAGCTTCTGTGTGATTATTCGGGTTGGGGTGACTGGGAAACGATTGAGTTATCTCTGTTTACATAGAATGAAAGCAAACTCCATAAAGAGTTTCTTCGATGCCCAACATCTTTTTTTAAAAAAAATTATTTATTTATTTATTTATTTAAAATTTCCACCTCCTCCCATCATCCCATTTCCCTCCCACTTCCCCCACTCCCCCAATCCCTTGCTCTCCAGTCCTAAGAGAAGTCAGGGTGCCCTTCCTTGTGGAAAGTCCAAACCCCTACTTCCATCCTAGGAAGGTGTACATCCAAAGAGACTAGGCTCCCAAAAAGCCAGTACATGCAGTAGAATCAAAATCCAGTGTCATTATCATTGACTTCTCATTCCGCCCTCATTGTCAGTCACATTCAGAGTGTCTGGTTTGATCACATGCTCGTTCAGACCCAGTCCAGCTGGCCTTGGTGAGCTCCCACTAGATCAGTTCCACAGTCTCTGTGGGTGGACGCACCCCTTGTGGTCCTGCCTTCCTTTCTTATATTCTCCCTCCTTCTGCTCTTCATCTGGGCTTTGGGAGCTCAGTCCAGTGCTCCAATGTGGGTCTCTGTCATTATCTCCATCCCTCACCAGATGAAGGTTCTATGGTGATACTGCCTAGGACAGATGTGTCTCACAGTCATAAAAAAATCATAAGTTAGCACATTTTAAATGCCATATTCTGTAGGTCTTCAAAGTGCTTAAAAATCATTTATCTATATAATATATATCTTTATCTGACTGTGAAAACATACCTAACATATCTACAAATTTGTTTGCTATAGATGACTAGCTACTGACCTGTGTTTCTTGATTATCCTAAATAGTTCATAATAATAGCTTTTAAAAACTAGAATTTTACCTTACATTTAAAAATGAACTACATAGATACAAATTACATTAATATTTGTATCAATACACAAAAGTTCTTTAAATAAGAGTAGAAACAAATACAGTGTGTTGTAACAAAAATGGCTTGAATTTTGTATACAGAAGTCCAAACCAATACAAAATATTTGAAATTAATAGTTGTTTTTTTAGTTTAGAGTAGGTTCAATAATGTACTCTTTTTAATCTTATCATTCCTATATTCCCCTAAATATAACAAAATTCCATGACTCATGGATTAACCAAACCTCCCATAACCCAATTCTTGGGAATGTGGGCTTTGTGTTCTCTAGGGTGTCTCCTGTTGTCTGAGAACAAATATCTTTAGGATCTTGAGAAAATTTGAGATAATGGCCAAGTCCTGGGAAGACCCACTATAAACTCTGTTGATAGATAACACCTGTCAAGTTTCAGGAGGTCTCCTTTGATCAAACCAGATACAAATCAACCTGAAACAAATCCATGGTCTCTTGTTTCCTGTGAAAACAAAAGCAAAACCACTTTTCCAAAGCATTTTTTTTTTTAAATTTCAATTTGACAAATACATGTTTTTTGGCGTTTTTAAAGTTAAGTCATTCCTAAAGTATCTAGGCTGGTCTATTTCTACAGTCCCTCTTTCATTTCCAGGTCTCTTAGCAGCTGCCCTTTGCTTTTCAGCATTCAAAAAAAAAAAAAAAACCCTCAAAATCAACACAATCGCATCTTTTCATGTCTTTTTTCTTTTGTATTATCTTTATTGTCTCTTTAATGAGTTTATTTTTAAAAGTTCTTTCTTTCTTTCTTTCTTTCTTTCTTTCTTTCTTTCTTTCTTTCTTTCTTTCAACTGTCTATGTCCATTTTCTTTCTTTCTTAAGCCCACACACCTTGTAAAACACACTGGAACCTTTTTTAGAAGTTTTTCCTGTCTGGACCTCTTTTACTGCATATCCTTTGGCCTTTTTTGGCTACATGAGCAGATTTTAGACTATTTTAGCTACACCTGGGTCCTCTGTGTGCTCTAGTAGCTGGCTCTGTCCACTTCTCAGTTTGTGAGAGCAAAGCCTAAGGCTGTGTCCCTGTCAGAGGTAGGTGACCAAGAACTACATTCAACCTTCCCAGAGCTCTAGACTGACAATGTTTGCACTGTGGCTGTTTTTTTTTTTTGTTGTTGTTGTTGTTTGTTTCTACATAATGTACTGTCTGTTCAAGGACTGATCAGGAAGCAGAAACTCTTAAAGGAGCTGTGTTCTTTTTTTTTTCTTTCTCAAACCCTGCATAGAAATAAGACCCTATTTTGAGCACCGAAATGTTGTTGGATTTTCTTTCAGTTTAGTCCAATGTTGGAAGGCAAAACCATTTTTGCTTGTTGTTTAACTCT
Source organism: Myodes glareolus (assembly GCF_982192425.1). Classification (NCBI taxonomy): domain Eukaryota; kingdom Metazoa; phylum Chordata; class Mammalia; order Rodentia; family Cricetidae; genus Myodes; species Myodes glareolus. Next base: position 31,885,237 of record NC_142048.1, on the reverse strand, counting down.
TTTTACTTGTTTGGCTCTCTACTTTTTGGGGGTCCCACCACTGAGCTACCAAGTAAGTACATGTGGTGATGTATTTATTCCTTATAAACACACGACCTTAGTTTAGCTTGTTTCTTGCCAGATTTTCTTAACTTAAATTAATCCAATTACCCTTTTCCTCTTGGCTTTTTCCTTTTCTTGCTTCTATATATCTTAATTTCACTCTTACTCCATGGCTAGCTGGCTGGGTAGGTAGCTAGCTGGCCCCTGATGTCCTCCTCTTCTTACTCTATCTTGCTCCTTTTTTTTCTTCCTTTTATCCAGATTTTTCTTTATGTTTATTCTCTCTGCCTGCCAGACCCACCTATCCTTTCCTCTGTCTCACTATTGGCCATTAAGCTCTTTGTTAGAACATTAGGTGTTTTAGACAGGCAAAGAATCACAACTCATCAAGGTTAAATAATTGTACCATAACAAAACAATACAGCTTTACATCATTAAATGAATGTTACAGAGGATGAACAAATGTTACACACCTTAAAATAATATTTCACAACAGGGTACATATCTAAACAGAGAATTCTCTACCGAAGAATCTCAAATGATCAAGAAACACATAATGAGATGTTCACCATTCTTAGTCATCAGGGAAATACAAATTAAAATGACTCTGAGATTCCATCTTACACCTGTCAGAATGGCCAAAATCAAAACCACAAGTGACAGCTCATGCTGGTGAAGATATAGAACAAGGGGAACACCCCTCCATTGCTGGTGGGAGGGGAGTGCAAACTTGCACAGCCTCTTTAGAAGTCACATGATGGTTTCTCAGAAAATTGGGAATCAAGACCCAGATATACCACTCTTAAGCATATACCCCAAGGATGCTCAAGTATACCACATGGATACTTGCTCAACTATGTTCATAGTAGCTTTATATAATAAATCCAGAACCTGGAAACAACCTAGATGCCCCTCAACTGAAGAATGGATAAAGAAAATGTACTAGAAAAAAATCATCCTGAGTGAGGGAACACATCCTGAGAAAGATAAACATGCTATGTGCTTGCTCATAAATGGATATTAGCTGTAAAATAAAGAATAACTATGTGACAATCAGCAGACCCTGAGAGACTTGGCAACAAAGAGGGTTCATAGGGGATACTCAGATCTCCCTGGGAAGGGAAAATAGAAGAGATTTTGTGAGTGGACTGAGGGCGGGTGGGGATGGGAACATGAGTGATCAGGTTGCCGGGGAAAGGAGTGGGAAGTACTGACAAAGACTATTGGAAAGGGAGCATTTCAGGGTCCCTGGTACTAGGAAATCTTGAAGAAATCTACAAAGATGAATCCAGCTAAGACTCTTTGCAATAACTGATCCTTAGCCTGAAGTGTCCATCTCCTATAATCAGATTGGTGACTAGCTCAATTGTCATCAGAGAGGCTTCATTCAGCAACTGACGGAAACAGATACAAACCCACAGCCTAACCTTAGGCAGAGTTTGAGACTCCTGCAGGAGCGGGGAGAAAGGGTTATAGGCCTGAGAGGTGTCCAGGACACCACAGAAAAACTCACAGAAACAATCAACCTGGACTCATAGGGGCTCACAGAGACTGAACCGACAATCAGGGAGCCTGCATGGGATTGACCTAGACATCTAACAGATTTGTGACAGTTGTGTAGCTTGATCCTCATGTGAGACTCATAGCAGTGGCAACAGGGACTACTCTTTCTAAAGTAGGCTTTTGGAGCCTTACTCCTTATACTGGGTCACATTGTCCCAGCCTTAATGCTGTGGGAGCACATTCCGCTCCTTCAGCCAATAGCATTTAAGATACCAGCATACTTGGGCGTGATCTCTTATACTGTTAGAGCAGCTGTTCCCTCTCTTGCTTCCAACTCTCATTTCAGGCTGCTCCTGTTTGCGCAGAGGACTGTTATCCAGGACAGTGATCTGTAAGTTTCCCTTAAATAAATAACCCTTTATTATTCATAATTCTAAACTGGTGTGGGATTATTTTGTGACTTCTGCCTTCACCTTAATACATGGGGAGGTGCTTAATCTTCTTGCAATTTGATAAGCCGTGTTTTGCTGACACTCATGGAAGAGCTCTTCCTAAACAGAAATATATGTGGAGTGTATTGAGGGGTGGGAACGGAGGGACAATGGAGGAAGGAATTGAGAGGAGAGGGGAGAGGAAAACTATGGCCGGGATGTAAAATAAATAAACTCATTTAAACATAATAAAATAAAGTAAAATATTAAAAATATAGAAAACCCCCACATAATTCAGTTGCTCATCCTGTGTTCAGATTGAAAGAGTAAATAAAGGACTAAGAAATATAGTTCTAGGGCATACCCCTGGAACTAACACACACACACACACACACACACACACACACACACGCACACAAACATGTATACACAGAGCAAGAAAGAGAGACAGAGAGAGAGAGAGAGAAAGAGAGAGGGAAACTGTCTTGTTTGTATGTGTAAAAATTACTATTTTTGTAGATTAAATGAAGAGTTTAGATAGTTCAGATTTAAAGGTAAATGCGTAAGTTTTTCTCCTCCCCCCTGACTTATGGGCATTGTTTGTGAAGGGAGTCAAATGTAGTATAAAAGAGGTTGTTTTCTTCTTTTATTCCAAGTTAAATTTTCTTTTTAAAAAAAAAAACACACCGGTTTTGCACACTTAAAGTGAATGGGGGTAGCAGGTGGTCACTGAGACTTGATGCTTTTACACACAACTGTGTCTGGTGTGTCTTTGTCACCAAGTACCAGTGTAAAGCCACATACAGGACCACTGTGCTTCTCAAGAAGAAAACCTACAGATCTCTTGTTTACATTTTGTGTGTCACATAATTAGTAGCAACTCAGCAACTCAGAATTATAATTTTTAAGTTTGATGGTTATGTTGATGTTATTTGTCATTTATATTCAGAATATTGTAATTAAACTTGGAACTTTTAAGTTACTGAAGCATCAGAGTAACTTCTGAGGTCACACATGCTAACACTAAATATTCTTTTATTTATAAACTCAATTAAAAGTTCCCCAAAATAAATGTCTACTGAAGTCTGGTCCTTTGAGTTTATTTTTCTCAAAAATAATAAAGAAAATAGTGGTAATTAATTTACTCATGAATCAACGATTGATTTGCTAGTCAACAAACCTTGGTAATTTAAGAATAACATGGGTGACTTTTAAAATATAAATATTTTCTTTAACCACTAAAATCACTGATTACATATTTGTGTCCTTGTTATTTTTAATCAGACTTTTAAAGGAAAAGTTTTAGCTTTAGTAAAATAAAATAGAGGCATTTATAATGACAGCCATCTCACGTCCCTAGTGTCCACTATTAACACCTGGCGTTATTAAAATTATTTTCTGATAATAATTAGTGAAAAATTGATATATCATTATTAACTGAAGTCTATACATTCTGCAGTCAATAGAAAAGAAAGGAAAACTCAAAACTGACTTCCTTTATTCTATTCCAGATTCCGCTCAGGAAGTCACATTCAATTTAGTTTTTTGGTCTCGAGCTTTTCTGGGCTATGACAGTCTCTCATATTTTCCTTGTTTTTATGACCCTGGCAGTTTGAGGGCACTGCCAAGGGATATTATAGTATGGTCTTCTATTGGCATCTGTCTGATGTTATTCTTATCAGGAAACTGGGCTGATGTGTTTTGAAGGAATGCTCACATAATACAGCACCACTTTCATTGTGTGATACCAAGGTTAGATACCGTCAAAATAATTCAAGACTGTGTTCTGATCCTAACTTTAACCACTTAGTTTAAGTGGGTGAATCAGGACTTTCAACTCGAAGTTTTAAGATTGACTTAAAAAATAAAAATAAAAAGAAATCAACAAACCAAAAATACCACAATGAATCCCTTTACTTTATATACTCACCAAAAAATTAACAATAATTAGAAAATGAAACCTTCAAATTATAAAAGAGAAAAAAAAATCAATGAAGTGCCAAAAGAACTCTCAGATCCCTATAACACATTTGAAGACAGAGTGAAGGTAGATTTCTATAACACATTTGAAGACACAAAGTGAAGGTGCTTAGCAAAACAGCCTGGCATGGTGACACATGTCTGTAAGAATTGCGCTAGGGAAATAGAGACAGATGCATCAGGAGCTCAAAGCTCAGCATGGCTACATGAGACTCTGTCTCATAAAACAACATAATCCCTCATAATCCAAGAGTAGTTAGACATGAATGATATCTATGAATGACAGGAGAAAAAGTCTCACGAAAAAAATTATCATCAAATGCCACATAAAAACCACAGATTAAGACAATTCAAAGAAGCATCATGGGTAAAGGGGTTTGATGTTAACAGAATTGAAACCTCAGCAAAAGGTTTCTTCCAGAGAATCAGATACATGCAAATGAGATCCACTGATCACAAGAAATTGAGGGAAATAAGTAGTGAAAGTTGAAAATAAGTTGTTAAAACTCAGTTTTTTAACTGACAGTTCTCTTGAGTAGGGGTCTCTACTTGTGAGGTGAGAAGGTATGAGAACAGTCAGACCACAAAGATGATGTAAAAAATCAGGAAGTGCCAATAAATGCTTTTGTGTTGGGTAAAAGTCACCCATAAAACTGTAATGCACCACTCAGTTGAATTACATACTGTCAAAAATCCACTTCGGAATATGAAAGACAAAGCAGCAATGACAGATTATAGCAGCCGGAGTACAGACAAAGCAGTGTGAACCAGAATGATAAATAAAAGTGTATCACAAATGAAGAAAAGAGAGGGAAGATAAAACTATCAATTAAGTTTGCAAGGAAAGAAGTAGAATATAAGATCATATTATAAGAGAACACTAATTGAAAAAGGGCTCACAAACATGAATTCAAAAAACCAAAACAAAAACTTAATAAGTAATAAGAGAAAAGGAAAAAGAAAACAAAGAGAAAAGATGAATGGTGGGTTGAAGAAGGTCTACCATGAGTGAAACAGACACTTTGAAGGAGAAAATCAAAACCATGAGGCAGAGTCAGGGCCTAACTCACATCCAAAACCATTTCCAAAAATAATAATAATAAAAAAGTTGATTCTACACACTGAAAAGTCTAAGTTCTAGATAACATGACCCGGAAGGTTCATGTTTTCAACAATTAGACATCAATAACAAAACTAAAACTTTCAGAATTTCTAAGAAGAAAAATGAAGTTATATTCAAATTTTAAAAAGTCTGAAAACTGATTTTTCACCTATTCCCACATGTATATGTGTGTGGTGTGCATGAAAACATGTATGTGTGTGGGTGTACCCGTGTGAGGCAGTACATGTGCAAGTAGCATGCCTGTGCCTGTGGACTGAGGTTGATGTAGGAATTCTTCCTTTATTGTTCTTCCTTCAACCTTATTCAGTGGGGCAGAGTCCCTCATTCAAATCCTGAATTTATTAACTGGTAGGTCTTTCTTGTGGGACTTTCTTTAGGGACTGTCAACTCCACAATAATAACGTGAAGACGTCTTATTAATTATGAAGGCTTGTCCTATACTTAAGCTTGTTTTTAACTTTTTCTTCTAACTTAAATTAACCCATTTATATTAGTCTACATTCTGTCAAGCAGCTTGTTACCTTTCCTACACAATGTGTGTCTGCCTTCCTCTATATCTCACGGTGAATGCTACATGCCTAGATTTTTCCTGAGTTCCCCTCTTTGCCTGGAAGCCCTGCCTAACCTCTCCTGTCTAGCTACTGTCTGTTTGGCTTTTTATTAAACCAATCACAACGATGCATCTTCACACAGTATACAAATATCTCATAACAACAAACCTGGATAACTTCCCTGGCCATATTACTCTGGCGATCCTGGATCCAGCTTCCAAGTAAAAATTACAGGTCATCTACCATTGTTCACCCAGTACTTACTGGGTCCTGGCATTTAAAGTCTGGTCCTCTTATTTGTGTGCCAAACACTTTACCTGATTAGCCATCTCCTCAGCTCATTTATATATAAACATGTATTTAGCACAATATGGGAAGAACATAAACAAAAGAATAGAAAAGCGTGAATCAAGATAATATATCTTGTGAAACTATTCTTCAGATGTTAGGATCCACTTCTGAATATGTCATACTTAAGGGATATTACATACAAGCACCCTTCCTGCTGATTACTTGATGATCCACTTCATCTAACAAAAAGTCATACAGAAACTGTTGAAAATGACTGAGCACTTCATATATGTAATTGAAGATCTAGACAGGGTCATGGTAGAAGAATTATGTTTATATATTATGCTGTATGTATTCTGACAAAGGAGAAGAACTAAAATCATGTCAGAATTGGGAATATGAATAGCAATCTTTTGATAAGTGTTAATGGATTTACTTTGCTTATAAATGAAAGCTACTTTTACACAAAATCAATTGCCACTGAATGACTTAAAGCAACCAAATGGGATAGGTTAGATTTATGTCTATCCTAATGAAAAACAAAAGAGCAAGGGTTTTAACCTTGATACACCCCAAAGCAGAATTCAAGTGGCCTTTATAAGATAATGAACCCTCAGTGTTGTTAATTGTCACAACCTTTAATGAATATAAAATAGTCAAGAAGATCTACACACCAAGTAGCATAACAAATACAGTAGAAAATAAATTATAAAAGTTATAAAAGAATCAGATGAAAGCATATTTGTATAATTAAAAAAACATTTCACTTTCAGTAAAAGACAGATATATTGACAAAATATAAATAAAAGACAATGATAATATATAAATAAAAAGACAATGACAACATATGCTAGAAATAAGCCCTGAAAAAGAGAAAGAACCACATGTATTGTTCACAAAATTGAACACAAAACAATAACTTTTATAAAGTAGAAAAGTTTCATATAAGCTATATGATTACAAAGGTATATGCCTAGAAACTAAAAATAAAGCTTCTAATTAATCTGGTAATTGAAAGGGCTACCATATGAAAAGTGCACTCATACATAAAGAACTTCTGTGAAACAATCATAAATCAAGTCACAGTTGACAGGGTACATTCGAGACAGTCACCAGAGAAACATCATCACTCTAAACCACCATTAATACAAATAATTAAAATATGAGATAACAGCTCACAAACTAGAAACAAAAGAACAAACAGTAACAACAAGATCAACAAAAAAATAATTTTTAAAAGCCACCAAAGTTATATGAATACAAACAGAAACAAATGAGGAAAGAACATAAAAACTACATTAAATCATCACAACAAAATTCTGATTCCTTAAAGATGACAGGATAAACAATTCAATCACTAAGAAATTTTTATTGGATTATTTTTGAGAGAGAAAGAAAGAGCAGAGAAAGAAACAAAGAAAGATTGAGAGAGAACATGAAGTTGGCTGGATGGTAGATAGGGAGGATCTGAGAGGATCTGGGAGGAAATAAAATAAAAATATAGTATATGAAAAGCTTTTGAAGAAGAAAAGATAAAGTAACATGTCAATATGAAGAAGAAAAATTTAAAAACCATGTACTTTGCATCTTTGCAAATACATGTAAAAATTAAAATGTGATAGATCAATGTTATGAGTGCTAGAGCAAACATTTAAACTATTTAGCAAACATATTCTTGTGATGATATGTCATTGAAATTATAGTACCACATATTTTAACATGACATTTATAAAACACACAGTCAGCAGGGTGTGTATTAGATAGCAGGACAGAAGCCTCAGCTTCTAAGGCTTGGCCTGTGTTTCCCACAGATGCACTGAATTAACAGCCAGTGCATGGGAAGTCACAAGAAGCCCAGCAATTAGTTGGAAGGCAGCCGCTGCCCCAGTGGTACAAAACCAGCTACAGAAGAAGCAGCTAGGACAGCAGAGATAACCTCTTGGCACAGAACCCCTTCCTTGACCCAGGGTACAATGTGACTGGGAAGAAAACATGGGCTATCAATGGGCTATTGTCTATCTTGTTTCTCTCCTAGAACTGATGAGACTTTAACTGTGCTAGACACACACAGTTGTGTGGTTATAGAGAACAAACATTTGAGTGAACACATGGATGCTCATAGATGTGCCTCTCACTCCTTAGGCTACCTGAAGAGTAGTTTCTGTTTTCCCTATATCAGTGAACCTGGCTCAGGACTGGAAGCTACTGTAAAATGGAGGTTTGCACTAGCCAAGGAGCCCTTGCCATAGCCAGTGAACACAAGAAAACCTCAGATTCACCTTTTCCATAGGGAGGAAAAAAGTTTGACTGTTTCCAATATTCCAACTTCTCTGAAACCCACTGAGTGACTGATTTTTGTCTCACCTGTTTTGGAATGTTAATAAGATCATGTCTATTAGATCCCAGACACTGTTAAAAAGTAAGATGATGGTTTGACTAGGGGAATGTGTAGCAAGGACCTCTAAATCTCTCATTGGGTTATTCTTCGAAGATCTTCTTCACTACATCAATCACAGAGGATAACTGAAGGTAGTAAATTTTCCTGATATGTAAATATTAATGTGGATTCAAAGAAAATGAAAAGGGAAACATAACCCAAAGAACAGGAAAAGCTCCGGAAGCTGTCACTAATGACTTGGAGACATATGAATTACTTGAAAGAGAATTGAAAAGAGTAATCATAAGAACGCTCAGTGAACTCAGAACTAGTCACAGAGTAATAATTTCAAGAACAGGTGGTAAGCTCACAAAAGAACCAGACATAAATACTGATGATGAGGAATTTAATTACTGAAGTGAGTCTCTTGGTAACCACAAAGACAACATCCTTAGTAGCTACACAACAAGAAAGGAACCGAAGTGTGTGTTAATGAAAACAATCAGTGAAGCCTGAAAGAACACAGCAAGCAGGAAAAATACCCCACAAGATGACACACAGCAGTAGAAACAAGCCAATTAAGTCCTTCTCTATTAGTAAGTTTTTAAAGTGTAAGTCGATTAAACTTCTCCAGCCAAGATACCTGGTACCTGAATGCATAAGAAAGCAAGATCTAACTATGTGTTGTGTACAAGAAAGATTCATAGTAGGTTTAGAAATGAAGCTAAACTACAATAGAAAGATTAGGAAAAGATATGAGTACAAATGGTAAGCAGAACTGAACAGACATGGGTGTACTTAGATTAACCAGTCCCTCATTCAGAAACTACCTCAAGAGACAAAGTAGGGCATTGCATAATGATATACAACCTATCATGTGGGCTTACAATTATAAATACACATGTATTCATAATAGAGTACCAACATATGGAAACACTGACAGAATGGAAAGGAGGCATAAACAACATTATCAGAAGAACAGAAGCAGGCAGAACACAACTATAATCTCAATACTTGAGAAGTAGAGACAGGAGAATCATGAGTTCAAGAATAGCCTTGGCTACACAGTTTGAAGTCCACTTGGGCTATGTGAAACTCTGAAAAAAAAATGTCAAAGCAGCAACAATATAAAAGAGGAGGAGAAATCAATTCACTTCTCTCAAAGCAGATAGACTAGCCAGACAAAATCCACATGCAAACAGTGTCATTGCAAAACACTAGACTAAATGTGTCTTACAGACACAAGCAGAACACTTTACTCAATAGCTGCAGATTTTGTTTTCTTCTCAAATGTACAAACTATCTTCTAGAATAGATAACATGGGAAGGGACAAGTCAATAAATTTAAGAAGATTTGCATTAGGTCAAATATTATTTCATCACCACAGAAGCAAGAAAGGAAGATTTGAAGAAAAACAAAAAAAATTCACAAATATGTGGAATGAAGTCACACAGCTCCAGACACCTGGTATTTCACAACTGACCTGCGGTAACAGAAACCAGTGAAAACAAAGGTGTGGAAGTGGGAGAATTCTTCCTTTACTTCTTTAAGTTGAAAAATACTTCCAATTAATAATACTTGGTTTCTGAACAGGGGTTTTAACAGTTTATGAAAATATTTTGTAACATATTGGAAATCTCCAATGGCTAAAAAGTACTTTCAAAGGAAAAATATATTTATAAGTCTTGTGTTACTAGTGTCTTTACAATATATTTTTATCGTATAAACAATTTCTAAATATTTAAGCAAGTTCTTTTCATTAGGGTAGATATCTGGTTGTCGGAGGGACAAACAAAAGTCATGAAGTAACAGGAGAAAATCCAGGTCAACTGAACTCGAACTGATCTTGAATGATATATCAGATTAGCTCCAGTTACCGGCGATAAAACCTTAGTCTTATATCTGAGTCCAAAACTGCATAACGCAATTGTCTTTAATTGTTAGAATAACTTCCAGCAACATTAACCTTCAATCTCTGAAAGTAAATTATTCTCAGTATCAAGAAAATGAGGCTTTTAAATGAAAGAGTCAGAGTTTTGCAGCATTTGTATTATAATTTGACCCTGTCTTTCATCAAAGGATCTTTCTCTTTTTAAAAAAGATTATTTTCGAGGTTTGTTTATGTATTTTATGTATATTGGTGTTTTACCTGCACGAATACCTGCATACCATAAGAGGGCATTGGATCCCATTACAGATGGTTGTGAGCCACTATGTGGCAGCTGGGAATTGAACTCAGGACCTTTGGAAGAGCAGGGCAGCCACTAGTCTGAAACGGTGAGGCATGTCTCCAGCATAAGGACTTCTGTAAGCAAACAGCAAAGAAAAATATCCACTTATGTTTACTTCTGGTGGTATTTTAAATAGTCTACTCATATTTTTATGTCATTGATATATAAAGTATTATGAAAAAGTAGATTATTGTCTATAGTTTTGCTTCTTTGGCAATTCTCTCCAAAGTTGTTTACAAATAGGAAATGGATTAAAATGACATATGGCCTCTAAATGCTCAGGGTTGAACTGGACCCTACTTTTCGCCATGGAGTTTGTAATCTCCTATAATTAACAGCTTGTAGGTAGATGTCAAAGACCATGAAAAAATTCTACCTCATTAGGAAAACATTAAAAACCAAATTTTCCTTAATATTAGACCTTGAGAATAAAAATGGCAATGTGTTGTTTATAGGTTTATGGTTTCCCTTCAAACTGTAAAATAAATGGATATAAATAAAAAGTGAGACATTAGAAAGAACAGAGAGACTAAATGTTTCATGTGACTTGAGTCTGATTTCCCCTGGTTTCATACTTGCTAAGTTGGAATTTTATCATCTTAGATTTAAAACACCCTGACAGCTACTTGTTTATTTTCAGGAAAAAAAAAAAGCAACTAAGTTAAAAACAAAGAGGGATTAAAACATAGGCAGGTGGATCTCTGAGTTGGAGGTCAGCCTGGTCCTTTGTTATGATACAGCAGCAGAAGCTGGGACCTTTGAGGTGTCCCATAGCAGGTGGGTCCAAACCACAGTGGGTGACAGAATACACCACTCAGACAGAGTTAAACTGAGGAGTTTATTGAGAGGAGAGAAAGGGAGAGGGAGAGAGGGAAAGGGGGGGTAAAAGAGAGATTGGGAGTGGGCAGAGCTTGCCTCTTAAAGGGACCTCTGCACCTGGGTATGGTCAGGGAACTGCTTGCCATGCTCAGAGGGGTGACTGTGCCAAGTTCCTGAGGGTCTCCTGGATACTAACACCCTTCTCTACCCCTGGACTATGCTGTCTTCTTATTTTTTTTTCTCATGTCCAAGTCAAAGGAACTCAATGGAAGAGTTTGCCGGAACTGAGACTGAAGAGAGACAACAATCCAGCAGAGCAGCAGGACCTGTCAATCAGTGGCTCTGTTAGAAAGTGCCTGGGTGTCTGGCATTTCAGACTAAAGGCAACCAGCAGCAAGGAGAACCCAGAAAGGTCAGTTAATTGATCAGAGTATCCTAGTAAAGTCTCTCTACCATTGAATTGTATCTGGGTCCATGTATTGGGTTTTCACCTTGCTTATTATAATTACTTATTGTAGTTAACAATTTGTGGGTGGCCCAGTTGAAAGGAGTCCCAGGTTTGCGTTCCCATTGGATGATTTTCCTGCACTCCCCTGACATTTTATCATTTTACTTCATAAGAAGCACACCGGAGAGCAGAATTTCTAAAACCAGGGTAGTGGGATTCAAAGAGGAAGACACACCTTGGAATCCGCAATTCTAATCAGTGGTGTAGACATTTTGGCTTAAGCACCTTGTCACACATGGTAAGATCTGATCTCATCCCAAAATATGATGAAAGTTCTGCATGGTTCAGGCGGAGACCCCTTGTTTAAATCTCCCATGCGCCCCTTGCCTGCATTTTGCTGGGTTTTAAGCCATTTGTTCTATTTATATGAATGTATTCAACAGGCAGATTGTGCCTTGCCTGAAAATTCTTCTCATGAATGCAAATAACATTTCTTAATCCCTCACAGCTGGTTCAAGAAGTATGCTTGATGAATCACCTAGAGGAGATTTAGAAAGAAAAGGGGGGGCATAAAGAGAAGAAAAACAAATGCAGAAGGTTATACAATCCTTGAATTGCCCATTAAGGACTTAACTTATGCAAAATCTGCAGCTTGTGAAGAACTGCTTCAGGAAGAAGCCACCAGGCTTTCTCCTGGGCTGTGGAAAGATGTGGTCAGAACTTTGTTGCTTTAATAGTGCTGAACGACTCAGATGAGATGAGATTCCCAGTCCAGTTCCGTGGAACAAACTCGAGCTAATAAAGTCCTCTGGAAACCTCACTTTGTGTAGATTTCAAAACAGCTCCCCTGTGGGAGAAAGAAGGCATTTTTTTTCTCAAAATATGTAGGTCAAAGTTTCTTAATTTAGGTCTTCTCTGATACTTTTCTAGGGTAATTTAGGTCTTCCACAAATCCACCTGCAGCTCAGCTTTCAAGGGGCTTTATCCATAAAAAACGGTAATTAGCACACAGTGTGTTGTGATTTCCCTCAGAGAGGTCTTTGGAAACTGTCAAAGGTGACCGGAGTCCTGTCAGCAGGCACAGAAGGGCAGACTGGGCATCTTTGTGATACCGGACCTCCTGAAAGCAGCAGCCCACAGAACTGAAGTGTAGAGATACACATCTTGCTTCCATGTGTAAGGAAGCAAGGCATGAGTAAGGCTGTGGCGAGGGAGGAGAGCAATGGCTGTGGATGAGCAAATTGCGAAGTAACTTTTCTATCAAGTGCAAAAGTCAACCAGAAAGACTACGTTTTCCTGCTGGTTTGAGATGCTCATCTACTAGTCTAGATGGAGAAAGAAGCAGTTTGTAAAGAGAGAAGATTTGAATTAAACCCAGGCTAGGACGGTGATGAAAAGACTGAACTACATGGGCAGAGGGAGCAGAAGAGAGATGGGATTTAGGAGAGAAAAATGGATCCATCCATTCACTCTTTCTTTCTTTACTCCTTCGTAGAATCTCATGATAATGCTTTGCTCTCCGCCTCTTTGCAGCCTCTTTATTCCATTCTTTAAGCATTCATTTCTCCTAACTGCACATTCTCCCTATCAGACATGATGCGTCCCATCACACCTGGGATACTCACATCCACATCACATACGCATGCAGCTGACTTCCTGCCATCTCTCCCCTTAACCACTTTCCTGGTGACCAAAGCGCTAGATAGAAACAGCTGAAGGGAGGAAGGGTTTGATTTGACCCGTGGTGTAAAGGCATAAGGGACATGAGATAACTGGTCACCTTGCATCTACAGCGAGGAAGCAGAGAAAGACAAAAGCAGTGATCAGCTTGCTTTACCCTTAATGGTCCCCTTTCTATTCAGCCCAGAACCAAAAACATGGTGTAGTGCTTGCTCACACTGAGGACTTGTCCCCCCTTTTCAGTTAAGCCTTTTTCAAAATACTAATCCCCACCACCTCACCCGTGACCTCCCAGGTGATTCTAGGTGCAGTCAGGTTAACTGTGAGGATCATAACTGGTCAAGTCGAAGAACGAGTTATTGTAGACTTGGGCCTGGCTAGTGCTTGAGTTTCTCTCGTCTCTCCTCCAGAAGACCATCACTGCATTGCTCCAGTTGAGTTAGAACGACCTGCCTTTCAGAGCAGCGCCTGCAGAGAACTCTCCTTGTGACTCCCAGGCTTGAGGAGGAAGAAAAGTGAAGATGACCAGATTGCTTCTTCACTGTGCTTCTCTGGCTCCCTTCAGCTGCAGGCTAGACTTGGACTCCTTCACCCTGGCCCATCTCGTACCTGCACGCTGCGGCACTGATGGATTGTTACTCAGTGTTAGCTGTGACTTGCGGGGACAGTGTGTACACTCAGGGGTCTGAGGAGTGTGGCTGTATTCTCTCTTCCCTACCTACTCTGCTACCAAGCCCAAGATAGATAGGTGTATTAGTTCCTGAGAGCAGCCTGGGGAATCTCAAAGTTCCCGAGGTAGTTATGAAAAGTAAACTCTAATGGTGCCTGCTTTGTCTCGGCCTGTTTGTATATTCCTGTGAATTCAGAAAAAAAAAAAAGACCTGCTATGTCACTTCCAATTTCTGTTTCGCTATTTCTTCCAAACCGAACACACAGAGAGTGCAAGACTTGAGATTCATGAACTCCAAGGCAATGTGTGGGGTTCTGAAAGTGCGAGGTGAATTTAATAGACCATAGTGTCATCGCAGGGCACCTACCTTGGAACAAAGGAAGTGTGAGATGAGAGAGGCATGTACTCTCTGAGGCATGTCCTCTGGGCTTGTGACTTGTTCCTTTGTAAGGAAGCCAGCCTGTACTGGCACAAACAATGGTGTCTCTGCTCTGCTGCATCCATTGAAAATGAGTCTGCATGAGGACAAGCCAAGTAAATACCGCTTCTCCAGGGATGCCTGAAAATGTGTGCAGTGTGCCAGAGGAATGGAGAATGCTGATTTTCAAAGCTGAATGTTTTTTTTTTAACTTTTTTTTTCTTTTACATACGGAATTAATAGTGTTTCCCATTTGGTAATTTTTCCCACACTGGGGAAAATTTATTTTCTGTTGATACAGGAAAGCTTGTGAGAGTTGTACATATTATAGAAATGAAGACACTGTATGGGGTCTTTGTAACAGTGAAAGCAACTCTCAGGCTATTTATTACAAAAAAACCCCTCAAATTAGTTTTATATCAGAGTCATAATTTCAATAAAATGCATCCCTACTGGGTAGCAACTAGTAAGTCTGAGGACACGGGATCATGTGCTCTATTTAAATAGCTGTGTAAACAGGTTTTCCCCGAGTTCTCAAATTCTATGAGCTAGTTAACATAGTTATTGATCAAGGTAGTCTCATCTCTGGGTGCTGTGATGTTATATCAAAATTTCAGATGTTAATTAGGGATGTGAAACACTGCCCTAAACATAAGTACACAAGTCTCCAGTGCTGAACACTTGCTTAACACGGTTACAGTTCATATTGTTCCTGTTAGCTGATAGCATTAGCAAGGTCACTGCCCATAGCTGACAGGGTCTCTTCCTTTTCAGGGTGGGTGTCTTATGGAAAGAGGAACAGTTCTTGGGCTGTCAGGTTGGGAAGCAATCCTTTTCTTTTCTGCATATCCCAGACATGACTTGGAAGGATAGAGATATATTGTATAATTTTTTGACCATTTAACTTTTTTATTGCCTTCATCCAGAATACCTACTCCTCTCAAGATTAATTACAAAAGATTTTACAAACTCAGAGAGATTGCATAGATTGACAGTTTTGAGTGCTTGAAATAGCCAGTAGTACTCTTTAAATTGATATGGATATTTGGTTAATTCATGGTCTGATTGTGTATTATGGTAAACTAGATCTTATGAGATGAGTTGAGATGAAAGCAAAATTAGTACACTGGTTTTACAGTTTATTAGGAATAACCAACAATCATATGTGTATTGACATAGAACTTGCTGATATATTTTATTCTAATGAAAGGACTTTGGTTGACTGTGATAAGCCAAATGAATATGGTAAAGCAGAAAAGATTTTAAAAGCTAGTTTGCATTACTTTAAGATTCCATTCATCCTTTTCTTCCCTTGGTAACTATGTATGAGTACAAATTTAAATTATAAGTTTATTAAAAATGTCCAATGTGTAGAACTTCAATTTTTTTTTAAATTTTCCTCTAAGTTTTCAAAAATTGTCTTTTTGTCTTGTTTTGTTTTTTGAGACAGGGTTTCTCGGTGTATTAGTCCTAGCTGTACTGGAACTAGCTCTAGTAGACCAGGTTGACCTTGAACTCATAGAGATCTGACTACCTATGCCTCCTGAGTGCTAGGATTAAAGGTGTGCACCAGCACTGCCTAGCTGCAAAAGATGTCTTTTAAGGTAACCCTGAGACTTAGTTTGCTTGGGAAAGTCTCAAGCAGACTCAAACATTTTGACTTATGCTTCTTGTCTAGGCATTTCACCAATGACATCCCTTTCAATTTCAAAAGTATTCTGCTTCATGCACCAAATTATATGCTGTAGTAACTTGCCATTGGTAGGTCAAATTCTAGGCCAGTTTCAACACCAATACCACTGGTATCAAGACAACACTTCCTTTTTTCTTTTTTTCCCTCTTGCTCTTTCAATTTTCTTTTCTGATTTAATTATTTTTATTGAGCTATACATTTTTCTCCACTACACTCCATCCCTTCTCCCCTTCTACCCTCTCCCATGACCCTCCACTCTCCCAGTATGCTCAGGAGATCTTGCCTTTTTCTCCTTTCTATGTAGATCCATATATGTCTCTATTGGGGTCCTCTTTTTTTCTAGGTTCTCTGGGGTTATGAACTGTAGGCTGATTTTTCTTTGCATTATGTCTAAAAGACACTTATGAATGAATGAATGCAATATATATTTGTCTTTCTGGGTCTGGGATACCTCACTCAATGTGGTTTCTAGATCCATCCATTTGCCTGCAAATTTAAAGATGTCATTACTTATTTTAATGCTGAGCAGTACTCCAGTGTGTAAATGTGCCATATTTTCTTTATCCATTCTTTGGTTGAGAGATATATAGGTTGTTTCCAGGTTCTGGCTATTAGAAATAATGCTGCTATGAAAATAGTTGAGTACATATCCTTGTGATATGATTGAGCATCCTTTGGGTGTCTTCATTAGTCCCACATTGGACAAAGGACTGAACTCCAAAATATACAAAGAACATAAGAAATTTAAAATCAAAAGAACAAATAATCCAATTTAAAAAATGAGTATAGACCTTAACAGAGAACTCTCAACAGACGAATCTCAAATGGCAGAAAGACACTTAAGGAAATGATCAACATCCTTAGCCGTTAGAGAAATGCAAATAAAAAAAAAAAGCTTCTGAGACTCCATTTATAACTGTCAGAATGGCCAAGATCAAAAACACTGATGACAGCTTATGCTAGAGAGGATGTGGGGTAATGGGAACACTCCTATGTTGCTGATGGGAGTGCAAATTTGTACAGCTTCTTTGGAAATCAGTATGGTGATTTCTCAGAAATTTAAGAAACAATCTTACTTACTGATAAGTGGTATTATTGATGAATACCAATTTTGCGTAGACAACACTTGTCTTTTAATTAGTTTACAAAGAATTAGATTCAATTATGGGATTAAAAAACTTATTTTGTTGTATCTACTGTTTTTCTTCCCTATTTCCCAAAGCTTTCCTCTGTGCCCTACCCTGCCTGGTAGCCTCTTTTCTACCTTCATGTCTCATGTTACCTGTTGACTGCTTTATCAGTGGTGCGGGAGAATTGTCTGTATTCTGTCAATCATGTTTTAAATAAACACTGGTTGGCCAGGCAGGAGGTGTAGGTGGGAAAACAAGACAGGAAGTGGAAATGATGGAAGGAGAGCAGGAGAATTCTGGGAATGAGGAAGCTGATTCCTCCCACTCCTGCCCAGATCACCAAAGCAGCAGGATGTGAGCTGCCCCACTGAAAAAGGTACAGAGCCACATGGTTAAAATAGATCAGACAAAATGGGTTAATCAAGATGTAAGAGTTAGCTAATAAATAGCCTGACTTAATGGGCCAATCAGCTTTATACCTTATAGATATCTCAGTGTGATTTTTCTCTGGGACTAAACAGCTGGTGGGGGGGCAGGCAGGACAGAAACACAAGCAGGCCTTCTCATGTTGCATATCAGCACCTTTTATTCTATTCTTACGGTCTCCTATCTAGTTTTCTAGTCTATACGGCTTAGCTTGTAAAATCACTTGCCATAAAAGTCTGAGGATTTGAGGTCAGTACCCAGACCTCAACAGGGAAAGAGAGAACCAACACCTAAGACAGCATTTATAAAGTCACAAGGAGAAGAGTAGTTGAGCTTGGGACATCAACAAAGAACAGACAGATGTCAGTAGGAAATCTGCTTTGGGAGATGTGAACTTTGAGTAGCAAACGGTTTGATTAGATTGCTATAGCAGTATTAAATAATGTGGCTGGAGTCTTCAGAGACTTTGCAGAATCAGGCAACTATGTGAGAGATGGAAACATGATATTCGAAAGTTAGCATGGCAGCAGCATATGGAGAATGCTGAGGTTATAAGCAATATTCTTTCAGACAAGGTCATTGACAGAGGAAGCCCTCAGTAACTAAGAGGTTTATTGGAGAAGTGAGGAAGTGAGTAAGATGATCTGCTATCCAGTGAATTTATCCTTCTAAAGGAATCTAGAGAGAAAGATAATAGCTATAAAAACGGTACCAAAAATGAACAGAAGTAAGATTGGAATGTGAAGGTTCAATGATTTGGTGGTTCTGTCAGGTAACTCCAAGTGGCTTTAAGAATGGTTCTTACTGTTAAGATAATCCTTGGTGATTTAATTCAGGGTTTAACTATGGCATTTGCTCCTATGGGACAACAGGGGTCTTTAGTTACACACAGAGATATACTTAAGACCTACTAGCATTTAATGGTTAAGAGCATTAGAAATGCTTAAGCTGAAATCAAGCTGGGCTTTACCTCATAAAGAGATATACACAAATACATTTAAGGAAAATTTTAAATAAAATAGTAAGTTTGTTAACACTTATGGAGCTATAAAATGACTCATTTAGTACACCTAGGAGACAACTTGATGTTTGAGCTCAAGGTCGTAGAAAAAATCCACAATGATATGCTCCCACTAATCATGCTGCGCCCTTCACAGAGAAACGTAGATCAATAAAATGTTGTCCCTACCCGGAACTTCTTTCTCACATCTTCATATTACAGAAGTGTAACAACTGCTGTGAAATGGGAAAAGCCAGGAATAAAAAGCTTCTTTAGCTAGGAACTCCACACAGGAGGATTCTTGGTACTTCTCCACTTTAACGTGGCAAGAAATTCAGTCTTCCTAATTTGCCAAGATCCCTATGCATTATCTCTTATATTTATTCTTCTTTATGAGCTGTTTTACCTTCAACAGAGTTAGAGTTAGAAAGCACAAAAGTTCTCTTGAATATGGAAATTGAGTGACATATGCTGGAGAGAAAAGAAGAAGAGGGCACTGTCGCGTAGTTTTTTAGAAATCGCAAAAACTCTAGTAGCTTCTTAACTTACAAACTTTACTTTTCTTCTCTTTGAAATTCAAAGATTCAACCTGTAAAATTATTGTGGCACTAGCTGAGACAATTATAGAAACAGCTAATGATTTTAAGAAACAGGTTTCAAGCTAAATATTAATGATTTAATAAGCTTTCAAACAAAATTAAAGAAATTGAAGTATATTAACTGAGGCAGGCCTTCTAAGTCCTGGATTGAGACTCTCCTTTATTTTGTTCCAATATGAAAACACTGGCATAAACAACTTGTTTTTAGCGATCTGGAAACCAACTAAAATCTTATAGCAACCTGAAGGATATGTGCTGAGGAAGTCTGTGGAAGCCTAGTGATATCAGCAGGTTGGAGCATGGTCACTTATTGCCTTCTCCTCTTTTCATCTTTGTTGATGACTTGAAAGCTTGCAACCATGAGACCAAGGCTGGGAAATACAAATACACATCCTTGCTCCCCTAAAAGGGGAACCTCAAGGATTCTACTAGAAGTTTGTATTACACACATAGATAAACCAGTAAGTATTGTAAGTGATGCCCACACTAGTAATGAACAATGTGCTGAAAATGTACTGATGAAAGCAGTTCAACACACTGCATCAGAAAGAACAATTTTGTTTTATGAATAAATGTTTAAAAACAACAGTACAAAGATTTTACATGAAATGCTACAAAATCTTGCTGAAGAAAAGTAAAGAATACAGAGTCAATAATTTATTTCATACAAATGAGTTAAAGTGCTTAATATTATTTTTATAGACTTGATGCAATTATACTATTCTGCTTGTAATATTTGCAAATAATGCTGGCACAGTGGGCTATCTACTTGCCAAAGAATAAATTTGGATTTACATATTATACTATACAAAATAGATAAAAGCAAACCCCAAGATGTGTTATTGTCTTAGAAATCCCATTTGTACAATTATTAGAAGAAAACATAGTGGCAATTTATTTTTAACTCATCAAAGTAATTGTATTTTAGAACGAGAATAGAGGCACGCATGAGAAAAGAAAGCCAAAGTGAATTCAACACTTTAGTCTGGGAGTTGGTGATTTGATAATTAGATAAAGTGAATGATTAATCCAATTAAAGATAAAATGTTTAATGGATATTTTTCCAATACAAATTGAAATCCCAAGTCCATAAAAATGATCAACATTCATCATAAGGGAATTAGGTGTAAAATAATGGCTAGAGCCAAGAGCTCACTAAAGGGAAGTGTGGATGAGAAGACAAGAAATTGGAGATTTCATCTACAGCTGGGGAGTTCCAATTGGGGCTGCCACTTTGAAATACAATTTGGCAATTCTCCAAAAAGTTAAGTACATCATTGCCATGTGACCCAGTATTTCTACTTTTAGGCCCATACCTACAAGAGGCAAGTACAAATTCTTACACATTGATATTTATAGGCTCATAACTATAGTGTTCAAAAAGCAGGAACAACACGTATTGATTAGTGATTGATTATTGATTAATCACTAGCTGATTAATGCCTTTGTAAAATGGGGTGGGGAGATAGCTCAGTGGTTAACATCACAGCCTGTTTTTCAAAGGTTCTGAGTTCAATTTCCAACAACAACATGGTGGCTCACAACCATCTGTAATGTCATCTGGTGCCCTCTCAAAGAGACTTGATCAGTTGTTCTCATCAATTGAGACCATGAAACCCGTACGGACAAGTTCAACAGCCATATCTGGGCTGCTCATGCATGTTTCAGCATTGCCAGGGCATAAATTTCAAATTTCAAAGTGGTTTAAATGGACTTGCAGTATAATGCTGTTTGTAAATAAAAATAATAAAATATTTATTTTCTAACTTGTACTGAGAAATCAGGCACGAATCATATGTTGTATGATTTTATTTCATAAAAGTGGCAGAAAGAGCAGATGATGGAGATGAAGTAGGTAGTGGAGAATCTGAGGACTGGGAGAATGGAGAGTGACTACTAATGTATACGGAATATCTTTTGGTATGATGACAATAATGCTCTAAAATGCTGTTTCGAGGGCTACATAATTGTAAAGATGCTAAGAAAAATGATATCATTGGCCCGTTGTTGTCTCTGGTATTATCAGATAATGAAGCTTCAACCCCAGGGACAGAAAGAGGGCACAGAAAAACAAATGATGTCCCCAAAGGAAAACCAGCCCTTCTCTCCTGAGTTGAGAGAGGGGCACAACTGGAAGCTGAACCCTGGGTGTAGAAAACACGAACAAGGCCTTTGCAGATCCCTCCATAGGATAAAGGACTGACCTGATCAAACTGCAGGTTAGGCCAATGCTTCAGCTGGCAACATTCATGGCATATGAGTTATGTTGTGATGAGTTTTTAAAATGTTGGATTTTCAGTTTGGGGAGTAAGGAAGTAGATGCAGAGAGGAGAATCGGGAATCTGGATTCTCATATCAGAGTTCTATAAAACATATCTGTGTTCCCTCAATGATCATTTTGCCATTGTCTCATACTTCATCTTTCCTCATGTTTACATGTTCAAATATATATCAGGCACACTTCGGATAAGGATTTCATACATATAAGTCAAAATTTTATCCTTGCAACTGAAGTGGTGGGGTTTCTCCGTCTTTCCTTCTCTGTACGTCTCTCTGTTTCTCATTGTCTCTTTATATATGTATCACTACCATTTGTCTTTGAAGATCTGTCTCTTTGTTTGTCTTGGTATCTGTAGACCTCTCTCGTTCCATGTGTTCATCTTTCTCTATGCTGCACTTTGTACAGATGCAGTAAAACATCTGATATAATCTGGCTTTAAGATCCTTCAAATCCTACTCCTTTCTTTTAAGAACTATTGGTTGGATTTTAGTCCCGGGGTAGCAAACTAAAGAGATAACGGTGTGGTTTCATTGGAATGTCCCCAGAGTTCCAGGCATTTGAATTCATGGTCTCTATTTGGTTGTTGGCGGAAGCATGGCACTGGGGGTGGGCTTTGAGAGTATGGAGACAGGCTGCATTTCTAGTTCATTCTCTCTGCTTGTACTTGGGGTTCAAGACGTGAGCTTTTGGCTCCAGTCACCATTCCTCCCACCATATCTGATGCTGTTGTTGTTGCTGCTGCTGCTGCTGCTGCCGCTGCTGCTGTTGCTGCTGTTGCTGTTATCTGACCACTTCCTGCCATTTGAGGAACTCTTATCCCTCTGAAACCATAAACCCAAATATACCCTTTTTTTTCTATAAATTACCTTGGACATGCTGTTTTTAATCACAACAATAAAAAAGTAAGAGTATAGTAATAGAGCTGAAACATTAATGCTCAGAGACTGATCTTGTATAGCAACAGTTTGTCCTGTCTCCATCTGGCCCTCTCTAAAGGTGGAGCCCTTGTTCATGTTTTTAATACTCCTGTTTTTCTCAGGACAATGTTGACTGTCATCCTGACCTTGTTTCTTAAGGAATTTAGGCTAGTGCAGTTCTTTGTCACTCTGTCCTGTCTCTGTCGATGGCAGCACTGTGGGAATTTTTCCTTACATTTTCCTGAGCTTGCTTGTGGGGCTGTGGGAACTGCTAAGGATCTCTTCTAGACCTTCGAGCACCAAAGGCCTAGAGCAGGGAATGACTCACTCCCTTTCCTTCTGCACATTCTGATATGTCTTTTTCAAATTCTGTTCACTTGCTTTCGAGCTGGGAAATTACTAGTCTTTATGTTTATATGTGCTCCCAACTCAGTATGCAAACATCAAGATTTTGTAAGGACTCTTCCCACCTAGCTTTGTATTGGTGAGAACATTTTCTCAGGCAAAAGGCTGGCATTGCAGCTCCTATTCATTCCTGTTGTCTTCGTCTAAATTTCTCACTCCCTAACCGAGGTTTAGCATACTGTTCTCTCCAAGTTAGTTACTTCCCCCTCTGTTGTGATTAAACTGTCTGGCAGAAAACCCCTTGGAGATGAAGGATTTGTTTCGTCTCATAGCTGCTGAGCATCTATCGTGGTGGGGCAGGCATGACAAAGGGCTCTGTGGCCACGTGAGAGCACTGTCCGAGACTGCTCAACTCACAAGTGAAGAAGCAGAATGAAATATGCAGAAGATATCTCCTGCTTCTGCCAGCCAGGCCCCACATCCCAGGGTTCCACAACCTCCCCAAAACAGTGCCCCCCATCTTTGCACAAGGTGCTCAAATACTAGAGCTATTGAGAATATTTTAAATTTGAACCCCAGTAGTTTTTGTAAAACATGCTTAACTCAACCTTCTGTAGCCTGGGAGGCTTCTGAGAGGCAGTGGTTAGTGGTCACAGTTCTGTCCTGCTGCCAGATAGTAAGCAAGATCTGTTAGGAGATCAAGTTAATAAGCATGCGTCTTACGTAGTTAATTAGTGATTTCTTTAATACCTAGGAAATAACCACCAGAAAGCTTCCCATCCAACAGCTTGTCCCTATGGTAGATTTTCTACTTAACAGTAGTTTATGGTGTCTGTACACTATACCATGATCTATACTATTGGTTCTGTAGGAAACTATGCCTTCAAACATCAGGAACATTGGGAAATTTCTCTAATTCTTCATAAAATAAGCAGTTAACATAACAGCTCCTACTTTTAGTAGTAGGTGTGGCTTTGGTGAACATTTGGCAGTAGAAAAGCCTGAAATACATTTTTAGAATAAAATATATCAAAGGCTTATCTCTGAATTTATATATCTGCTCTTGTTCCAAGTGAGCATTAACGTCTTGTATTCTTGTACTACACTGATATTATTTCCTTATATCTTGTCTTCCAAGCTGATTCTGAGTCTATAAGTTTTTGCAGCTCCTCTAATTCTGAGCACATGGTAGCTGCTCAAGAAATGCGTTCCTTCATCATTTTTTCTTTCCTATGAACTAAAAGTATGTTAGCAATCCCATATTGTCTCCAAAAACATCTTTCTTTCTTGTGAAAAATGAAGAAGAAGTCTTCAGGCTATCAAAATACAAATATTAGATGACAGAAGAGGAAATTATTCTTTTACAGCTTAAATAAAAGTTCACAGCATCTGTCAACAATTGCATATTGGGTTAGTCTGGCATTTGAACCTTCCTGTCCTCATTCTACACTTGAACTTTTTTTATGTGGGTGAGGATAAACGGAGTTGCTACCTGTATGATATAGAATGAACTTTCCTTCATCCCAAACTCGAGGTTGCTATATGTAATATGAGTAACCGAGTGGGGCCGGAGGAGGATGAAAAATCACTGAGTCACTGCAAGTAATTTAATTATAAGTAGAGGCTTTATGAGCAGTGTTAATGCGTGCTACCTCAGCTAACCTGACAATGAAGGTTTCACGAGTTACAGCGACATCTGGAACCAAATCACACGTAGGAATTATGCAGCCGCAATAAAAAGCCACTTAATTAGCATTGCAAATAGTGTTCCAGCATTTATGAGATGTCTGCAAATTTGCATACAGATACATAATTACATAATTTGCAGCTGTTGTGTTTGTTCCATAAGACCTTGCCACTTTATTAGCAGGATATGTAAATCAGGAATTAGTTTTCTTTATCTTTCTCATTCTCAGCCTTTCAAAGATGTGTGGTGAACCGTGATGACTTGATATAGGTGGTTTTTTGTTTTTTTATTTTTTTTTTAATGTGATCCTTATTCCCTTGTCTTAGATTGACTTTAGACCAAAGTGGGGGGTGGATGAGATAACCTTTGACTTACTTAACAATGGGTAATTTGTAAATACTGTTTGTTAATGAATGAAGATAGTTGATTTAAAACCTTGGGCTATCACTATTCATCACCGAAATCCTCTACTTGTTGTGGTATTCCAGAAATGTCGCATTTATAAATAAATAAAAATAAATAATAAATAACGTCTATTATGTCTTGCTGGATTAAAGAGACTAATTATATTGATTGTTGTTTGCATCCTTCGCATAGCTGTAGCTACCTTATATTTCAAATTAATACAGTCCACTGACATGGAAGAGCTTAATTAAAGTGGAAGTCTAGCTAGGAAAATTTAAACACAGCTCTAGCAGTGAAATAAAGAATAGAAAATAGCTATACCCAGCTGAATTTGTTGTCAATGTTTTTGAAGAAAATGCCATTGGAATTAATTGAAAAAGTGTTACCAGTACATTTTTAAGTAGTAGGAATGTGGGATTTTATATTTCGAATTGGAAATGGTTGGAAAATTTATCATGCACTAGTGATTTATTTTCACATAATCAAATTAAAAAGCGTAATTAAGTATGCTGTGAGGGTGGTAGATGGTCTGAACCCAGGCATGGCACAGATAAGATATGTCAAAGATGGCAACTCTTGATAGAGAGCTAAACTTATTTTAGCATATCATGTTAGTCAAATAAATGAATATCCAGTCTCTGGGAAAATTGGAGAAGATATAAGAATATGGATGCCACTGCTCATTTACCCAGTCCTCTATTTAACATTTATTGAAATAATACCTTGCGAAGAAAATGGCTTAAGTTAGGATTTTGGGCTGGAGGCTGAAGACAAGGAAAACACTGGCCCCCCAAATCCAAGTTTCATATTTATAGTCATTGTGAAGTCTTCCTGAATGTTCATCCTGATGAAGTGCTCAGATGACTATTGTTCAATTTTAATAATATAAATTTTGTCCTAATTTTATTGGAAGTTTACTTAGAAGTAAAATAATTTCTGTATAAAAGCTTGATGAGTATACTTATGTGAAATTGGAATTATTACCTGTTTCTAATATACTGGAAAGACAGTCACATTTAACTATAGTCCAAACAAAGAAAACATCCTCATTCTCTTAAGATCTGGTTTTTTGAAATCTCTCTCTCTCTCTCTCCCAAGTCTTTAATTGGCAAGTGCGCTTAGTGGTCAAGCACGTATACCTATGTTTGGGGAGCACCCACATAAGCCAGGCACACTGAACCTGTAAGTTACCTCAGTGCTGAGGACGGGGAACCCTGGGAACTTACTGGCTAGCCAGTGTAGTCAAAGGGAAAGCTACGTAAGAGACACTGTGGGCAGCACCATCCCTAGGCTGAAATTTCTCTTGTCTTTATAATATTAGTCATTGTTAATGGCTTTGATCATCTAGGATAACAGACATGTCACTTGGAGCTGAACAAAGGATCTGTACAGCTCTACCTTGTCTTTATAGAGTGTCTTCTAGACTCTATAGGGTTGACAGGCATGTGAACTCACAGAGACTATGACAACATGCCCAAGACTTGTACAAATTTACACCAGGCACAATCTCAGCACGGAAGTGGGGAAGTGAACACAAAGCCTCCTTCTAACCAAAAAGGTATTTACTGTTGGTAAGGTGCTGGAAAGGATAAGATCACACAAAAGAAGTGTCACTAGGGCAGGTCTCATGCCCAGCAAAACTTGGACAACACAAATTGGACTCTTTACTGTTTTTGTTCTTTCTCTTTTGTTTTGGTATTTTTGGTCATATTGGTGTTTTTGTTTGCTTTGAATTTTATTGATTGATTGACTGATTGAGAGAACATATAGCTGAATGGGTAGGGCGGTGGGGAGGAGGATCTGGGAGAAAGAAGTTGGGAGGGAAAGATATATATATATATATATATATAGGCAAAAATATATAAATCACATATTTTGTTTTATTATATAAAAATTTTCTACCAACTAAGAGATAGAAATTAAAAAGTTCTTTTAAACTTCTTGTTCTTCTTAAATATTAGAAATAGAAAGAAAAATATCTTTTTCCTTATAGGAAGATGAACGTAATCAGATGATTAAAGGATAACTTGGCAATTTTCAGTTTAAGTAATAGAAATGAATTACAATTACACTCCAGCTTGCCAGGATGATTACAGAAGGAACTAACAGTTCCCCTACAGTTCTATCCCCTGTAGTGTTAATGACCAGTTGGGCACAGAGTTCCATCCGGAATCAGCAGTGTCCCCTAGGAAGAGACAGAGAGTGCTTCCTTGATGCCAGAGTAGCCATTAACTTCCTTCCTCTCACCTATTGCAAAAGTACCCGATCCTGAATTTTATGGCTTCTATTAAGTTACACGGCTAAAGTGATCACGTCCAAAGTATCAAGGTGGATTTTCCCCAAGGAACTAAGGATATTGCTAATTCATTTGTTGATAACAGTGAAAACGGAGTATCAACGTATTCTGATGATACAGTTTTCATGTTTCCGAGGTGCCTTATTTTTATGTTCAATCTCAGTCATTTTAATTTGAAGACATAAAAGCACCCTGTAGTTAATGGAAAACAAAAATTTAAAAACGTTCTACTGTACTAACAATAACCAGTTTCCAAGTTATGCTGGGTTGTAGAGAGAAGAAATACATGTATCAGTAAGAACTTGTCTTAAAAGCAACACCCACACTAGGTTTTCCAAGCATGATGGCATTCAGTGCAGAAAATGGAATGCTTTCAAACACTTTCAAGTGTTGGGAAAGTGAAGGGCACGGCAGGTTATGAGAGTGCTTACATGCACTATAAGCTTCGTGACAGTCAAAGGGTCCCAGATGCAGGACACAAATACCAGTGATCAGAGTTTTCATCGATACTTAAGCATATCGCCAAGAGGCCAGTGAGAGATCGCCACAAAATCTCTCATTCTATTATGTGCCTGAATGTTTCTATGCCACTCCAAGAGACCTGTAGCTGTAGCTTCTTCCATTCCAAATCATTTAGTAATACTTCCTTACCAGGTTGAGGAGATAATGCAAAAAGGCTTGCTGTGTAGAACTAAAAACCATGGAAGTGTATCAGATTTACTATGAGTGCCTCTAGTCTCTAGTTAAGATATGGTGTACCGTGCTGCACAAGAAGGCACACACCTGTAATCCCAGGACTATGCAGCCTCTATCAGGGGAGTCATGAGTGGCTATACAGCAGGTTCCAGATGCATCTTTCTGAGGTATCTCGTAAAAATCTGTATAATAAAAAGATATATCCCAGTTCGAGGAGGTTGGTCTTTCTTATAGCAAAGGACACAATTAGACAAAGCAGTAGCGTTAATCCTGTATGGTATTGTGTTAGTAGCGACTAGGAAGGCCCACCACCATTTTCACAGTGGCAGCCACCTTTTCTTGCATCTTCCATCAGTACTTTCCCCACCTTCCTCGTTTGTGGTGGGAGCTCCTTCTGCTCCTTCAGCCAATAGTCATTGAGATACCAGCCCTCTGGGGCGTGGTCTCTCGCTCTTTAAAAAGCAGCAGCAGTCCTTGGCTCTCTCTCTCTTGCTCCAGCAACTACACTTTTTTCCTGACTGTCGTGTAGGGCAGTGTTCTGTAAGTTTTTTTCCCTAAAAACAAAACAAAACAAAACAAAAAAACAACAACAACAAAAAACCTTTAAATCCAAACTGGTGTGGCATAGTTTTGCTGCCATATAGTTTGGCATAGTTTTGCTGCCACCCACTCTGTGGTATTACATTGAACTTAGTGGTCATAACAATAATTTGATATCAGAATTGTATTCTCATAGTTGCTCCATTGAACACATACATTTTCACCACTTTATGACTTGTATTTTCATCACATCTAGATCTTCTGCCCCTTTAGCCTAACTTAACTTCTAATATAGTATTTACTTTTCTCTCTATTCCTTCCAAATACTATTTCTTCTGCACTTTGTATTACCTTCATTTGAAATTCCTCAGGAAGGACCAGCTAGAGTCCTGTGGACTCTTAGATTTATGTCTTAGAATCCTTAATGTCTAGTTTAGTGATGAGTCTGCCAATAAAATTCAAGCTCTTAAATTAGTAAATTATAACTTGACTAATGTTCTCTATATTTCTGTCTTTAGTATACTGAAATAAAATGTATAATTCTGAATATGAATTTCTAGTTTATAACTTTATTGAGCCCTTAGTCAGTCAATGCTTTCATGCTTATTTTTTGTTAGATGTTGTCTCCTCCTCGACTCCCTAAAAAAACTCCCTGAAACCTATATAGGGGCTGTATTTTGTTATGAGTGCAACTCAATCTTAGGGAAAAGGAGAGCAGAGTTGGCGAGCAGGAGCTACAAATGCAAACAAATCCTGGCTGACCGGGTATTATTAACCCAACCTCACAAACAACATCAAAAGATCATGAGATGTTTGTGTGCAACCAAATAGCTCATCTGGGGAGTCGGAAGCACCAGAATCACCTGATATTAATTGTCTTCAATTTGCTAAGCTTTACTCCACAAGATGACATCTTCCTTTCACTTCTGAGGTCCACGTGTGCTGATGTTCTATGGCCTCTGGTCCTTTAGTATTAAGAATAATCTCAGTGGAGAGGAACCTGACTATTGCACATATATGTAGGTGCTGTCATGTGCTGCTCATGTGGGACATGAGGGATCTGGTGCAGTCACTGGACCCTTTGTCTGCAGTTGCAGCCAGAGCCCATGGACAAGGGAAGAACACACATTCTTCCTAAGAGATCTTGGGTTAGAATACAAGACAAGAGCTGCATCCCCTGCAGAGTTTTCAACAGTTGCTATATGATTATTATTAGACAAGAGGACAGTATAATCCCCAAACTAGTACAAATGTCATTTTGATACTATTTTATGTCGATGAATTTATTACTTCAAAATTGCGCTGTATTTACATTACTTACACTTTTACACAAATGTGAATTGTGTGTCAAAACTATCCAAGTGAACATATTTGAGTAATATTATTAAACTAATTTTGAAATGGAAACAGGTTCAGAAAAGAAAAATGTCCTGGCCAAGATCACAGGAGAGAGTGTTTTAAACACAAAAGGTCTTGTGGTTGGGAAACAGAAGACTTGAATTTTAGTTCTAGCTCCATAGCTTACTTTTATATTGTCATTACTTTTAAGCTCAGTAGCACTAATATGCAGACCATTGTCAACTGAATGCCTCAGTAATCCTTTGTTCTCGCCATGGGTTCATTAAGCACCTCACCAATAGTTTATGGATGCTTGTCTGTCTGCATAAATAAGATCAGGGGAAAATGGGAAGAACGCAAGTATGGGATCGTTACCTTCTGGAGTTTATGTGTTCAAAATAAAGGCAAGACCTCCTTTCCTGCTTATTTTGAAAATATCTATAGGTTGAAATCAAAGAGAAGTAAAATTGTAATTAACAACAACAACAAAAATCCAAATAGCAAAACATTAACATATAGAAAGGCTCTTCCCTCTATTCATTTTATCTCTGTTGACAAAATTTCATTTTGCTTTCAAGTTCCTATTAATATTCTTTTTATTATTAGTTTATGAATATAAATCCCATAGAATCATTGCTTTGAGGTAAAATGTATAAGTTAAGGCTAACTACTAGGCTTTTTTCCTCTAAGAAAATAGTTAAAAATTGTTTCACAGCTAGATAATGTTTACAAAACCTTACAAAGAATCATTAAAAGCAACAAAATTTAGTAAAAGTAGTCATCAATTGAGGACAGTTCTGGCCACAACACTGTGTGATGTTAGATCAGCAAATGAATGGAATATGATGAAAACGTTGTCCTTTATGGGGTTGCCAGGGAATGATGTGGTTTTTATGTCTTAGGAAATATATGTAGTGTGTACTGTTTCTGAAAATGCAAGTTGCCTTTTAATAAGAGCGTGAACTAGGCATGTCCTAAATAGCTTGTATTACTCAAGTTGAATGCTGTTAAACATCCATTCTCTTATCTTCTGTTTTCCTCATCATCTCTGCATTTACATCTGCATTATAGCTAAACTGGTAACGACCTTCTACAATCAATCATATGTATTAGCTGTCTTAAGCATTTCTTAAAAATATTTTTTTATATTATTTTTATTTCCCAGCCAGAAAAAAAAGGTAACATAAAATAGCTCAGGCTTCTTGCCAGCACCAAAATATGGGTATAATTTAAACTGTGTAGTTAGAAGCCGGTTTAGTATTCTCTTTCTTGATCAAGAAAAAGATAATTAGTACTTCTGCAAAAAGCATATAATTTTTGCTATCTGTGAAGGCTTTGCCACAATGACTACATCATTACCTGCACAATAAGAAAGAAGAAAGCTACAATTCATTTTCTGAGCTGCTGTGAGTGGGAAAGAAAAGCAACTTGACCTTATCATTTTCTTTATAATTAGCATTGGTGAAACAACTTTAAAGGCAGAGCCGAAAGAAGATAAAAATGTCGGCTGGTAATATGTTGGGAAGAGTTTATTATAAAAGAGACCTGTAATTATTTAAAGAATATACTGAATAGGAAGACTTGTGCTATGAAAATGTAGCGTACTGAGCAACAGGAAGCTCTGGACCTGCTGAGTATGTGGTAATGAGAAGGAATTCAAAAGAAGGAATTAGGCTCCTTTAGAAATGCCTAGCCCCAGAAGATGAATATATTAACAGCTTGACAATGAAATATGCAAATGCATCCTTGAGTTACTGATAGAGTTCACGAGGCCAAGCTGCATCATAGAGCAGAAATCAGGACCTTGGAGATATAATCTTTGATCCTGTGCCCTTGTTTTTGTTCTTTATGCATCTTACTTTTGTCATAAATTAAACTGAGGTAATGACTTCAGCATTCTACAGTTTTCTTTTGGGCTATGGTCCAGGATTGTTTGGATCACACAAGCACAAAAGCACATTTGCAGAGAGAATTGCTTAGTTTCTTTGGCTGTGTTCTGACCTGGGTGCCAGGGATGCAGAAGTTACCTTATCTACATATCAAATGAGTCCAGGGCTAGACTGGGGGATTCCCAAGTTTGCCAGGTGATTGGAATTGGAGATTCTTGAAGATAGGTCCTCAGAGTTATGGCAGACAGTGTTTTCTTCTAATAAAAACTTGCAGAATTACATTTCAATCGTTGGCCGCCTCCTGCTTTTGTCCGTCTTTTAATATGTTTCCTCTAAAAGACCACGAGCATATCCTGCCTGCTCCTTGTGTATCTGTGTGTGCACACATGTGTATGGATACATGTGTGCATGTACATGTGTGTTTATATGCATGTGTGTAATCTATTGTATTTAATTAGTGCTGTCCCTATATACAAGGATTTAGGATTAACTAATTGAACATGGAAAACCTAACAGGGTGCTCCATGCTAAAGAAAACTGACCGTCCCTCCCTCAGCAGCAAATCATTGCTGGAACGCTTCAGCTATGGGTGGGACCTAGGAAACTTTTCTCCCATCCTTGTTGGCATGTTGACTGGTATGACCATCAGTATGGCTTGTGTATGCAACCATACTGATATTTTATGCGTAAAACATCCCTGTTGTGTTCAGAGGACACTATTTCTGAGGACACCTCCTTGTTGACTGGCTCTTACAGTCTTTCCACCCCATCTTTAATGATGTTCTCTGGGTCTAGTGTGTAGGGGTAGTATTATAGAATGCTTGCATATGATTTCAATCCGCCACTAGAGTTGCAGGTGAATTTTAGTTTTTCACAACCTGTCATGAGCACCAGTGAAACTTCAGATCAAATGGGATTAATTCTTGCATAAACAAGAACCACAGAAGAAAGGAATAAAAAAAATAATCATTGAAAATGCAGAACAAAGAGGTTCAAGTTTTATCAGCTATTCAAAATTTAGGGCCCTAGAGAGAAGTGGGGTGTTCCTGGAAATGACACACTGTTAATAAGAACATACTTATAATGTGGGATTCTTGAAATGAAGTGTGGCCATGTGTGAAAAAATGAAATGAACACAGGGTAGATAATTGTCTTCTGAGACACAAAATATTAACCAGAATTGTGAGGAGAGTTTTCAGTGATTTTGAAGGTGAGATTCTCACATGTTTTGTTTTGTTTTTTCTTGTTTGTTTTTCCAACACGGTTCTCAAAACATGTTGGATGCAGTGACTGCTTTTATTCTACCGCTGCTATGGCCAGGGAGCTCTACTGGTTGGTCCGTTTTTTCATTGTTTTCGATGAAGTCTTGCACCTTTCCACAGGTTACCGGCAGCACACACCTGTTCCTTATTACATAAGAGCCAAACTTGGCTTGCTGTTCTATGGCTGATTAGGTCCACACTCTTTCATGAGCATGAAATTTCACAAAAATTATAATAGTTAATTTAAAAAAATTATAATTAACACTTACTATATCCAGGATTATAGGAAAGTAAAGATATACTTGATGTGTAAATAATGATTTTCAAAGTTATAGCTGAAAGGAAGACTTTGTAAGCACAAACAGCCTACACTAAATAGTCCCAGGATTCCCACTAGCACTGTCCCATTGGGAGCCTCCAATGTTCTTTAGAATTCTAAAGCTACATGAGTATTTCTTATCTCAAATTACTTAATATTTTTGTTATGCTACCTTTCAAACTCTGGTGTTTCTGCTTGTCACCATGTGTAAAGGGAATATGAGTTGACTGGCAACTTAAATTAAATTAAATTTCATAATGAACATTTGATAGTTCCATACCAGAAATTTGGGGATGTGTATTCTGTTTCTGAAGTGCACTTGAAGTCCCAGCCCTGTGTGGGATTCATAAAACTATGTTGGGGGCTTGTTCATAATTTTATCGCCTCTGTCCCACTGCAAAAAAAAAATTCCAAGCAGCTCCCATTTCTTCTTGAGGGACTTATTTTTGCCATCAGCAATTTGGCCAACCCAAACTGGGCAATTGACTCCAAAGCCACCTTCTGCCCCTGAGACAGCAGGGCATCTTACAAGTGGCTCTGAACTCTGAAAAGGGGCAGAGGGCTTCCTTTTATCATAATAAACTGGCAGGAATACAATAATCTGGGCTTGGGTTAAGAAGATGAGTCATGGGGGATTAATTCAGTTTTGCAGAAAAATATCTTTAAACTCTCTTGGTGACAGCTTGTCTTCCTAACCATAGTTAGAAGTGACTAATCACAAATGCCATTTTGGGTTTGTCAGTACAGATCTCTTCCTCATAGATGAATCTTTGCAAAGTTATTGCACTTTCTTCTTCCAGGATTTATGCCAGTTTCATAAAATGCACTGCCTTGGAGGCAACCAGCACACCTGCTCCATGTTACTAAGAGTTTTGTATCACTAGTGTTGTTGCTGTCCCAATGAACACATTCTGGGCTGCTTAGGAATATTTGTACTTGAGCCCTATTTTTCCTGCTAGGAATGAGAAAGTGCCAATGTCATTGTTCGTCTTTGTAAGACAAAATTGCCCTAATTAAGCAGAAGAAGACAAATTACTATGATTATATCTTAGAATTCTTCATGCATGCTTATTATTATAATGCTTAGATTATTATTTTATTATTATCAAAATGATTATTATTGGTTGCAGGATAATTTAAAAACTTCAGTGTTATATATCGCTGTGTGTGCATGAATATATTAAATTAATCCCATAATCCTGGGGCCGTTAGTTGGCACTTGAAAGTCTTTAATGAGGATTTCACACTCTAGAGAGTCTATGCAAGTACTTCAAGTGCCAGCTAAACACACGGAAGATTCTTTGTTAATAAGTGTAAGTAATGCTAGAAATCCTTTCCTTTATTTCTTGATGAAACACACAGTGTGGACTGAGCACCATGGTGAGAATCAAGCAGTGGAATCTGATCAGTCCACTGTAGCTAAAGAATCAGTGCTGAGTTCATGTTCTTGATGTCCATTTGGTCCCTTTCTTCCAATCTTACTCTTTGTAATTTCCCTTAAAGGTTCATTAGACCCATCATTAGAATCTAATTGTGTTTCCGTTTGGTATGGCTCTCGTGGGAAATGTTTTTAGAGTGTTTAGAACAGAACACAGGGATGTTGTTGAGTTTTAAAAAGTAGATTGCAAGACAATGAGACCTTTTTACTTTGGTAAGTTCGAATTTGTAATAGAATTGGTCTACCATTTGTCTTTATCATTATTTATATGGAACTGGAAAATATTTCTTCTTGTGTCTCATTGATGATGAAAGTGGAGTTTTATAACCTACCATGTTGCTAACATTTAGGCTTTCTAGGGCTGACCTATAGTATTGTTACAAGCAGCCAATCTTGTGTTCAGGTCTGGTCTTCCTAGGTCTTTTTTACATCTTTGAATAAGCCTTCTTTTTTGTATCCATGGTGCTTGATACATTGGTGGACTATTTCATCAAATGTTTGTGGAATTAATGGATGAATGATATGTTTAAATTTCCATTGTTAATAAGGATCAAAACACATAGAAAACTCAAAGATATTTTATCTGCCAGAGTAACTAATAGACTTGTCTATAGTTAAAGGATTTACTTAGAATACAGGGATTCAATGCTAAAAATCAGAAAGTGTTGAACAAATATGATTAATTTTTTTCACTCTGATGTTTCTTTCTTCTTTTAGATAAGCATCAACATTAGCAATTAAAATTATAAATAAAATCTAAAAATTTTAGGATCTTTTATTGATGAAAACTGTTAAAGTTTATACATAAAGAGAAAGTTCCTCAACATAAAAGACACATGAAAAGCTCATGGTTAATATTGTAATTAATGCGGAAGGATCATAGTTTTCCACTGAGATCAGAGTCCATGTTCACTGCTTCTATTACACATTACTAGAAGTAGTGGTACAAGCAAGTTATAAAATAAGAAAAATGAAATAAAAAGGCATAAGAATCAGAGAATAAGAAGCTGAACTGTCTCTATGTGTGCATGACAGAAGAACTATATAAACTAGGAATGAATTTAACCAGTTAGGTAAAAGGTTTATATATTTAAAATTGTAAAATAATGCTGAAAGAAATTAAAGGAGATACAGATAATTGAAAAGACATCTCATACTCTTCTATTAGAGGAAGATATAGTTAAAATTTTATACTGTCTGAAGAAATTAAAAATTTAATATGATCCCTTAAAAATTATCGAGGTGAAGGCAGAAACAGGGAATATAAGATTTATATTAAATGGCGCCAAAGTTCAAAGTAGCCAGAATAATACTGAGATAGGAAAAGTTTGAAACATCAGAATTCATGGATGGAAATTATAATACAAAACTTTAGATATCAAGAATAAGCCAGACATGTTGACCCTTAAAACAGAAGAGTCAATATTTAATCCAAGCACAGCCTACAACTAAAGATGCAATGGGGGAAGGATAGATTCTTCAACACATCATGCATATGAAAGAATGAAGATGAATTTTATCTTACAACAGATGTGAATCTACCAAAAAGTGGATAAAACATTGAAGATGAGGTTTAAAAGCATAAAGCTAACTAGGACAGAGCATAGAAGAAAATCTGCTGGACTTTGCTTAACTTTTGTAAGAATTTTGGAATTATACAAGACATACATGTTTACATAAGCAAAATTAAATTGACAAGATAATATCAAACTCAGTACCTTCTTCAAAGCAAGCAAAGTAAGTCATCAAATAAAAAACACAACACAAAGATTTGAAAAATGCTTACAAACTACACATTTGACAATGGGATAATATCCAAAATTTATAAAAAATTCTTACAGCTAAGTAGCAAAATACCAAATAATACAGTTAAGAAATACACACACAACCCAAACAGCTGTTTTCCAAAGAAAATAAAAATATGTCCAGTGTTTGTATAAAATTGTGTTCAATGTTAATTGTCAAGAAAATAAATTTAAACCCTTGTGCAATATACCATCTCATTCCAATAATGATGGCGATTATTAGATAAGAAATGTGTCTGAGCATGTAGAGGGAAGGGAAAATTGCTATAGTGTTGGTTGAATGTGCACTCCTGAATTCTTTATGAAAAATAGTTTAAATAAACATTCTCAAGGCAATCAAAATTAAACTAGAATATGGTACATCGAGGTGAAAGCAGAGCCCTGTCAGAATACCTGAATTCTATGTTTATAGTAGTGTTATCTACACTAGACAAGGGGTATAAAGGATCTAGGTAGGTCTTTGATGGGTAGATAAAGAAAACGTGGCGCTAAGCAGAGTGGGATATTTTCAGCTTCAATAGGAGATTCTGACATGTATGGACCTGAATACAATAAGTAAAAGACAGAAACATAATATCACATGATCTACTCACATGTGGACACAAGCAAAGAGAAGAGACAGAAGCCAAAATAATGTTGGAAGGAGGGGAGGACAGCTCAGTTCCTATGTTCAAGGCTACAACAACAGCAGATATGTAGGGTGAACCACCTAGAGAATTAGAATATAATATGAGAAACTTCTGAGTTATAGCTCTGAGTATTTGCCTTGACAAGAAAAAAGACAATATTTAAGATCCAAGTCATTGATTTGTGGTTAATAAAATCATGTGGCTTTGGACAATTTTTATACAGAGATTTTAAGTGATCTTATCACTTGTAAAAAGTAGTTACATAAAAAGCTAGATAGGTTAGCTTACTGTAGAAAAAGCTAGATATGTGAGCATACTGCAGATGCTATCTTAATATACATGTGAATCCTGTAGCATCATATTCTAAGCCTCAAATATTCACAACAACATTTGTCAAACAATACTAGGATGACTGGGGACTCCAGTATATACAAATGTCATGCCCAAATAGAAGAGGTTTAAAAACAATAAAATATAACATTGCTTTTATTTAGGGAGACAAATTATTTCACCCTTTTGCTTCTCTTTCTCTTTAATTAGAATACTTTGCAGATGGTATAAATAATTACTGGATTTCTTTCACAAATATTTTTATGTCCTCCCATTGATGCTACTACAATCTGTAAGTAAATAATGGATCAAATGAGTCATTGCAATCATATCTAAATGAAGGACTGGGCCTTCAGTCTGTTAAGGGTTAGTTACTCGGATTTTATAAATGGAGACTATTAAAATAATAGCATATTTAGAAATTCCCAATTATACATATAACTTTATAGTTATGTTTTATGACCCTATATTTTTGTAATATTAAAATTCCATTATTCCAATTTACTTTGTGATACATTGTGATTTAGCCTACTCAGTTCATGATAAGTGCCCAAGATAGAGCCTCTAATATATGTATTAGTGAACTCCTAGAGCAGAGGAGTGTTTTCATGTCTCACTCATGAAAACACTCCTCAAGTATTTGCCCTGGCAGTACAAATATATAAATGCAATTATTATTTGTTATGTATGCATGTGTTTCTACGTATATGATCACAGGAGTGTGCAGATAAATGGATATATGTGTGTGCAGATGCTTGTAGAGACTAGAGGACAACCCTGAGTGTTATCTCTCAGGAGTAGTCCATGATGTTTCATGAGACATGGTCTCTGAAACTCCCCAAGGGAACTAGGCTGGCTGGCTTGTGTACACTAGGACACAACCTATCCATGTCTCTCCGGTGCTGGGATTACAAATGAACACTGACACATCCAGCGCTGTTTTGTATGAGTTCTGGGAATTAAATTTAGGTCCTCATACTCACGTAACAAGCACTTCATTAACCAAAACGTCTCTCCAGCCCCATCAATGCAATCTTTAATATTAAGACTCAAATACCCATTGGAATGAAACTCACTCACAATTTTCCCATGGTTTCTGTAAATTACAGGTTAGAGTTGAGACTGACAGGAATCAACCACACAAGTTTTTATGCAAACAGCGATGTAGGAAACAGTAACTACAATTTCAGGACTGTACCGTTCTGTTAGGCATCAGCTGTAACAGAAATTTGTCAACACCAAGGACAGCTTATGTTGGAGAGGATGTGGAGTAAGGGGAACACTCCTTCACTGCTGGTGGAAGTGCAAATTTGTACAACCACTTTGGAAATCAGTATAGTGATTTCTCAGAAAATGGGGAGTCAATCTACCTCAAGACCCAGCAATACTACTCAAGGGATGCTCAATCATATCACAAGGACATTTGCTCAACTATGTTTACAGCAGCATTATTTGTAATAGCCAGAACCTGTAGACAACCTGGATGCCACTCAACTGACATATAGACAAAGAAAGTAAATATGGTAATGGTGTATTACTCAAATGTAAAAAAAAAGCAATGATATCATGAAAGTTTCAGGCATATGTATGGAACTAGAAAATATCATCACGTGTGAGGTAACCCAAACTTAGAAAGACAAACACGGTATGTACTCACTCATAAGTGGATGCTAGATGTAAAGCAAAGGATAACCAGACTACAACCCACAGCTCTGTAGAAACTAAGTAACAAGGAAAACCCTAAGAAGAACATACAGATCACCATAAGAGGGAGAAATAGCTGAGATCCTCTGGGTAAACTGGAGGCTGGGGTGGGGTGGTAGAAGGACGAGACAGGGAATGAGAATATGACAGAATAGAAAAGTCAAGCTGGGGGAGGGACATAGAGGGAGAGCAATGAAGGAAATACCTTGATAAAAAGGAACCCCAAAAAATTGTCTTACATAGTCATCCCAACATACCTGATAAAATAAACTGCTCATTTGTATGCTGGGCTAGAAAGTGGTACTCTGTGACTTTACTGTGGCTTAAATTTTGGAAGTAGGACTTACAATTCTATGTCAGACAAGTGGTCTGTTTCAGTGAAGGGACCCCTCATTTTGTACAGTACTCGTGAATTCAAAAAACCTTTTGCATTCATGGCTATTCTCTTATATATCTGCATTATATATGTGCATTGTATACATATTAATTTGAGTAACAGCCTGATATAATTGAATTAAAAATGCAAGAAAACCTAGATAAAATAAATATAAATTTCTATCATTACACAAGAATGTGTGATTCTTAATTTCATGTAATTATACATTTTGAAGCTGAATAAACACAAATAAAAACACTTGTTCTTAATTACCTTTGCCTTTTTCCTATATCCCCTCTCTATTGCTCTCATTTTAAAGTGCTTCCACCATGCAGCAGTAAGTCAGGCATCTACCCTCTCAGTAAACCTAGCTTAGGGGTGGGAATGAAGTACCTCTTTTTTGAGAGCGATTGCACACATTCAAAACATTTCTCACTGGTCAGGTCTATGTCGTCTGACCATCCCCATTCAGTCTGTGCCTGGAATACAAGAACTGTTATCCAGCAGTGGGGATCAGTGCTTGGCTAGTGGAAGAAGGAAAGGTTTGATTTTCTAAAAAGAAAGTGTTGGAATCAGTTGGGACAGTGGCCTGGATTAGCCCTGCTTGTAAACTGTAGGTGCTGCTTCCATCTTTGAGGTGAAAGACTTGCTCATTGTTACACTAAAAAGGGCTTTCAGACTCTGTGAAAAAAGTTCTGTCTAATTCATGCATCCTCTTTTCTAAGGGAAGCAAAGGATAAATTTCTGAGAGAATTTGGTTACTTCAAGACACCAGAAAATGTGTGTGATGAATTTTCTTTTACATGAGCATCTGCTGTACCTATGTATAACCACATTAGCCATGTCTGAGAGCAGCTCCATCTTTAATCTAAGCTTAATAAAGGCTGTCAGTGTTTGTTGGCACATATTTTAAAAAGTTTGTTCCTTGTAAGGCTGGGTGTAGATTACTCTGCAATTGATAGGGTGATGAGCATTTGGGAATAGGCATTATATGGGTTGTGTCAAATGATCAGTTCCAACTCATAATATTCCTATGCCGAAGTAGAGATCTATAAGAGTGAGAAGAACAGAATCCTTTTGTTCCTTTGGCTGTCTTTAGATTTATTTACTTCTAAAAGATGAATAGTTGACTTAACAGTTGAGAAAAGTCTACAGATAACTTCAGGATTATGAGCATGAATAGGTAGAACTAAATGTTTTGTGGAATGTTTTTTTTATATATATAATATATATATATTTAATATATATAAAATCTCCATACAGAGATGGTTCCTCATAGAACAGACATAGTCATCTGTGATCTTGAGACAAACAGTCCTCATTGACAGAGATGTGTCTAAGTACCATGGTGAGAACACACAGATGAAATAAAAAGATATGTTTGCCAATCCCTAAGTTCTAAGGACTTTTTCTAGAAAAGTCTATATTTTAAAGATAATAAGAAGACACTAGAAAGACTTCTTTGCTTCCACTGTTGATATATTAGAACATGTTTTAGCTTTCTTCTTTTTTGAGTATGTTGACTTAGTACTGCAAAGGCTTGCTCCAGTGGACCCTTAGGTGCTATGCATCTCCCCTAGGAAGCACTGATGAATACAAACATGGTAGAGACAGCCTGACAGATCTATTACTGCTTGTGAGGTAGATTACTTACTTTAGTAATCCTCATAGAGTCTCTCACTGAGGAATAAGAGTTTCATTGATATAAGCGTACCTTCGTGACAAGCAGGTGCAGTGATAGCAGAAATTGATGTGTTCTGATCAAGCGAGATGGAAACTTTATTTCTCCAGAAAATAAAATTAACAACACAAGACATACAGTGTACTACCTAAAGTTATTCTGGATTTATAAAATATTTTACCGAACTGAACACCTATTCTAACTAAAACGCCAAATCAACCACCGTAAAATTTATGCAGAGAACCTAGTGCAGAGTCATGCAGGCTCTGCTCAGGAATGACTGCTTCAGTCTCTCTGAGCCTCCATGAGCCCCGTTTGGTTAATACTATTTGCTATGCTCTCCCAGTTTCTTCCATCCCTCTGTCCCCCTCAATTCTTTCTCCTCTTTTGTGGGGTTCTCTGGGCTCCTAAGGGAAGGGCCAATGAGGATCTCCAACCTGGGCTTTCTCTCTCTGCCTAATGTTTGGATGTGGGTCTTTGTATCTTCTCCTATCAGCTGCCAGAGGCAGACTCTCTGATGATGACTGAACTAGGCACTGCAGATCTCATATTGTCATTCTCTTCCCTACCTGCTTTCTCACGGCGAGATCTCCTCTTAAGTCATATGCTGCACGGACGTGGGTTAGCATGCTCAAACCCATCCTTTTGCTTCCCCGACTAATCTGATCCCAGATGCTAAACACTAGATCGTTCTTAACCTTCACTTCATTCAAAGAACTACACATGATTAGGGGAAAATACAACAAGAGTCAAGAGGCGCTTTGTGTCATGCTGGAGTTCACTATCTTCCTAGAGACCAGATTCCCAACGTGCCTTCAATGTGCCCACGTTTTACTGGTATGTTTGAACCAGAAGTTTCAGTATGTCCAGAAAGATTCATTCTGCATTTGATTCTCAGTACCAGGGCTGCTGACGGCTCTTCCTGGTGCTTGTCCTCTTGCACTGAAAGCATGGTGGAGGCTTTTACACATCTAATCTAGAAGAAGCATTCCGTTTTTGCATGGAGTCTGTTTTGCTTTTTGTTTTCTCATTTTCTTTACTCTAATTCAGAGCTATATCTCAAGCCCTGGAAATACCATCTCCCTAAATGTTAGGCCCAGTAGAGTCTTAAAGGATTAATGAAATTT
The DNA here is from genome assembly GCF_982192425.1 of Myodes glareolus. Classification (NCBI taxonomy): domain Eukaryota; kingdom Metazoa; phylum Chordata; class Mammalia; order Rodentia; family Cricetidae; genus Myodes; species Myodes glareolus. The sequence continues at coordinate 31,842,759 of NC_142048.1, read as the reverse complement.
GATTCCATGTTTGTTACGCTATTGGTGCATACATAATGGTACTTATCTAGAGGAAAAGGGTTCGTGTTTCAGTTGGCCAGACAGATGATCTGGCTTTCTAATTCCAGAACTTGCAAAAGATTGTTACATGATATTTAGAGAGGGCTTTAGCTGTCAGTGACTTCATTACCTTAGTTCTGAAATTTGGGCTAAAGCCACAGAAATCCTTTTTGTCTTCTGACCTGTCCAAAGGCTTGGGAAGAATTCCCAAACATAAGGAATTGTTCAGAGATAAATCTATATTTTAGTTTCGTTTTTGTATCAAAGACAATATGGAAGCTAAGTTCTACTCAAAATAAATGATGTGTTAAATTATCTACATTATTATTATTGATAAAGTAAATTATTTTTTGTGGGAGAAGTTTCATTTTTCATACTACAATTTTATTAATCATATCCGTGAAATCATGCCTTTATTTAATTTTAGAAATAGTATTAATAACCAAAATTTATTTAATGCTTTCTATTTTCAAGACTTTATTATATATTTATATCTATCCATTTATACTTAGATATATCAGATATACCTTAAAAATCTTATAGACCCATGTATTATGTTCAAGTTAAATGACTATATAATATATTAATATATCATTAGTCCTTCTGGATTATTTTGTTATATTTCCTTTTACACATGAGAATTGTCAGCCACGGGGGGGTGGGAGGGTTGTTGGAAGGGGAGAGGGTTAGAGAGAAGGGAGTAGGGGAGGAATGGGGAAAGCTCGGTGGCCTGGGATGTGGGGGAGGGAGGAAGGATGAATATGGGATCAGGGAAGAATATATTTCAACTAAGGGAGTCATTTTAGGGTTTACAGGAGACTTGATTATAAATGGGATCCCAGGTCCAAGGAGAGATCCCCAGATTGTTCTCTGGACAGAGGAGAGGGTGCCTGAACCGGCCTTGGCCCATAACCATAATGATGAATATTTTGCTTATCACCATAGATCTTTCATCTGGCGAAGGACGGCGATACGGACGGAGACCCACATTGGAGCACCGGACTGAGCCCCCCAAGGTCCAAATGAGAAGCAGAAGGAAAGAGAATGTGAGCAAGGAAGGCAAGATCAGAGGGAACCTTCATCCGACGATGGATGGCAATACAGACGGAGACCCACATTGGAACACCGGACTGAGCCCCCCAAGGTCCAAATGAGGAGCAGAAGGAGGAAGAACATGAAAAAGGAAATCAGGACTGCGAGGGATGCTATCACCCACTGATACAAGGGGATGGATCTAATGAGAGTTTACCAAGGCCAGTTGGACTGGGACTGAACGAGGACGTGATTCAACCAGATTCTCTGAATGTGGCCGGATTCTCTGAATGTGGCTGGCCCGAAGTCTTTCTGAAAAGCCATTGACTATGACACTGGGACTTGTTTCCTCTGCATATACTGGATTTTGGGGATCCAGTCTGTTTGGATACTCACCTTCCTGGACCTGGAGGGAGAGGGGAGGAACTTGAACTTCCCACAGGGCAGGAAACCCTGACTGCCCTAAGGGACGAAGAGGGAGGAGGAGAGGGAGTGGGGAGAGTGGGAGGGTGTTGGGAAGAGGGGCGTAAATGGAAACTTTTATAATTTAATAAAATTACTTTAAAAAAAAAACGAATTGTCAGCCACTGGGATGATTGAATAAATCCTAAGGTTTATACACTTTGTAAGTGACAAACCAGAAGGGAACCCAGTCATTCAATTGATACCCTACAAGATTATTAATTAATATGGCCTTGTTACTTAGTAGTAGCAGAAGAAAATTTTATAGGGATACCATATAGTTGGCACTACAAATCATTTTTATGATTTTCCTTTTCTGTTTTTCATATGTATGGACATGTGGTATGCATGCATGTGTTTTGTCCATGCTTGCATGTGTGTGGGTAAACAAGGGTATGCATGTATGTGGATGCCCAAGGTTGATGTCAGGAATCTTTAATTTCTCTCCATCTTCTCTTTTGAGGCAGGATCTCTTACTCAAACCCACATCTCACCAAAATGGCTCGTCTTGCTAGCAGGCTGGCACCTGGAGCGCTTTGTCTCGACCTTCCTAGGCCAGGCTAGCATTACAGCGCAGCTGCAATTTGCACCTAGCATTCATGTGGGTTCAGGAATCCACTCTTGGTCTCTGCTTGCACAGTCAGTGTTTTAACTGTTGGACCATCTCCTCAGTTCTCAGTGCAACCCATTTTCTTGTTTATTAGTGTTTCTTCTTCTTTTATTTTTAAGGGTTTCTAAAAGTTTGACAACCAACTTTGACAAAACAAAATATTAAAAGATAAAACAAAACCATCATATTGAAGTTGAACAAAGCGAATCAATAGAAGGAAACAACACAAGAGTCAAAGACACACTCGTTCACACACTCTGGAGTCCCATAAAAATACTAAACAGAAAGCTATACAATATACACAGAGGACATGGTGCAGACCTATGTAGGCCCTCTGCTTGAAGCTTCAGTCTCTGTGATTTCATATAAGCTTTGATTAGTTGATTTAGAGGGCCTTGTTCTCCTGCGGTCTTATATCTTGTTGTTAATTCTTATTCTGGGGTCAGCAGAAGATAAATACCCAGACTTTGGAATAATTAAATGCAGTCACTTGAAACAAATGACCTTATGTTACTGCACTTGGTTTTATTTGAGAACACTCCCCAAGTTCGTATATAAGTTACACTAAAAATAAATATTATATTGAGTATTATTTAACAACAGCAACAAAAATTTCACTTTTTTTTTTACCCAACTGCCAGTTTTCAGAGAGCACTTGCTTTCACTTGCTTTCCTAGAATTACTTCAAGATATTTTATATTATTTGGGAATATTGTGAAAGGTGTTGTTTCCCTGATTTCTTTTTCAGTCCATTGGTCATTTGTATATAGGAGGGTTACTGTTTTTTTTTTTTTTTGAGTTAATCTTAGATCCAGTCACTTCACTGAAATTGTTCATCAGTTGTAGGGGTTCCCTGGGGGGTCTTTTTGCGGGGGCAATTAAGTATATTATCATATCATCTGCAAACAGTAATACTTTGGCTTCTTCCTTTCTAATTTGAACTTCCTTAGTCTTCTTCATTTGTCTTACTGCTCTAGCTAAATCTTGATGTACTACATTGAATACGTATGGAGAGAGTGGATAGCCTTGTTATGTTCATGATTTTAGTGGAATCGCTTTGAGTTTCTCCCCATTTAACTTGTTGTTGGTTAAAGGATCAGTGCAGACTGCTGTTATTGTGTCCCTAATCTCTCTTGGACTTTTTATAATAAATGGTTGTTGAGTTTTGTTAGAAGCCTTTTCTGCATCTGATGAGATGATCATGTATTTTTTTTTTTTGGGTTTGCTTATAAGGTGGATTACACTTACTGATATTTATATGCTGAGCCATCCCTGTATCTCTAGGATGACCAGTCCATTGGTGAGAGAGGGGTACTGAAGTCTCCACATATCAGTGTGTGAGGGTCATTATGTGATTTAAGCTGTTACAGGTTTTCTTTTTAAAAGTGGGTACCCTTGTGTTTGGGGCATAGATGCTAAGAACTGATGTGTCATCTTGGTGGATTTTTCATTTGATGAGTATGATGTGTCCTTCCCCCCTTTTTTGATTAGTTTTGTTTGAAGTCTAATTTGTTAAATGTTAAAATGGCTACAACAGCTTGCTTTTTAGATCCATTTGCTTGGAATAAATTTTTCCAACCTTTTACCCTGAGGTAATACCTACCCTTGATGTTGAGATGTGTTTCTTGAATGCAGCAGAAGAATGTATCCTGTATTTACATCTATTCAGTGAAAATGAATCTTTTTTATTGGGAAATTGAGACCATTGATATTGAGAAATAGCAATGACCAATGATTGTTAATTGATTTTATTTTGTTGTCATTGGTGGTGGTGGTGGCGTGTTGGCTGTTGTGTGTGTGTGTGTGTGTGTGTGTGTGTGTGTTATGCACGTGCAGACACACGTGCCCTTCCCATCTTTTAGTTTTACTGATGTGAGATTATTAATTTCCTGTGTTTTCATTAACCTCTTTGGGTTGGAGTTTTCCTTCTAACACCTTCTGTACCACTGGATTTTAGGAAGATATTATTTAAATTTCACTTTATCATGGAATATCTTGTTTTCTCCATCTATGGTGAATGAAAGTTTTAATGAGTATAATATTCTAGACTGTCATGTGTGGTCTCTTAGAGTCTGCAGCACATCTATCCAGGACTTTCTGACTTTTAGAATCTCTGATGAGAAGTTGGTGTAATTGTAATAGGACTGCCTTTATATATTACTTGACCATTTTCCCTTGCAGCTTTTAATTTTCTCTCTTTGTTCTGTATGTTTAGTGGTTTGATTATTATGTGGAGAGGGGAGTTTCTTTTCTAATCTAATTCATTTGGTGTTCTGTAAGCTACTTGTGCCTTTATAGGCATCTCCTTATATAGGTTAGACAAATTTTCTTCTCTGATTTTATTGAAAATACATTCTGGGCGTTTGAGCTGGAATTCTTTTCCTTCCTCTATTCCTATTATTCTTAGGGTTGCTCTTTTCATAGTATATCAGATTTCCTGGATGTTTTGTGTCAGTGTTTTTTTTTAGATTTGGTGTTTTCTTTTACCATTGTGTACATTTCTTCAATCGTATGTTCAGTGCTTGAGATTCTTTCTTCTATCTCTGTTATTCTGTTGGTAAAATATTTTTTCCCTATAATTTCTGCTCAAATTTATAAATTATATACTTCCAGAATTTCATCGGTTTGTATTTTCTTTATTGCTTTTATTTTCATTTTTTGTCTTAAACAGTTTTATTCATTTCCTCAAATTGTTTGTTTTTTTTCTCAGTGTTCTTTAAGGTATTTATTAATTTCCTCTTTAATGACCTCTACTACATTCATACAGTTGGTTTTAAGGTCTTTTGCTGTGTTTCAGCTGTATTGGAATATTCGGGGCCTATTGTGGTAAGATAGCTGGGCTCTGGTGGAGACATATTGACCTGGCTGCTTTGGATTGTGTTTTTAGGATGGTATCTAGGCATCTGGGTTTGGGGTGATTATAAGTCTAGGTGCCGATTTCTGGGTTTGTCTTTGTTGCGTGGGCATTTTATTCCTTGGTTTCTGTTACTTCTCTGGTTTTTAGATAGGATGTTGACTGTTTTACTGGCTTGCTCGGCTGGTATGCTCACAGGGAATTACAACAGTGTTGGAGACGCGGGTGCAGTGATGAGTGGTTCAAGGAAGCCCAAGAGGGGTTTGCCTGTGGGATGCACAGGAGTCATGTAGAAGAGGAAAGGGAGGTTGCTCCTGGTATTGTTGTAGTGCTAGGGAGGAGCATGAGGTACTGGGTCTGCTGGCGGATTATCTTAAGTATCTTATTTTGCAGATAGAAAGTCTTTTAGGATGATATTTTCCAAAGAAAAGTATTTTCTCTGTATACACTATTAAATCATTTATTGTACATACTTTTGGCATATGATGTTCAAATATGCTTAAAATGGTATCATCTGACTATAATCATGTAACCATAATAATAAGACTTCTAAGGTATAGAGAGATGCCCCAGCAGTTAAGAATGCATGCTATTCTCATAGAGAACCCAAATCCTCTTCCTGGCACCCACATCAAGTGGTTCTCAATGGCCTATGACTCCAGGTCCAGGGGTTCTGAAACACTTTCCATGTCACTGTGGGCACCTTCATGTGTGTTCACATCTCCCTCCACATCCACACACATGGAAATAAAAATAAATCTTTTAAAACAGAAGTTTAGGAGTGGAGAGATGGTTCAGCATTAAGAGCACTGCCTGCTTTTCTGAAGGACCTGGATTTGATTACAAGCATCTATAATACAGCTCATAGCTCTCTGTAATGCTAGGCTTAGGGGATCTGGCATCCTTCTCTGGTTTCCACAGTCACCAAATACACATGTGATGTACATACATACATTCAGTCAAAACACCCATACAAATAAAATAAAAATAAATGAATAAAATTATATTATTTGCTTTATATGCTTGTGATGAAACCTAATTGCACTAGGCATGGCAACATTGACCATAAATAATATGTAAGGAACATGCATATAGACAAATGGTATATATGTGCCATCTGTAACTATTAAAATACTGTATATATTATTTATTATATAATTATGTTTTCTGTTAAGCCTCATTTAATATGCTTAAGTTTCATTTATATAAGATAAATCGAAAATACTCTCCAGATTGTTATTCAGATTGTTGGAAAAGCAGAATATATTCTACTTGGTGCAATGTTGATAAAAGAGAAACTAAATCTATGTTATATACCCGTTCATTTAATAATTAGGGTCTCAACACCAATTTGGGGGCTGATCCATTTCTAGCACAAAGGGTTTAAGAGTTAATTAAAGACTACAAAGTCACTAAAATGATAAACAAAAGCTTCAAGTATTTTGTCACTTTATAAATGGAAAGAGAAATATAGTTAAATAGCACACAATTATAGTGCTACATTGCAGAATAGCACAAGACGAGCAGTAGAGAGTTTGGAGGGATCTGGAATGTCATTTAAGTATAGTAACACTAGTATTTGACAATGTGACACTTGTTAAAAGACCTAGGGGAAATGAGGGAGGGGGAAATTATTATCTGAGGGAACAGGAAATGTAGATTGTACTAGCTGAGGGAACAGGAAGTGCAGATTGTCTGAGGTAGGTGAGTCTAGAAGCCATTATGGCTGAATAGACTGAGCAAATAAGAAATTAATTTCAAGAAGTTGGAAAACCATCCAATAAAAGTGGCAGCTTGAGGTAATTGAAATTTGTGCCTTTTTTCCATAGTCCATTTAAATTTGGAACTCATTCCTCGAGATAAACAAACAATTTCTTTCGGAAAAGTGACTTATACCCACGAGGAAGACTGGCTGGGAGAGAGGGTACATGCTCAGACTTTTAAGAACAATCTAAAAAGAGAGTATGTGTATGATGTTAAATCCCTGTTGACATTTCTTAGATAAGATATAGAATTACAATGTAAATATTATTTTGGAGGCTTTTCTATTTACTGAGAATACCAGAGTTTTTTGTTTGCAGTATGTTTGGTAGTTCACGTATTGTTTATATCATCAGGGCTGTCCTGGTTTTTATTCTTGAAACTTTAAAAACAATAACCGGGCTTTGAAATTCATAATTAGGTACTGTGTTGGTATTTGATGGCTTGAAGTAAACTTGTACCTGGGAAGAAGGAATTTCAATTGAGGAAATGTCTTGATCAGACTGTCCTGTGGGCATTCTCTCAATTTATGATTAATGTAGTTGGGATCAACCCTCTATAAGTGGTGCCATCCAAGGCAGGTGGTCCTGGGTTATATTAAAAAAGCAAGCTGAACCAGTTATGGAGAGCAAACTAGTAAGCAGAACTCCTTCATGATCCTTGTTTCAATGCTTGCACCTAGCTTCTTGCTTCAATTCTTGCCCCAAATTCCAAAAACTAGCTAATTCATTCTCACAGTTGCTTTTGGTCAGCATTTCTATCACAGCAACAGAGAAATCACCTGGAATGTTCTCAATAATCAGATTTCTTAGAATGTACACATGGATGCTAGATATCCCATTTGATCCTAAATTTGAATATTCTAATTCATTTCTAAAATAAAAATTTTAGAAAGGAAACAGGGAACTGTATTTTAGACTTTCTTGGCTTTCTGAAATCTTTTATGAGCTGCATCTCTGTGAAAAGGGCCATTTAAGTCTCAGATACTGAACATTTGTATTCTCTAAAAATGTTCCCAAAGCCTATATCAATATATTATGTGTACATTTGAAATGCAGTTCCACACTTCATAAACCTATGTTCTGTGTTAAATTTCATCTGGGGAAGTCTGTATCAGTTTTCTAAGGTGTAAAGTGATGGGGAAAATGAATCCTGTTTGAACTGATGTTAGGTTACTTATGAAATGGCCTCTGGGGGCAAGAAGGAGTGTGGCTGGAAACATGAGACTGGGAAGGAGGCTGGGATCTGTTAAACGTTACTTCTAGGTAAGATGAATGTCTGGCTCACAAGATGATTTCAATAGCATGAAACATTTGTTTCTAATGTGGGAGGCATAGTGTCCATATAGTTTTTTTTTTCCTTCTGACAAGGGGGTTTCTTGCTCCTGAAGAATCTTTTTTTTTTCCATCTTTCTTTTTTTATTTATAAAAGTTTCCATTTCCACCCCTCCTCCCAACACCCTCCCAATCCCCCCATTCCCTCTCCTCCCCCCTCTCCATCCCCCAGAGCAGTCAGGGTTTCCTGCCCCGTGGGAAGTTCAAGTTCCTCCCCCCTCCCTCCAGGTCCAGGAAGGTGAGCGTTCAAACAGACTGGATCCCAAAAATCCAGTATATGCAGAGGAAACAAGTCCCAGTGTCATTGTCAATGGCTTCTCAGAAAGTCCCCGTGAAGAATCTTTTCTGACTTTCTATTGATTTGTTTGCTAATACAATCCAGAAACTTGTTGGTCTAAAGAGAGAAAATCACTGTTAACTTTCCTTGTGATATTAGTCCCTCTGTTGACCTAGGGTTAAAATTCAAAGGGTTTCAATGTTAGAAACATATTTAAGAAGGAATTGGTACCTGTTTCAAGGGGAAGAACTTGGTGAGAAAATGCTACGGTGAAAATCTTAAAATGCTTTGAGTACACGATTTGATAGCCATCGTGAGTGTTGCAGCTTTATTCTGATGCTGAAACATGGGATTCTGACAATTATGATCAGAATTCTGGTAGCATGGGTAGTCCAGGGTAACTTTTTCTCTTAGTAAGCATACTGAGGAAAGCAGTACTCTCTGACAGAAATAGGTTGACTTCTTGATTCATAACTTCCATTTTATTTCTTCTTGAAGAAATGCCTGATGTGTCTTCCTAAAATGACCTCTCTTGTGTTTAGTTTGAATAAATTAAATAGAAAAATATCCCATACTTCTACCACTACAGAACTATTTAAAAACATTTTTAAATTTTAATTGTCACCTCTATTTGCAAACTATTTACATTCTTCCCTCTAAATATTAAATTCAAATTTTGAATCGTGTTTCTTCTTGAATACTATTTGCATCTAATATTGTCTAATCATTACTGTGATTTTTCTGTTGAAAAATATCATCAGTAAAGGCAAAATAGGCAAAGTTCTAGGCCAAGTTTCTGTGAATTCTATTCATTTCTTGTGCTCTTTTTCAGAAGAATCTTGTGAATGTCAGCTGTCACGATTTCCTGCTCTCAGACACACAGTAGCCCAGAAGAAAAACTCTTTTATTGCTTTATTGGGCTGGAGTAGTGTAAAGATAAAAGAAATTTCTAGTCTGAGCTAAACAGCCTTGCCAGATTTGTCACTTGTGCAAAAGCAAGTCATTAGCATGACCTTGATGGGTACTTTTTAAAGTAATTTTGATGAAGCAAAAAGGAGAGAAAGGAGAGGGAGAGAGAATGGATGAGAAGAGGAAGAAAGAGTGTAACAGGAGGGCATGTAGACAAAAATGAAGAATTAGGGGACAGTAAGAGGAGAAAAAGTAAGACAGGAAGTAGAAGAAAAAAGACAAAAGAATGGAGAAAAAGAAGGGAATATACAGAAGAGAAACGTAAGAAGATAGTATCTTTGAACTGAAAAAATATGAACTAGCTATATTTAGCAAAATACTAAACTGGTAAAAGTTTTATGTATCAATGAAAAAATCCCAATAGCAAAACAAATGACAGAAAAAAAAAACCAAACAAACAAACTAAAGCATCCATTATTTTAAATGCTCTATATGTAGTCGTGGGAATTTTCCTTTGCTGGTGTGTGCTCTGAACTTGGGTAGACTTTTCCTAACTGTTTCCTCTGAGTACAGGAAGAAAAATGTTACTTAAAACTATTGGCTTGTTGGCTTGCTTTGAATGACTCCTGGGTGTTTATTTTGGGGCCAGATTTCCAAGTTTGAAAGTCATTTTCATTTATAGATATGTGCTGTCCAGAGAAACTCACAGTTCGATTTTTGGCTAAACCCTTCAAACAGCTTTATTCACTGTACTTGATTTGTTTCCAAATCTGGGATTAAACTCACACATGTTGTTCAGGTGTCCTACCACTGAGCGGCAGCTACAGCCCATCTGTTTACCTTGCTATTACACTGCTGGTCAAGATTTCAATTATGTGTTTTTATAGTTTTGTCAAGTAGATTAATTGACTATGGTCCAACCAATCTCTTCTCATATATTAGTAATACTGATTCTTTCAATGACCATCCGTTGACACTTTTTGCTTCTTCTTTTATTTTTTAAATTTATTTTTATTAATTAATATTTTTCCAACCAGATCACAGTTTCCCCATCCTTCCTCCTCTCTGTCCAGTCCTTCCCCTCAACTTTCTCTTCCTTCCCATTGATTCCTCCTCCTTTCTCTCTAGGAAAGGGCAACCTTCCCATGTATATCAGCCAGTCATGGTATATCCAATTGCAGTAAGACTAGGCACCTCCTCTCCTAGTGGTACTAGAAAAGGAATTGCAGTAGAATGAAATGTTCTCAAAAGCAGGCAATAGTGTCAGAGGCAGCCCTGCTCTCAGTACAAGAAAACCAAGCTACACAAGTTTAACATATGTGCAGAAGTCCTAGGTTGGTCCTAAGTAAGCTCTGTTCAGTCAGTTCAGTCTCTGTGAGTCCCTATGAACCCATATTAATTGGTTCTGTGGTTTTCTGTGGTGTCCACGGACTCTCCAGCTCTTATAGTACTTTCTTCCTTTCAGCCTCAGGTTTGGCTGTGGGTCTTCGTATCTGTTTCTTTAAGTTGCTGTGTGAAGTTTATGTTACTTTGATGGCAATTGGACTAGGATATAATCTATGAGTATAACAGAATATCATATATTTTTTGTTAGTCATGTTTGGTTCTATCTTAAGACTCCAGGCTATTCAGCCTCTGGGTCTTTCCATCTAAGCAATTTAAGGGGTGGGCTCTTCTTGTGGTCTCAAGCTGGACCAGTTGTTGTTTGGTCACATCTACAAGATCTATGCCACCTTTATTTCAGCATATCTGTAGGCAGAGCCAAATTTAATTTTGGACACTGGAGACTGGTGTAACTTCCTGTGCTCACCACTTCTTTTTGCTCACATTCAAGCGAAGAGCGGCAAATACACACAATCCCACATGTTTAGATATGACACTACCATATACCCTTCAAGGCCCAGTGTGTAGGCTGTTCACTTTTTATCTCAGCTACACCAGGCATGTGGTGGGTTTTGCAAGTATTTTTTGAGAGAGGCTTTTTGTGTCTGAGATCTCAGTCTGTGATTATTTTGATTACTTGCTCCACTTGAAAACGTGCAGAAGGAAATGAACACCCATCAGAGAGAAACCAAGAGGAACACAAAAGAAGAAATGATGCATGCACACTTTGAGAAGATGTATTTGTGGATCTTATCTGCGCTTAAAGCGTAGAAGTATCTTTTCACCAGTTGATAGATTGTGGAAGGTGACAGCCAATTTTCCCAAAGAACAATCTTTCTCATAGTTGGTTTTTGGAAAGTAATTCATTTCAAACATATTTCACAAGTTAAATAGCATATATATTGGCTTTCAGATGAGAAAATAACTTGTAGAAAGAAGTTCTAGTAGTATATGGAAGGGTGACTACAGGAAACACTATAAGGGACATTTCAGAAATATAGAAGAAAGGATTTTGAAAGTCTTCACCAAGAACTGATAGATGTGTACACACAGATTTAAATTCATCATGATTTAATCACTGAACAATGTACACATGTATTGGAAAGTTAGTCTGTACATTAACATACACAGTGCTTTTTTCTAAATCTTGTTTTTGTTTTGGAAACAGGTTTTTTTCTGTAGCTTTTTATATAGTAGTTACAGATGATGTCAATCGAAATATAAGAAATACAGTAGATTTTTCTAGTATAATTTCTATTCTACTATAAATAAAAAGTTGTAAGAGAAGTAGATATAGTAAGTAATGTAAATTCTGATAATAAGAAAGTGAATTAGGTGGGGATCGTGGCATAGTGGGTTTAACACTTGTGGCAAAGCACAATGATTTCTCCAGGACCCAGGTTGTGGAAGGAAAGAACCACTTCCTCCAAGTGCCCTTAATTTCCCTGTGTACAATGTGTCACATATGTGACACTCCTCCACACACAAAATAAATTTTAAAAAAATTAAAAAGAAAAGAAAATGACTAGAGAAGTGGTGATAGAATTAAAAGGAATCAATTACAAATTTTGTTTTAAAACTATGTATTGTAAAAAGTATAAAGAAAAGAGTCACATTTTAAAGACCAACATACACGTACATACTAAAAGAGTACATATACTGAAATATTTCTATGTCTGTGAAGAGACACCATAACCACAGCAGCTCTTATAAAGGAAAACATTTAACTGGGCAGCTTATAGTTCAGAGGTTCGGTGCTTTATCACAGTGGGACACATCAGTGTACTGGTAGATACGGTGATGGAGAGGTAGCTGAGAGTTCTACATCTTGTGCAGGAAACAGGAAGTATACTGAGACTCTTAGTGTGACTTGAGCATATTTGACACTCAAAGCCTACCCCCTAAAGTGTCACACTTTACCAACAAGACTGTACCTACTGAAATAAAGTCACACCTTCTAATATTGTCAATCCCTATGAACTTATGGAGGCCAATTGCATTTAATTTACCACATTTCACTCCCTGACTATCAAAAGCTTGTAACAATATCACAACGAAAACTGCATTTAGCTCAACTTCAAACATCTCCATAGTCTATCAATGTTTTAAAGTCCAAAGTTCAAAGATTCTTCTGAAATTCAGGCAATCTCTTAACAGAATACCCTATAAAGTCAAAATTAAAAAAAAATAGATCATACACTTCCAACATATATTGGCAAAGGATATACATTACCATTCCAAAAGGGAGCAGAGTGAGGAAATACTGGACCAAAGCAAGCTGAAAAACCAGCTGAGCAAACTACAAACTCTGTATCTCCATATCTGATGTCAAAGCACTCTTCAGATCTCCACTTTGAACTTTGTTGACTGCAATATACTTCTTTCTCTTGCCTGGCTCTGCTCCATGTTATTACCTAGGTAGGTATCCCTTGACCCTGGCATCTCCAACATTTTAGGGTCTCTAAGGCAGCCCAGACTTCTCCTTCATAGCTTCAGACAATGGCCTCTCTATGCCTTCATTCAGGGACACCCCTGACATATGCCTGGCCTCAGTAGCTTTCCTTAGTCATAAAGGGAGATACCATAATGCCTTTCTTCTCTCCTTAACTCCAAAACCACAGGACTGAAGCTTTCAAGTTTGGCTATGGGACTGCAACGTGGCTCCCTTGTTCAATTACATCTTCACCATCTGTTTTTGATGGTTACCTTTATTGCCCGAGCTTGGCTTTCCTTGAACTTGCTCTGTAGATCAGGCTGGTCTCAAACTCAGATATCTACTAGCCTCTGCCTTCCTTGTACTGGCAATGAATGCATGTACCGCATCCTTCTGTAAGTTTTTCTTTAATTACTTTTCACAAATTGGGAATTTAATTGTGTGAGATCTTGTCCTGAGGTCAGCACTCTTTCCTTCCATTTCTCAATCTGTTTATTTCCTTGAACACAAGACTTAGATCCACTCCACTTTTTGGCATCTTTTTCCTCTTCAGATTATATATTTTGTACTTTTTTCTCTTTCTCAGCGTTTTCCTCTTCATTATAAATCTTTACAAGCATGAACAATAGTAACCACAAGACAGAGTATTGACTAGGCTGTTTTGAGATTTCCTCTGCTAATAGAATTAATCTCAAACTCCTCACCTAGCCTCAGGCAAACTCTTTGGCCAAGAGCAAAAGCAGCCACATTCTTTACCAACAGGAATACTCTCTTGATAACATACTAAAATTGTTCTCCTCTGAAACCTATTGTGTCAGCTCTCGCTCCCCATAATTAAAATCTTTCTTAGCACTACAGCCTTCCATGCTCCTACTAGTATGGTCCACTAAACAGCACTTAAAGCATTCAACTACTTTTCTAATCCACAGCCCCAAGGTCAATATTCCTCCAAACAAAAGTATGTTCAGGGCTATTACAGAAATACCTCAGTTCCTAGTACAGCTTATTTATTATTTAGAGTTTCTATTGCTATAAAGAGACATCATGACTGCATCAATTCTTATATAAAAACCCCAACATTTAATTATGGTGGCTTCCACTTTCATAATTATCATTATGGTTCCACATGGTACTGTGAAAGCAGACATGGTGCTGGAGAAGGAGCTGAGAATTCTTACATCTTGATACGTAGGCAACAGGAAGTGAACTGAGACACTGGGTGTGGCCTGAGCACATATGAGATCCCAAAGCCAATCTCCAAAGTGACACACCTCCTCCAACAAGCAACACCTGCACCAAAAAAGCCATACCTCCTAATATTGACACTTCCATTGAGCTTATGGGATTAGTGACATTCAAACTACACCAGCATATAGGCTACATACCCAGCCATAGATGGCCAAGGAAAACTGAACTCAGCTGCATCTTTGGAGGTTCTTAGTCTCATAATGTCATGTCAGGGCTTTTTTTTTTAAAAAAAAATCTTATTTCTTACTTTTGATATTATACACACATGTATTTTTTAATTTTTTTCTTTTTTGATCTACAGGTCTTCTGTGTATATTATAGATTCCAATTTCATGCATTTATGGAATACTTGAGTGGAAATAGGTAGATCTCTGCATCTCTATATTTCTTGTGCTGTGTCTGTGTTAGTTTGTTTTGTCCTATTCTGATTTATTAGTTTTTGTTTTATCTTATTTATCATTGGCCCCCGGAAGCCTGTTTGTTTTCTATTGAGAGACAGAGAGTGGTGAATCTGGATGAAAGGGGAGATGGTGAAAAACTGGGAGGAGTAACAGGATAGGAAATTGTCACCAGGATATATTATGTGAGGAAAAAAATCTCTTTTCAATGAAAGAAAAAATAATTATCTTTTTCCAGCCATGAAAGAAGCTTGATATACTGGATATTTCTACATAGGTTCTATTAGCAAGGTGACATATTTCAAAACAGATCAACATCCCTCAAACTCTGATTATAAGATGGAAGAGTCTGTGGTTCGATTGACTGGCTTTGGCATCATTATTACTTAAACTTTGATTGTTGGTGTGGTTCTTCAATTATTAATACGGTTTTGTATGAGTCACCTTGTATTTTATAGACTTGGTTGCTGTGAACTAGTTCTGATTTTGTTTGTTTATTTTTCAGACAGGTTTTTATGAAGCCCAACTTGGCCTCAAACATGATTTGTAGTTGCAGCTGGCCTTGAACTTTAGGTTTCTTGGACTCCATGTGTCTTCATGTTTAGTTCTTTTGTGAATATTAAAAATTATGGTGTGAAGAGTGCAGAATATAAATTCTCAGCTTAAGATTGTAGTTATTTGTGAGGCTGTGTTATTCAGTCTACAATTAATTCTTCATGTTTCCTATTGGAAACTGACCATCCTATAACTTCCGTCTCCAAGAGGAGTCCCTAGTACTGACTGCCTTTCTGGGCTCTACCCCACTGTTTATCTAGTGACTGCAAGTTGTCTTTAGTTACTATACCTATGCAATTCTTAGCCGATTTTTCTACTGGTAAATTTTTTGAAATTATAATGTAATATAATATAAAAATTACAACTTTTTCCTTTTCTTTCATTATTCTAACCCCTTCTAAACACACATCCTTGCTCCTTTTAGAATTCATTGACTCTTCTTTAATTAATTGTTATTACATGTATATATGTATATATATTTATATATTCTGAAATACGTAAACTTATCTTTCTCAGTCTATATAATATTAATTGTAGGTATGTTTTTGAGGTTGACCATTTGCTATTGGATAGCCAATATACATCCTATACAATACAAACATTTCTTTGTATCTATATCGCTTGGCTACAGAGGTCTCTAGTACCAGACATTAATTTGTAGAGAATAATCTTCATATTACATCTTTGCAAGTATACTGATTTTTGATAACTTAGTGTTAATTCTTTTTTGTTATATTTTTGTTTTTACTATTTTTGGCTGTGGTAAAGGTTTCATTTTTACTAAGCATTCAGCTACCAGGCATATGGCAAAGACAGTGTTCATGGTTCCACAATCCCCAACAAACCATCATTGTGGCTGTATATGGTATTTTGCATAAAGTAAGCATATAAATATTTCTACCATTGACTACTGTCAATATTTTATAGATGTCAGAATTTATTTTCCCTCAACTGTAAATCTGGTTCATGGTTTTAGTGTACTCCATATTTTAAAGTACCTCTTTTTAGCATTGTATATAAACTTCAGTGGGTTCCTTTTTTAACTATATTGAAAAATTTTGGCCTGTTGTCATATTGTCACTAAGCAATACTTTAAGTCGTTCCACATCTATTCACACAGATTTAAGCTCTGGTAATCATAATACTGAATATTATGTCTTGGTTACTTGGAAATAAAACAAAAAGTAGTCATTTCATTGGTACTTTAATAGTAACCATGCTTCATATGTGACTGATACTTAGCCCTTACATTCTGTAGTAATTAACAGTTTAATACATAGGATATGTTGTATCATGTAATTATACAATCAATATAATTTATCATCTATCTATTTATATCTATCTCTCTATCTATATCTATCTATCTATCTATCTATCTATCTATCTATCTATGTCTATCTAGCTTTCTTTTAGTATATATATCTATATCTATATCAATTTCTCATTATATATAGATTTATATAGTTATAGACATATAGAATATATATAGAGATAGCAATAGATCTCTCTATACATATATATAAAATGCACACACACACACACACACACACACACACATATATACATGGAAGGCTAGGCTAGACACACAGAAACATTTCAGAATCTTTTCTGAAAGGGCAACTGAGGATTAAAGATACTAACCAACTCTTATACACAGTATATTGCCTAACTTTAACAGTCTATGCTGTGATGCTAATGACCATCAGGCCTAGATAAGAACATGTGGACCAATTTTCAGTTCAGTTCCTTTTATTTTTATCCCAGTGGTAAATTCTTGAAACTTATCATCTCTTTCTGTATTAGAAATACATCCTACAAACTTAGAGTCCTGTAACGGCTAGCACCTGGACATAGGGGTCATACATGGTGTCATAGGTAATAGATAATGAATAACTGGGTGCTTCAGGAAGTAGAAATGTTAGAAAAAGAAAAAGAAAGGCAGGGATGAAAGAAGGAAATTTGGGCAAAGTAGTAATTGGTCTTAAAAGGCTGGCTTTTAAATGCAGATGGAATTAACATTAATCTTTGAGCAGAAGTAAGGTATGGAAAGGAAATTCAGAGAATCCACTGGTGAGGGTTATGCCTCACCTTGCTGGACCATCAGAGAAGTCTTGTAAGTCTCTTACTTATTACTCTGTGTTTTTCTGCTGTGATGACAGATTAGTTAAATAGGGAGGCCAGGTATAGTCATTCATTTTGTAGTTTCCGGTTAGGATTTATCTGCTAGAATTTTCTAGAGAGGAAGTAATATACTGAGAAAGGCCTGTCAAGAAATTCCCATGGAGGTTTATCAATCAGCTTCACTTTAACATACTAAAAAGAAATTAATCTGTATAAGCACCTGATTAATTCCTAATAGAATTAATTAATTTCTCCAAAGGAACAGTTAAAGGAAATCAGAACTAATTAATATAACTAATATCTGATCTATTGCTGGCCATTTACATGTCCAAAAAGTAATTCAAGAGCTTCTTCCATTTAGAAAATGATTTAACATATGGTTAATTTGAATAGAACACTCGTTTAGAGAGCTTGAACGTGTTTTCATTTTTACAAGACTACTCAGTAACAGATCTTTTGGGGAAAACAATATAAATATGTAAACATAGGTATGAAAAGGTTAATTGCATAGAAACATAACCCAAAATTCTCAGGAGACAATAATATAAATGCAGATGTGCTTTGAAATGTCTATATTCAAGATTAGAAATTTTTATATTCAGATCTAATTTCACTACATCATCGAAGAAGTTGAGTTTTACTCCAAGACTCTGACTGGAAAATCAACTTCAAAGGTGTTTTTTTCCCCCAAAGGAATCATGGGTAAGTCTAGATCATTTTTCCTGGCTGGAGGATCATTAACTATCAAGTACATTGACTTGGCTGCTAACAAGGAGATAGGGAAAGATGTGCTCAACATCCTGCATTCCAACATGTGATTCTAATCAAAGGCATCTAAAACCCAAAAAGGATAAAAAGCAGACTGCAATTTGATTTAATGAAATCTGGTATGTACTATATAACTGAATCATGATAAGTGAGAGCTTTCCTGGGGCAGAGTGTGTGCAGAAGCATTGCTTTGTCTGGTGTCACTGTGAACCTCTTCCAAAGAGCAACATCACATGGACAACTGATCAAACAAGACAATGCATAAGGAATTGTCACTTATGTAGAGACAATATTGTATCTTTACCACTTTTCTTTGGTAACTAGTGCCTTGTAAAAAAGCCATTTACTAAGGGAAGGCTGTTGTCATGAGTTAGGTAAAAACTTGAATATAGCAGACTTTGGCCTACCAGTCATGATGAAGGAACATTCCGTGCAGTGACGATCCTTCTTGAAACACTTGGAGAAGTTGAACAAATTCCTTATTTCCATTTCCTTGAAGGTTAGAGGGTACCAGTGAAGTTGCCGAAAAGCAAGGATCCAGAGAGAGGAGAGATTTTTTTTTCTCTCTTAGATCCTTTACTGATGTATTTGATGGGGTTTAGGGCAAGTGAAGCACTGGGAGAATCAGAGGAATCTTGACAGGCAGGCCTTGTGAGGCAAAGAAAGAACCAGAAACAATTTGGGTGATCTCATGGTTGTGAATTGAAGTGAGGAAATGAAGAATAGAAGTTGAGGCCGCCAACACAATAGGATTTAGAGGCACTGAAAACCTGAAGAGACCAGAGAAGAGCAAAGTAAATCTGACACATGTGTGTTTTCCATTGAGTCATTCACTGAATTTCCAATGTGTTGTCTAGCAAATTAAAATGTCAATGACAAAGAAGCTGAAAATAGGATAGCATTTCTGTAATTCTGAATATTGAAAAAATTAAATTTGGATTTTAGGTATTGCTAAGGAAATAGCAAGATTCTTTGTTTGAAATTGGAATAGTTCCTCTTAAAGAGACTGACTTCATATCAAAACATCATGGTCTGTCTGTTAGATGGAAGGGATATGTTTGCATTCTGACATCTCTTTGCCAACACATAGGGTGAATCCTCTCTGGGGATAAAATACCCGAAGCCCTTTTACTATTTCCATACAAAATATCTACATTACATAAAAGGTATCACACATTAGTAGACAGGACTAGATGAAAAGAATATGGAAAAATATATATTGATGTAATTGGACAAAAGTTTAAAAATAATTCTAATTTATATGTTTAAGAAAATAAAGAATAATGTCTATATTTTCTCACCAAAACTATAATATATAAAAAAGACAAAATAGAAGTTCTATAACTCAAATATGTAGCACTGAATTTAAGAATATAGCATATGTACTTGGTAGTAGATTGAGCCTAAGTAAAGAAGGAATTGTGAACTCCCCAGTGGAAGTTGGAGGTGACTGAACAGTTGAAAGCACATGCTGCTCTTGCAAAAGACCTGTGTTCTGTCCCCATCACACATATCAGATGGCTCACAAATGTTTCCAGCTCCAGTTCCAGCGGATCCTTTGCCTTCTGGCTTCTGTAGACACCTGCGTGCAAACGGTGCATAGACATACACTCAGCACCATCCTCTAAAAAACCCTAAGTGGAAACAGAGAGTTCAAGAAGGAAGCATTACAGAGGTACATATAAAAAACATATAAGAGAAGAGAGAAAGTTTAAACACATGTGCCTGAGCAGAGACTTCTGTCACTGGGTTACCGAGATGAGAATATCTTATGTTGAAGGACTGCCTGGGATACACAGTCAATTAAAAGCCATATTACAAAAAAAAACCCAAAAATAACAACAACAAAAAACAGTCGGCTCTTGTCACAAAAGTAAAAAGCAAAATAGGACTGGCAATATAACTCAGTGGTAGAGCACTTAGATAACATGCAGAAGGCTCTAGGTTCCATCCTGTGTACTGAAAAAAATGTATCCATGGATAAAATAGATGCAAATAGATAAGAGATATCACCAAAGCAAAGCTTTAAGAGACAATACCTGTGAAATTTAAGAATTGATGAAAAGAAAAATTAGTCACAGATGCTCAAAACAAGAATGCTATCAGCATCTTCATCATCATCATAGAACATCTAAGCAATAATACTAAGGAAGTAGCCATTAGCCTATTGATGAACTATACAAGATCCATAAAAGACCAATTTTTAACAAACAGCTAGAGAGAAAAAGAATTATCCTCATAAAAACAGCTACCTACCTATAATTCCATACTTGGGTAGCTCCAGATGTGAGGGCAAAAACATCCCCAAGCTATTAAAGGAGAACTGGCCACAAACAGTTCTTTATTAAAAGAAATACCAAAAGCAACTTCTTAGACAGAGGAAAATTTTCTCCAATAGAAAGTATGAACAATGAAAGGAGAAGAGCTGATAAAAATGGAGGAGCCAGGCTAGAGTGGGGACAATCGGAGGAGGACTGTCCCTGTGTGGCAAGATTGTATCCTATCCCAGTAAACTTGTACTATGAAATCCTGAGCCTAGGTAGAGTGGCATTTGGAGTTTGTGACTTGGGCGTCAGGACGGCAGGATCCTCATGAGTAGAACTCATCACCTCAGTAAAGATGAGAGAGTATTCACTTTTCCTTTCGCTGCTCGATCACATATGAACAGAGTGAGAAGATGGGCGTCTATCGGATAATGAGCGGTCTTTGCCCCAAGGCAAAGAATCAAGCTTCTTGATATGGAATTCTCCACCTTTAAAGTGTTGAGACATAATGTGGTGATTTAAGCTACACTGTCTCTGGCAACTTGTTATCGTACCCCACACCAATTAAGATGAATCTAAATTATAAAATACTGTTTTTCTCTTGAGTCACATATGAAACAAGAATAAAGAATAAATGCTGAATTCAAAATGTGAAATGATATGTGTTTGAAAACTATTAAAGTTTTTGAAGAGTTGACCAAGGTTTGAGACTCCATAGCAGGATAAGGTAATGAGAAGTTTTAGGAAAAGCTGTAATAGGGCAGACATCAAAAGAAAAAAAAATATGCCCTTCATCACTCCCTGCGAATGGCCTGCTCCCCAAAATGAGCTACTACTGATTCTAGGCATAAATGCTTAGAACACCTCACACAGTCCTTCACTAGATGGGACTAGTGTCCTAGGCTCTGTTTCTGCATCTTAGCTGGGCTCATGCCAAAGGTGTAAATTTTGGTGTAGATACTCAATCCTTAATGCTTCAAGGTGTATAAATTCAGCCCATGCTATAGCAATTACAGCGAGGACAAAGGGAAGAAGGTTATTATTAAGCAGAACTGGGGGAGTCTGAAAGTAAGAAAAGATGGTGTGACTATCACAAACCCGTTGATTTAAAGGATACATAAAATATTCTGGAGCTCAAGTGTTTCAATATGGTTTCCATAACACTAACGAAATGACTGAAGATGGCACCGTCACTGCTACTGTTCAGTTATGCTTGGCATGCTCTGTCATCCAGGCAGGTTTTGAGCTGCAAAGATGCTGACCCAGGGGAAATAGGAAGTGCCATGCTTGCTGTTGATTCTGCAAAAGACTGAAAGTTTAGCTGACCACTGTACTCATCAGTCACTGGGTTCAGTAGATAAGATATAGTGGTTTGTGGCTGTCATTGTCCATGCTTGAATAAAGACATTTGTGTGTTCTTGATACCAATACCAGAAGCATGTACCAGTGTCATGCTCATGCATTTAACATAAATCACTGAGGCATTTGTGTTACCATTTTCTTTCTTTTGTATGTGTATACACGCATGCCAGTGTGCGGGGATTGGAGCACAGTTTTCAGGAGTCAGTTCTTGCCTTCTCTATGGGTCTCAGGGATTGAACTCAGGTTTGCAAGGCTGCCAGTCAGTGCCTTTACCCCTGAGCCATTTTGCCGTCCCCAGGAAGCATTTTCTACTGTCAGAATTGTAGTACTTGCCATCACCAGGTGACTTCATGTGTAATCTTTCTGTGGAAAGTTAGAATAACCGTGTAGGAATAGAAAGATATCTAATTATGTGATAAATTTTCTGTAATGAAATTTACTTTAAATTTTAAAAAATAGAAAAAAAAATGTTTCTTGCCCATGCCTAGTGTTAGCTGTTTGATACTGCTATCCATGCTCAAAATTTGAAAATAATAAAATTCCTATTTATCAGAGTAGGACTAAAATGATCTATCAGGATGTTGTCAAAGGAGTAGCCGTCTTTCTTTGTGTCGACACCTATGTTTCCTGTCTTCTCTGTCTTGTGTGCTCCAGCTTTTCTCCATGTTTCTTTCTTTAAGAAGCTGGTCTAGGCCTCCCTCATTGTGGAGTGCCTGTCATGCTTCCCTCTTAGATTCCACAGCAGGTGTTGAGCCCCGATGACCAGCCATCATCAAGCTTGCAGGGCTTGGCTGAGCTGAGCTTACCTGCATAGCCTTGCTTCAACAGATACACACTCTTTTTTTCTGTGGTGGATAGTGAGCTGTGTGAATAAATCATCTACCTCTGTGCTTTGGAGCCTCATTCTGTGATGCCCGAAAGTTACTTTACATTCTGTGATGCCTGAAAGTTACTTTATCAAGGATCTAGAATATGGTTCAGATGTCTGTCCAGTCACAGAGACCACAGGGAAAATACTAAAGCACTTAGAAAAGAGTCCTCCAAATTTGAAAGCTTTTACAAAACACACTCTCCAATATAAAATGGTTAGCCCTGAGAGAATATACACACAAACAACAGAAATGGATTCAGAAGTTTGGATTCATATATTTGTACTTACACAACACACACACACACACACACACACACAGACACACACACATACACAAATGTAGCAAAAATAACTGGGAAAGAATAAACTATTAATTTGAGAGTAGAAAGAAAGACATAGATATAGTTGGAAGGAAGGACCTTAGGAGGGGCTAGTTGAAGGTAAGGGAAAGGAGAAAGTGATCTAATTACATTTTAATTAAAAAACAAAGTACAACACTGACCAAGAAAACACCACATAGTTACAATTTAGCTGATATAATTGAGTAAACAAACCAATGGAAATCGATGCCTGTAAGGCAAGAAGAAAACACTGCTATTCAAGGTCAACCAGAATTTGCTTGAAGTCATTAAGAAGATTTCATAGGATGAGACTTCTCTATACCCATAACCTCTACTATGTATCTAAAAGAGCATTTTGTTAAAAATGTGCAGTTATATAATAATCTCAAACAGAGAAGAAATAATAATAAAAACATGTGGATGCACCCAGATGGCACTACCTGGGTCTGCATGTGGCTCCCTCTGGGCCTGGCCTGTGTGGCTCTTGTTGTTTTGGGGGACTGATGCTTTTCTCTTTCCTTGGTAAGGTTAGAAATTTATTTATATTTTTACTTTTATGTATTCCCAAATTTGGATTTTTCATTTGCTTTAGGTTGTAAATTCCACAAAGCAATGTTATGACAGTTTTGTGTGACCAATATCTACTCACATACATCTGTATATTTATACTCACCACTTTCTTCCTATTTACCTCAATTTTCATGTTTATTTTGGGCTTATTTTTCCTTTATCCAATAGAGATCACCAATATTTTCTTATTTAGTTATAAGTTTTTAGATTAGGCAAACACAAATAATACTTTAGAGATACTTGGCTATGAGCATCTTTATCCCCACCCTCAGAATTTATGAAGGATGTGTTTAGAGTCCTGTATATCTGTTAGACAGTGTGTGTGTGTGTGTGTGTGTGTGTGTGTGTGTGTTAGCTATATGTGTGAAGGCCAAAGAAAGGCATCAAGTGTTTTCCACTATTATTCTCTACTGTAACTTCTGAGACAGGGTCTCTTTCTGAACCTAATTATCATCCATTGACTAGACTGTGTGATCAAAAAAACTCTAGGCTTTGCCTGTCCTTAGTGTTGAGATTGCAGATTTGCACTTCCTGTTGCTGGCTTTGTACCTGGCTGTTGGTGGTTAAATTCAGACACCCATGTTTGCACTGCAGGCCCTTTACCTAGTGAACTGCCTCTTCTGCTTCCAATTACTTATGACAATGGCTGTAATGGATTCCTATATTGTTTCCTCTGTTTTCGTACATTTATTAATCATATTCATTTTAGTTTTTATTCTAAAATTGTCAGCGACCATGCGAGTTACAGCCAGTGACAACAATTGTTCAGATGTCTGCTTACCAGAGGAATGGTTATCTGATGGAGGTTAATCCTGTCCAGATGAGACAGGACTATTGACTCTTGAAACTGTTGCTCAGTTTGGTGTCTCCCCAAAACCTGCATTGGAGTGTGTAATCTCATGATTCCATCTCAATGCTATGGGCACATATATTTGTGGATGTTCAGAAAGAGAACTTTTCATTTGGCTATATAGTTTTGATATATAAAATATATATTAGGACATGCTTCATAGCTAGATGTATTTGTTCCATGAGGACCGTAGACACTTAAAAGCCTGCTTTGTTCCTTTTGATTCAGACTAACTGCATATAAGGTTTGTTGTAAATAGATCATGAGTTTGAAACTTTGCATCTCAAGGTCAGAGTTGCACATGTCCAACCAAGGTTACCAAGAAAAGCATGCCAATTCTCTGCTTGCCAGTCTACTAAAAAAGACCTGTGTCTCAAAACTTACCTCACTGTACCCCTGCCCTCTGGTCAGTCTCATTTCTGCAGCCTTGCAACTTTGTGTTGCTATGGCAATGGCTCAACTCCCTATTGCTTGTTTTAGGAACGGGCTTTTGACCAGTGAAAACCAACTTTTGTATTTTCTTTATTGCTTCAAGGCTCCTGGACGAAAGAAAGTTTTCAGACTAGAGAAGAAACTAGAAGGAATGAGAAGTAGGACCGGAGAATTAGAATAGAAGCAGAAGAATAAAGAGACTTCCTTGGAACAGCATGGAACGAGAGTTTGTTCATTCGCCCTCAGATAGCCAGAGTAAAAAGGTCCCCATTTGCTTCTCGTAGCTTCTAATCTGAACCCTGAGAGGGCATTGGGGCTGGCCCTTAAATAGCCCTCTTTATAAAATTGCATCTATCTGGTGATCAGCTGCTTTCGCCTGTTTGCTTTTTTTTTTTTTTTCTGGACACTGGTACGAAATCCCATTTCTTAGTGTTTTTCAGATTGAACACCAAACTCTGTTTTGTTCCAGGGAGGATGCCACCTCTAAAAAATGAAGCTGGCCAAGTCGTAACAACAGAGATGAGGAAAATGCCCTGGCTCAAGATGTATTTAGGACACAGAGTAGACAGGACCTAATAATGTAAGCTGGGAATCCGGCCACAAGGGATCAGAGCAGTTCCTCAGCATTCTGGCTCAGACTGCTCAGCGGTTAAAGGGATGATTTTGTTTGGGGTGTGGTACAAACCAGAGTTCTCCTTTACACCTGTAGATTTAAATCCTGTCTCTGCTAGGCAGAGCATATAGATTTTTTTTGTTTTGAATAACAGTTAGGGTAGTGTAGGTTTAACTCTCCAGTCTCTCGGCCCTTTTAAACTGACTTCTGAGAAAGGGTAGATAGTTTAACAATTAAAAGTTACTGTCTTGCAGTAAGTGTGTTTTTCTTCAATTAGTGCGGTCTGGCTTCATGCCTTCACTTTAATGATTATGTGGAAATCTGTTCCCTACCGCCATCTGTTCCTGCACAGGAGGGCATGATAACTGTGGTTTGATTTAAAATAGGGGCTTATTGTCCACATCTGTTTTCTTAGTTTACGGTTCTTAAATTTGCCTTGCCTGGGGTTGAAAGCAGTACCTTGGAGCAGGAAGTGTGGCAAAGCTGTCTGCATTCACCATACCTGCTTGGGGACAAGTTCCCGTTTTGGTCATATAGTACTCTAGCGTTTTCTCTTTGACGTTTTCTCTGCAGGAATAACAATTAAAACACTCTGTCGATTTTTACACGTTTCATTTGTAAATAACATCTATCATCTACCCGGTTCTGTCTGAGCTGATACATTATAGCTTAGTGTTTCCGAAACTTTTCAGAAATTAGCTCTTAGCTCAGTAAAATCACAATTGTGAATGGTGAACTTTTGACAAACTCTGAATTTCCTATCCTTATAACTAATTTTCTTCATAAGTAGAATTTTGACTGAAACTGTGTATTCTTTATAAAATGCCCAATGTGCTTTAGTTAAGATAGAGCGATGATCTCCAGCTTACTCTCAGACTGCTCTCATTTTGTCTCTCTTATTCTCAGTCTCTCTGTCTCGCTTCTTCTCTCCGTTGAGAAAAATGTTTGAGAAAGACTCTACTTACTTATAGATTAACTTCTCTTTTAAATCTGTGAGATTAAACCAAAGAAATGTAAAATTCAATTCTTAAAAGCAAGATGCATCAGAATGCATCTTTTCATTTACCCATGTGTTCCTTAGCCTCTACAATAGCATTTACTACATAGTAGACATCCACTGTTTTTAAATGAATGATTAAATGGATGAAAAGACACTTTGACCTCTGATTGTTTATCAATACAGGAAACTGGGCACTGGGTAACTTTCTAAGCACTTGGGCCAGCCCCTGAATTAACTTTATTCTTCTTTCTTCTTTCCTTCCTTCCTTCCTTCCTTCCTTCCTTCCTTCCTTCCTTCCTTCCTTCCTTTCTTCCTTCCTTCCTTTTCTTTCCTCTCTCTCTCTCTCTCTCTCTCTCTCTCTCTCTCTCTCTCTCTCCCTTTCTCTATCTCTCTCTTTCTATTTCCTTTTGTGAAAGATTGTAAATGATTTATTTTCAATTTTAAAGAAAAATATAAAGATTACAAATGAGAACAGGTAAGCATAGCACAAAAGTGACTTTGTTTAATTTTTATTAAATATGTCACCTTCTCAAAGGAGATATAGTTGCTGTGAAAAATATGCTTTTTTCTACTGTGTGTGTGTGTGTGTGTATGTATGTGTGTGTGTGCATTGGGCATGAAGGTAGAGACCAGAGCCTGGCTTTGGGTGTATTATGCTTTGGTTCTGTTTTTTTTTTCTACTTACTTACTTTTTTGAGAAAATTTCTGTCACTCAACCTGGAGTCCATTCTTATGGCTACTTTGGCTGTTTAACAAGCTCCTGCAATTTACTTGTCTCTGCCTCTAGCCCCTACTTCATGCTGTATTTATAGGACATGTGACAGTGCCCAACTTTCATGTGTGTGCTGGGGACACAAAGAATTGGACAACAAACACTCTACACACAGACCCTCCCTGGAGTCACATGTTGTTTTTTTTTTTTTATATTTTGTTGCAGCATATGCAGACTTTACAAAAACCTACCAAAAACCCTGGCATAAGGAATCTTTTTGGACACGTAAGGAGAACATTTCTCATCTTCTTTATTTAATATGTATTAAATTCTCAGTGAACTGTCAGCTGAGAAGTATTGCTTTGGATCAAAGGTGTTTGATAATTTCTTTTTCTTTTATACGTGACCCAGTGCCCTTGACTAGGTTAATGGCCTGGATCCTCTCCTTTAGTCTTTGTCAGAGAATATGCTCCTTGAGATGAGTGAAAAGTACAATATAAAAACCTGACCATGAATGAAGGCCACATCCAAAGAGTGCATGGCAGGGCTCCAGGGGGAAGTCACATGACTTCTCAGGAGGGGAATGTGTGTCCCTGTGAAGGCCAGAAAAGAAGAACTCTGAGGAAAATCTGGTAATTAAATTTAAGTTCTCTGTAGTTTTACATGAAGACACTTTGATTACATTATTGAAAGATATAATGGCTGTACACAGGTTATTTCCAAACTACTAAGTATTAGTTTGATGTGTTTGACTGAAGGGGCTTTACACAGCTGATAATAAGTTACTCTATGTAATATTCTCTGCTACCTGTAAATTTAAATGAAGAACTCTCTTTCCAATTAGCTAGAGCTGACCACAGATAAAACTATAATCTTTTTTACTGCATCTCTAGTTAAGATTCTAGTGAGTTTACTCACAATACTGTCAATAATTCTTAATATGTGCCAGACACTATTTTTAGGTCACTGGATACATTTATCTCCATAAGCTTTTATGGTTTTAAAGATGAGAAAACTGAGACAGAAAGTCCAACCAGCTCAAAGACCCAGAGCTGTGTCTTTTAGAATAGAGTTTACAATATAATATAATTTTGTATCATATTTTTTGCTTTATTAAAATATAACTATAGTATTTCCCTCCATTCCCTTTCCTTCCCACA
The DNA here is from genome assembly GCF_982192425.1 of Myodes glareolus. NCBI lineage: Eukaryota > Metazoa > Chordata > Mammalia > Rodentia > Cricetidae > Myodes > Myodes glareolus. Next base: position 31,814,399 of record NC_142048.1, on the reverse strand, counting down.
ACTTCTCTCATACCTTGACCCCAACTCTGTCAATTTCATTGCCCCCTCTTCTTTGTTATTGTTACATATATACTTAACATATACACAAAATACAAATACACAAATATATAAATGCTTCCTGCTGAGTCTGTTCGGTATTGAATGCACAGGATTTCAGAACTGTTTCATATGGGATAACTAATTAGGGGATAACTCCTGGGAAAAGACTACATTTCCAACTCTCAACATCCTTTAGTTGTCTGTCTTTCTTTGTCTAAGAGTAGAACCTATGAGATTTCCCCTTAGAAAATCTACCAGCATTTTCCTGATTCAGGTCTTCTTTAGGCAGCTATATTGTTGAAGTATTATGGGTAATGTTTTCCTGTTGTTTCTATGAAGCAGATTTCCTGATCCTTTAGTGCTTACAATCTTTTCACTGCCTCTTCTGCCATGTTTCCCCAGCCTTAAGTGCAGGAGTTGTGTTGTACACGTACCCATTAGGGCTCGACACCCATGATGAATTGATTTCTGGATTTTGACCAGTTGTGGTTTTCTCTAACAGTTCATGTCTATTGCAAAATGCGTTTCTTTGCTGAGGGTTGGGGGTTACAGTTATTTGGGGGCATAAAGATAAGTATTTAGCATGAAGTTAGGAATCGCGCTGATTTCATCAAGTGTGATAGTAACTTCTCTTCTAGGATAAATGATCTTACTGGGCTTGGGCATTTGGCTGTATTTCTGGTACCAGTCTTGATATCTCCCTATTGAGAAGGCCTTACATCAAATTACTAGTTACTGCTAATTATTGTCAAGATATGAGTGCTACTATTGCACATGTAAGGGCATCTGGTTATTGTGGTTTATAAGCTTCATAGCAGGGTAGGACTATTGAAAAGTATCTTTTGGGACTATGGAAGCTAGATCTCAAGAAGGAGATTTTCTGGTCAGATCTAGCTTAGAGACGCTGAGTCCTCCATCCAAAACGCATCACATCTTTAGCAATTGGGACTTCAACCTCTGAGAAGCAACAAATAGGCTGTATTGTTTGAGGAATCCCTTGGAATCCCTTGATCATCAAATTGAAAGTTTCTAGTACCTGGCACTAGGGCTGTATTAGACATGGGGGGGGCACTGCTAGTACAAGTAGCTTAATTTCCTTTAAAGTATATATGTTTATGTAAATGTATATGTTTAAATGTATTATATACAATTTTGGGTAAGTAAGTAAAACACAATATTATTTCTTATGGATTTTTAGACCATTCTTAACGATATTTTTCTCTTCATCCCCCCCCTTCTGAATTGACCTCCCCTTTCCCCAATTAAAGCCTCCCCCCATGATTTTCCAATTTCCTCCTTCATATTGCTCATCTTAAGTAAATAGTTGTGGACTCTATGTTATCTTTTTGGGCTTTTATTTCCCAACCTAATATGCCTGTTTTGAGACACGCATAAATGCAAATGTATTTCTAAGACTTCAATCATTAATCAAAGAGAATGCTGTTAAATTTGTTGGAGAAACGGTTCCACAGTTGCCAGGAGTGAACGAGGATGGAGAACCTTACACTACTTGGATTTCTGCTTGTTTCCAAAACACCCACCTGTCAGACCTAAAGTCTATTATTAACAAGGGCCTATAAAAGATTCATGAAGTTTACTGGTGTTGACACTTCAGGGCTCAGCCTAAAGGATTATTTATTCAACCTACGATTATTTATTGTGGGTCATTAATTGGCAACATTCATATATTATTCTGTTTACTTGGTTTTGTTTCTCAGAAATGAATTATGATCATGAGCTATCTTAACTCCTTTTCTGAAGGGTCCAATCGAGGCTTAACATAAATATCTTTATACATATATATTCCTCTGTTGAAGCTTGAATGATTGTTCTAGGCGGTTACAAGACTTACAAGATAAATTTGTAGGCTTACCTCCAGAGGAACTTCTCTTTTGCATCTGGCAGTCGTTTGAAGGCTTTGTAGTTCCTTTATGTGCAGCTCAAATTGGAAATTTCTGCTCTAAGAATGCTTTTTATTCTTCATGTTTTTATCCCTTAAAGATTATTGAATTTTGTGCCGTCTTTAGTGTACCTTTTGATATTTACAGGGCCCACAAATATGCTTGTGCTTCATCCCTTAGACCAGTGGTTCTCAAACCTTTCAGATGCTATGACCCTTTAATACAGTTCCTTAGGGTGTGGTGACCCCCCCAACCATAAATTTATTTTGTTGTTACTTCACTGTTGTAAGTTTGTTACTGTTATGAATCATAGTGTAAATATCTGATATTCAGGATATCTGATATGGGACCACAGAGGGGTTGTGACCCCCAGATTGAGAACCAGTGTCTTAGATCATTCATGGGAATTCCATTTCTACCATGAGACATAGCATCACTAGACCGTAAGTGGGTAACCATGATTGGACTAATAGGCTAAGGTGGCATCAACAAAGGCTATGATGAGGATGAGAAATCTTGATACAATCTTGTGTTATCCTAGCTGAAGCAACAAAGCACTATCTTAACTAGGATTGGAATAAACTGATTGTCAACTGGAAAATTCAGAGTTGTGGACATGAATACTGGCATGCAGATAAGAAGAACCCCTGGGAATTTGGCAACCTTCCTTAAATCTGAACTTAATACAGTGATCCACTGAACTAAAATACAACTATTATCTTCCATTACATAGGTTTTCATTGCCAGTTAGACTGTTTATTATGATAAAACAAAAATAAGACTAGTAAATATTTTATAAACTACTATATTTTATATATCCACTTTTCTCCAATATTGCATAGTTTTAGATTGAAGGTACTTGCTTTTTTGATTGTTTAGTTTTTGAGACTAGTTCTCACTAGTTGGCTTGGAACTTGCTGTTTAGACTGAACTGTCCTCAGACTCACAGAGATTTTTCCTGTCTCTATTTCCCAAGTGATGGATTAAAGGTGTGAAGCTGTGTGCCAACCTACCCAGCTTCTCCCAGCCTCTTCTCTTTCATATCTCTAATGTGGATCTGTATGGCAGGGCATACATTTTCTACATTTTCTCTCAAAGTTGTCATCAAATCTGAAGTGTTCTAATCCTCATGACACCAAATTCTAAACAACATGAAATTTGAGAGAGAAAGAAAAAAATTGTGTGGGGGGAAAGAATCATATTGTCCCTTCCAGAAGAAATCAGACTCTATTCCCTAGAATATGAGCAGGTAATGCCAAAAGTGCAAGGGCTCCAATGCAGGCAGCACAGCACACACACCTTCTCTGCCAGCACTCTTCCTTGAAGCTTGTGCCACAGCCTACGTGAGAGATCACACAGACTCTGCGGGAGGTGGTGTGGCATACCCTGTCTCTAAATTAATTAATTAATTTAAAAACATAAGCAAAAAAATGACCTAATGGCTTTCAAAATCTTGTTATATGACATTTTAGAAATTACGTGAACTGTAAACTAAACTAGAATTTCGAGACATAGTACTTGACTATAGAGACTTAGCTAAGAAAATAATTGCAGACATGAAGTCATGAGTAGGCTATGATCCTGGCACAAACATCTTAAATCTTTCTCGTTTTCACATTTGTCCTTAGAGAAATGTATCAAATTGCTTACCTCTATAACTTGGAAAAGAAGGATTTCCCAGCAACAAGGAGAGACTAATTATATGGAAGATTATTCCTATGCTGGCCTGCTTTGAAGAATGGGACAGATGGATGTGAGCTTGCAGACAAAGAAGCAAGTTGTGACACCTTTGCTGGAACAACGAAGTGTAGCCCTCCAAATTACTTTTGTGACCTGCTGAATTTATTTGTTGCTTCATAATTTCTCCACTGTGGGAAGGTCAGTGACTCTCCTGTGTCCACAGACTGAGCTCATCACTCATGTAAATGGTTACCATGTACATACATGGGTCCTGGCTTAGCACCTCAAGGCTGAGGTTGGTTCCCTCTTTACCTTCAGCGCCTGCTTTAATATTGTGGTTTGAATATACAGTATGTCCCTGGATGGCTAATTGTTGATGGCATGATCCTGCAACCATGTTATTAGGTTATTAAATCAGGAGGGCTCCATCCTTGGGTTAGTTCTTAGCTGAAGGCATTGGCCACTGGTGCATGCCTTTGAAGCAGATGTTTGGTTCCCACCCTTCTCTGCTTAGAAGCTCTTTCATTGGCAGGGTGTTCTAGCAAGCATGTTGCTCTGCCTTGCCCCAGTCCTAAAACAGTGGAGCCAACAGAACTTGAATGGAAATCTCTGAAACTATAGCCCCAAATCTTCTCTCTCTTGAGTTTCTTTTCTCAATTACCTTATCATAGTGACAAATGCCCCACCAACACATTCTTTTTATTCTCCATCTGCCTCTTTCAATGCAATCTTTTCATTTTCTGTCCCTATCTCTATCTCATACCCTCCTTTCTACTTCCTTTTTTTTTCTTTTTTTTCTCAAAGTTTATTAAAATACAAAAGTCTCCATTTCTGCCCCTCCTCCCAACCCCGTCCCACTCCCCCAACTCCCTCCCCTCCTCCCTCTTCATCCCCAAGAGCAGTCAGGGCCTCCTGCCCTGTTGGTAGTTCAAGCTCCTCTCCCCTCCCTCCAGGTCCAGGAAGGTGAGCATCCAAACAGACTGAATCCCAGAAATCCAGTATATGCAGAGGAAACAAGTCCCAGTGTCATTGTCAATGGCTTTTCAGAAAGACTCCGGGTCAGCCACATTCAGAGAATCCGGCCTCATTCGGAGAATCTGGCTGGATCATGTGCTCGCTCAGTCCCAGTCAACTGGCATTGGTGAACTCTCTTTAGATCAGTCCCCTTGTATCAGTGCGTGTTCACACCCCTCCCGGTCCTGATTTCCTTTTTCATGTTCTTCCTCCTTCTGCTCCTCGTTTGGACCTTGGGGGACTCCGTCCGGTGCTCCAATGTGGGTCTCCCTCTGTATCGCCATCCATCGTTGGATGAAGGTTCCCTCTGGTCTTGCCTTCCTTACTCACGTTCTTTTTCCTTCTGCTTCTCGTTTGGACCAAGGGAGTTAAGTCCAGTGTTCCAATGTGGGTCTCCGTCTCCATCTCCATCCATCGCCAGATGAAGGATCTATGGTGATAAACAAAATATTCATCAGTATGGTTATGGGCCAAGGCCAGTTCAGGCACCCTCTCCTCTGTCCAGAGAACAATCTGGGGATCTCTCCTTGGACCTGGGATCCCATTTATAATCAAGTCTCTAGTAAACCCTAAACTGACTCCCTTAGTTGAGATATATTCTTCCCTGATCCCATATCTCTCCTTCCTCCCTCCCCCCCCAGTCCCCCGAGCATTCCCCATTCCTCCCCTGCTCCCTTCTCTCTAACCCTCTCCCCTTCCAACAACCCTCCTACCCCGCCCCATGCACTCGAGGTTACCTGGGACTCTTGTCTATTTCCAATCTCCAGGAGGAAAACTACCTGAATTTTCTTCAGGTTCACCCTCCTATCCAGCTTCTCTAGGATCACGAATAATAGGCTCAAAGACCTTTAATTATGGCTAGAATCCATTTATGAGTGAATACATACCATATTCCTCTTTTTGGGTCTGGCTTACCTGACTCAGTAAAGCGTTTTCTTCTCTTTTTTTTTTCCTTTCTGCTTCTTGCATTTATAAAACAGACTCTATGTCTAGGAACTTGACTTTTGTTCTTCTTGCATGACTTTGTAGTTTGAGTTAAAGGCTATATTTTGGGTGAACATTCAGGTTAAGCAGAGAATTTTTTTAAATTTCGTCTCCATACTTTTTAACCCAGAGTAATATAGAAAGAATTTTCTGCTATTACCGTTAGTTCACAGTAGAATGTTGAGAGGGTGTCCCTGTTATTATTTCTACCATTTCTTATTGGTAGCACCAATGGTACATTGGGTATAGCAGTTCTTCATTATATGTAGCTGCATGTTTCTGGTAGGTTCTCACTGAATAAATTCAAAATACTTCCTTCATTGTCCATCACTTCATATGCAATCACGTTATCTGCCTCCTCTGACAATCACTGACATCCATGACTTACCCTTGTTCTTGGTAGATGGGCTAGTTACTGGGAGCATGTTTAGAATATGTTTAGTCTGACCATGAATTTCTAAAGGCTTTGATAAAGACCCAAAAGGCAGTACTTACCTACCCTTTTCTTCCTCTTGAACTGCTGGAGTAGTTAACTAGAAACTTCCCCAGGAATTCAAAATAGTAAGACTCTCAAGTACAGGCAAATGGCTAGGTAGCTCGTGTTCCTGCATTAATTCAGGTCCTCTTGCTGGATTTATAGAATGGTTGAAAGATTTCCTTTCCATAGTCTACTGAGTCAGAACCTACTTCCTGGAGGAATAGAACACTGTCTTTCCATTATTAATGGTATGGGTACTTGAAACCACATTTAGCAGTTGGCTCATGTTCTCATTTGGTTAGGTCCAAGTAGATTAGAGTTATCTGGATCTCTATAAAACTTAAAAGCTTCTAAAGCACTTTTGTAGATCCTTATCTATGGCCGTTGTAAATTTCTTGTGGGCGAAGATTATATATTACTCTCTTTATCCCCTAAAACTTCTGAGGACTTATTCATTAGAGATTCTTGATTTGTTGAACCGAGTAATAGGGCTTTAAACTGCTTAAGTACTTACATGTGCCTGGCAATGTTGTAAATGCCCCACGTGGAATAAATCATGTAATTCACATGATAATCCCATAAGGAAGCTAAGTTATTACATCACTTCAGAATGAGGACACAGGATCAGAGAGGTGACATAGCTTTCTCAAAGTCACCCTTGTGGGAAGTGTCATAGTCGAGCTTTGAAATCAGGCAGTCTGGCTGTAGCATGTTGACCATGGGGGTATTACCTTTCAGAAAAAATGACAATAAGATAACTGATAACAAAACGATACTTGAAAAACAATCTCCACTTAGTCTTTGTTATGATTCTTTTACTGTTTGCTTGCGTTTGCCTTGATTATTGCTCCAGTAGCGCAACGGAAAGTAAAATAAAACCGCTAGTGTTTGTCTGGAAGGGGTCTTGAGAAACCAATCTGTAGGGTTATTTTCCAAATATGTATAGTGGACAGTCTCACCTTCTCAGAGTTCAGAGTACGTTTGTGTGTACATTGAGGTGTGGGCGCGCGCGCGCGTGTGTGTGTGTGTGTGTGTGTGTGCAGGGAAGCTATCGTGAACGTTAGGAGAAGGAGGTGGTGCTTCCGGGACTGTCCTCATTTTGAATCGTTCTTCACACCAACCTTTTGTGTGATATTGAAGTAAGGTTTACTCGTGGAGAGGATCATTCCAAGCCCAGACAGAGCACCATGCAAGTTGTAAAGAGGAACTGAAATTTCAATGGTTTCCAACCTCTTGAGTTGGATGTTTCAGTCATTTCCCACTTTAAGTGAACCTTAGAGCTAACAGTGCAATCTTATGGCTTTAGCAACTAAGTGAAAATAAATTAAAATAAAGATGGGCATTTTTTAAAAGAGCTTCATAAACAATCCACACAATTGTCAACAGCTCAGAAATTACAATCCGAGGTGCAGAATGGATTTTCAAACGAAGGCAGTTAAAATGCCAGGTGTTAGCAAGGAAGGTGCATCCTGCGGTGTCTACAAATCATGCCTTGGCTTTATCTTCTGCACCTGAAATGCTCAGGCTATAAAATCAGGATATGTCCTTGCAACTTCCTCCAGCTTCCATAGATCAAGGCTCTGATTCACATATTTTCTTTACACCCGTGACCACCTCAAGGTTCCTCTTCCTTGCTGTACTGTGTGTGTATTATATACCACTGTTTCCGTACTGTAGTGGAAAGTAATTTGGGAAGAATGACCATCTCTCTAGATATTGAATTCGTAGGTCCTATAGCCTAGAAAAGTTCGCAGAACTTCAAGGACAAATGAGTAGTTTCTTAAATACCTCTAGAGACATATAAGACAAAGTGGTAGCATTTAATAGTGGGACAGGTTAAGTTTTAAAATGGAAAGGATTTCAGAGAGTTCTTTTTTTTTATTGCTATCACAACAAAACAAGGAAGAATTAAAGACCAGAGAATAAATATATTTAAAAATTAGAAATAAGTTGAATATACATATGTTCTCAGTATGTTCTTAATAACTGAACCAAATACTTTTGGAGGGTTTGGTTAATTTATGATAGTAAAAACTAATGCAAGATATATTTAGAATATCCAATGTCCTTTAATTTCCAGTCTAGATCTATCTGTGACTGAGACAATGAGTTGAGCATATTATTGCCTGGGCCCTGGCTTGGAGATTCACCAAGTCAACTCATTAGAATGATTTCTGGAAGAATGAGTTGTGGGATACACTTTAAGAAGGTTATTTCTTACCTCCATACACCATATTTATTTTTAATAAGGGACACACACTCACACACACACACACACACATATGTTTATAGGGAATTACAAGAAACAAAGTATTTATTGCTTTAGGTCATAGGGACAATACTTTTTCAATTCTTGGTGTTTGTTGCTAAATAAACAATCTTTAAAACAGGAAGAAGAAAAGACAATTTCTTAAACACAATTTTTAAATGCTCTGTCCTTTAGATTGAGGCAAAATACACTGGTTAAAATGTATCTTTGTAAAATAAGACATTTTAAAAGTCTTTGTCTCTGATACAAGCCCATTACTCTAAGTTTTACCTTTAAGACAGTGTATACTTTGTCTGGAAATTGAATTCTGCTACTTTCAAATTAGCCATCATTAAGTGATGATTGATAATTGAGCAAGAAAGGTCATTCCCATTTCCACCTTTCTTTGTGGTGTGATAATTTCCAAGCCATCTGTTCTTTGGAATATTTATGTGGTGATAATGAAGAACTCTTAGGTTTTTTTTTTTTTGACAGAAACCTCAGAGCTTAGCCGATGTTCCCGAAAGTACATCTAACACACCAGACTCCCATGGACAAGGACAAGGGACGGATGGTTAAGAGGGAAGTCCCCCATTGTTTAGTTAGATACCTATTGCCTAAATCGTGAACTCTGTTTCTAAGTGTCAAAGCATGTACTTATTTTATCTTCAGGTAATTCTTTACTTTTATAAATTAACTGGCAGAATTTTATTGTTGGTGATAATAAAACTATAATTCTCATCCTACATTAAAACCAAGCTATCATACAAAATACTACACAAATGTTTGAATGGTTGAAACACAATAAATAGTAAATGGTTTAAGAATGTGGGGGGGGGGGAGAAGACCCTGACTTTCCCACAAGTCAAAAAAAAAAAGAATAACTAGAAAAGATAAGTTCAAACAACTGGAGCTAATTTTTGTTCATTATCTCATGTTTTATGGTCAGCACTTTAGATGGGAGGTTGACAAACACCACTTACCCCAAACCACTTGGCTGTGTCAGATGAAGAATTTGCTGGAGAGATTTCTGGTCTGCTATGCTTTGAATCAACATTTGGCCAACTTTGAAATGCCAAGGGGGAGTGCAGCTGCGAGCAGGACCAGACTCGCCAGTGCATCCGGCAGACTTGCAAGCTGAGTGATTATAATGGTGCCTGGCTTTAATTTTCTTAGTTTGACAAAGTTTGACTGTCTCTGGCAAAGCAGTCTGTCCATTTGACATATTTTGGCCTCAGCAGAATATGAAGAACAATAATACGGCAAGGGAATTGACAGGTTGAACAGGGTTCAGTAAGAGGAGATCTTCCGTGAACCTGTGCAGCATTTTGGGGGAAAGGATTGAATTTTTCTTCCCTATCAGTGAACTTGGTGTTGAGGTTGAATTCTTAGCTCCCATGTGGGTTCATATGTTTGAAGAAAAAAAAAAACTTCTTGGAAGTGTGGGGGACAAAGAATATGGATTCTTCACAAATATGATGAAGCACACAGAACATCTCTATTATTTCCCATTATTACCTTTCTCCGTAAATCTGATTTGGGCGTTGCCATGCATTGATGGGATCATTGCCAACCAACTCACTTTATGAAGTGCTTTGACAGAAAACAGACAGATATGTAAAATATCTCGTGGGATTTTACGTGTGACCATAAGTTGGAGGGTTGATCATTTCTACTTGTTCTGGTTTGTTTTCGCTGAGTGTCTAGATTCTAGGATTATGGCATGAAAGTTGTTTGTATTTCAGCATGAATTAAAGAAACAATGCAGAACTTGAGCAAGTGAGGTAGACCATAGAAGGTGATTAGCTCTGAGCCAGCAGGGCATGTCCATGTAGAGCTGACAGAAAGTGACTGTGTACATAAACTAGCCCCCTAAGAAAATGGAAGGAACTAAGGTGGGAGTTAAGGTATACTCACTAGCTTCTTCCCTAATATAATTTGTAATTATTGTGCATTCATAAAAATCAAGATGTAAATTATTTCTATTTCATTCCCCATTCCACATGGTAATACTGTTTTGACCCCTTCAAAATTCCACATTTCAAGTGAGTTGATCTTGCTGAGAGCTATACGTTGATGTACCAAAAATAGCCTACTGATATAATTGAAGAAGACTCAAAAGTTCAGAGCATTTACAATTGAGTTATCAGCCAAAGTGCTTCCAGGGGATCCCCCAAGCAACCCATATTGTTGCCAAGACCAGAGGTTGTTCTTCACAAAATTGATGGCAAGGTCTTACTGCTGAAGACAACACCTATACAACGCACTGGGCATGAAGAAGTCAAACAGGTACCTGTCTAAGGCCTTCACCCCTATTGGCTAGTGATGCTGCTAGTTCTAACTCGTATTTCCCCTGTTTTTCCCTATACCAGCACATATAACCCCAAACTCTTTCTCTCTTTCTTTTCTGCCTTCACTCTAGCTTCAGCATACTTCAGAGGATACTCAGTTCTTTCCTCTGGAGTCTAGTTATGCACAAGTCTGTACCTTCTTAATCATAACCTTTCAAATGTGAGATTACTTAGAGAATTTTTGTTTTAGCCTCTTTTCACTTCTAAAAGTTTCTTCTCATTTTCCTCCTCACAGTAAAGTTTTCAAAAATATGTAATATTTCTTCTAATAGACTCTCCCTGTTTTGGAGAATTGTCATAGAAACTGTTACTTTCATTTTTCCTTATGAAAATTGTTTATAAATATGTAAGCATTAGGAGTAGATTAGACTATAGTTCATTACAATTTTATGTCCATTTAATCATTTATCTATTAATTCAACAAAATAATGATGTACTAACTCTCTGTCAACCATTATTTTAGGTAAAGTTTATACAATGTTGAGCAAATAGCTTAAGCCCTCCAGGGACCATCTATTTATTTTCTATTATTTATTGCAGTTAGTTGTTTGACCATATTCATTGAGCACTTTGCATATGCAAATCACCACAGGGAAACAGAATGAGCAAAAGAACTTTGTATGTATTATGCCTTTCATGGGGAATAGTCACTCACAGTATAAGAGAAACCCTGTCAAGAAAAACAGCACAACATCAACATCAACAAAGAACAATCTACTAATAATAGCTCAAACAGATAGGGTTACCACTGTCAGGAAAGTAAGACATAGTCTCTACCTTCATGTCAGTGTAGGGAAGGTAGGTGAACATGAAATTAGAATATTTAATAAGGTGCTACCAGAATATGTAAAGATGATACTAAAATGTGTACTAATAAGACCTGACATGACGTTTGATATTTTGGAAAATTTTATAGAAAGCGTAACATTTGAACCAGTTAAATTTAAGGACTTACCTGGAAAAGAATTCAGAGAACAGGTAAGTCTCACCTTCAGCGGGCTCAATGTTATCATCAATTTTATAAATAACTTACTCCATCAAATAACAAAATCTCTCTCTCTCTCTCTCTCTCTCTCTCTCTCTCTCTCTCTGAATGTGTATGTGTGCAATAAAAGACAATAAGGGAGTGTAAATGATGCATAATAATATTTCAAAAGAGAGACAATATCAGATTAAAGACAAAGATGTTCTTCATAAAGAAGTTTCTGTCCATAATAATCCTTAAAAAAAAGGTATTGAATTTCAGGCAGCCGAGTGGGCATAAAGGGATTCTATCACTCACAAGGTAGGATAACATAGACTTGTTTGTGGAGAAGGTCTGGATACCAGATAGTAGATCAAACTCAAGCATAAAAAGAAAGGAATTCATTATCTATTAAGTCAAGCTTGACTTGGAAGAGAAACACTTGTGGTTTGCATAATAATTGAGTGTAACTCACTAGTCAGTGTAGGGTTTAAAACAGTGCTTTATGTCTCTCCAGACTTCACAAAGAGCATGAAGGAAGACACTGAACATTAAAATTAAACCAATCCCACATTAGGCCTGATAAACAGCTCTCAGAATTTGAAAGGTGTTTCCAGCGACCATAAAGCTAGTGGAACAGATTCTTTCTTGAAGACAAGATGAACTGATCTGGGCTGAATACACACAACAATTAACTCTTCTGTTTAGAACATGCCTGGGGGAGGAGCCAGAACATGGCCTTCTGCCTACTTCCTTCTTCCTATGGGCACTCCCAGGAAATAGCTAAGGGAAAAGGAAAGAAATGTTGGAGCTGGCATTTTCTCAGTACGTGCAGAGTTGTTTGCCTCTTTGTTTTAGGTGCTATAGAGTGATTTACAGTCTGCTTAGGTAAACAGCTGAGATTTTGTGATCCAGACATGAGTGGGCAGCAGACAAAACCATTCGAAATCTCTTACTGGGAAACTCATGTCGAAGGGACAGCGGTAGACTGTTGAAAGGATGTAAACCATCTAAAATGAGCACATTGGGAAGAACTGAGGAATTGAAAGCCTCTGTTTTAGTCTTTCTCTTCTACCTGCATTTCTGTTCTTTTTAAATTCAACCAGAAGCCAGAAACTAAGGGAGAATTGTAATTTACTTTCTATTGATCAGTTTCCCACGGCAGAGAAAAGAATAGACAAGGTTGGGGAAGAGATCTAAAACTGAAACATGGGGGAGTACATTTGTATATTATGTAAAAGTACAACATGTATTCATCCAACACATATATAATATATATAATATCTATCCTGTCATATTTCTTAAAATGTATCATGTGGCATAATGTGCAGTAAAACTCAGTTTAAAATGTAGTGTGTCAGTAGCCTAGGCATCTGCTAATAGCTGTTACTAATAGCTGGAGTTAGTTATTAAGACTGATTAATTGTCTAATTCCCTTTAGATTTAAGAGAATGGTTAAATATCTTGCCTTAATAATTTAAGGTTACGGCTGCCTGAAGTAAAATACTTGGTTCTTTGGATATATTACTAAACCTGTATGCTTTGGGCCCTGAATAAGAGAAATGTACATTCCAGGAACTGTCAAGTGTGAGAAAATGCCCAAATAAAAATGTTTTGTGCTACATTACTTTTATATTCCCCATATGCTGTAAGAGCTAGAAAGCCATTGCATTGTACAATTAGAAGAAAGTTTTAAAAAGTAAAAATAATTTTCCTTAAACTCTCCATGTAACTGAGGTCATAGGACAAACACTATGCTGAGATCTGGAGAGACAAGTCAATCTAAAGAGTCTAGTGTACACAAGTTCTCTGTCTGAAAAAGCTCGGACATCTGCTAATCAGACTGTTGGGCAGCTTGATGAGATATACAGGATGTGGGTTAAAATCAGAGTGACAACTGCTCAGATCCACTGATGCAGGGGTCACCTCTCCTAGCAGGCACCATGCAGGGATCTCCAGAGAAAACCTTTGTATGATATCACCCACACTAGGGTAGGCAGGAATGCTACCAGCATTCATTGGGTAGAGTCAAGAATGGTGCTACATGACTATGACAATGAGAGTCATCGTTACAGGGTGTCCCAGAGCCTCCTTTATATTTAAAACACACAGCAAAAAGCTGCAGGAGACTATGAAATCTATGACTCTCCTTTCTCCATAAGCTTTCTAAGAGAGAAAAAGAAAGATATGGAATACTTGAAGATATCACAGTCTAGGGACGCAGGACCACTGAGATAGTGAAGAATAATATTGAGTCCATTGAGAGCATTGTCTTTCATACACATTGATACTGTGCCACAGGCTTGTAGTGTAGTAGCCAGAGATAACAATTCTGATAACAAGTTTTTATTTTTATCCCTGTCTCTATAGCCACACAAAACAAAACTATTGCCATAGCTTTTCTTTAAGAGATATGAACACTTGGATAAGGCAATGTCAACATATGAAAAATAGTCTAGCCCCATTTGTTTGGTGAACCAATGGGTTGATTGTGGTTGTTACAGAGGCAAAGATGATTCAAAAGCAGCTCCATTATGGATAAGCCTGCCTCAGCTTGGGTGATGGCATGCAAAAGCCACATCTCTGAAGAGACCTGCACAAACCCACATGTAGGTAGTTCCCCTCAAGACTCTCCCACATTATTTATTTGCCTCTTGTAGGTACTCAGGGAGGGCCTGTGAGCCTGACAGCATTTTGTGAGTTCTTGTAATGGTTTTGTGGTTTTTCAAGAGCCATTTGTCTTTTATTTTTGAGAGAATGCTTCAATACAGAGGACATGGACACACATAAAAAGCTGGATACAACTAAATGGATATTCATATTTGTACATATGTTAAATCAACAATAGAATGACAGATTTTATGTTTAAAAGTTGAGGAATATAAATTATATTAATATTAATTCATTAAGCATTCAACAAAAATGAAAAATATATTTTAAAAAAACAGTAAAGTAATGGTAGCTGAGAAATGGGAATACTAAGAAGTATTCAAAGGAAACTCTAAAAATCAAAAAAGAGAGTAACAGAAATGAAAAAAAGGCCGTGGATATCTTCATTAACTGGCTGGTTGTAATTTGTGAGCTTGAGTATATGTCAATAGAAATATTCCTACCTGAAATAAATAGAAAGCAAGAGAATGAAAATATCAGAATAGCAACAACTATGAAACAACTGCTTAAAATATACATCTAGTTGTATTAGCAAAAGGAAAATGTAAAAGAATATTTCAGAGTGAATATTTGAAATGATGGTGGCTGAGAACGTTCCCAAGTTACTCCCAGTTAGCTCTAAGAACCCAAAGAAAACCAGTGGGAAAAAAACAAACAAACAAACCTGGGTTTAGCATTTTTATGCTGCAAAAATCTTGAAACAGAAATCCAGAAAGATCCACGGGCAAAGGTGATTTTATCTTTGTAGGCACAAGGGTAAGACTCACCAAAAACATGGGGCAAGGAGAGAGTGCAGTAGAGACACTGGCGAAAGTACAAGGACATTAACTTTCAATTCTATGTCAGGGGAAATATATTTCAGAAATGAAGGAGAAATAAAGACATTCTCTGATGGGCAAACCTAGAGGACACCTCTGAAATAAAAGTTATTCATCTGAAGGAAGGGAAATCGTGAATCTGTATTTAAAAAAAGAGTGTGGTAGGAGAAGAAGGTAAATGAAGGTAAAACTAAAAAAACTAAGGCTTTTTAAAAAAAAACAAACAAACAAACTTTTCGTCATTTTTGGTCATCTAAGGATGTGTGTGCCTAAATAAACAGTAACAGTGTCCGGAAGGACTATAGCAGAGAGGCAGTGAGAACAATGTCATGTCCTATGGATTTGAACAGCTATATGCATGGGGTAGTTTTCTAGGGGAGCTTGAACTGAACCAGGTCTACCAAGAATGTAGCTCCAAAGAACAGTTGGAAAACTTTCTGGAATATAACAGTCAGATAGAAGGAAGGGACGTTACAGACTTTGTTCAACTATCCCTTGCCCCTCCTTCCACCCCGGAAGGATCCTTCAGTGCTTAAGTTCAATGTACCATGTGAGCCTTGGGATACAAAACCTGGAGCAATTTGGCTGCCTTCAGGGACCTTAGCTAGAGTGAAGTACGAGGGGCTGAGCAGACAAGGCTCAGCCACCTGAGCAGCCATTCCTGTCAGTGGTAGCTTATATGCAACTGCTTAAACAGGGAGAACAAAAGAAGCGCGTGACAAGCAGAGAGAAGTCTAAGTAAGTTGGTTGCTCAATCTTCTCTTTCCTCTATCCTAAAAACAGGCGACTTCAGTCCTCGTGAGATGTACCCTTTGGAATTAACGACTTCATTTGGATTTCAAAAGTCAAACCACTGTGTATAAGTAATCACGCCCGCATTCATTCTGACTCAGGGAGCTGCAGTCGGCGAGCATTCCAGCCGCTGGCATGTTCTTTCTTATGACACTCCCCTGGTTATTATTTCGGCGTGCCACCCACAGCTTACCTCTTCTTTGTCTTGTCAGAAAGTGAAGTTGAAAATAGGAAAGGTTGCTAAGTGCCTTTGTGGAAACAGAAAGACAAAATACAGCGTTTTTAAAATCTCCCGCATCAAAAACCAAAGTAGCAGATCCTGACATAGCTCTTAATTTATAAATTCATAATTCATATCCTCCTAAATTACGTTTTATGGAAATGACTCTTATTTCAGAGGAGGGAAAGCACATATTTTCCCACCTTGACTTTCATATATACCTAATTTTCTTGAAATTACATTTTAAGGATTTAGAATGATTTTTGCCTAAGATTTACTAAATAGTCTAGTTAACCAGTCTGTAAACACATTGGGTCATTGAATGCATCTAGAGTTTTGAAGCAGGTTGATAGTTCTGAAAGTTTTTTTTTTCTTATATTGTCATTGATAACGTAAGTCGAGATTAGATATACTACATATTTGATGACTTTCTCTGCATTTGTGTGGACATAAAGGAATTCCCATTCTGGCTTCTAACTCCAGTTGCTCAGGTTCTGGGCTTGTAGTCATATGTCGCCCTACTCTGCTTAATTTCTAAAGCATAATAAATAGCAAGTTCCTTTTGACCCAGTGAAGCTGATG